>NW_028270139.1:92274347-92899347 GCF_037043375.1 Chiloscyllium plagiosum | reverse complement strand
TGAAATCGACATTGATTCTATGTGGTTGGAGGGTCACAAGGTGGAAGATGAGGTGTTCTTCCTCCAGTCATTGGGTGGTAAAGGTTTGGCAATGGAGGAGGCCCAAGACCTGCATGTCCTTGGGGAAGTGGAGGGGGAGTTAAAGTGTTCAGCCATGGGGCAGTGGGGTTGTTTCGTGCGTATATCCCGGAGATGTTCTCTGAAGCATTCCACAAGTAGGCATCCTGTCTCCTCAATGTACAGGAGACCACATCGGGAGCAAAGGACATAGTAGATGAAGTGTGTGGAAGTACAGGTAAATTTCTGTCGGATGTGGAAGGATCCTTTGGTTTTGTTCTGTGGTGGAATTGGTCTTCCTGGGAGCATTTGTGCTGGAGGCAGAGGGATTGGGAATAAGGGATAGCATTTTTAAAGGAGGCAGGGTGGGAGCAGGTGTAGTCCAGGTCGCTGCAGGAGTTGGTAGGTTTGTAGTAAATGTCAGTGTTGAGTCGGTTACCATTAATGGAGATGGAGTGGTCCAGGAAGGGGAGGGAGGTATCTGAGATGATCCAACTGAACTTAAGGTCAAGATGGAATCTGTTAGTGCAGTTGATTAACTGTTCAACCTCATTCTTTGGGGGGGGAATTCAAGATGGCAGTGACCCAGTAGGTCTGCTTTTGCTGAGCTCTGCAGCAGAGGGGCCAGACAAAGTGGGGCACTCACCCTCCCTTCACTGTTCAATTTGTTAAAATAGCTATTTCCTGACCTCTGGAACTATTTACCACCAGTTCTGAACAGTTTATAGCAGTTTTAAAGATGACTAAGGGGAAAGGAGCACAGGGCTTGCACCAGGCAGGGACGCCTCCCCACAGGAATAGATCCACCTGTGGCTGCAGCGTTGGTTTCTGCGGCTGATCCAGAGGACTCAACTGCAGAGCAGAGCCTGATCTTGGAGTTTGCAAAACTCTGAGAGAAGATCGACTCCTCAATGGAAGAGACCCAGGCCAGGCTGGGATTGATCTTGGTCATGCTGCAGAGGCATCACCTGGAGATCCAGCGTCTCGGGCAGCATGTCGGGGGAGGGGGGTGGCGGATCAACAGGTCGCAGCTTCCGAGACTGCAGCAGAATCCTCAGTGCCTTGGAATGTCGAATGCGAGCCTTGGAGGAGCAGGTTGCTGGGGCTTCCCGAATGGGAGGAAGAAGGCCAGCTCGTCAGCTTTCTGGAGCAATGACTCCCACAGTTTCTAAGGCTGGAGGTTGAGGTATGCCTGGTGCGGGTCAAGGGGGCTCACCGGGTCGCAGTGCGCAGGCCCGGATCGGACCAGCGTCTCCGCCCGGTCTGAATGCGACTCCAGCATTATGGATCCCCAGACTATGGTATATAAAGGATCACGAGTCATGCTTTTTCAGGAATTTTCCCTGGTCGTTTTTCACAAGATGAGGTAAAAAGGTGGCTGAGGAACCTGAATATCCTGTATTCTGTTACACATCCGGCGATACTGCATTTCAGCCACGGATGGTCTGTGTTCAACTTTGATTCACCGGAAAAGGCAAAAGGCTTCTTGGATGCTCTAAAATATACTGATAGGCCTGAGTTATATGGACAACTATTCTATTCTGCCATTTCTTTCTGTAACATGCGTGATTTACCTGGTGGGGGGGGGGGGGGAGGCAGCGGCGATGTTGGTCTTCCCTTTAATATATTTCGGGATCATAATTATCTCTTTTCCCCCTTTGTTTTTGTTCCCTCTCCTCTCCCTTCCCCTCCCCATCATTCTTTATTTGTTTAGATGGGGTGGGGGCCGTGGGGGGAAGCGGGGACAGTTTTTTTTTGTTCTCGGAGTGCCTAGAATTACAATGGGAAGGGGATGTGTTGGGTGCCCACTTTCAACTTTCTTGACATAAGATATTGGAATTTTTTCCTTACTTTGTGTAGTCTGGGGTGGGACATGGCTTCAACTAGAAGGAGTCATGGTGGGACTAATGGGTGTATGAGTGCCTCAGTTATGTTTTATGCTGTTTTGTTGTAGAAGTAGCTGTTAGAAGTTTTGATTGAGTAGTTTTGGAGGTTGCATTTTTAAACTTATATGTACTGGTTGTGGTTTTCACTCAGTCCATTATGAGTGGGGTTTTTCCTCCTGGGGGGGGTCTCAGACTGTTTCAGATGATCATGGCTAGCCATTCGTTTAAATGGTGCACCTGGCATGTTAAGGGGAATCACTCACCAATTAAGAGAAAATATATACTGTCAAGCCTTAGAAAGGAGAGGGTCAATGTAGTCTTGTTGCAAGAAATGCACTCAACTGATAAGGAGCATTTGAAGTTGCAACAGGGAGGATTTGGTCAGATGTTTTTCTCATCTTTTAAATTGAAAAGCAGAGGAGTGGCTATTCTCATCCGGAAGAACCTCCTGTTTCAAATGCTAGGCCAAATTAAGGATGAGTCCGGGCAACTCATAATACCTAAAACTTTAATACATGAAGAGGAATATGGGATTCTGAATGCATATTGCCCCCTGACACATCCCTTTAATTTCATAACGGATGTACTTTCTAGATTGACAGCCCTTGGGGCGCATCATACAATTATAGGGGGAGACTTTAATTGCATGAGTGACTCCGAGGTGGACAGTATACCTAAGGGTCTTGTGGGTATGTCCATGTAAGTGCTATACCAGAATTGACATGTTTTTTGTCCCATCGGCCTTTTTGAACTCGGTACTGTTCTGTCGAATAGGGAATATAGCTGTTTCTGATCATGCGGCAGTGGATATGGAGGTCAAGGCCAGAGGTGGTGGGGCGGGTTCCCGGCACTGGTGCCTGGACCCTTTCCTCCTGAAAGATAGCAAGTTTATAGAGTATTTTTTGCGGGAGTTTAAAATTTTTTGGGATATCAATTCAGGCACGGCCAGCAACCCATCGGTGTTATGGGAGACGGCCAAGGCCTCTGCATGGGGTTTAATTATTTCTTATTCTGCGACCTGAAAACAACAGAGGGGAGAACAGCAATGTTTGCTCGAGGCTTCCCTGAAGGTGGCTGAGTTAGCATGCTTTGATAGGCCGTCTATAACTAAATTACAGAGAATTACAGCCCTTAGGGCTATTTTGAATGCTGCACTTATCCAAACAGCAAAGAGGGAAATCTCTTTTGCAAAGCAGAGATTATTTGAGTATAGTGATAAACCAGGTAGATATCTAGCGTACTTGGCCAGAAAGAAGAATGCCCATTAATCTATCACATCCATCAGAGAGAGTGCTGGTACTCTTACTTGCAATGCCAAAAAGAGTCATGCAGCATTTTGGAAGCTTTATTTTGAGCTGTATCCATCGGAGGGCTGTGAGGATAGAATGATGAAGATGGAGTCCTTTTTTAAGACCGTGGACCTTTCAGGTGTAACCTCAGAGCAGGCGCCCTTTCTGAGTGCCCCCTTAACAATTCAGGAAATACAGGAGGTAGTGAGGCTGCTCCAGAGTGGTAAAGCGCCTGGACAAGATGGATCTCAGTGAGTTTTATAAAGAGTTTATAGACAAGCTGGCCAGGCCACCCTTGGATATGTACAATTACTCATTCAGTCAGGGCTGTCTCCCATCTTCGTTGAGAGAAGCAAATTTTCTCTTATCCTTAAGAAAGGAAAAGCCCAGAAGATTGCACTTTGCACAGGCCCATATCGTTATTGAACATGGATTTTAAAATCCTGTCGAAGGTGCTAGTGTTAAGGCAGGAGAGGGTATTGCCTTTAATTGTACAGGAGGACCTGACGGGTTTTATTAAAGGTATAGGTCTATTAATAACATTAGAAGAGTATTAAATATGGTCCAAATATGTCAACAAAGAGCGATCCGGGGTTTGGTACTCTCCCTGGATGCAGAGAAAGCATTTGATCGGGTGGAGTGGCCGTACCTCTTTTATGTCATGGAACGGTTTGGTCTTGGAGAGGTTTTTACCAAATGGGTGGCAGTGCTGTATAATGATCCGAAAGCAGCAGTGCTCATTAATGGTATAAGGTTAGATAGTTTTATCTGTCGGCAGGGACTGCTTCAAGGGTGCCCTCTCTCTCACCACTACTATTTACATTGGTGATCGAGCCGCTGGCGGAACCCATTCAGACGGATCCCAATATAATTGCTCTGGAAGTAGGGTCAGGCAGGTATAAAATTACCCTCTATGCGGATGACGGGCTTCTCTTTTTAACCAATCCAATGTGCCCCGCTTAAACAATGATTCATCTATTTGGTTTGTTTTCAGGGTATAAAATTAATTTCATGAAATCAGAGGCCATGCCTGTGGGGGGTCTTACTAGTATATCCAAATTTGGGGATGGAACCTGTTTCCCTTTCCGGTGGTCACAGGGAGGTTTTCTGTGTTAAGGCATTTTTATTACCCTGGTTTTCAATCAATTATATAAAGCCAATTATAAGCAGCTGCTAAAGAAAATCAGGCAGGACCTTCGGCGTTGAGACGATTTTCTGCTAACACGGTCGGGTAGAATAGCTCTGGTTAAGATGAAGGCTCTTCCTTGCCAATTATATCCCATGAGAATGCTCCCTTTGGTGCTGCCAAGGCAAACACTGCGCAGGCTTTACAGCTGGCTTGGATCTTTCATTTGGCATCATAGGCGGCCTCTTATTAAGATGGATAAATTGCAGCTTCCGCAAGTGAGGGGAAAGCTAGGTTTTCCGGACTTTAGGAAGTACCAATTGAGTTCCTTGTTATCCTATTTGGCTGAATGGGCTTGTCACGATCCATGATCAATTTGGCTAGACATTGAGGTCTCCCAGACAAAATGCCCCCTCATTAATTTATTGTTTATGGACAAGATGAGAACTGTTATGGATCACTGTAAAAACCCGATTGTCCTAAACATAGTTAAAGCATGGAGAATGATATGACAGGGCGAGAGCAATTTATAAAAAACTTCCCCTTTCACTCTCATAGTGGGAATGTTGGGATTCCAGCTGGGTTTGATGGACTCTGGCTTTAAGGTCTGGGATTCCAGAGGAATCTCCTGTTTGGGAGATCTATTTGACGGGGAGGCCATGATGTCCTTCGAACAGCTGAGTCAGAAGTTTCAGCTACCAAAGAAGGATCTCTTTCGTTACTTCCAGTTTAGGGACTTTATACAAAAAAACCCTACATTTCTGCTTAATCCTTACAAATCGGACATGGACAGGAGAGTGCTCTGGTCAATGGGCACCCTCTCGGTTAGCAATCTCTATCACATGTTAGGTAGTAGTGTTTCGAAGGACATTGAACGGCTATATAAAACCTGGACTCAAGAGATGGGGTGGAAATCTCAGAGATGTGGGAGGATATCTGGGAAAATGTTAGGAAGATCTCAATTTGTAATAGGGCCCAGGTTATTCAACTGAACATACTCCATAGGGCTCACCTGGCACCAGAATGGCTTGTGAAATTCAAGACAGGAGTGTCCCCAATGTGCCCCAAGTGCAAAATGGAGATGGTACTCATACTCACTGCTTATAGTCATGCCAGAGGATCCACAGGTATTGGGATGACATAGCAAGTGCTTTGGTTAAGGTTTTGGGAACTAAGGTTAGCTTGGATCCAGTATCCCTCCTTTTGGGTCTCCCAAATCTTCCTTCCCTGGATGTGCATGGGAAGAAATTGTTAAAAATTCTTTCATTTTGCATGAGGAAGAACATTCTAATGGGCTGGGTGTCGGAGAATCCCCTAGGACTCTCGAGGTGGCATAGGATAGTCATGGAACACATACCCCTGGACTTCCTTACGAACATGGTGTATCAGAAAACGGAATTGTTTTACAGAACATGGGGCCCTTTTTGAACTATATTAATGTAGATATATCAACTATATTATTCAGGGCCTTTGTTTAGCCTGTGTCTGTTGATTTGGGGGCCGCTGGGAGGAAGAATCCCAAATAAATACGGGTCTACTTGCCATTGCTCCCAGTGGTGAGGAGCTGTGATGAAATTGAGCTGAGTGCAGTAATTTAATTTAATTGAATATCATTTAAGTTATCTTGTTATAACTTGGTTTAATTTAATTTCATCTGCTTATTTATTTTTTCCTTCATTCTCCTTGGTTATTTATTGAACTGTAGTTTTTATAGGTTTTTTGGGGGGTTTTTTTGTGTTTCTGTAATCTGTGGAGTAGAGTAGTAGTTTACCTTCTATTATTGCTATTGTATTATAAAGTTGTCATGCTATTTTGTATTGGTTTTGTAATTTTGTAAAAAACCTAAAATCTTTTCTTCAATAAAAATATTTACAAAAAAACACCTCAGCATGGGAGCACAAGGTGGTGCCCATACAGTCATTGATGTAACGGAGGAAAAGGTGGGAAATGGTGCCTGTGTAGCTCCGGAAGATGAATTGTTCTACGTACCCGATGAAGAGACAGGCATAGTTGGGACTCATGTAGGTGCTCATGGCTACCCCCCTGATCTGGAGGAAGTGGGAGGATTTAAAGGAGAAATTATTGAAGGTGAGGAACAGTTCAGCCAAACGAATGAGAGTGTTAGTGGAAGGGTACTGGTGAACTGTGATCATAGAGTCACAGAGTCATAGGGATGTGCAGCACATAAACAGATCCTTTGGTCCCACTCGTCCATGCCGACCAGATATCCTAAAATAAGCTACTCCTGTTTGCCAGCACTTGGCCCATATCTCTGTAAACCTTTCGATTCATATACCCATCCAGATGCCTTTTAAATGTTGTAATTGTACCAGCCTCCACCAGTTCCTCTGGCAGCTCATTCCATACACGCACTATTCTTTGTGTGAAAAAGTTGCCACTTAGATCCCTTTTAAATGTTTCCCTTCTCACCCTATATCTTACCCTCAAGTTCTAGATTTCCGCAACCCAGGGAAAAGATTTGTCTATTTATCCTATCCATGCCCCTCATGATTTTGTAAATCTCTATAAGGTCACCCCTTAGCCTCCGACATTCCAGGAAAACCAATCCCAGCCTATTCAGTCTCTCCTTATAGTCCAAATCCTCCAACCCTGGCAACATCTTTGTAAATCTTCCCTGAACACTTCCAAGTTTCACAACATCCTTCCTATAGCAGGGAGACCAGAATTGCACACAATATTCCAAAAGTGGCTGAACCAACATCCAGTACAGCCACAACAGGACCTCCCAACTCTTGTATTCAATACTCTGACCAATAAAGGAAAGCATACCAAACGCCTTATTCAGTATCCTATCTACTTGCATCTCCACTTTCGAGGATCTATGAACCTGTACTTCAAGGTCTCTTTGTTCAGCAACACTCCCTAGGACTTTACCAGTAAGTGCATCAAGTCCTGCCCTAATTTGCATTTCCAAAATGCAACACCTCACATTTATCTAAATTAAACTCCATCTGCCATTCCTCAGCCCATTGGCCCATCTGATCAAGATCCAATTGTTCTCTGAGGTAACCTTTTTCACTGTCCACTGCACCTCCAATTTTGGTGTCATCTGCAAACTTACTAACTATACCTCCTATGCTCATATCCAAATCATTTATATAAATGACGAAAAGCAGTGGACCCAGCAGCGATCCTTGTGGCACACCACTGGTCACAGGCCTCCAATCTGAAAAATAACCTCCACCATCACCCTCTGTCTTCTACCTCTGAGCCAGATCTGTATCCAAATGGCTTGTTCTCCCTGTATTCCATGTGATCTAACCTTGCTAAGCAGTGTCCCTGGGGGAACCTTGTCAAATGCCTTACTGAAATACATATAGATTACATCGACCGCTCTACCCTCATCAATCCTGAGAATTTATCTACCTTTATGTGTTTTAAGACATCCAGTACCTCATCCTCTGATTTCCCCCTTAAGTATACTCCTACGGCCTTTATACTGTTCTGAGAATTTACTTGATCTCTGCTGTCTATACCTGATATATGCTTCCTTCTTTTTCTTAACCAAAACCTCAATTTCTCTAGTCATCCATCATTCCCGACACCTATCATCCTTTCCTTTCACCCTAACAGGAACATACTGTGAGAGGCACTTGCAAATGTTGTTGTTTCTGCAAAAGTCACAAGGCTGAATCATGAGGTGGGTGTATGTTAAGCTTGATATGCTTGCACAAACAGCTACAAGTAGCTGCATCTTGCTTCTGCAGAGGTCAGATACTCAGAAGTCATAAAGACTCAGTGTGCAGAAGTGATAAGACCCAGTGTTGCGTCAGCAAAAGTAATAAGACTCAGCTATCAAGGGGGGGTTGCACGCTAACAACAGGCCACAGACAGATGTGATCAGCCAATTAGATTAGCAGCTGCACAGAGCAATACAACTGTCACATATGAGGTAAAAGGGGAGGTACAGGGAGGCTCATAGAAAACTGTATAAATGTGCAATAGTATTATTCAGAAATGTGCCTATTTTGTGGTCACCCGGGCTTGCACAAATGTATGAATAAAAACTGCTTCAGAATTTGACTCGGACTAAAATTATTTGCAGTGAGCTTCATTTGTCACAATACTGTCTCTGGACTCTTGTTACCTCATTTTCCAGCCTTTCCTTTACCTGTGAACATCCGCCTCCAATCTATTTTTGAAAGTTCTTGCCTAATACCATCAAAATTGGCCTTCCTCCAATTTAGAACTTCAACTTTTAGGTCTTGTCTATCCTTTCCATCACAATTTTAAAACTGTTAGAATTATGTTTGCTGGCCCTGAAGTGCTCTCCCACTGACACCTCAGTCACTTGTGCTGCCTTATTTCCCAAGAGAAGGTCAGCTTTTGCACTTTCCCTATTAGGTACATCCACACACTGAATCAGAAAATGTTCTGATACGCACTTAACAAATTCCTCTCCATTTAAACCCTTCACATTATGGTAGTCCCAGTCTATGTTTGGAAAGCTAAAATCCCCAACAATAACCACCCTATTATTCCTACAGATAACTGAGATCTTATAAATGTGTTTCTCAATTTCCCGCTGACTACTGGGGAGGTCTATAATACAATCCCAGTAAGGTGATCATGCCTTTCATATTTCCCAGTTCAACCCAAATAACTTCCCTGGACATCGTCCCAGGAATATCCTCCCTAAGTACAATTGTAATGTTATCCCTATCAAAAGTGCCAGCCCACCCCTACCCTTGCCCCCTTTCTATCCTTCCAGTAGCATTTGTATCCTGGAACATTAAGCTACCAGTCCTGTCCATCCCTGAGCCACATCTCTGTAATTGTTATGATATACCTGTTCCTAACCATGCCCTGAGTTAATCTGCCTTTCCTGTTAGGCCTCTTGCACTCAAATAAATTCAGTTTAATTTATGAGTCCTACCTCATTCTCTGCTTTGTTCCTGCCTGCCCTGACTGTTTGACTTGCTCCTTTTCCCAACTGTACCAGTCTCAGACTGATTTTTTTTCCTCACTATCTCCCTTGGCCGCCCCCCCCAACCAACCAACCTTACTAGTTTAAATCCTCCCAAGCAGCCCTAGCAAATCTCCCTGCCTGTATAGTAGTCCCCTTCCAATTCAGGTGCAATCCGTCCTTCTTATGCAGGTCACTTCTACCCCAGAAGAGATTCCAATGAATCAAAAATGTGAACCCTTTCCCCCTGCACCAGTTCCTCAGACATGCATGATCCTCCTATTCCCACCCTCCCTAGATCGTAGCACCGGGCGTAATCTAGATATTACTACCTTATCTTCGGAGTACAAAGATAATCAAGGACTGATGACCCCCTGCTCAACAACTAGCTCTGCCCTGTGGATTATGTCCCACACTGCAAACAGATTTTGTGTCTTTCCCTTTGAAGAATACCCGAGGACAGTGATTCAAAAGCCAAATCCAACTATCCTGTGATGTGGTAATGGGACTGAATGTTTGTGTACGTACAGTTTAGGTTCAAGCATTAGCAGGCTGTGAAGGTCACAGTGGAAGAATTATCTCTTCGTCACCCCTGTTTTGCAGATTTTGGGCAGCACGGTGACTCAGTGGTTAGCACTGCTGCCTCACAGTGCCAGGGACCCGGGTTTGATTCCCACCTCAGACAACGGTCTGTATGGATTTGCAATTTCTCCCTGTGTCTGCGTGGGTTTCCTCCGGGTGCTCCGGTTTCCTCCCATAATCCAAAGATGTGCAAGTCAAGTGAATCGGCCATGCTAAATTGTCCATAGTGTTAGGTGCATTAATCAGGGGTAAATATAGGGTAGGGAAATGGGTCTGGATGGATTGCTCTTCGGAGGGTCGGTGTGGACTTGTTGGACCAAAGGGCCTGTTTCCACACTGTAGGGAATCTAATCTTATCTAATCTAAAAGACACTCTCATTCTGAGTCTGAGGAAACAAACATACAAAAGAAAGCAGGCCAACCAGTCACCCTGAATGATGGAATTCAATCATGTCCAATATGAATCAGAACTACAGAATCTACCGAACCTGAAGCTAACTGTTCAGCTAGTATTGTAAATGCTACCATTAATGACCATTGCAATGTTCAACTATCCACCCTTTATTAACCATCCGGAGACTGATCTGTATACAGTATCTATTTTTACTTATTATCTTTTTGAATTCACTTCTAATTTCAAATGTGTGTTTCACTGCTAATGTTTCTCATATTCAAAAATTAATATACTCATAAAACCATAAGATGTGGGAGCAGAGTGAGGTAATTTAGCTCATCGAATCTGTTCTGCCATTCAATCATCCATGATAAGTTTCTCAACACCATTTTCCTGCCTTTTTCCTGGAACCCTGACCCCCTTACCAATCAAAAACCTCTCTCTCTTTGTTCTTTGTTCTATCCCTCTCTGTCTTAAATGCACTCAAAACTTGGCCTCTGCAGCCTTCTGCAACAATGAGTTCCACTGATTAACCACCCTCTGGTGGAAGAAATCCTTCTTCATCTCAATTCTAAAGGGTTGCCCCTTCACTCTAACACTGTGTCCTTGGGTCCTTATCTCTCCTACCTGTGGAAACATCTTCTCCATGTCTACATTATCTTGACCTCTTAGAAATCTGTAAATTTCAATCATATCCCTCCCTCATCCTTCTAAACTCCAGCAATTACAGTCCCAGAGTCCTCACCTATTTCTCATATGACAATCTCTTCATCCCCGGGATCATTGTTGTAAACTTCCTCTGCACCCCCTCCAATATTAGAACATTGTCTCTTAGATATGTGGCTCAAAACTGCTCATAATATTTCAAATTCAGGCTGACCAGAGCCTTACACAGCCTCAGCAATACATCTTTACTCTTGTATTCTAGCCCTCTTGAAATGAATGATAACATTACATTTGCCTTCCTAACAGCTAACTGAACCTGCATGTTAACTTCAAGAGAATCCTGAATTAGGACTTTATGTTCAAACTTCTGAAGCTAATCCCCATTTAGAAAATAGCCTCTACCTCTATTCTTCCTACCAAAGAGCATAACCTCATATTTGGCCACTATGTATTCCATCTGCCACTTCTGTCTCCACTTGTCTAGCTTAGTCCTCCTACAGCCTCCCCACTTCCTCAACACTACCTGTCCCTCCCCCTATTTTTGTGTCAACTGCAAACTTAGCAGCAATGCCCTCAGTTCCTTTGTTCAGATCATTAATGCACAACATGAATAGTGTGGCCAAATAAGGATCCCTGCATAACTCCATGAGTCAGTGGTTGCCATCCTGACAAAGACATCTCCATCTCTACTCACCGCCTTCTGCCAATCAGCAAATCCTCTGTCTATGCCAGCACTTTGTGCCTAACACCATGTTTTCTCAATTATCTATGGGGCAGCTGGTCAAAGGCCTTCTGGAAATCCAAGTTGATCACAGAGTGCTAGCTGCAGAGAGTGAAACGTTGCGAGCTGAGGTGAGTGTGGGAGTATAGGGAAGTGGGGTAGGGGGCCATTGCTGTGTCTTGTTTCGCTGACCACTCTACAGGCCCAGTGGGGTCAGGAATAGACCAGATATGACAGTTTAGAAAGTGAGTGGGACCAATGGGAGCAGCTGATTGGTGAATAAATCCTGGTGGGTAT
The DNA here is from genome assembly GCF_037043375.1 of Chiloscyllium plagiosum. Taxonomy (NCBI): domain Eukaryota; kingdom Metazoa; phylum Chordata; class Chondrichthyes; order Orectolobiformes; family Hemiscylliidae; genus Chiloscyllium; species Chiloscyllium plagiosum. The sequence goes on along the minus strand of NW_028270139.1, from coordinate 92,887,402 downwards.
TTCCAAACTATTATTTTGCCAGTTTTTGTTTAAGTAGGAGTAGGGACTTACTTAGTTTAATTTTTGTTTTAAAACGTCGCCTAAAAGTTTTAAACTTTCAAGAGTTCAGTTAAAAAAAAGAAAGTTGTTAAAGGGGTTAAAGGATGGCAGTCAGTGGAGTGATAAACTCCTTCTGTCAAATGGAGGAGATCAGGGAACAGTCGACTGTCCCTGGCGACTATGTCTGCAGGAAGTTGCAGCTCCTTTCAGATTACTTAGATTGGTTGGAGCGGCAGTTGGACAGACTGAGGGGCATACAGGAGGCAGACTGTGTGACAGATAGTAGTTTCAGGGAATGGTCACACTGCAGGTTCAGTCAGGTAGATGGATAACTGTCAGGAAAGGTAGAAAAGTAGTGCAGAAGTCACTTGCGGCTATCCCCCTATCAAACAGGTACACAGTTTTGGATATTGTTGTTGGGGGGGAGGTGAGAATAGCATCTTAGGGGAAAAAAGCAGCAGTAGCTAGGTCTTTGGCACCATGACTGACTCTGTTGTAAAGCAGGTTATGACAATGTCCAAGTGGGCCATTATCATAGAGTCACAGAGGTCCACAGCATTGAAACAGGCCCTTTGGCCCAACTTGCCCATGCCACCCGCTTTGTCTAATTAAACTAGTCTCATTTACCTGAGTTTAGTCCACACCTATCTCACCCATATCCCTGTCCAAATGTTTCTTTCATGATGAAATTGTACTTGCTTCTACACTGACCTCTGGCAGCTCATTCCAGACAGTCACCACCCTCTGTGTTAAAAAATTGCCTCTCTTTTATATACCTTCCCTCTCACCTTAAAACTGTGCTGTCTTGGTTTAGACTCCCCTACAATGGAGATAAGCTGTTGGCTATCCACCATAACTATGCCTCTGATGATTTTATAAACCTCTATAATGTCACCCCTCAATCTCCTACACTCCAGGGAAAAAAGTCCCAGCCTATCCAGACTCTCCTTATAACTCAAACCTTCCAGTCCAGGTAGCATCCTAGTAAATCCTTTCTGCACTCTTTCTAATTTAATAATATCCTTTTGATAGTAGGACGATCAGAACTTCAAGCAGTACTGCAAATGTGGCCTTACCAACATCCTGCACAGCTGCAACAAGATCTCCCAATTCCTATATTCAATGGTCTGACCAATCAGAGCAATATGAAAGGGAACTCTCTCGTCAGGGGCACAGACAAGTATTCCTGTAGCCTTGAGCAAGACTCCAGGCTGATGTGTTACCTTCCCGGTGCTCGGGTCAAGGATGTCTCAGAATGGCTGTGGCAAATTCTCAGAGGGGAACATGAGCAGCCAGAGGTCGTTGTACACATTGGTATCAAAAACAGAGGTAGAAAAGGGATGAGGTTATGCAGTGTGAATGGAGGGAGTTAGGTAGGAAGTTAAAAAGGACCTCAAGGACTGTGATCTCTGAATTACTCCCTGTGCCATGTGCTGGTGAGAGTAGGAATAGGACGATAGGGCAGATGAATGCATGGCCAAGGAGATGTGCAGGGGTAGGGGTTTACATTTTTGGATCATTGGGATCTCTTCGAGGGTAGAGGCGACCTGTACAAGAGAGATAGGTTGCATCTGAATTGGAGAGACCAATGTACTGGCTGGGAGATTTACTATAGCTGCTTAGGATGGTTTAAACTAGTCTGGCAAAGGGTGTGGACCCAAAGCTGTAGTGAGACAAAAGAGAGGGTTGAGGCTGGTACCGAAGTTAAAGAGAGCAAAGTAAATAAACGAGGCAGGCAAGAGCATGGCAGGAACGATGGAAGACAGATGAATTAAATTGCATTTATGTCAATGTAAGAGGCCTGACAGGTAAGGCAGATGAGTCCAGGACATGGATGGGAACATAAGACTGGGATATCACAGCTATTACATAAACATGGCTGAGGAAGGCACAGGACGGCAGCTCCATGTTCCGAGGCACAGATGCTATAGGAAGGATAGAAAGAGAGGAGGGGAAGTGGCATTTTTGATTAGGAAAAACACCATGGCAATACCTAGAGAGAATATTCCTGAGGGATCATCCAGCGAGAATATGTGAGTGGAACTGAGAAATAAGAAGAGAGTGATCACTTTGATTGGATAGTTAGCCCCTCGATAGTTAGCGGGAAACTGGGGAGCAAGGATGTAGGGAAATCGCACATATATGCAAGAATAATAGAGTTGTAATACTAAGGGGATTTTAACTTTCCAATCATAGACTAAGATCGACATGGTGTTAAGGGCTTAGATGCAGTGGGATTTGTTCAGTGAGTTCAGAAGAATTTCTCAATCAATATGCAGATGGTCCTACTGGAGAAGGGGCAAAATTTGACCTCCTCTTGGGAAATAAGACAGGGCAAGTGACTGAGGTGTTAGCGGGGGAGCACTTTGGGATCAGTGACCATAATTCTTTTTTAAAATAGCTATGAAGAAGGATAGGCCTAATCCATAAGTGAAAGCTATAAACTGGGGCAAGGACAAGTTTGATCGTATTGGACAGAAAATTTCAAAAGTTGATTGGGGAAGGCTGTTCACAGGTAAAGGGACACCTGACAAGTGGGAGGCTTTCAAAAGCAAGACAGTGAGAACTCAGGGACAGCATGTTCCTATTAGAGTGAAGGGCAAGGCTGTCAGGAGAAGGGAACACTGAACAACTAGAGATATTGAGACTGTGTTCAAGGAAAAGGAGGCATATGTCAGGTGTAGACAGCTGGGATCAAGTCAGTTCCTTGAGGAGAATAGAGGGTGTAGGAGTACACTTAAGAGGGAAATCAGGAGGGCAAAAAGGGGACATGGGATAGTCTTGATAGATCAGGTAGAGATTCCAAACAGATTCTACAAGTATATTGAGGACAAATGAATAACTAAGCAGAGAATAGTGCCCCTTAAAGATCAACAAGGTCATCTGTGTGAGGAGCCACCGGAATTGGCAGAAATCCTAATCAATGTTTCCCATCACTTTTTCTGTGGAGAAAGTCGGGGAAGTAAGAAGTATCCATATTACAGAAGAGGAGGTGCAGGAGGTCTTAAAATGTGTGATGGTATCATCGAAAGCCACGGGTAAGATGCTGGAAGACTGGAGGGTAGCAAATGTTGTGCCTTCACTTAAGAAAGACTGCAAGGAAAAGCCAGGGAACTACAGACCAGTGAGCCTAACATCAAGAGTGGGTAATTTGTTGGAGGGGATTATGAGAGATAGAATCTATTTGCATTTGGAAAGGCAAGGACTGATTAGGGATAATCAGCATGGCTTTGTGCATGGGAAATCATATCTCACAAATTTGACTGAATTTTATGAAGAACCAAAGATCACATGACTGCTCCACTCCAGAGCCAGTCTACACCTCCACTCTCAACTCTAGCTCCACACCAGGCCCCAGCCACAAGCCTTGCTGAGTATTCATTAACCCCTCAGACCTCCCCCTCAATCAGGACCAATGGTCACTCCTCAGTAAGGGCTTTACCTTCATCCCACTACGCTTCTGGGTCAATGAATTTCATATGCGTTGCAATATTGAACTTTTCTTCTGCTGCCTTTACCTCCGTGCTTACTGTTTCAATCACCGAGAACCCCTTCTCCTGCCTCCAACATACCCCATCTTCTTGGACACACCATGCTGGCCTCTTACCCTCCCTCAACCTCTTTATCTCCAACTGCCGTTGCAACATTGACTGCCTCAGTCTGTCCACCCCTCTCACCCACTCCAACCTCTCACCCTCACAAAGCGTAGCCCTCCTCTCCAACCTCAACTTCACCATAGTGGACAAATTTGGGGGGGTGCAGTGGTAATATGGCTCACTGACCTCTACATCCCTTGTCCTCACCTTCCACCCCACTAATCTCTGGATACATTAGATTAGATGAGATTACTTACAGTGTGGAAACAGGCCCTTCAGCCCAACAAGTCCACACCGACCCGCTGAAGCGCAACCCACCCAGACCCCTACATTTCTCCCTTCACCTAACACTACGGGCAAATTAGCATGGCAAATTCATCTTTGGACTGTGGGAGGAAACCGGAGCACCCGGAGGAAACCCACGTAGACACGGATAGAACATGCAAACTCCACACAGTCAGTCGCCTGAGGCGGGAATTGAACCCGGGTCTCTGGCGCTGTGAGGCAGCAATGCTACCCACTGAACTACCGTGCTGCCCATACCCACGGCATTATCCTCCACCATTTTCACCATCAACAGTCAGAACCCACTACCAAAAATATTTTTCCCTCCCCACCCCATCTGCATTCTGCAGAGACCATTCCCTTCGCAACTCCCTCATTAGGTCCATGCCCCCACACCAACTCAACCTCCATACCCGGCACCTTCCCTTGCCACGATAGGAGATGTAAAACCTGCATCCACACCTCCCCCCATCTCCGTCCAAGGCCCTAAAGGATAATTTCAAATCTGGTGGAGATTTTCCTGCACATCTACCCACCACATCTACTCCATCCATTGCTCTCGATGTGGTCTCTTCTACATCGGGGAGACAGGACGCCAACTCATGGAGCGTTTCAGGAAACATCCCTGGGACACATGTACTAAACAACTCCATCACCCAGTAGCCAACCACTTCAAACCCCCCTCCCACTCTGCCCAGGACATGCAATTCCTGGGCCTCTTCCACTGCCAAATCAAAGCCAGCCACCAACTGGAGGAAGAACATCTCATCTTCTGCCTTGGGACCCTACAACTACACGGCGTCAACACTGACTTCACTGGTTTCCAAATCTCTCTCCCCCCCTCATCCCAGATCCAACCCTCCAACTCGGTACCACCCTCTTGACCTGTCCTACCTGTCCATCCTCCTTCCCACCTATCTGCTCCACTCTGCCCACTGAACTGTCACAATTACCCCCCACCTGCATCACCTATCGCCATCCCAGCTACACTTCCCCCAGCCCCATCCCCATCCCCCTATTTATCTCGCGGCCCACTTCTTCCTCCACATTCCTGATGAAGGGTCTGTGCCCGAAATATCGACTCTCCTGCTCCTCAGATGCCGCCTGACCTGCTGTGGTTTTTCTAATACCACACTTTTTAATTCTGACTCTCCAGCATCTCCAATCCTCACTTGCTCCTAGTTGCTGAATCTTTTGAAGAGGTAACCAAGAAGATAAGTGAAAGCAGATTAGTTGATGCTGTCTACGTGGACTTTTGCAAGGTCTTCGACAAGGTTCTGCATGGTAGACTGGTTATTAAAGTCAGATCACCTGGGATTCAGGGCGAGCTTGCCAGTTGAATATAAAATTGGCTGACGGTACGAGTCAGAGGGTGGGTGGTGGAGGGTTGTTGTTTAGAATGGAAGCCTGTGACCAATGGTGTGTTGCAAGGAAAGGTGCTGGGTCCACTATAGTTCATCATTTATATAAACAGGAGACACAGTTAGCATGTTTGTAGATTACACCTAAATTGGCAGTATAGTAGACAGTACAATAGGATTTGATCAACTGGACCAGTGAGCTGAGGAATGATTGATGGAGTTTAATTTAGATAAATGCGAGGTGTTGCATTTTTTAAGTCAAATCAGGCAGGACTTACACAGTTAATGGTAGGATCCTGGGGAGTGTTGTCAAACAGAGAGACCTAGAGTGCAGGTACATAGTTCTTGAAAGTGACATTACAGGTAGACAGAGTGGTATTTGGTATGCTTATCTTTATCGGTCAGAGCATTGAGTACGTGAGTTGGGACACCACGTTATAAGCTGTACACGACATTGTTAAGGCCACATTTGGTGTACTGCATACAATTTTGTTTGCCCTGCTAAAGAAAGTATGATATTAAACTGGAAAGTGTGCAAACAAAATGTACAAGGGTGTTACTAAGAATGGGGGGTTTGAGTTATGAGGAGAGACTGGATAGGCTGGGACTTTTCCCTGTTCATTGAGGTTGAGGGGCGACCTTGTAGAAGTTTGTAAAATCTTGGACAGTGTAGATAGGGTGAATAGCCAAGATCTTTACTCCAGGGTGAGGGAGTCCAAAACTAGAGGACATTGCTTTAAGGTGTGAGAAGAAAGATTTGAAAGGGACCTGAGGTGCAACTTTTTCACATAGAAGGTGGTGCCAGAGGATGTGGTAGAGGGGGTACAATTGCAACATTTAAAAAACATTTGGAAAAGTACATGGATAATCATGGTTTAGAGTGATATGAGCCAATCACAGACAAATGGGATGAGTTCAGTTTAGGAAACCTGGTCAGCACGGACTAGTTGGGCCAAAGAGCCTGTTTCCATGCTATGTGCCTTTATGACTCTGTGATATCTACTCAGTTTCCTTAATCTAACTTGCTCATTACCTCCTCAAAGAATTCTAACAGGTTTGTCAGGCATGACCTCCCTTTGCGAAAACCATGCCCTATTTTACTGTGCACTTCCAAGTACACCGCAATCTCATTCTTAACAATGAACTCTAAAATCTTATCCATGACCAAAGTCAGGTTAACAGACCTATCGTTTCCTATCTTCTACTTCCCTCCCTTCTTAAACAGGGGTGTTATGTTAATAATTTTTCAGACCTCTGTGACCCTCCCTGACTCCAGTGATTCCTGAAAGATCACCACCAATGCCTCTACAACCTCCTCAGCTATCTCCTTCAGAATGCTAGAGTTTAATCTATCTAGTCTGGGTGACTATTGCACTTTCAGACTTGCAGTTTCCCCAGCATCTTCTCCTTATTGCTGGCCACTATACTCACCCTTGAATCTCTTGAAGTTCTGGTATGCTGCTGGTGTTTTCCACTGTGTAAGGTATCTAATCAAATCCTCTGCTATTTCTTTATTCTTTATTCTCCATTACTGCTTCTCCAGTCTCATTTTCCAGCTGCCAATGATCACTCTTGCCTCTCTCTAATCACTTACGTATCAAAAAGCACTTGAAATCTTCTTTGATATTACTAGCTGAATTGAATTGAATTGAATCGAATTTATTGTCAAGGGGACCAAGGCACAGTGAAAAGCTTTGTCTTGCGAGCAATACAGGCAGATCACATAGTTAGGTATCATAGATAGCAAATAATAGGTAAACAGCGGCAAAAACAAAAACACAGGTGCAGACGAATGTTAAGAGTTTTTGAGCCCATTCAGTATTCTAACAACAGTAAGGTAGAAACTGTTGCAAAACCAGCTGGTCATAGAGTCATAGAGATGTACAGCACTGAAACAGACCTTTCGGTCCAACTCATCCTTGCCAACCAGATATCCCAATCCAATCTAGTCTCACCTGCCAGCACCTAGCCCACATCCCTCCAAACCCTTCTTATTCATATAGCCATCCAGATGCCTTTTAAATGTTGCAATTGTACCAGCCTCCACCACATTCTCTGGCAGCTCATTCCATGCACATACCATGCTTTGAGTGAAAAAGATGCCGCTTAGGTCTCTTTTATATCTTTCCCCTCTCACCCTAAATCTATGCCCCCTAGTTCTGGACTCACCCACCCCAGGGAAAATACTTTTTCGATTTATCCTATCCTTGCCCCTCATGATTTTATAAACCTCTATAAGGTCACCCCTCAGCCTCCGATGCTCCAGGGAAAACAGCCCCAGCCTGTTCAGCCTCTCCCTGTAGCTCAGATCCTCCAACCCTGGCAACATCCTTGTAAATCTTTTCTGAACCCTTTCAAGTTTCACAACATCTTTCCAATAGGAAGGAGACCAGAATTGCATGCAATATTCCAACAGTGGCCTAACCAATGTATTGTACAGCCGCAACATGACCTCCCAACTCCTGTACTCAATACTCTGACCAATAAAGGAAAGCATACCAAATACCTTCTTCACTATCCTATCTGCTGGGTAATCCAAGATGGAGGACTGGAAAAATTTCTGGCTGTAACAGCTGCTCCTTTATTGAGGTATTTTAGGTTTTGGAGGTGATTTCCTTGAATTCCAGGAGCAGCAATTACTGTTTTATATGCTGTTGCATCATTTTGGAACTTTGGAAAAAAAAGTCAAAACAACAACAGTGTTAAAAGGGAGAAAAACAGACAAAGGAAGCACATGGTGAGGTCAGCACAGAGGAGAGAGAGAGAAAGAAACTGACACCACAGTGTACCTGCACAGTTACTGCCTTTGCTGTTTGAATTCATATATTGCTGGACATCGGAGTGCATCTGCGAAAATTAACAAACAGTGAAATTTTGCCCTGTTTGGGCAAAATCACAGCACAGAATCAGATAAGTGAATAGATTCAAGTATGGCCTACAGAAAGTCTGCAATAGTGAGTAGAGGGGTTCTTTCTTGATTACAAGTTTTTTTAGATATATCTCTTGATTAAACTTAAAATATAAGCCATAACTATTCATTTAACCTGGAGCAGTGTTTTGTAGAGGAATAAGACGGTGTTATTTTCTGGGTCTGTAGATTGTGAAGGAGCAAAAATGGCCTTTCGTAGAGTGATATGCGCTTCTTGTCAGATGTGGGAGTTTAAGGAGAGTTTACGGGTTACTGTGGATTATATCTGCAACAAGTGCTGTTGGTTGTGAATCCTATCAGATCAAATGGATCAGTTGGAGAGACATTTAGAGGCAATGAGGAATTTGCAACAGCAACAGTATGTGATGGATGGCAGTTATAGGAAGGGAGAAAAGTTGCAGATACAGTCACATAGATGGGTTAACTCCAGTAAAGGTAAGAGTGGTAGGCAGTTAGTACAGGAGGTAAAAACAATGACTGCAGATGCTGGAAACCAGATTCTGGATCAGTGGTGCTGGAAGAGCACAGCAGTTCAGGCAGCATCCGAGGACAGGCAAAGTCCGAGGACAGGCAAAATCGACGTTTCGGGCAAAAGCTCTTCATCAGGAATAGAGTCTTCTGTGGCTAACCCCATTTCAAACAAGTATGCTGTTTTGGAAAATGTATGGGGAGTGATGGATTCTCAGGGGAACGTAGCACAAACAGCCAAGTTTCTGGCTGTAATGCAATGAGGGGTATGTTGGGTTCCAAGAGATCAATTGTGTTAGGGGATAGGTACAGACAGATGTTTCTGTGGTTAGCAGCGAAAAATCAGAATGGTGTGTTTCTTCCCTGGTGCCAGGATCAAGGATGTCTCAGAGAGGGTGCAGAATATTCTCAAGGGGGAGAGGGCCCAGCAGGAGGTCATTGTCCACATTGGAAACAACCTCATAGGAAGGGAAAAGGTTGAGATTCTGAAGGGAGATTACAGAGGGTTAGGCAGAAATTTTAAAAAGAGGTCCTCGAGAGTAGTAATATGTGGATTACTCCCGGTGCTATGAGTAGTGATGGCAGGAATAGGAGGATAGAGCAGATGAATGCGTGGCTGAGGAGCTGGTGTATGGGAGAAGGATTCACGTTTTTAGATCATTGGAATCTCTTTTGGGGTAGAAGTGACCTGTACAAGAAGGACGGATTGCACCTAAATTGGAAGGGGACTAATATACTGGCAGGGAGATTTGCTAGAACTGCTCGGGAGGATTTAAACTAGTAAGGTGGGAGAGTGGGACCCAGGGAGATAGTGAGGAAAGAGATCAATCTGAGACTGGTACAGTTGAGAACAGAAGTGAGTCAAACAATCAGGGCAGGCAGGGACAAGGTAGGACTAATAAGTTAAACTGCATTTATTTCGATGCAAGGGGCCTAACAGGGAAGGCAGATGAACTCAGGACATGGTTAGGAACATGGGACTGGGATATCATAGCAATTAGGGAAACATGGCTCAGGGATGGGCAGGACTGGCAGCTTAATGTTCTAGGATACAAATGCTACAGGAAGAATAGAAAGGGAGGCAAGAAAGGAGGGGGAGTGGCGTCTTTGATAAGGGATAGCATTACAGCTGTACCGATATTCCTGGAAACACATCCAGGGAAGTTATTTGGGTGGAACTGAGAAATAAGAAAGTGATGATTACCTTATTGGGATTGTATTATAGACCCCCTAATTGTCAGAGGGAAATTGAAAAACAAATTTGTAAGGATATCTCAGCTATCTGTAAGAATAATAGGGTGGTTATGGTAGGGGATTTTAACTTTCCAAACATAGATTGGGACTGCTATAGTGTTAAGGGTTTAGATGGAGAGGAATTTGTTAAGTGCGTACAAGAAAATTTTCTGATTCAGTATGTGGATGTACCTACTAAAGAAGGTATAAAACTTGACCTACTTTTGGGAAATAAGGCAGGGCAGGTGACTGAGGTGTCAGTGGGGGAGCACTTTGGGGCCAGCGACCATAATTCTAATAGATTTAAATTAGTGATGGAAAAGGATAGACCAGATCTAAAAGTTGACGTTCTAAATTGGAGAAAGGCCAATTTTGATGGTATTGGCAACAACTTTCAAAAGATAATTGAGGGCAAATGTTCGCAGGTAAAGGGACAGCTGGAAAATGGGAAGCCTTCAGAAATGAAATAATGAGAATCCAGAGAAAGTATATTCCTGTTAGGGTGGAAGGAAAGGCTGTAGGTATAGGGAATGCTGGATGACTAAAGAAATTGAGGGTTTGGTTAAGAAAAAGAAGGAAGCATATGTAAGGTATAGACAGGATAGATCGAGTGAATCCTTAGAAGAGTATAAAGAAAGTAGGAGTATACTTAAGAGGGAAATCAGGAGGGCAAAAAGGGGACATGAGATAGCTTTGGCAAATAGAATTAAGGAGAATCCAAAGGGATTTTACAAATACATAAAGGACAAAAGGGTAACTAGGGAGAGAATAGGGCCCCTCAAAGATCAGCAAGGTGGCCTTTGTGTGGAATCGCAGAAAATGGGGGAGATACTAAATGATACTGAAAAACAACCCTCTACCATCACCCAGGACCTGATCAGGTGTACCCGAGAATTCTGTGGGAAGCTAAGGAAGTGATTGTTGGGCCTCTTACTGAGATATTTGTATCATTTATAGTCGCAGGTGAGGTGCTGGAAGACTGGAGATTGGCTAATGTGGTCCCATTATTTAAGAAAGATGGTAAGGACAAGCCCGGGAACTGTAGACCAGTGAGCCTGACGTCGGTGGATGGGCAATTTGTTGGAAGGAATCCTGAGGGACAGGATGTACATGTATTTGGAAAGGATATGGAAGATAAAGAATGTATGGAAATAGATGGTGACATTTTGAAAAATGTCCATGTTACAGAGGATCCACTTTTATTCATTTCAAGACATCCAGAACTTCCTCCTCTGTAACATGGACATTTTTCAAAATGTCACCATCTATTTCCCTACATTCTTTATCTTCCATATCCTTTTCCACAGTAAATATTTATGCAAAATACTCATTTAGCATCTGCCCCATCTCCTGCAGCTCCCCACAAAGGCCGCCTTGCTGTTCTTTGAGGGGCCCTATTCTCTCCCTACTCACCCTTTTGTCCTTAATGTATTTGTAAAAACCCTTTGGATTCTCCTTAACTCTATTTGCTAAAGCTATCTCGTGTCCCCTTTTTGCCCTCCTAATACATTCCTACTGCCTTTATACTCTTCTAAAGATTCACTTGATCAATCCTGTCTGTACCTGACATATTCTTCCTTCGTTTTCTTAATCTAACCCTTAAATCTAACCCTTATTTTCTTTAGTCATTCAGCAATCCCTATACCTACCAGACTTTGCTTTCACCCTAACAGGAATATACTTTCTCTGGATTCTCATTATCTCATTTCTGAAGGCTTCCCATTTTCCAGCCATCCCTTTACTTGCGAACATCTGCGTCCAATCAGCTTATAAAAGTTCTTGCCTAATGCCATCAAAATTAGCCTTTCTCCAATTTAGAACTTCAACTTTTAGATCTGGCCTATCCTTTTCCATCATTATTTTAAAACTAATAGAATTATGGCCACGTGTGTTCAGGCTTCTATACTTTCTCCCCGATTGTAAAAGTTGTAGAAAAACATTGCCAGGGTGGGATGGATCTTTAAGAATGCTGGTGGCCTTTCCTTGACAGCGGGCCTGGTAGATGGATTCTAGAGATGGGAAGTTGGCCTTTGTGATTGTCTGTGTCGAGTTCACCACTCTCTATAACCGTCTCCGACCTTGATGTTACCATAGCAGGTAGTGATACATCCAGACAGGTGGATTACTCTGCTTACTACTAGCTTACTCTCATATTTCACTTTCTTCCCTTTATTGCTTTTTTAGCTATCCTCTGCTGGTTTTCAAATGGTTCCCAATGCTCTGTCTTCCCACTCACCTTCATTACACAGAATGCTTTTTCTTTTGCTTTTATGCTGTCCCTGACTTGTTCGCCATGGTTAGCTTGTCCTCCTCATAGCTGAATTTCTGCTGTACCTCCTGAATTACCCTGGAAATTCTTGCCATTGCTGCTCCATTGTCTTCTCTGCTCGGCTCCCCTTCCAATCAATTCTCGTCAGCTCCTCCCTCATATCTTTGCAGTTGCCTTTACTCAATAATAATAATACTGTTTCATCTGATTCCACCTTCTGCCTTCCTTCCAGCTACCAGCCAGACTCATTCCTCCAATTGACCAATCAAGCCGTACCCTCTACTGGTGCTCACCTATCACTACCTCACCACTCTGTCCCTCTCCTCACCTAAAACACTCACCCACCACCCATCCCCATTTCTGATGAAGGGTTACAACCAAAACGTTGACTTCTCCACCTTCTGATGCTGCCTGGCTTGCTGTGTTCTTCCAACATCCTGCTTGTCTCCCTCTCAAACTCCCTCGGGGGTTCCTTCACATTAATCTCCCTAATCAAGTCTGCCTTATTATACATCACCAAATCCAAAATTGTCTGTCCCCAAGTGGGTTCAACCACAAGCTGCTGCAAGAAATTATCTTGTAAATATTGTACACATTTGTTTTCTTGACATCCACCATCAAGCTGACTTTCCCTGCATATTGAAGCCACCATGATTATTACAACATTATCTTTGTTATATGTCTGTTCTATCTCCTAAGTTATTTTCTGTCCCACATCCTGATAACTGCTGGGAGGCCTGTGCGCAACTCCTATCAGCATTTATTTTCTTTTGTGGTTCCTCAACTCTATCCTCATAAATTCTATACCTCCTGACTCTATATCACTTCTTGCTCTTGACTTAGTTTCATTTCTCACTAACAACGCAACCCTACTCCCTCTGCATATCTGCTTGTTCTTTTGATAAGTCATGTATCCTTGGGTATTTAGCTCCTGCCCTGCTCCCCTTGCAGCCATATCTCTGTGACACCCACAACATCTTACCTGCCAATTCCGGTCAGTGCTATAAGCTCACTTGTTTTGTATAGGGCATGCAGTTAAGTCCAACACCCTCAGTCATGCATTGACTGCCCCCTTTCTCATCATTTTCCCCATATCTGTTGTCCTGACCTTTTCCATACTCTCTGTTCTATTTTCCTTGTAATGATGAGCCCTCCCCATCGTTAACATTTTCCATAACTTTCCTTGCAACTACTATCTAGTTTAAAGCTGTATCCTCAGCTCTAGTTACGTGATTCACAAGAACCCTGGTCCCAGTGTGATTCAGGTGGAACCCATCCCATCAGAACAGCTCCCTCCTTACCCAGTACTGGTGCTAATGTCCCATGATTTCAAAGTTGTTTTTCCCACACCAAACATTGGGCAATGCATTTAGCTCTTTAATCTTGTTGAACTTGTGCCAATTTGCTTGTGGCTCAGGTTGTAATTCAGAGATTATTACCTTTTTGCTTCTGCTTTCTAATTTAGCCCTTAATTACTCATATTTCCTCAGCAGAACCTCTTTCCTCTTACTACCTGATATGTCCATTACCTACTTGGACCCCTCCCCCTAACAACTGGATCTTTCCCCTCCCACTCCAAGTTCCTCTGCAGCCCAGGTAAGATATCCTGAACCTGGGCACCAGGCAGGCAATGTAGCCTTCAGGATTCTCAATTCTAGCCACAGTGAGCAGTGTCCATTCCCCTGACTATACTATTCCCAATTACAACCACATTTTCTTGTCTCCCTCCCTTTGAATGTTTTCCCTGTACCATGGTGCAGTTTGCTCATCCTCCTTACATCCCAGAATCTCATCCATACAGGGAACAAGAATCTCAAACCTGTTAGACTTGCTCAAGGGTTCCTTCAGCGCTACTTCCTGAATGCTCCTTCCTGGCACACTTTTAGTCACAGTCTCCTGTCCCTGACCACTGACTGAATTTGAGGTAGTTAATCTAAGGGTTTGACTGCCTCCTGAAACACACTGTCGGGAGTGTCGTGCTGGAAAAGCACAGCAGGTCAGGTAGCATCTGAGGAGTAGGAGAATCAATATTTCAGGCATAAGCCCTTCATCAGGAATCACAGTGCCCAGAGGAAACACAGTGCTCAGGTAACTCTCCTCCCTCCCTTATGTGTTGCAGCGTTTGAAGCTCAGACTCAAGCTCATCAACTGTGAACTCAATTCTTAATTTGATATTTAAAAATTTTCTACTGTTCTTTTAGTTTGAAGCCTGTAAATTTGTCCCTTGTTCACCTTCAGTCTGAAAGTCACTTATAATAGATATCATTAACGAACCAATGATTTTCTGGTTTATCCATGATATCACTCTTTTATGTTAGCCCCAACGCTGAGCTTCAATTTATCCTGTTAAAAACTCTTATCAACTGTGAACCAAAAAAAGCACCTAAAAAATGCTTCCACCTGCACCAAATTTCCAAATTGCCTCCAAATTCCCCGAACTATACACTATCTGGGGCTGTGCCTCATTATGAATGGATGTTTCATTCCTGACTGTGTAAAGCTTACTGATTGTGTCCTTTCAATGAGTCCTTGCTTAAATAGAGCTGAGCTGAGCTCTTTGTAAGCTCAAGAAAGCTTGGTTAAATTGGATCTTTTTGAAACATAAGCTCAATTGATTCTGGGAGAAGGGGATTAGCCTTGGTGCAGCCAGCTAAGCGGGTGGGCGAATAAGAAGAGGAGCCCTCCTAACTGAGAACTCAATGATTTGAGGTATCCCATGTGGAATGGGAACAAATTTGGCTACCTCACTTTGGATTTGCCCATAATAACTTCCCTTGAGAAGATACTAGTGAGCTGCTGTCTTGAACCATAAATTTGTCAAATGTAGGTTAAGGAAGGAATTCCAGGATTTTGTTTCAGTGACAGTAAAGGAATGGCAATATTACAGTTGTCCCAAATATGGTCAAAATATTAGGATGGTAAATGAATTTGAGGGGAACTTGTAAGTGGTTTTTTTAAAACTCCGTCTCTACCCCTTGTTCTCCTACATGGTAGAGTTTGCAGGTTTGGAACATGTTGGTGAATGAAACTTGACAAGCTGCAACAGTGGGTCTTGTAGGTGGTACGAGCTCCAAGCATCCAAAATGGAGAAAGTCAATATTTGAAATGTGATTTTTTTTGGTGGTACAAATTGCTTTTCCCAGGCAGGTGTGAAGCATTTTATCTCACTCCTAACAATATAAAATATTCTTTCATTGGACGTGAGAATCAGTGGTATGGGGACTACTGGTCAGTTTATCGCACACGAGCTCCCGAATGCTGGGCTGATGTAGTGAGGTGTGCTGGTATGAAAAACACAAGAGGCAGATGCTTCAGAGGCAAAGACAACTCTGATTTTATTAAAACAAGCAAAATTGAAACTATGTACAATAACATAAAAAGACAATGAATATTTCAAAAACCCCAATGTCATAGATCCAGCGAAGTGAGACATCTGACAGATAGCTAGCACCCCAGTTAACCTTTGCAACTCTGAGTTGGTACTGTGGGTTTAAATTTACAGAGAGCTGTTAATTACTGGGTGACAGGGGAAAGGGGAGAGAGAGAGAAAACGTTAAACCCGGGGTCCTATCCTGCTTCCCTTTTCTGGGGGTGTCCTGCACTGTCAGCCCCAAAGCCCACGTTTCCGAACTGAGCTGGGATAGAGGGTCTCAATGAACTTATGGTCACCCCTGAAGTGCAGTCCGTCCATAGTCTCAGGCTGTAGCCGGGCTCTGCTGCGGACTAGGAGTGCAGATTCTTCTGTTGGCTTGGATGGTGGTGGATGTCGCTGGCGCTGCCCCGGTCCGTATCTCAGCTTTCCGGTCACTTCTCATCAGTACGTGAAGGTTTGTGGAGAAGAAGATAGTTTGCTCTCTTTCTTTTCCAGAGTCTGTGATCGTTGAAATCTGTGACTCACTGAGACTTGCTGTGGCTGATTCTCTCCACTCTGGCCGAACCTCTTGCTAAACTGAACATCCTTTAGAGATTGGAGTTCCCCAGTTATACCAACTAGCGGGAGAAAGTGAGGACTGCAGATGCTGGAGATCAGAGCTTAAAAATGTGTTGCTGGAAAAGCGCAGCAGGTCAGGCAGCATCAAAGGAGCAGGAAAATCGACGTTTCAGGCTTTTCCAGCAACACATATCAACTAGCGGGCCTTCTTATCTCCCGTCAAATCTGGATTTGGTTGCTGAGCTGTTGTTCCTCCTTTTGGGGTTGACTGAACCTCCAGACTACTGGATGTGATGTTAATGGTTCTCCGATTAAAGTGAATGGGTTTCCGATAGTTTTGAATGTCCAGTATTTCTCTTGAAAGGATGTTAAAGTTTGACTGATAGTATGAAGGCCTTCCCATTCAAGGCAAACAGGTTTGCATAATTTGGAGATGCCGGTGTTGGACTGGGGTACAACGTTAAAAATCACATAACACCAGGTTATGGTCCAACAGGTTTAATTGGAAGCACACTAGCTTTCAGAGTGACCACCTAATGGAGGAGCGATGCTCCGAAAGCTAGTGTGCTTCCAATTAAACCTGTTGGACAATAACCTGGTGTTGTGTGATTTTTAGGTTTGCATATTGTACATTGGTGTGGAATGTTCAGTATCTCTGTGTCTAAGCAAATTGATTAAAAGTTGAATGGTTTTGTAATCTTATTGGGTCCAGAATGTCTTTATCATTTGATCTGCAGGCTGTGTTCATTGTCTTTAGCTGAAGCGTTTGGGGGAGTCTTCCTTTCGCTTTACAAGCTAAACCCTTGTTCCAGACAGCTGCCCCTAGGCTTGCATATCTGTCTCAGCCAGGGGGCTCAGTGATTCTTAGTTCAAATGTGAATTCCACAAACTCAAGTCCCAACTTTAGAGGGTTTCAGTCCAAGGTATCTGATGGGGATTTTTGCCCACCTTACACTGACAAGGCCAGCATTTATTGCACATCACTAATTGCCTTTCAAAATTTGATAGTAAACTACCTTCTTGAAAGACAGCAAGCTCTCTCACCTGTATACACCCAGAGTGCTACAAGGAAGGGGGTGGACGGTGGACAAGCTTTGGAGAATCAGGAGCTGAGTTACTTGTTCTAGGATTCTAAGCCTTGACCTGTTCTTATAACCACAGTATTTATATGATTGGTCTAGTTCAGTTTCTGGTCAATAATAAATCTTAGGATGCTGATGGTGGCTGGTTCAATGATGGCAATGCTGTTAAATGTCAAGAATATGTTGTTGGATTCTCTCTTGTTGGAGATGGTCATTGCTTAGCACCTGTGTGGCACAAATATTACCTGTATCTGACCAGTCCAAACCTGAATGTTGTCCAGGTCTTACTGCAAATGAACATGAACTGCATTATTTTCTAAAGAGTTGAAAACAGAAGTGCAAACTGTATAATCATCAGAACCTCCCCATTCTGACCTTATGATGAAGGGGAAGAAACTAATGAAGTAATTAAAGATGGTTGGCCCGAGGTCACTAGCTTGAAGAACTCCTAAATTAGGCTGGGATAACTGGCCTTTGACAAACAAACCATTTTCCTTTCTGACTCTGGCCAGTTCCCTTTGACTTCGATTTACAATGCTGCCTTCTTTCAAGGACAGTTACTGTCAACCAGTCTCAGGAATTCAACTCATTTGACCCTATTTGATTGAGTTGTCATGAATTCAAAAAACCCTCACAGAACTCTCATAGAAGTCCCCATAGAACCCAAAATGGGCGTTGCGCAGTTATTCATGAATAAGTGCTGCTTGACAGCACAATCAAGAATACCTTCCTTTATTTTGCTTATGACTTTTCTTCTGTTCTTTAATCTTTCACGGGATGTGGATGTCATTGGAGAGGCCAATGTTGCCTGTCCTTTATTGCCATTGAATTGAATGACTTGCTCGGCATTTTTAGAGGGCAGTTAAATGTCAACAAAATTGCTTGTTGGGAGTCACTTCTGGCCAGACAAGGTAAAGATGGCACATTTCTTTCATAGAGGACATTAACTAAGTTAATTTTTACAACAATGAATAGTTTTATGTTCATCATTACTGAACTAAGTTAATAGCTGAGGTTTATTAATTGATTTTAAATTTCACCAACTCTGATGGCCGTATTAGTTTGGACTTCAGGACTATTAGTTTAGTTATATTACCAGGAGACTACTTTGTTTAGATTTGGAACAGTAGACTGATGGGATGGTAATTGGCTAAATTGCATTTGCCCTACTCTTTGTGGACAGGATATAACTGAAGAGATTTCCACTCTGTCAAGTTGTTGTCATTGTTGTAGCTGCCCTGGAACAGTTTGACTCATGATTCAATTAGTAATGGAATGCAACTCCTTAGATTTGTGACAGATTGGATGTTGTTGAAAGCTATAAGCTTTGCTTTGATCAACCATGATCATGTTGAACAATGGTGCAGACTCGAAGAGTTGAATGGCCTCGTCCTATTTTCTATTTTTCTATCTGTAATTGACCATTTCTTGATATCATTTGGTGTGAATTGACTTAAGACAGGCATCTGTGATGCTGAGGACCTCAGGAGTAGCCTCAGCTATATCACCTACCTAATAATTCTGGCTTACAGATGCTTCAACTTAATTTTTGCACGAATGAGCTGGGCTACGCTATCAATTCAGATGATGATGTTGAGGACTCTCCTTTAATTGTTTAATTGTCTATTACCCTCACTTGCCACAGCATGTGACAGGGCAATAGAGCTTTGCAGTGATTCTTTTGCAGCAGCATTGCAATATTTGTCCATTGCATACTGCTTCCACTATTTAAATGATGCATATAATCCAGTGATGTAACTTCACTAGGTTGCCAGTTGATTGTTAGGTATGCTTGCTGCTGCTTCTGACATGCTCTCCTGGACTCTTTACTGAACCAAGATAGACCATCAGACTTGATGTTAATGTAGAAAGAAGAATATGGCTTTGTGATAGGCTGTGTGTCTGTTTTTGTAGTAAATCTGTTAGAGGAAGGTTCGTGCAGAACAAAGAGAATTTGTATGAATTAACAAATGGCTATTCTTACACAAAGAAAGAGGCAGTTATCTCCATCTCGGAAAATATTAGAATAGACTCTGATTCTCTGTAATTATTGATCTGAATAGAATGTTTTACAACATAAAGTGTGCAGAACCCCTAATGTCATAATTTTATTTTAAGGAAAAATGTCATCATGTTAAATTAACCAATCAGATTGACATTAACCCAAGGTTGCCTTATTCCTTCTGTTATGGACCAGGCCAGACCCCTTCAAAACATTTCAAGAAAGTACCCCAAACCCTAACATTGCCAGTTGTTTTGAGCAGGATATTTCAGGAGGGATGCAGTTGGCCAAACCACATAGTTTTAAACAAAACAGACTTTATTTACAAGATTACCGAATGAAACACAAACAAAAGAGAACAGAATATTGACTAACTTAACCTCTCCGAAAACCCAACAGATCATCCCAACTTAATGATGCTGTTTCAAATAGTTGCAACAATCCCCATAAACACACCTTGGTGAAAAAAGATAATTTCAAACATAGGGTCTTACAGGAGAGATGTCACAGAGAGAGATTCAGCATGGACCTGTTTCTTTGAGTCCAGCAGCTTCAAAACTTACCTGACTGCTTTCAGTGAATAGCCAGACTGGTAAAAACCACATCAATACAGGGAAAAGCTGAGCTGGGAGAACTGGCCACTCCCCTTTCAAGTTTTCTTAAACTTGAAAGCCTTTTACCTGAGGCAGTATCTGATACCTAAAATCAAATTGGCCCGAAAACCCATCCAAACCCAGGTGTTTTGGAGTTGTGTCATTTACGACCTCTCTGGAAAAAAACAAGGACAACATAACTTTGTTAAAGGAGCAGCGTCGTCACACCATCCCGCTTAAAAAAAATGAACAATCAATATCCAAGGATGGCTTCATTTAAATCCCCTTAATCTTAAACTGTTAGTGCTCTACACCACACATATACATGACATTGACAATAAACACGCAGCCATACACGACTACAGTATGTTTCAGTCTGGAACACACCTGCCTCCATTTCTCATTCAAGTCTTGACAATGCATCGGCAATCACATTTTCTTGTCCTGCCATATGCACAATTTTCAATTTGAATGGCTGTAACAATGAGCTCCAGTCTGCTGTCCACTGAAACCTCTGGCCTTTCTTTAGCAATTCAGTGAGTAGAGCAGCCACACTGCTAAAGTTTAGTCCAAATTTTTAATAAAATCTACTCAATCCCCGGAATTTAGTACTGCTCTTATTGTTGATGGTATGGGAAACTCCACAATTACATTTGTTGTTGCATCTCATGGGTCCATTTGTCCTTGTCCAATAACATGGCCCAGGAAGGTGATTCAGACTTTGGCAAATTCACTTTTATCCAGGTTTATCACCAAGCCTGCCTTCGAAGTCAATCGAACAAGTCTGATAAGTGTTGCAAATGTTCCTTCCATGTGTGATGAAAAATCACCAGCTCATCTATATAAACGACACAGTCGGGTAATCCAGCAATTACCTTATTGGTTAGTCTCTGAAATGTGGCTGGAGCATTTTTCATACCAAATGTCATGACTTTAAACTGATACAGTCCCTTCGGCTTTACGAAAGTGAAAAATTGTCTTTGCCCTTTCGGACAAAGTTACTTGCCAGTATCCTCTGAGCAAGTCCAACTTAGAAATATAAGTTCCTTGTCCTACCTTTTTAACAGTCTTCCAAACGTGGAATCGGATTTGTATCAGTCTTTGTAACTGCATTAACTTTGAGACAGTCCACACATAACCATTGGGTACCATCTGGTTTTGGCACCATTACTATGGGAGAACTCCAGTCACTGTGACTCACTTCAGTTATGTCATCTTGGAGCATGTGTTTAGAGGGTTATGCCAAGAAGCATGTTGCTTAATTAGAACAGCATCTCCTACATCTATATCTGTGATTTTATATGGCCTACTTTATTGCAATGAAAACATCAGAGATTTTTAATTCTCTTTTCCCTTCAATGGTTTCCTTCTTACTCTGTGGTATGTCATCCTTATGATCTTTACTGAGATCTACCTTTCCCTTTCCATGTGAGAATTTCTCTTTCCCCCAATTCCTATTCCTAATGGACTGAAATTGATTTTGGAAGATTTGCTATATTTTTAATGCCCTTTTCCACCCTGCCAAAATTACTTTGTTTGATCCTTTCAAATTCAATGTAAGTTTGACCAGGGTCCCGCATTCGGTTCGTGAAACATTGTCTGTAGGTTTCTGGTACAAGCTCCTATGCACTTAAAATGGCTTTCTTCACCTCCTCATGCACCCCAGACATCTCACTCGCTCTACCTACAATTTTGTTTGGATCAACAAAACCCACATGGTCACTAGCCACTGCATTTGTTTAGCCACCTTTACAAATGAGATGAAAAAGGCTTCCACATCCTTCCCAACAGATTTAGGCAATGCTTGAAAATATTTAAACAGCTTCTCATCAGGTCTTTGGCTACCATGGGTTTGCTCATCCTCACTCTCTTCCTCACTCAGTTTACCTTCAGCCTTCATCTCCATTCTTTTAAGGTGACTTTCCTGTCTAAGTGCCAATTTCTGAAGTTCAAGCTCCCTCTCTTTCTTCATTTCCGCGCTCTCCTTTTTTCTCTCTTCTGCTTTTGATCTTAATTCAAACTGTTTCGTTTCTGTTGCTCTTTCCTTGTTTTTGCCTCTAATCAAACTACTTGATTCCTAATTGAACTTTAGATATCTCTGAAGATTCTGACAGCGTTTCCAGCAGATGTGAATGCTGAGCTATTGCTGTAATTACCTCTCCTTTCCTCACGGAAGGAGGCAGCTCCAACTTCAGCTTCTCAGCTAATTCCAGCAGCTTGGCCTTAATCATCTTTTGCAAACTCCCCCAGCTGACTTCTTCTACCCCAGAAAACTCTAGGTGACTGAAAGAACCATTGCTATCCCAAGCACTGTTTAAACCAACTGAATTCAACACCCAGAACAAAAGACACAAACAACTACCACTCACTGCCTTCAAGTCCAGCAACCCTAACCACAGAGCGGAACGGGAGAACAAATTCCGCAAAGAGCCCCCAATCTGTTATGGACCAGGCCAAACCCCCTCAAGACATTTCAAGAAAGTAGCCCAGACCCTAACTTTACTAGCTGTTTTAAGCAGGTGTAATGTGGATATTTCAGGAGGGATGTAGTTGCGCAGCCGCAGTTTTAAACAAAATGGAATTTATTTACAACATTATCAAATGAAATAACAAACAAAATTGAACTGAATACAGAATACCTTAACCTATCCAGAAATTCAACAGATTATCCCAACTGTTCCAAACACTTGCAATAATTCCCATAAACACCCCCTGGCACAAAAGGTAAAATCAAACACAGGGTCTTACAGAAGAAGTGTCAGAGAGAGAAGATAAACATGGACCTACTTCTTTGGGTCCAGCAGCTTCAAAGCTGCCTGACCGTTTTCAGTGAATAGTCAGACTAAACCAGAGAAAACTCAAACTGGGAGAACTGGCCACTCCTCTTTCATTGCACAAGTTTTTTTTTTAACTTGAAAGTCTTTTACCTGAAGCAGCATCTTGTTATCTATATTCAAACTGGCCCTAAAACCCATCCAAACCCAGACTGTTTGGAGTCTGTGTCTTTTATGACTTCTCTGAAAAAAAAACAAGGACAACATAACCTTGGTAAAGGAGCAGCATCGTGATGCTTCCTTCTACTGTAAAACCCTGGTAAAGTCCTATCGCTACAATTGTGTCATCAGAAAACAGCTTGTCCTCCAGGATGACTGAATTGAGCTGATTTTTATTTTGTTAAGGTGACAGGCACCACACTTTGAGGCTTTTCCTGAACTAGAGATCCTGCCTCCCTCCTGGAGGAATCTGCCTACATTAGATTGTCTGGAGACATTTATAGTATGGGCTGAAGACATGTCCACTCTTCCAAAGGTAGGGTGGAAGTGACACCAGAACACGATGCATGGTGAGACTAGCTCGTTAGAAGGTCTATCAGCATTTGTTGGGAAGTAGCCTCTTTCGTACTTATGCCCTCCAGCCCTGATCCATCCATGCTCCCAGATATCTCCCATGTCCACCTCCTTTCAAGCTCTGCAGTTATATTTCAATAGGACTAGTTTGCACAGATAGTTAGATGCTTATATTTCCAGATTGGTTCATTGTGACTGTTTGGCTGGGCTCCATGAATAGCAAATGGACTCAGCCTGTCAGGATCACCAAGATTGGTGGTATTGTGGACAGTGAAGAAGGTTGATCAGCTGGACCAGTGGGCTGAGAAATGGCAGATAGATTTTAATTTAGGTAAATGTGGGGTGTTGCATTTCAATAAGACAAACAGGGCAGGACTTTACATTGTTGATGGTCGGATTCTGGAGAATGTTGTCAAATAGAGAGACCTAGTTCAGGTTCAGGTACATAGATCTTTAAAAGTGGTGTCACAAGGGTGGTAAAGAAGGCATTTGGCATGGTTGCTGTCATTGGTCAGAGCACTATGTTGTGGGATTGCATTCAAATAACGACCAAAATCAGTGAGTGACGAAAATAGCTTCTTCCTTCAGCAATCACAAGTAGCACAAATGCAACATGGCAATAGAACCCTGAAATACAATTCTTACAAAAGCTTCTTTATACACATTTCTTACATATATCATGTGGTCTTACAAATAAAGTTCCATTACTATGTGCGACATTGTTTTATCTATGGTACACAAAAGTTTGAGGGGCTTCTGTCCTGGGACTCAGGAACTGGGTTAAAACATGTGCAAAATGCTGTCTGCTACTCTTGATAGGATTTAAGAATGTCATAGAATCATCGAGTCGTAGAGAAGTGCAGCACAGAAACAAACCCTTCAGTCTAATGCGTCCTTGCTGACCCAACATCTTAACCTAATTTAGTCTGACTTGCCAGCACTTGGTTCATATCCCTCTAAACCCTTCCTATCCATATACACATCCAGAATCCCTTTAAATATTGTCATTGTACCAGCCTTCACCACTTCCTCTTGCAGCTCATTCCATACATGCACCACCCTCTGCATGTAAAAGTTGCCCCTTAGGTCCCTTTTAAGTTTTTCTCCTCTCACTTTAAACCTATGCCCTCTAGTTCTGGAATCCCTCACCCAAGGAAAAAGACTTTGTCTATTTACCCTATCCATACCCCTCATGATTTCATAAACCTCTATAAGATCACCCCTCAGCCTCTGATGCTCCAGGGAAAACAGCTCCAGCCAGGTGGTAAAAGAGGGGAAGGTGTGGCATTGTTAGTCAAGGACAGTATTACAGTGGCAGAAAGGATGTTTGATGAGAACTCGTCCATTAAGTTAGTATGGGCTGAGGTTAGAAACAGAAAAGGAGAGGTCACCCTGTTGGGACTTGTCTGTAGACCCCCGAGAAGTGCCAGAGACGTAGGGGGAATGTTTGAAAGATGATTCTGGATAGGAGCAAAAGTAACAGGGTAGTTGTTATGGGGGACTTTAACTTTCTGAATATTGATTGGAAACGCTATAGTTTGAGTAACTTAGATGGGCCTGTTTTTGTCCAATGTGTGCAGGAAGGTTTCCTGACACAGTATGTAGATAGGCCAAGAGGTGAAGCCACATTGCGTTTGGTACTGGGTGTTAGATTTGCAGGTAGTTGAGCACTTGGGTGATACTGACCACAATTCGGTTAGGTTTACTTTAGTGATGGAAAGGGAGAGGTATATACCCCAAAGCAAGAGTTATAGCTGGGGGAAAAGGCAATTATGATGCGATGAGGCATGATTTAGGATGCATAGGATGGGGAAGGAAACTGCAGGGAATGGGCACAATTGAAATGTGGAGCTTGTTCAAGGACCAGTGACTGCATATCCTTGATAAGTGTGTACCTGTCAGACAGGGAGGAAGTTCTCGAGCAAGGGAACCATGGTTTACTAAAGAAGTTGAATCACTCATCAAGAGGAAGGAAGCGTATGTAAAGATGGTGCGGTCTGTAAATTTTTGCTATAAATTCTGTGTGTTAGGATTGAGCCCTTCACTATCACCTGATGAAGGAGCGTCGCTCCGAAAGCTAGTGTGCTTCCAATTAAACCTGTTGGACTATAACCTGGTGTTGTGTGATTTTTCACTATGTAAAGATGAGTTGTGAAGGCTCAGGCAGGGCACTTGAATGTTACAAGTTATCCAGGAAGGACCTAAAGAGGGAGTTAAGAAGAGCCAGGAAGCGACATGAGAGTTCTTTGGCAGGTTGGATCAAGGAAAACCCCAAAGCGTTCTATAGGTATGTCAGGAATAAAAGAATGACTAGAGTAAGATTAGGGCCTGTAAAGGACAGTAGTGGAAAGTTGTGCGTAGAGTCCAAAGAGATAGGAGAGGCGCTAAGTGTATATTTTTCATCAATATTCACAAAGGAAAAAGGTAATGTTGGCAAGAAGAATTCTGAGATACAGACCATTAGACGAGAGTCATAGAAATGTACAGCACAGAAACAGACCCTTCGGTCCAACTCGTCCATGCCGACCAGATATCCCAACCTAATCTAGTCACACTTGCCAGCACCTGGCCCATATCCCTCTAAACCCTTCCTATTCATATACCCATCCAGATGCCTTGCAATTGTACCACCCTCCACCACTTCCACTCGCAGCTTATTCTATACATGTACCACTATCTGCATGAAAAGGTTGTCTCTTAGGTCTTTTTTATATCTTTCCCCTCTCACCCTAAACCTATGCCCTCTAGTTCTGGACTCCTCCACCCCATGCAAAAGAGGTTCTTAAGGAGGTGGTGTTAGCAATTCTGGAAAGTGTGAAAATAGGTAAGTGCCCTAGGCTCGATTGGATTTATCCTAGGATTCTCTGGGAAGCTAGGGAGGAGATTGTAGAGCAATTGGTTTTGATCTTTATATTGTTATCGTCTACGGGAATAGTGCCAGAAGACTAGAGGAGAGCAAATATTGTCCCCTTGTTCAAGAAGGGGAGTAGAAACAATTCTGGTAGTTATAGACCAGTGAGCCTAACTTCGGTTGTGGGTAAAGTGTTGGAAAGGATCATAGCAGATAGGATTTATAATTATCTAGAAAGGAATAATTGATTAGGGATAGTCAACATGGTTTTGTGAAGGGTAGGTCATGCATAACAAATCTGCTTGAGGTCTTTGACCAGACAAACAGGTGGATGAGGGTAAAGCAATTGATGTGGTGTATATGGATTTCAGTAAAGTGTTTGATAAGATTCCCCATGGTAGGCGATTGCACAAAATACAGAGGCATGGGATTGAGGGTGATTAAGCAGTTTGGATCAGAAATTGGCTAGCTGCAAGAAGGGTGGTGGTTGATGGGAAATGTTCATGTTAGAGTTCAGTTACCAGTGGTGTACCGCGAGGATCTATTTTGGGGCCATTGCCATTCGTCATTTTTATGAATGACCTGGATGCGGGCATAGAGGATGGGTTAGTAAATTTGCGGATCACACTAAAGTCAGTGGAGTTGTGGACAGTGCGGAAGGATGTTGCAGGTTACACAGAGACATAGATAAGCTGCAGCGCTGGGCTGAGAGGTGGCAAATGGAGTTTAATGTAGAAAAGTGTGAGGTAATTCACTTTGGAAGGAGATATAGGAATAAAGAGTACTGTTCCAGACAGCTGCCCCTAGGCTTGTATATTGCCTAGTCTGTCTCAGCCATAGAGCTCAGTGACTGTAGTTCAAATGTGAATTCCACAAACTCATGTCTCAAGTTCAGAGGGTTTTAGTCCAGGGTATCTGATGGGAATTTTTGCCCCACCTTACACCTCCTAACTCCGATACTCAATGCTCTGACCAATAAAGGAAAGCATACCAAACACTGTCCTCACTATCCTATCTGCTTGAGACTCCACTTTCAAGGAACTGTGAACCTGCACTCCAAGGTCTCTGTTCAGCAACACTCCCCAGGACCATACCATTAAGCTCTGATTGGCCTAGTCTGTCCGGTCCGCCTGCGTAATTAAGAGGTGTTAGTCCCTTTGCCTTTTAGGTTTGTAAATGTTAGTTAAAAAAATACTAGATCTATCTGCTCTAAAGAAGTTAAAATTGTACCCATGCTTATTAAAAGAATAAAGGGTATTAAACTGATTACCACAGCTGGACTGTGAGATTTGTTTGCTATTTGCCAGTGTGTTTTATTCATTCATGTAATTTCACATAAGCGCTGTTTTGACAGTTAGTTTCTTAAAGGGATAATGACCCAATTAAAAGGTATTTAATAAGTACATACTAAATGGGGAAACTGTTTGGTGCTTCAGGTCAGAGAGACGGTTGGTAAGGACTGATTAATGTTGTAATCTTTCCATAGTTTCAGGTAGGCATGTTGGCAGGATTGGTATTGTTCTGAATATGCTATACTTATTCAGAGGTAAATAGGCCTAAACACTGCTTGTAGTAAGGGTTGATAAGGTGTGAAAACACAGTAATAGGGTTGAAAGGGTTGTTTTGATTAGGAAGGGTTGTTTTAATTTGGTCTGTCTTATGATTATAAAATATACTACAGAATATACTACATGGTTTTATGAATGAATGAATTAAACCGTGTTGTTGTAGGGAGTTATGAATGAATGAAACGGAAACGCAGTGTTCACAGGTGCGTGGATTAGTAAAGGAGTTATGAATCAATAAATATAAAGTGCTTGTGAGTGGGTTAGTGAAAGGACCTAGAATATAATATCTCACAATGTGTAGGTGATGGGATATCATGTTGTGGTTGTACAGGACATAGAGCTCAGTGACTGTAGTTCAAATGTGAATTCCACAAACTCATGTCTCAAGTTCAGAGGGTTTTAGTCCAGGGTATCTGATGGGAATTTTTGCCCCACCTTACACCTCCTAACTCCGATACTCAATGCTCTGACCAATAAAGGAAAGCATACCAAACACTGTCCTCACTATCCTATTTACTTATTGGAATTGTTGTGTATATTCGGAACAGCATAATTAAGTGGCCTAGGTGAGGCCACTTTTGGACCACTGCATACAGTTCTGGTCACCTTGCTAAAGAGAAATAAGGCTTTAAAATCTGAACTTTTCCCTTTTAGTTTGGATAAAGAATTTAAGATCTGGAATTTTTTTTCTTTTGGCTCTGATTTTTTTTCTTTTTTTTGAATACTGGTTTAGTATTTTAAGATCGCACTATAGGATGGCAACTTTTAACACATTTTACTGTACTTTCTCTACTTCTAATTCTAAGGTTCCCTATGCTTTATGACTCTTCTGAGATGCCACAAAATAATTTCTAAGCAAAACTGGCCTGATTCCACAAAAATAGTGTGAACCAGAAAAGGCAAGCGTGCAGGAGATAGTGGGGACTGCAGATGATAGAAGTCGGAGTAGATAAAATGTGGAACTGGAAAGGCACAACAGGTCAGGCAGCCTCAGAGGAGCAGGAAATTTGATGCTTGGGCTTGGGACCCTTTGTGCATTCACTTCTCGCACCCTAATATCTGTTGGAAATGGGAATGGTATCACAAAGCAGGTTCCTTTTTTCTAAAAGCTGTTCCTTTTCTCAAGGATACTATGTCCTTGTTTTCTTTCAGAAAGGTCGTAAAAGCTCGCGGTGCCAATTAGATTGGTTTGGTACAGAGATTAAATGGTATTGAGAAGCCTTTTTGTTTATATGTAAACAGATGAGACTTCAGGCCAATGTGGTCATGTTTTGGAAGTGACCTGTATAATGAAAGGGGAGTGGTCAACTCTCTCTCCTTCTGCCCTTCTAACATCAATCTGTAAGCATCTGTTCCATTTGTTTTACTGTGATTTAAGGGGGTTTACTTATTGGAATTGTTGTGTATATTCGGAACAGCATAATTAAGTCTAATTTGGATACACTGAGGTTCTTTATTCTGTTCTTTGTGTTTCAGTGTGTAATTTTGTGAATACATTTCTGTTTGTTTAAAACCTGGTAGTCAACCTAGCTAGCTCTGGGTAATTTTCACTGTTTACTTACTGAAACAAATTGCAAAGTTATAGTCTGGGTTGCCTACTCAAGAATGTTTTGAGTACACAAATTTTGAATGACTCACTAGTTTTAAAGCTCTCTCACAACTTCTCTTCCAACAAACAGGCATGAAAATCCATATTTGGGTGTTGATGTTTTTTACTATCTTCCTTACTGCCATTTCAGTAGTTTAATCAATCAAATTGGAGGAGTTGACACCTGTTGTTCAAGCTGGTATTATCTCAGTGTTTGAGTATCGTAGGTCAGTAATAAATGCATTCAATCTAGATATTCCTGGTGTAATTAAGCTAGGATTTTTATGGTCTTAATTCATTCAGGGAGTGGAGTTCACTCACTTGAAATCCAAGTAAGTTGTAGCAAGTTCCATGAAAGAACTCTTCCATGGCCCTGGATGGTTCCTTCCACTAAGCAAAAGTGAGTACTGCCGATGCTGGAGATTAGACTCAAGAGTGTGGTGCTGGAAAAGCACAGCAGGTCAGGCAGCATCCAAAGAGCAGGAGTATCGATGTTTCAGGCAAAAGCCCTTTCCTGATGAAAGGCTTTTACCCGAACCATCAACTCTCCTGCTCCTCGGATGCTGCCTGACCTGCTATGTTTCTCAGGGAATCTTATGATAAGCTCGATGTAATTGCTTGGTACGATTACGACCTTCCTGCTTTCACACCTTGCACAGCAAAATTAAAACCCAGTTGCACACAACCTCAGACAAAGCATGCTAAGAACTGCCCTCACTCTGGTGGGGCTTGCCTCTGAACTTGAAGAATTGGCACTGAAGAAAGCATGGTTCCAGGATTAAGATCTTGAGGCATTGGTGAACAGTCGTAATTGAGTTAGTGTTGTCTCCCATGTGAAGAGGGATGCTCAGCAGTGTAGGAAGGCCAATGATTTTCCATGTTCCAAAAGGGTAAGTCCCACGTTTGCTCTTCTATCTCACAATCTCAGGGTCAGCACTCACTCTGCCACAGCACATGCATCTCACTAAGGCTGATGAACGAAAATAACTGTACATCAAGTGCTTGAAGTCAAATCATCCTCTGCAACTACTTCCCTTACTTACCCATTACATTTCTTACTGACTCACCACTCCTTCCACTTGTACATAATCACCATCTGCTCATATCCACTTCCATCATTCACAATCCCTCCCTTTGACTCACTACAGAAAAAACTAGCCCTCAACCAGGTCAAAAGGTCCAAGGTGGTTATGGAAAGGTGTGCAGTGGACACTAGGCTGCTCACTTCCATTGATGATAAGATAGTGAAGTTGGCCAGTGTAGTATACATTTGGTTTGGTTTATTGCCACATATACCTGAGTACAGTGAAAAGCTTTGTTTACAAGGCAGATTATAGTAAGCAAGACAGACATATGAGAGAGTGAAAAGAAAACTTGGACAGAAGTATTGCACAGAACGTGCGCTAAGCAAGATCAACATTCGGAGAAAGTGAGGACTGCAGATGCTGGAGGTCAGAGTTGAAAAGTGTGGTTCTGGAAAAGGACAGCTGGTCAGGCAGTGTCCAAGAAGCAGAAACAAAGAACAAAGAAAATTTACAGCCTAGGAACAGGTCCTTCTGCCCTCCAAGCCTGAGCTGATCCAAATCCACTGTTGAAACCTATCACCCAATTCCTAAGCATCTGTACCCCTCTGCTCCCCATATACTCATGCATCTGTCCAGAAGCACCTTAAATGAATCTATCGTGCCTGCCTGTACTACCTCTGCTGGCAATGCATTCCAGGCACGTACCACCCTCTGTGTAAAGTACTTGCTGCGCATATCCTCGTTAAACTTTTCACCTCTCACCTTGAACACGTGACCTCTCGTTAATGAATCCTTCACTCTGGGAAAAGGCTTATCTCCGTCCACCCTGTCTATACTCTTCACAATTTTGTCGGCCTCACTCAGCTCCTCCCTCAATCTCCTTTTCTCTAATGAAAACAATCCTAACCTACTCAACCTCTCATCATAGCTAGCACCTTCCATACCAGGTAACAGCCTCATAAACCTTCTCTGCACTCTCTCCAAAGCGTCCACATCCTTTTGGTAATGTGGCAACCAGAACTGTACACAGTATTCTAAATGTGGCCAAAGCAAAGTCTTGTACAATTTTAACATGACCTGCCAGCCCTTATACTCAATACCCCGACCGATGAAGGCAAGCACACCATATGCCTTCTTGAGCGTCCACCTTCAGGGTACAACGGACTTGAACTCCCAGATATCTCTGCTCATCAATTTTTCCCAAGGCTCTTCCTTTTACAATATAGTTCTCTCTAGAATTAGACTTCCCAAAATGCAACACCTCACATTTGCCTGGATTGAACTCCATCTGCCACTTCTCTGCCTAACTCTCTAGCCTATCTATATTCTTCTGTATTTTTTGCCAGTTCCCTATGCTTTCTGCTACTCTACCAATCATCGTGTCATCTACAAACTTACTGATCTGACTAACAATGCCCTGTTCCTGATCATTAATGTATATCACAAACAACAATGGTTCCAGCACTGAACCGTGTGGAACAACACTGGTCACCTTTCTCCATTTCTCCAACTACTACTCTCTGCCTCTTGTTGTTAAACCACTTCTTTATTAACCTAGCTAGAATGCCCTGCACACCATATAACTTCACTTTCTCCATTAGTTTACCATGGAGAACTTATCAAATGCCTTACTAAAGTCTATGTTTCTGACATCCACAGCCCTTCTTTCATCTACCAACTTGGTCACTTCCTCAAAGAACTTTATTAAGTTGGTAAGGTACGATCTATCCCGCACAAAACCATGTTGTCTATCACTGATAACCCCATGCTTTTTCAAATGTATCCCTCAGTACCTTCTACAGCAACTTTTCCATCATTAACTCTAGGCTCACTGGTCTGTAGTTACCTGGAATATCCCTACTACCCTTCTTATACAGAAGTCAACATGAACAACACTCCAGTCCTCCGGCACCTCACCTGTGTTTAAAGATGCTACAAAGATATCTGTCAAGGCCCCAGGTATTTCCTATCTCACCTCCCTCAGCAACCTGGGATAGATCCCATCCGGTCCTGGGGATTTGTCCACCTTAATATCCTCCAGCCTGCCCAACACATCTTCCCTCCTTACGTCAACATGATCCAGAGTTATCAAACTTCTATCTCTAATCTCAACCTTCATCATGTCCCTCTCCTCAGTGAACACTGATGCAAAGTAACCATTGAGAATCTCACCCATTTTCCCAGGTTTGACACAGAACCTTCCTTCCTTATCCTTTAGAGGATCAATCCTTTCTCTAGTTGCCCTCTTGCTTCTTGAATAAGCATAAAAGGCCTTGGGATTCTCCTTAATTCTTCTTGCTAAAGCTATCTCATGACCCCTTTTAGCCCACTTGGATTCCTTGTTTAAGATTGATCCTACTCTCCCGATATTCCTTCAAAGCCCGTTCTGTTCTTAGCTGCCTGGACCTTACATACACTTCCCTTTTCCTCTTGGCTCGTTGCACAATTTCTCCTGTCATCCACGGTTCATGAATCTTGCCTTTCCTATCTCTTGTTTTCAGAGGGACATGCCTATCCTGCACTATCTTCAACCTAGCTTTGAAAACCTCCCACATATTAAATGTGGACTTCCCTTCAAATAGCTGCTCCCAATCTCCATTTCCCAGCTCCTGCCGAATTTTGATACAATTGGCTTTGGCCCAGTTTAGTACCCTTCCCTTAGTGCCACTCTCACCTTTGTCTACGAGTATTCTAAAACTTACAGAATTGTGGTCAGTGTTCCCAAAGAAATCCCTCACTGCAACTTTTACAAGCTAGCCTGGCTCATTCCCCAACACCAGATCCAATATGGCCCGTTCCCTCGTTGGACTATTGACATACTGCTCTTGAAAACTTTCCTGGATGCTCCTTACAAATTCTGCCCCATCCAGACACTAAGTGTAATCCAGTTAATGTTGGGAAAATTAAAATCTCCCATCACCATCATCCTGTGGCCTCTACATCTTTCCATAATCTGTTTATCTATTTGTTCTTCTCCTTCACGCTCACTGTTGGGAGGCGTGTAATATAGTCCCAACAATGTAACTGTACCCTTCTTATTTCTCAACTCTACCCATAATACCTCACTGCTCAAGCCCTCAATAGTGTTCTCCTTGAGCACAGCTGTGATATCGTCCCTGACCAGCAATGCAACTCCTTCCACCGTTTTACTTCCCTTCCTGCCCTGTCTGAAGCATCTGTATCCTGGAACATTTAATTGCCAATCATGCCCTTCCTTCAACCAAGTCTCTGTGATTGCAATAACGTCATACTTCCAGGCACCAATCCAAGTCCTATGTTCATCTGCCTTATCCACTATACTCCTTACATTAAAGTATATGCACTTCAGGTCGCCAGTTCTTTTGTGTTCATCTACTCTCTGCCTACTCTTCCCCTTGGTAATACTAACTTCATGATCCTTACAGTCTCTACTTTCCACCTCACTGTCTATTAGTCTTCTCTTCTGGTTCCCAGCCCCCTGCTACATTAGCTTAAAAACTCCCCAACAGCAGCAGGAGCAAAAACTCCCTCAAGGACATTAGTTCCAGTCTGGTTCAGGTATAGACCATCCAATTTGTAATAGTTCCACCTTCCCCAGAACCCAATGTCCCAATGTCCCACCTTCCCCAGAACACAGGTCCCAATGTCCCACAAATCTGAAACCCTGTCTCCTAACCATTCCTCAAGCCACGTGTTCATCCTGCCTATTCTTTCATTTCTATGCTGGCTAGCACGTGACACTGGTAGCAATCCCGAGATCACTACCTTTGAGGTCCTCCTCTTTAACTTCTCTCCTAGCTCCCTGAATTCTGCTTTCAGGAACTCATCTCGTTTTTTACTTATATCATTGGTGCTCGACAACTGGCTGTTCACCCTCTCCTTTCAGAATACCCTGCAGTCGATTGATGACAATCTTGACCCGAGCATCTGGAAGACAACCTATTATCCCGGAATCCAGTTTTCAGCCACAGAACCGCCTATCTACTCCCCTTACAATAAAATCCCCTGTGACTATGGCCCTGCGAGTCTTTTTCCCACCCTTCTGAACAGCAGAGCCCGCCATGGTGCCATGTTCCTGGCAACTGCTGCCCTCCCCTGGTGAGCCATCTCCCCCAACAGTATCCAAAATGGTATATCTGCTTTGGAGGGAGCTGACTTCCCGGGACACCTTCACTGCCTTCCTACTCTTTCTCTGCCTTTTGGTCACTCATTCACTGTCTCCCTCAGCAATTCTAATCTGTGGTGTGACAATTCACTAAATGTGCTATCAATGACCTCCTCAGCACCGCGGATGCTCCAAAGTGAGTCCATCCGCAGCTCCAGAGCCGTCATGCGGTCAAACAAGAGCTGCAGCTGGACACACTTCTTGCAAGTGTAAGAGTCAGGGATGTCAGCCACGTCCCTGAGCTCTCACATCAAGCAAGAGGCACATGCCACAGGTCTGAGGTCCCCTGCCATTATAAGCCTTAGCTTTAACTCAATTATCTAATACCAAACAATGCACTTAAATATATGAAAGAAAAGAAAACAAAATGCTTACCTTACAGAGTCCTTTCCGTCTGGTTAGAGGAGAGAAGAGGGGGGGGGGGGCGGGAGGGAGATACTACACATGTAGTATCTTGGGTTTAGCCACTGCCCAAATTTATACTCAGTCATTACCTTCCCGGCAACCTCCTGGTCTCCATCGTCACCTCCGCTCTGATCCAGTTGCAGAGGGTGGTGCCAAAACCTCGATCTCAGTGTTTTGAGATCAGTTTGGAGGAGATTATGGTGTTGAAGGGCAAGCTGTAGTTGATGAGCAGGTTTCTGATGTAGATGTCCTTATTGTCCAGATGTTCCAGGGATGAGTGTGGGGCTAGGGAAATGGCATCCACTGCCAACCTGTTACATTGGTAGGCAAATTGTAGAGGATTGAGCCAGGCGGGAGGCTGGAGGGCCATGGCCAGCCTTTCAAAGCACTTCATGGTTATGGAGGTCAGAGCCATTGGGTGGAAGTGTTTAAGGCACGATGTTTTCTTTGGCACTGAGATGATGGTGGCTTTCTTGAAGCATGTGGGACTACGGCTTGTAGGAGGGAGAGTTTGAAGGTGTCAATGAATACCTCAGCCATTTGGTCAACACAGGATCCAAGTGTGCAGCCAGGGCTTCCATCTGAGCCTATTGTTTTCCTTGGGTTGCCTCGCAGGAAGACTGATCTGACCTCTGCAGCAGTGACGGAGAGAACAGGTGTGTATCGGGCTGTTGGGGCAGGTGACATCGTGCCACTGGCCTTCAGCTTGAACTGAGCATAGAAAGCATTGAGCGCAAAAGGGAGTGATTTGTCTTTGTCTGTAATCTTGCTCTGCTTCATTTTGTATCCCATAATGCTGCTTAGGCCTTACCACATGCACACACCCACATATATGTTTGTGGGGTGAATTTGTACTTGCAGAATTACATTTTATTTTGCTCAAAAACTGCATGAATCCATGTAAGATTCTGTAAATCCCTTTATTAGATTAGAATCAATCTGAAAAGTGGGGCACAGACAACCTCACACAGGGCACCTCACACCTTCAATGCATTATTTGGGCCAACATGGCATCTATTGTTAAAGTTCACTTGAGAATGTAACTTTAAGAAAGTTCTGGGATTTACATATGAAAGAACTGAAACCAACATGTTCATTCTAAAAGATGAGAGACTCAACAAACAACCAGATCTTTTTCAATATATAATTTCAGTCAATACAGTCACACTGTAAACTTTTACTATAAATTCTTTGTCCTATGATCTTATACTCCACAACCACCTGATGAAGGAGCAGCACTTTGAAAGCTAGTGCTTCCAAATAAACATGCTGGACTATAACCTGTGTGGTTTTTAACTTTGTACACCCTCGTCCAACACCGGCACCTCCGGTTAAAAATCTGTCTATCTCAACCTTGAATATACTTAATGACCCAGTCTCAAAGTAATTCCAAAGAATCACTGCACTCTGAGAGAAGAAATTCTTTCTCACCTCTTACATAAATGGGAAAACCCCAACTCTGACATAATGCCCTCTAATCCCTCTCCCACAAGGTGAAACAATGTTCCAGCATTTACACTGCTGAATCACCTAAGAATCTTGTATGTTTCAGTGAGGTTGCCTCTCATTCTTCTAAGCTCCAATGAGTACAGGCCTAACCTACTCAGCCTCTCTTCTTACAAAATCATTCCATACCTGGAATCAACCAAATTAAACTTCTCTGGACTATCTCTACTGTTGGAATGTCTTTTGTAAAGAGGCCAAAAATTGTTCACAATATTCTAGCTGTGGTCTGACTGGTGACCTTGTATAGTTTTGGAAAAGGTGAGGACTGCAGATGCTGGAGTTATATCAGAGCTGAAAAATGTGTTGCTGGAAAAGCGCAGCAGGTCAGGTAGCATCAAAGGAGCAGGAGAATCGACGTTTCGGGCATAAGCCCTTTTTCAGGAAAACTTTCTCCTGCTCCTTTGATGCTGCCTGACCTGCTGCGCTTTTCCAGCAAAACATTTTTCAGCTCTCTTAGTTTTGGAAAAACCTAACTATTTTCACACTCCATTTCCTTTGGAATAAAGGCTAACATTTTATTTGTCTTCCCAATTACCTACTGAATTTTGATGCTATTTATTGTGGTTCATGCACAACTTACAAATCTCTGTGCTGAAGCCTTCTGCAGTCTTTCTCATTTCAATAATATTCAGCTTCTCCGTCCTTTCTGCCAACGTGCCCAACTTATAACACCCATAAGATATTAAAAAACCATAACAAATAGGTATAGGACTAGACCGTTCAGTGCTTTGAGCCTATTCTGTCATTCAATAGGATCATGACTGATCTGATTTTCCTCACGTCCACTTTCCTGCCCTTTCCCCAAAACCCTTGTTTCTCTGACTGATTAAGAAACTATCTCAGCCTTAAACATGGACTCTGACCCTATGTCTATCTGTGGCAAGAAGTACCAAAGACTCAACGTTCTAA
Source organism: Chiloscyllium plagiosum (assembly GCF_037043375.1). NCBI lineage: Eukaryota > Metazoa > Chordata > Chondrichthyes > Orectolobiformes > Hemiscylliidae > Chiloscyllium > Chiloscyllium plagiosum. The sequence goes on along the minus strand of NW_028270139.1, from coordinate 92,850,271 downwards.
TAGAAGAAATTCCTCCTCATCTCTGTCTTAAATTGGTGCTCCTATGTTCTGAGACTATGCTCTCTGATCCCAGACTCCCCCATGAGGGAACCATCCTGTCAAGCTCCTTAATAATCCAATCTGTTTCAATGAGATCACTTCTCATTCTTCTAAACTTCACTGAGTTGAGTCTCAACTTGTTTGGCCTTTGCTCATTAGACAATCGCTCCATAACCAGGAATCATCCTCGTGAAATTCATCTGAACTGCCTCCAATGAAATATCTTTCCTTAAATAAAGGGAACAAAACTCCTTACAGTATGCCAATGTGGTCTCACGAGCACCTTTTACAAGTTGCAGTAAGATGTCCCCACTCTTACCCTCCAATTCCATTAACTGTCCTTTTTACCTGCTGTACCTGTGTGCTAGCTTTCTGTATTTTGTGCACAAGTCCCCCAAGAACCTTTTTGTGGCAGCTTTCTACAGCTTTTCTCTCTATTTACATACTCCGGTTCTTTTGTTCTCCCTTCCAAAGTGAACACTTTTGCATTTTCCCACATTATAATCTATTTGCCAACTTTCTGCCCACTTTCTTAATCTATCAATATCACCCTGAAAACATATGTATCCCTCTCACAACCTGCCTTTACATTTACTTTTGACTCATCTGCAAATTTAGTGACAGTACATTCACTTTGTTCCTCGGTGATTAATATATTGTAAACAGTTGTGGTCTTAGCACTGATCCATTTTGAATTCCGCTGGTCGTAATCATAGAGTCATAGAGATGTACAGCACGGAAACAAACCCTTGTCAACCTGAAAGAGAACCCCTTATCCCCACTTGCCGTTTTCTGCCCATGAGCTAATTCTCTATCCATGCCAAAATACGATCTTCAACATCATGGACCCTTATCTTATGACTTAATCTTTGTTAGGCACCTTGTTGAATGCCTTCTGGAAATCCAGATAGAACACGTATACTGATTCCCCTCTATCCCGCCGAGTTGGGACTTCCTCAAAAAACCGAATGGATTAGTTCGATACAATTTCCCTTTTATGAAACTGTGCTAACTCTGCTTGATTAGATTATGATTTTCCCAATGTTCTGTTATTACTTTCTTAATAATTGATTCCAATACTTTTCCACGCTACATATTAGACTAATTGGCTATTGTTCCCTGCTTTTTGCCTCCCTCCACTTCTTGAAGAAGGGTAGTTGTTTTCCAATCCTCTGGTACTTCTCAGGAATCTAACAAGTTTTGGTAAATTACAATCAATGCATCCACTATCTGCAAATTCTAATATTAGGGGGCATACGTTTAAGGTGAGAGGAGGAAAGTTCAAAGGAAACATAAGGGGCAAGTTTTTTTTAACACAGAGGGTGGTAGGAGTCTGGAACACACTGCCAAGGGTGCTTTTGGAGGCAGATATGATAAGGGCATTTAAGGAAATTTTAGATAAGCATATGAGTATGCAAGAAATGGAGATATAGACAAAGAGCAGACAGAAGGGATTAGTTTAGTTTAGCATCGTGTTCGGCACAACATCATGGGCCAAAGGGCCTGTTCAAGTGCCATACAGTTCTATGTTCTTTCTCTGCTGCTTCCTCTTTTAGGATCCTAGAATGCAAGCCATTAGACCAGGACACTTATCAGCCTTAAGCCCTATTAGTTTGTCTAATACAACTTCTTCTGTGATCGTGATAGTACTTATTCTTCCTTTGCATTCTTCAGTATTAATGGAATGTTTGAAGTATCTTCTGCTGTAAAGACTAATGCAAGATACGTGTTTAACTCATTTGCCATTTCCTTGTTCTCTAAGACCAACTCCTTGGAATCATTTTCTAAGGTGCCTGTGTTCCCTTTGACCTCTCTCTTCATTTTTATATATCTAAAGAAGCTCTCAGTCAGTTTTTATATTCCTCAATCGTTTGTCCTCATAGTTTATTTTCTCTGTCCTTGTTATCGTTTTAGTCCACCTTTGGCCGGTTAGCCTAACATTAAGACTGTAAGACATAGGAGCAGAAATTGGACCATTCAGTCCATCACGTCGGCTTCACCATTCAATCATGGCTGATAAGTTTCCCAACCCGATTATCCCACTTTCTCCCCATAACCCTTGATTCCCATGATAATTAAGAACCTATCTATCTCTGTGTTAAATATACTCAATGACCTGGCCTACACAGCTTTCTGTGGCAACGAATTGTATAGACTTTGCTTGTTGATAAGATTTTGGCGTCCATTATTAAAGATGAGATTGAATGGTAAAATAGGGTGGAGTTAGCATGGCTTTGTCAAGGGCAGGTCAAGCTTAAGAAATCAGTTAGAGTTCCTTGAGCAGGGAGTGAATAAGTCAATCAAAGAGTCGTGCACATGATCATTTGTATTTCCAGATGGCTTTTGACAAGGTGCTGAAAAGGCGGTTGCTAAATAAGAGCCCATAGTGTTGGGGACAAGGTACTGGCATGGATAAAGGATTGTCTGAGTGGCAGAAGGCAGAATAGGGATAGAGGGAGTTCTGCAGGTATCTGTTTGGGATCACACTATTCACGTTACACATTAACAATCTGGATAAAGAAACTGAGGGCATTACTGGTAAGTTGCATATGACACAAGGATAGGTGTAGGGACAGGTAATGTTGAGGAGACAGAGAGGCTACAGAAGGTCTTGGACATGCTAGGAGAGTGGGTAAAGAAGTGGCAGATGGAATACAATATTCAAAAATGTGAGCTAATGCACTTTGGTAGGAAGAGTAGAGGCATAGACTATTTTCTGAGTGGGGAAGGGCTTTGGAAATCTGAAGCACAAAGAGATTTGAGAGTTCTGGTTCATGATTCTTTCAAGGTTAAAATACAATTTCAGTTGGCAATGCTAGTATTCATTTCAGGAGGGTTAGAATACAAGAGCATAAATATGCTGTTGAGGCCGTAGAAGTCAAGAGTGTGGTGCTGGAAAAGCATCTGAGGAGCAGGAGAATCGACGTTTCGGGCATAAGCACTTCATCAGGAATATGATGAAACATATCAGGCTTATGCCCGAAACGTTGATTCTCCTGTTCCTCGATGCTACCTGACCTGCTGTGATTTTCCAGTACCACAGTCTCAACTCTGATCTCCAGCATCAGCAGTCTTCACTTTCTCCTTCCTAATGCTGTAGAAGGCTCTGGTCAGACTGGATTTGGAATATTGTGAGTAATTCTGGGCCTTGTATCTAAGGATGCTGGCATTGGAGGGCATGCAGAGGAGTTTTACAAGAATTATCTAAGTGATGAAGAGCTTATAGTATGAGGCACAGTTGAGGACTCTGGATTTGTACTCAATGGAGTTTCGAAGGCAAACGAGAATCTGATTGAAACTTACAGAATACTGACAGGCCTTGATAAGTGGATGTGGATATGATGTTTCCACACATAAGAGAGACTGGGACCCAAGGCACAGCCTCAGAATGAAGGGTTGAGAAGGAATTTCTTCAGCTAGAGGGTGATGAATCTGTGGAACTCATTGCCACAGAGGGCTGTGGAGGCCAAGTTACTGAGTACATTTAAGACAGAGATAGATAGGCCTTTCATTGGCAAGGGGATGGGGTTGAGAAACATATCAGCCATGGTCAAATGGAAGAGAAGACTCGGTGGGCCAACTAGCCTAATTCTGCTCCCACATCTGTGGTCTTTGTTGGACTCTGAATATATCCCAGTCTTCAGGACTATCTCTGATTTTGGCCTCATTATAAACTTTTTCTGTCAACTTAACTTCCTTGGTAAGCCACCTCACATTTTCATTCATTATATTTCATTTGCAAAAGTTTTGTTCACTCTATATCTCTGTAGACGCCATATCATCCTCACCACCTACCTTTCTACCTATATTTGTGGCATTCACAACCTCGGTGATAATATATTCACTTCTCTCATTAAAATCACCCCACCATTGACGCTTGTGACACTCCACGAGTTACAGGTTGGCATCGTGAATATGCTCCCCTCATTTTAACTCTCCATTTCTTATTAGTTAGCCAGTTCTCAGTCCATGCTAATGTACTATCCTCAACACCATGAGCTCTTATAAATGTACTTATGTGTAGTACCTCATTAAACACTCCTGTTGAAAATATAAATATGCGATATTTACTGGTTCCTTTTTATTTATCCTGCTTGTTAAATCCACAAAGAATTCCAATCAATTCGATTGGCATGATTTTGCTTTCATGAAGCCCTATTGATTCTGTTTGATCATTTGGTGGGCGGCACGGTGGCACAGTGGTTAGCACTGCTGCCTCACAGCGCCAGAGACCCGGGTTCAATTCCCGCCTCAGGCGACTGACTGTGTGGAGTTTGCACGTTCTCCCCGTGTCTGCGTGGGTTTCACCCGGGTGCTCCGGTTTCCTCCCACAGTCCAAAAATGTGCAGGGTAGGTGAATTGGCCATGCTAAATTGCCCGTAGTGTTAGGTAAGGGGTAAATGTAGGGGTATGGGTGGGTTGCGCTTCGGCGGGGCGGTGTTGACTTGTTGGGCCGAAGGGCCTGTTTCCACACTGTAAGTAATCTAATCTAAAGGATATAAAAGAACATTTTTAAATACATACTTTTTTATTATGACTAGGCCAGCATTTATCGCATGTTCCTTTTTATCCTTGAGAACCTGTATGTAAGCTGCTTTCTTGAACCAATACAGTCCACATTCTGTAGGAAGACCCACAATGGAATTCCCTCCCTAATGGCATTGTGTGTCTACCTCCAGCACATGGACCACAATGCTTCAAGAAGCCAGCTCACCACCACCTTCTCAAAGGCAATTAGGGAATGAAATAAATGCTGGACCAGCCAGCAATGCCTGCCCATGAGCAAATTAATAAAAAAAATGCATTGCTAAATGCTCTGCTACAATATCCTCGAAAATAGACTCTAACACTTTCCCAATGATATATGTTAATTGGCCTATAGTTACCCGCTTAATGTCTCCTCCCCCTTTTGATTAAATTGGCTGCTTCCAAACCTCTGGACTTTTCCAGAATCTAAAGATTCTTGTAAGATTATTATCCATGCCTCCATTACCTCTATAGCTACTTCCCTTAATATCCTAGGATGTAACGCACTGGGTCCAGGGAACCAATTAGCCTTAAGCACCATTGGTTTCCTTCATATCTTTTCCCCCCCCAAGTAGTAATTATTCTATTCACTTCTTTCTACCTTTTGCCTTGTTGACTTGGCAGTTTTGGAATGCTAGTACTGTGAAGAATGTTGTAAAATAGTTTTTAACTCTTCTGCTATTTCTCCATTCCCTCCCTCACCACATCATCTCATCTCTGTCTCATAAACACATTACAGCCTTGGTTCAAATATAGACAAAAGCATTACATTCCATAAGTGAGGTGAAAGTGACAGCCTTTGACATCAAGGCTGTATTTGACTGATGAGTGTGGTATCAAGGAGCCCTAGCAAAACTGGAATCGGGGCAAACTCTCCACTGGTTGGAGTTATAAACCGGCACATAGGATGTTGGTTGTGGTTGTTGGAAGTCAGTCATCTCAGCTCCAGGGTACCTCTGCAGGAGTTCCTCAGGGTAGTGTTCTGGGCCCGACCATCTTCAGCTGCTTTATCAATGACCTCCAACATCAGGTCAGAAATTGGGATATTTGCTAATGAATACACAATGTTCAGCACCATGCGTGACACTTTGGATACTGTAGCAGTCTGTATTCAAATGCAACAAGAGCAAGATCTGGACAATATCCATGTTTAAGCTGACAAGTTGCAAGTAACATTCACACCATACTAGTGCCAGGCAATGACTATCTCCAATAAGAGACAATATAACCACCGTCCCTTGAAATTCAATGGTGCTACCATTACTGAATTCCCCTACTATCAACATCCTTGGGGTTACCATTGACCAGAAAATTACTGGACTTGCCAAATAAATACAATGGCTACAAGAGCAAGTCAAAGGCCAGTGAGTAATTCTCCTCTTGGCTCCAAAAAACCTGTCCATCATCTACATGGGTTCAGAGTATGTTGCTGGGAAAGCACAGCAGATCAGGCAGCATCCGAGGAGCAGGAGAATCAATGTCTCGGGCATAAGCCCTTCATCAGGATTCTTGATGAAGGGCTTGTGCCTGAAACGTCGATTCTCCTGCTCCTGGGATGCTGCCTGACCTGCTGTGTTTTCCCAGCAACGACTCCTGACTCTGATCTCCAGCATTTGCAGTCCTCATTTTCTCCATCATCTAAATGGTACGTCAAGAGTGTCATGGAGTTCTCCCTACTTGCCTGGATGAGTGCAGCTCCAATAACATTCGAGAAGCGAGACACCATCCAGCACAAAGTCACCAGCTGGATTGGCACTATATCACGAGCATTCAGTTGCTTTCCAACCAATACTCAGGGTCGGCATTGTGTATGATCTACAAGATGCACTGCAGACATTTGCTCCAGATCTTTAGACAGCACCCTCCACACCCACAACTACTTCCATCTGGAATGGCAAGGGCAGCAAATACATGGGAACACCACCACCTTAAAGTTTCCTGCCAAACCACCATTCTGACCTTGAAGTATGTCTGGAATTCTCTCTGTAATGGAATTGTGGGTCTACCAACAGCATGTGGACTGTAGCACTTCAAGAAGACAGCTCATCTCAAAAGCAAATAAGAACAAACAATAAATGCTAGCCAGCCAGCAACACCCACACCCCATGAGAGAATAACAAAAACACAATCTCTCTCCCAAATACACATTCAACCTCCCTTATACCCTTCCCATTCTTCACATCCTCTCGCTATGTTCCTTTCTTTCCCCCGGGTCCACTCTCGCTTCCTCCCACACATTCTCACTCTTCCTTCCTCACATATTCTCTCTTCCTGTACCATACAGCCTATCTAGTGTTCCCTCACACCCTCTTTTTCTGGCTACTTGCCTCTCTCAGACACACTCTGTCTGGCTCACTCAGCCTCACTCCACCCAGCAAGAAGTTTGAACATTTTCATCCTCTGGACTTCGAGGCACACATTCTCTGTGCTCTGACTTACACTCCTGCTTCCGCAGGCATAAAGGTATGTGCTTCCTGTTGGTGCCACTCCTCATCATCATGGCTGTGAGAAATGGGGAAGGGTGTTGTTTTCGCAGATGTAGCAAAAAGGGTAGTGATAATAAGCTTAAGCATAGCGCTGACAAACAAGTATAGAGGGCAACTGCAGGCAAATATCAGATTAGAAAACGTCTGGGCAAAACAAGTTTGTGCAGGCAGAAAAGCAGAACAATAGAAAACACTAGCACAGCAAGTGTCAATATAGTTACAAAACGGTTGCAGCTAATGGCCCAAGGTGATAGAAGTAGAATCTAATCAAGATAAGGAGAAGTCACGTAGGGGCAGTCAGGTCACAAGTTAGGCAGAGAACTAGGATGATTGGGTAATGTAGGAGTCGGGAGAGGTGACCTCACGCATCTCAAAGGTATAACTGTATACTTGTTTCAATGCTCATTGCTCATTTGCTTTAGCATTTGACGCCCTTTCTTGCAAGATCGTAAAATAAATTGTCTTGTTTCCAGTTTTGGTGGTCTCGGCTAATTTTGTTAAGTTTGTTTCTAACAATGGCCTTCCCAAATGTGCTGCTATTTGTGTTCTTTCAGTATTCTAGAGGTGAAGAGCAAGAAGTTAATGTTGAAATTGGATAATTAGATTTTATTATCATGTGTACTCAAGTACAGGGATACAGGAGTACAGTGAAAAGTGTACAATGTCACTATTCCTGGCACCATCTTAGGTACAAAGTAGAAAAATAAGTCAAAAATTCAACATTAAAGTCCTTCTCAGTATAAAGTAGAAAAATAAAGGAATAAAGTCAGAAGTTCAACATTACATTCCTCCTTAAGTGCTTAGCCATGCCAGGCTCGCACTCCCCACAAGGGTGCGACTTCCTCCTTGCTGAGCTCGATCTCCTCTGTGTTAGGCTTGCTCTCCCCCATGCTCTTGACTGCTGCAGCACTGGGCTCAATCTCCCCTGTGCTGGGCTCAAACTGACCATGCTGCACCAAAATCAACTCCCTCCTGTTCGTTCTGTTGCTTTTAACTCTCTTAGATACATACACCCACATCTTCAGGGTGTATGCATCTATTTCTTTCTGCCAGGAAGAAACCTTGCCTCAGACACACTGGACACCTTGAAGCTGCTGATCTCTTCACAGAAAGTAAGTAGACTAAGGTAAGGAACAAAAAAAGCTGTGAAAGAATAAAAAAGTATAAGACACTCAGCTGGAGGATTGTTTATAGTTGTGGGCACCACATTACAGGAAAGATGTGAATGCATTGGAGACAGTACAGAAGCAATTTACAAGAATGGTTCCAGAAATGAGATACTTCAGTTCTGAGGACAGATTGAAGAATTTGGACTGTTCTCCCTGGAGTGAAGGCTGAGAGGAGATTTGGTAGACGCTTTCAAATTTGAATGGATTGAATAGATAGGGAGAAGCTCCTCCCACTCAAAAAACACAGAAGAATGAGCAGGCATAGATTTAAACTGATGTACAAAAGAGGCAAGGGTGATGCGAGAAAAATCTTTTATTGCTCAGTGACTGGCAGAAGGCAGAGTAAGGATAAAAGGGTCTTTTTCAGGTTGAGATTGCAGAGTACTTGGAAGTGTTTGGTAAAATGGGGTAGATTCAGAATGGCTTCATCAATGGTAGGTCATGCCTGACAAATCTATTAGAATTCTTTGAAGACATAATGAGCAAGTTAGACAAAGGAGAGCCAATGAATGTGATCTATTTAGATTTCCAGAAGGCCTATCACAAGATGCTGCAGGGGAGACTGATAAATAAGAGCCCATAGTGCTAGGCTCAAGGTACTGGTATGCACATAGGATTGGCTGACTTGTAGAAGAGATAAATGGGTCTTTTTCAGGATGGTAGCCAGTGACTAGAGTTCCACAGGGGTCTGTGTTGGGAACACAATTATTGACGTGAGACATTAGCAATCTGGATGAAAGAAGTGAGAGCATTGTTGCTAAGCTTGCAGATGACACAAAGATAGATGGAGGGACAGTTTGTATTGAGGAAGAGGATAGGCTAGGAGAGTGGGCAAAGAAGTGACAGATGGAATACAATGTGGGAAAGTGTGAGGTTCTACACCTCATATAGAGGCACAGACTATTCTGTAAATCATAGAATCCCTACAGTATGGAAACAGGCCATTCAGCCTAACAAATCCACACCGACCCTCCGAAGAGCAACCCAACCAGACCCATTCCCCTACCCGACATTTCCCATGACTAACACACCTAACCTACACATCCCTGAACGCTTTGGGCAACTTAGCATGACCAATTCACCTAACTTGCATATGTTTGGACTGTGGGAGCAAACAGGAGCACCCAGAAGAAACCCACACAGACATGGGAAGAACATGCAAACTTCACATAGACACTCAAGGCTGGAATTGAACCTGAATCTCTGACGCTGTGAGGCAGCAGTGCTAACCACTGAGCCACAACATACCAAAGCAACATCCCCCCCCCCCCCCCCCCCCCCACTCCCCCCGCCAGCTAAATGGGGAAAGACTCCAGAAGTCTGAATCACAAAGGGAACTGTGAGTCTTAGTTCTGGATTCTCTGAAGTTTAGCAAGCAGATTCATTTGGCAGTTAGGAAGGCAAATGCAATACGAGCATTCATTTTAAGAGGGCCCTGTACCTAACGAAGACTATGCAGGTATTGAAGGGGTCCAGAGGTTTATAAGAATGATCCTAGAGATGAAGGGTTTGTCACAGGAGGAACAGTTAATAATTCTGGGTCTGTACTTGATGGAGATACAAATTCTGGTCTCCCTCCTGTTGGAATGATGCTGCCAAATTTGAAATAGCCCAGAAAAGATTTACAAGGATGTTGTCAGGGTTGGAGGCGCTGGGGCTGTTTTCCCTGGAGCATTGGAGGCTGAGATGTGACTGTATACAGGGGAAACAGGAGATGAGCGGGCACTTATTTCGTTCAGATAATCGATTATTTGGTTCATCGATTAAATGCCTTTCCTCATGGTGCTTGGAGTTTTAAAAAGTCTGCTCCCCATTCAGGGGACTGTTGCAGGACACATTGCACGACCGCACCAACACCGCACCACCCACCCACTGCCCCCAGCCCACCTTCACCCACCAGGCCCTCAACACTGTCCAAATATGCCCCCCATCCACCTCTCCCAACCCCATCCAACACTACTGCCACCCCCCCAACCACATCCAACTCCACCTCTGTTCCCTAACACCAACCCCGCCTCCCTGACCCTTCCAAAACCACTCCCCTCCTACCACCACCCCCTGCCCCCAACCCCAGCCCTGTTCTGTCAAGCCCCTAACCCCACCCACCACCATCGCCTGCCCGTCCTCCCCACTCTCCAAATCCCATCTCACTCCACCCCTGCTCCCCAAACCCCATCCAACGCCACACCACCCCCCGCCCCCGTCCTCAATCCGGGGTAGCCAATTTGGACAGCAGCAAGAGTGCTGCTGCTGCTGCCTTTATGGGGTGACTCCAAATAGCACACATAGCGACACTCACACACCTTTTTACTGCAACATTTTGACAGGTTCCACATTTGCCCTGTACAGGACAATTTTGGAGAGATTATCTGGGGAAGGGGCCTTTAGGGTACACCCCTGCGCAGAACTCCAGGGAAAGGGTGGGGAGCGACAGAGGACGTGAGGTCAATCATTTGGATATGGCGCCTGTTTAATCACTGTAAACAAAAGACACGATCAGTGTTGGATACACGTCTTTGATGTAATGTTTCTGTCAGGACCTCGAGATCTCCTTCGGATAATCCCATTTTTGGATAATTCGTATTCAGATAATCGAGGTTCATCTGTAGAGGTTGATAAAATCATGACAGACATGGAGAGGGTAAATAAACAAGGTCTTTTCCTTGGAGTGGGGGAGTCCAGAACAAGAGGGCATAGGTTTAGAGTGAGAGGGGAAAGATATGAAAAGGACCGAAGAGGCAACCTTAGAGGTCAGTGTATGTATGGAATGAGTTGCAGAGGAAATGGTGGAGGCTGATACTATTACAGCATTTAAAAAAACATCTGAATGGGTATATGAATAGGAACAGTTTAGAGTGATATGGGGCAAGCGCTGGAAAATGGGACTAGATTAGGTTGGGATATCAGGTCTGAGTTGGACCAAAGGGTGTACTTCAGTGCTGTACATCTCTATGATTCTATGGGTGGGGATTTGGTCAAAACTGAACGAACACTGAGAAATCTGGTTAGAATGGATATGGAGAGGATGTTTCCACTATATTATGGAGCGGAGTTATATCAGCCTCCAACCCCTAATCGATACTAGATTTAAATTCTATCGCGTCCAGCCTCTGCATGCAAACAGAGTCCCACAATAGCATCCAGCAACCTCACGCATGCGCAGAACCGGGTCACCTGCCGAGTCCAATAGCGCGCAGGCGCAGCGGCGACTCTTTTTCGGGGAGTGGGGGCGGAGCTGATCTCGCGTGATTTGAAGCCTGGCCTTTAAATATATTTTCCCATTGGCTGACCCCTGGCATAACGTCACTCAGCGGAGGGTCAAACAGTAAATTAGCTTTAATTTCCAGCTCACAGGGTTAAAGTGATGTTTGGGAAAGGTGAGGACGTTCCTTAGGTGATTGGAAAGGGAGTGTCCTGTTTACCCAGTGCCCGGTTTTATTGAGAGACCGAAGATTTCACTTTGTTTTTGTGCCTGATTTTTATTTTCGTCCTGACGTCATCGAAGCGACCAGCCCGTGTCGTCATCACGTGGTGCCCGATGTCGCTTAAGTTTAGAGATTGTGGAGGCGCTGGAAGAGTTTGAAGATTAATTTTGAATATAGAAAGGAGCCATCTCTGTGTCTCGCTTTCGTTGTATCTTTATCTGTTGGTGATGATGTTCTATCCTCCCTGTGTTTGCAGTTTCTTCTCGCTTTCAAAACGGCTAATTTCCTAAACCTTTTCATTCATTCCGCTTTCCCAAATATTTACAAGCGTGGAAAATTTCTGAGGCCTAATTGTCGCTATTTGTAAACAAGAATAAGAAGCAGTTGTTGTTTGTTGGTAATACTTCACTTTTTGCTGCCGAGTTCTTGAAAGAATTTTCTTCAGTTCAATTTGACGATTAGTGACTGTGCCATTAATTACATCAGAGTGTTGGTTCATGTAACTCAACTTCACTGTTATGCCGCGGGATATCTGCAACAGTAAGTACATACTTCATTTTTAGACTTTTTTAAAAAAAATCTTGCCTTTCACACTGACTTGTTTGAATATTATTGAATATGCTGTTTGGTTAAATATGTCAGAAGTTGATTTTGAAATTGAGCCCGAGTAATTTGTTAAGCCTTTAGTTTTGTTGATTTGTGGCCTAAAACCATTGGAAGATGTCGTTTCTAATATTAATTTTAACTTTTAAACCTGTCAAAGAATGAATTTTTTAAAAGCACATTTTAATTCCTGCTAGCAAATGAAGAGGTTAAAGTATAGTTGGGATAAAAGCAGTCGTTTTGTTTACAAGATTTGTAACTAATTGGGAATTCTGGGCTGAAAAGTTTGGAAACTTTTATAAATGAAAATTTAGCATGTGTATTGAATTCAACTGATGCCTTTAAAATCTATATTTGGAAGCTTTTTGATCACTGGCCCCAATGCCCTTCGACTTGCTGACAATTTTTCACTTAGTTTTGCTTCTGTGAAGGGAGTTTCTTTTTGCATTAAAGATATGCTATAAATGTTGTAGTTTCAGAAGAAAGAATTTATCCTCATGTTGAACCATGTTAGCATGAATGAGTGTGATCTTTGTCAAATCTCTGATATGAGGGTGTAGAGTAACTATCAACTAAATTTCTGAAAATCATGTATGCTAGTTGTAATGATTTAATTGAAAAACTGAGCTAGTGAGGAGTGTGGGCTGAACTGAATTTGTCAGTACGACACTTTTTTGTTGGTTGTATTTTGGTGGGAAGAATCAGAATTATGGTATAGCATATGAATATCTTGGAGTTTGAAAAGGATAATGTGACATAGTATATTAAGGCACTAATCTCTCCTTTGGGATCTAGAAAGATGCAAAGTACAGTATTGTTATTTTGTAATGATGTTCTTGAAAGGGATTCTACCAATCTCTATTCCCATTCAGCTAATTGTAGTCACTAAGTTAACAGTTTCACTTAAAGGGCAAAGTGATGGTTAGCGTAAGACATTTAAAATGTTACATTTGGTGCTACTTTTCTGAACTTGCTGTGAAGAATTTTTTGTTGGAAAGGCATCCAGAGAGGTTTAATCTTGCTGCACTCTTTGAAATGCTGGATGCTGACACCTACTGCCAACAGAAGGAAAAAAGTTTCAGTATTATTGACATTCCTCACGGAATACAAATGTTCTCTCTCAAATCTGAATAAGTGAAAATAATATTTGAAGTGATATCTCTTTTATTTACATTATCCAACTTTGGAAATGAATCCAATGTCAGATGGTGGTCATGTTGAGAATTTTCAAGGCATCTGGTGTGTTTGGTTGAAAATATTTTATATTTATTTGTGCAAACTGGCACATTATTTTAAAAAAAGTGACAACTTACATTTATTCCTGGCTTGTCTTGAAGAATTTGGGGAATGGGTGGCATGTTGGGAAGGACATTCTTGCAATTGGTGATTGTCAGCATTTGTCTTTTTGGTTTTATGTCTTTATTAATTGTAGCATTTTATCTACATTTATTTTTGAGGTGTAGTTAATTTCCGTAAAAGCTTTCACATTGGTTGTTCAAACTAGATATGCACGAATATCTCTGTGTAGAAACTGAATCCATGGTAATATGTGGGTTCTTGCTTCAATTCTGGTAAACTGTATGATACTATTCACACTTAAAATTGTGTAAGTCAAATATAAATTCAATTTCTGTTCACCTCCCTTTTTGATGTAGTTCTGACAGGTTGCCCATTTGCAATAGAAATGGAACAAAACATTTCTCTTGCTGCATGCTGCAGCACTATTGGTAGCTCTTTTGGTATGGAGTCTTTATTTCTCTTATTCTCATCGCTTATATTGCTTAGTACAAACTCTACAGTAAATAATTTATGGAGTTGTGAACTGTTTCAGGTTTCCTTTTTTTCACACTAGTCTCCATGGGCTGAAGTAGGTGCAGTAATTATGTACATTTGTAAAACCAGAAAGAATAAAAGTTTCGTGAGAGCCAATGCTTCATTTTATTGATATTTTGAAAGTGCTCACAATTTATACATTGTTACCAGGCTGGACAAGTAATTATGATGATTTGTCTACTGCTTGTTGCAGATTTTAGTGCAAAAAAGAGCACTTTATGAAAATTCCCACAAGCAAAGCAGATTATACTTATGAGCAAATTACCTTGAATTCCATAGGAATGTCTAATTTCTTTTCATGTGCATTTCTACAGTTTTCAAACCTTTTATCGGGTTCATACAGCAATAAATGCAGATGTAGTTAAAACTGGAAAAATGAACCTTTGAATGACCCTTGGGTTGTGCTGCGATGAAAAGAAGCAGAGTCGTGTGGTGCTGTTGCTGGGAAGTTCACACTGTGGAATTGCTCCCTTTTGTTGAAGAAAGGTATGTTGATAGATCCTGAATTGTGGTAAGACCATAGTGCACTGATCTGTGTGTAGCAATATTTTTGGAATTATTGGAGACAAAATATTCAATTCTAAATGAAAGATAAATAGGTTTTGTTTATTCTGAGTTAAATTTGGAGACAGAGCTGAACTCAAGGTAATCATATGTTTTTACATTTGCAGGGATCTGCCATGAGGTGTTGATACCTTATTTTAAAACCCTGAGACATAGGACCTAAATGGCGCAGCATGACTTTGCTCCAGCCTGGCTTAATTTTCCAACTCCACCTTCATCAACAAAGGTATTAGAATACACCTTTTAAATTTTTGCATTTTCAGATGTTTGAAAACCTCTCCTCCTTGTTTTTGGTTCACATATTTGTTTTACATGGATTCTTTTGAGTACAAGTGGACTATTAAATTCTTAGTGTGTAAGAATATGATTCTCCAGTTGAGGACTGATGTTGCTTGTGACTTTTTTTTTGAACTGGTTTTAGTTGGATTAATTTGACCAGTTCTAATAAAGATTCATTTAAAACATCAAAAAGGATGTTATTTCCTTACCTGTTGAATTCTCAGTGACTATCCTGCTTTGGATGCAACATTGAGCATTTGTTTCTCAAAATAAATTGGAATGCAATAATTTGCATTGTTGGACAAAATTTCAGAGCATAAATTCAAGCCACTTCACTTGGCCTCTGGGTATCTGAGTCCCCTTTTATGGTAGCAAATTCAAAATAATGCAGTTTTCCTGAACTGGCCCAGAACCCTCTGTTATTACTTTCTTCCAACTCTCTATTTTCCTTTAAATGATGCAATCCTGTTTCAATTTCTGTGAGTTGCAAAAAGTTCCATGCTTCAGAAATTCTAGACAACAAATTCTAGAACCTTCGCATTGGCTACAAGGTTGTAATATATTAGCATTAATTCATTAACAGACAAAAAATAGAATATAAATAGTGTTCATTTCCCTGCTAGTTACAACCAGGGCTTCTGGTTGTAACTAGCAGGGAATCTGAAAAATAAAAAGCACTTAATGGCTGCAGTCTGTTATTACATACATTATTTAGGTGAGGGAACTAGTCCAGTTTACTGAAGTGACAGTGGGAGCTGGCTGGTGAGAAGGTAAACTGCAGAGACTAGAAAAAGGATACAGAACCCGAGAAATGGGAGAAGATAGAATCATTTGGCCCTTTTTGATCCAGCTTTGCTGATAACTGAAATCATGCCTTGATCCTCTAAGTTCAGTAGGATGATCCCCAGTATGCAGGTATTGTCTTATGAGCTATGGTTGAACAGGAAATTACTCTAGTCACACTAATTTAGAAGACCGAGAGGTGATCTAATTGAAACATAGGATTCTTAAGGGACTTAATAGGGGAAATGCTGAAATGTTTCACCTCATTGGAGACTTGAGGACCAGAGGTGGTGGCACTACATTATTCTGAGACTTAAGTTAAGACTGAGTTGAGGAGGAATTTCTTTTCTCGGGTGGTTAAGTTTCTTTGGAACTCCAGAGCTGTAAAGGCAGAGTTCTTGCGTATATTTAAGACTGAGATAGATACTTAATCAGTAGGAAAGGGGAGGATTAAGGAGAAAGGGTAGGACAGGCTAAGTGAGAAGCGCTAGATCAGCCATGATTCTATTGAATGGCAGAACAGACTCAGGGGACTGAACGACCTACTTCTTCTGTTTCTATTTTTTATGGTCTCTATCTTTTTTAACCCATCCTCCTGCAGCTCACTCGGTTTAATCTATATCCTTTTGTTTTTCTGACAGTTCATTTTCCCACTTAACTTTTTATCACAAGCAAATGTGGTTACATCATACACTATTCCCATATTTGAGTCATTGATGCCAATTATAAATAGGAATTCCAATCACTTGATTCTTGTGGTACCCCAAGAGTTGTGGTTAGCAAACCTGAAATTGATCCACTCTTTGCTTACTGTTTTTGAATTAGTTGACGAATTTTTATTTCATGCCAACATGTTTCACTCAATCCCACAAGTCCGAAATATGTGCAATCTCACTTTTATTAAATGCTTCTTGAAAATCTAAATGCAAAAGATATCAAGACCAGAAGCAAGAGTAGGCCATCTGGCCCTTTGGGCCTGCTCTGCCATTCAATAAGATCATGACTGATCTTTTTGTGGCTTCTGCTCCATTTAGACATCCTCTCACCATAATCATTAATTCCTTTACTGTTCAAAAACAATTCATCTAAGCTTTAAAAAACATTCAAGTGAGGAAGTCTCCATTACTTCATTGCGCTGGAAATATAACAAATTCAGAACTCTTTGGGTGAAGAATTCCATCCTCCATTTTGTTCTATATCTGCTCCCTTTAATTTTGAGTTTTTGCCTCAAAGATACATTGGTTGTCCTCTATCTATCCTCTCATGACAGTCTCAAAAACATTTAACAAATATTTGTAAAGAAAATGCTTTTTTTTTAAACTTGAACCAGATTGCAGAAAAGCTTCAACCTTTGTTACATTCCAGCATTTTCTCGGTAACTGACCTATATTTCTTTCTTTTCTCTTCTCTCGTTTCTTGAATAGCGAGGTTAAGTCGTCTTCCTTGATATCTATGTTGACTGTTCTAATCACTCTGGAAAATGAAAACCAATGAGTTTGCTATCTCTTTGGTTCCCTGTTTCAATATTAGGTTGTAAGCCATTGCTCATGGAGATCAGTCAATTCAAGTCCCATTAATTTATCCAGTGCTATCTTTTATGAATATTAATACTGTGCATTCCACATTTCCACTAAACAGTCTTGGTTTGTCACTTCTTATAAAGACAGATGTAAAGTTAATTTTGTTTAATCCCCACTAAATTAATTAATCCCAAATTTAAAAAAAAATCCCCTGCTTTTTGAGTCCCATTCAATTCTTCCCTTTTTTTAAATGCTATCAAAACTCTTCAGTTTTTTTTAATGTCATTCCAATTGTTTTATGCTGATTTATTCTCCTTTTTTGTTTCTTGGTTGCCTACTTTGCATTTTTAAAATTCTTCCACACTTTGGGCTTAAATTTCAAAATAAAACTATATTATAAATCTCAATATGCATACTTACAGTTTCAACCAAAGCCATTTGGTCCAACATATGTAAGATCAAATGTGAGTTTTTCTCTTCACTGCAATTGCAAGCATTCTATCTTTGTCTACTCAACCAGATCCTTTTAAAGAAAGACTTGCATTTGGATAGTGCTTTTCACAATGACTGGACGTCTCAAAACATTTTACAGTCACTGAATTACTCTTTGCAGTATTGTTGTTATAATCAGTTAATTTGTTTACACACCATTCCTAAAAGTAGAAATATAATAATACCCTGATACTTTATTTTTGGTAATGATGGAGGGTTAAACATTGGGCAAGAGACCAGGTATTGCTCCCATTTTCTTTTTTGAAATAGAGCAATGGAATTGTTTACCTCTACTGGAATAGTTAGCTGGGGTCCTACTGTAATGCCTCCATTCGGAAGACAACAGTCAGCATTCCCTCAGTACTACTCTTGTGTCAACATTTGATTTTGTTATTGTGCTCATGCCCTGATTTGAGAATCATTATTTTCAATACTTTGGGCTACTCCTCAATCATAATTTCACAAGATTGAAAAAAACCTAACCTCGCAGTCTTTTCTGATGGGTAGTCCCTGACATTTTTGTTACCACTCCAATTAATTTAATACTGTCTTTAATTTTTCTTATTAGCATATTTGAACCACAATTCCCACAGAATGTTTGTTATTCTTTTAAAGGAATTTTATTTCAAATAAATGAAGTTGATTTTTGTTAAATGACTTTCATTGCGTAACTATGAAAAGCACTAACTTTTAAAGCACATTAAAGCAATAAGACTTATCAGGGTTCTAAAGCAAAATATGACAGTGAATTGCCTAAGGAGGTATTGGTACAAATGGCACAAGATTTGGCCAAACAGGTTCAGTTTGAGGAGCATCTTGAAGGCAGAAAGGATGGTAGAGGGGGTTAGCGGCTGAATTCCAGAACTGAAGATTTTCGCATCTGCAGATGGGTACTGTTGATGGAGCAATTAACAATGAGGATGAGTAAGATTGTGGAATTAGATGTAAAAGTAACGGAAGATTTTGGGGGTGGGGGTGTAGGTTGTGGGGAGAGTTGAAAATATGGATGTGATCAAAGTTACTTGATGTTGAATATCTGCACCAAATTGTTACTTTGAGAATGTTACGTAGAATTGCAGCATCTTTCGTCTTTTAACTGAACTTATTTTGTTCATGATACCGATCTGGCAAATCTCTTGCACCCTTTCTGAAGCCTTCAATTCCTTCTGAAGGTGTGATGCTCTACCTCTTTTTCTTTTTCTCTTCCCCATGAATGTTTCCTTCTGTAACTTATCTTTGTCTGTTAAATCTTTTTGGACTATTAAGTTCCTTTGGTTGTCATAGTTAATAATACTTCTGACTCTTCAACTTTGCATTCAAAATATTCATACCATTCATTTTCTTTTCTAAAAGTTTCCTGGTTTTGATGTTTAATTTTTGTTATCCAAAACTGGGATCTAATTGGCTCTTATTATGATTGAGCTTATTAATGTAGTGGTGATCTCAGGTTAAATGCTTAATGGAGGTCATTGATGAAGAGCCAAAGTAACACAGCTCAGTTTGATCTCCGCCTTCGTAATGTTGGGGTACCCTATAATTGACTTATGTCATTAGCCCAGGAAAACTCGCCACCCAGTTTAGGTTTTGTTTGAAACTGCTGCTTATTATTTGTTGACATGTGGACTATGCTATCTGTGAGGCTCAGGAACTTCAATGTTCCCGTTTCCACATTGCTATTGAAATCTTTGTAAAAGGTTACACCTGATTCAGGCGTAACTCCATTTCAATTGCAATGTGATTAATAAAAACTTGAAGAACAAACTGACTCCAATTTATGTTCATTTAATGCTGCGAAACAGATTAGACTTATTTCAATTACATTTTTTCTGAAAAAGTTGGAGTTTAGTTTCTGCCTTTACCTCCTGTACATGACTACATTTAATTTGCTTAGTCCACAAAAAAAATTGCTTTTGTTTCCTGGCTGGACATCTGTGAAAATTCCTTGATGTAAGTTGGCTGCTACAACAGCCTGGTGTCTGCATCAAGTTGGAGTGGAGGCAATGTCCAGTGACGAATACTGTAGAAATTGTGAATTGATTGATTTCAGAGGTGAAGCCATAGACTCATAAAATGATGACAGCACAAGAGGTCATTCACCCTGAACTATTTACTACAACTCTGAAGAACAGCGCTGAATTCCACTTCTCTGCTTTTCTGCTAGCTTTGCATTTTTTTTTTTCCTGTCTTGTGTTTATCCAATTCCCATATGAATCCCTCAGTTAACTCGGTCTGAGTGGGGTGGAAGCACTGTTGCAGATCCCAATCACTGACTGCATTTTAAAAACCAATAAAATTTTCTTGTATCACTAATTCTTTTGACACCCTGCATACACCAGTGTCCTCTGGTTCTGGATCTTGCAGCAAGGCTTTTTATGAGGTGAAAGATGAGTGCCTTTCGTTACCTCTTTGACCACAAGCAACACATCTGCTGTAGAATTGTTTAGCAGTGCTTCCATTAACTAGGTTATTACTATTCCAATAATTTCCTGGCTGATCCCTCTCACTATACACCATAGCCTTCAGTTCATGCAAAATGCTGCCAGTATCCTAACGAAGACCCATTTTAAATTTTTGGCCAAAAGTTAGCTTTTTATATCTTGAATTTCATATTCTTATCTTGGTATTCTGATTTAGATTCAAAATGTGGAGGTGCCAGTGTTGCATCTGGGTGGACAGTCAGAAGTCACATGACATGACACGAGGTTTAGTCCAACAGGTTTATTTGAAATCACAAGCTTTCAGAGTACTGCTCCTTCGCCTGACAAAGGAGCAGCACTCTGAAAGCTTGTGACAGCAAATAAACTGGTGGAGTATAACTTTGGTGTCGTTTGAATTCTGACTTGATTCACAATCAAGTATTGGGTCTTTATCATTTCTTTAATTGCCTCTGGCCTTGAATCACTCTGAGATCTCTCATCTCCCAATTTTAGCCCTTTTGTGCATCCTAAATTTTATATTCTCCACCACTGATGGCTGTTCCTTGAGCTACTTAGGCCCGAAGCTATGAATTCTTTGTTTAAAAACTCATAAAATGTTGTGTTTTTATGATTCCATCTAAGTGTCAATGCATTCCTGTGAATTGTCTTGGACCATTTTAGAACGCAAAAGTATCTTTTGCTGTAATCACTGTATTCCCCAGATCCATTTATTGGTGGTATTGTTTTATCCTGTTTGTTGAGTTATTTGCGCAATTTGTGTAAGGGGAGGTCAAAGTTTGGGAGAAGATTTGTTGCTCGGGTGCTCGTTGTTGTGGTTCTGTTCGCCGAGCTGGGAATTTGTGTTGCAGGCGTTTCGTCTCCTGTCTAGGTGACATCCTCAGTGCTTGGGAGCCTCCTGTGAAGCGCTTCTGCGATGTTTCCTCCGGCATTTATAGTGGTTTGAATCTGCCGCTTCCGGTTGTCAGTTCCAGCTGTCTGTTGCAGTGGTCGGTATATTGGGTCCAGGTCGATGTGCTTATTGATTGAATCTGTGGATGAGTGCCATGCCTCGAGGAATTCTCTGGCTTGTCCTATAATAGTAGTGTTGTCCCAGTCGAACGCATGTTGCTTGTCATCTGAGTGTGTGGCTACTAAGGATAGCTGGTTGTGTCGTTTTGTGGCTAATTGGTGTTCATAGATGCGGATCATGAGCTGTCTTCCAGTTTGTCCTGTGTAGTGTTTTGTGCAGTCCTTGCATGGGATTTTGTACACGACATTGGTTTTGCTCATGCTGGGTATCGGGTCCTTTGTTCTGGTGAGTTGTTGTCTGAGAGTGGCTGTTGGTTTGTGTGCATGTTGTGATTCAGAAACTAGGCCCAGAATGTGCTTGAGATGGTGATGACTAAGTTGGACTTGCATTATCAAAGCTAGAATTTTTCATGAAATAGTGCATTTGTGTAATTCTCTTCCACTGTAAAGTTACATATGTATTTAATATTGGTGACCTGTTGTTGCTTACTTAGTACAGCTGAAAATTCATTTGTTGACAAACATAAACATTTTTGAGTTACCACACTTGATTCACTGAAAAGGATTTGAAAAGATGTATAGTGAAAGGGAGTGGAATAATTGGATGATTCTGTCAAAGGGCAAATGCCTGACAAATGGTGACTGGCCTTCTTTGTATGAATCAAAGATTCTCTGAACCACTAACTGGTAGAAACTGATGAGCTTCTTATATTAAAAAAAAGTAGTTAGTATAAAAATATTATCTTAAACATACATGTGGTACCCCAGAATAAGCATAATTTGAGGAGCCTTTCTAAATCAACAAATCTCTCAATTTTGTCAACCTTTTGTGACTAGTTTTGTTGCTGGGGCCTGGTTTATGATTTGTTTTCTGTATTGTTTACTATTTCAAAACATCAGTACATGTGGGTTTTCGTGTAATTGAATTCTGTCATGCTTTCTGGACTTATGTATAGATTTGGCTGATTTGTGCTGAAGCTTTAAAACAAAACCTTTATTTTTGTTTCCTTGGTTTCTTTCTAAAATTGTGTTGGGTCTGTTGGTTGCTTTAGTTCTTTATTACCCTATCTGTTTTATTAGTAATTTTACTAATTTAAGAGTAAGGGGCTTGATAAGACTTTAGTTTGATTGCGTAATGTAAACAGTAAGTCAGGGGGTGTTGGAATAATCAAACTTTTTTTTTCAAAAGCTAATTTACGTCTTTGCTTAATATGCTCTTAGAAGTATTTTTCCCTTGTAAATGAGTTGTCTGAATCTGTAGCCTAATGTAAAATGTTGCTGGTTTTCCTGTTTAAAATTGGTTGTGAATTTGTTCATGTTGTTAGATGCTGATAATTTGAAAGGTTATCAGAATAGCAAGTGCACCTGGAGTGAACTTTTTAATGCATTCCTAGAATGAGAAGATTTCAATCCACACGATTTATAATACCTTTTTTGCATTCATTATGCTGAAAAGTAGTTATGCGTATTTCCACGGGTGTTGTTCATTTTCTGTTGAATTAACCCTAGTGTAAAATGGTTTTCTTCTGACCACTTTACAGAGATTCATGCTATTTGACATGCTTCAAACCTGGTTAAGACAAAAAGTTAAAACCAACATTTTGCTCTCAATTTGATCAGATTTGTCAAGTATTGTTTGACAAACTACAGAAGTGCTATTGTGCATTCTTTGAGATCTTTGCTTTATGTGGTAGACTAATTTTCCAACAATTTCATAATAGCAGACAAAACAGCATGTTTTCAATGGCAAATGGAAAGGCAATTTTTGCTCTCATACGCCTTGCATTTTGTAATGTTCATGACTGACATTCATGAAACTGCAAAAATTATGAATCAAATCACGTAAATGTCATCTGAATGGAAATACTATCAAAAAAGATAAGGGGCACATCAAAGTGGAAATAAATAGGAGCAGTTGAGAATTCCCTTGGAATCCATGCTAACCGTTGTGAAACACTTGTATAATGAAAGTTAGTGTGGTCTTGTTAATGTTCTACCTTGTAAATTCTTTTTGTGACTTTGATTTTATTTAACCAGGGTTATTGGCTGTAATCGGATCACATTTTGTTTTCCTGTAAAATTACTCCAGCTCACTCCTAATTAATTTTTGTAATTGCATTCGCATTCGAGTTAGAAATGCCAAATCCATATGTCCATCCTTGAAAATTATAATATAATTGAAACAGCATACTCTGATTAAATGTGCTCAAAATTATCTGTTGGGTATATCATATAATTAATAGCTGATGGAATAATTATGATGTCCTTCTCTCCAACATGCATAGTAAGTTGATTTTAAACTTAACCACAAAAATGTTTCCAGTTTTGAACACCTTTTTATGGGCTTTGGGTTTCTCATTTTCTAATGTATTATCTTCTGTTGAGACCTATTACTTGAATGTGTGAATAGTACACTTTAATAATACCAATTTAGAATTCAGAAGGATTGTAAATTGTCTAACAGGTTAATAATATTTCAGTATTAAAATGGTTTTCTGTTTCAGTTGTCAAAATGTCATCAGCTATGTTCATACATTAGTAACTTTTTGTCTTACTTTGGTCATGGGGATGTAAATCATACCACTCTTACAAATATATAGTTCAAAAAAATATTAAATTGATATCATAACCTCTCCTGAACAGGTTGATTTTAAATATTATTGGGAATATTTCCCCATTTTCAGCCTATCTGGTATTGCATTACTGGGAATTGAGTGTGAGTCACATTTTTAATGAAGTCTACTTTCACCCATCCTCACTTGCCCCAGGGATATTTTAGTCACCTTGTTTGACAATAGACAATAGGAGCAGGAGTAGGCCATTCTGCCCTTCGAACCTGCACCACGATTCAATATGAGCATGGCTGATCATCCTAAATCAGTATCCTGTTCCTGCCTTATCTCCATAATCCTTGATTCCACTATCCTTGAGAGCTCTATCCAACTCTTTTTCTTAAATGAATCCAGAGACTGGGCCTCCACTGCCCTCTGGGGAAGAGCATTCCACACAGCCACCACTCTCTGGGTGAAGAAGTTTCTCCTCATCTCTGTCTAAATGGTCTACCCCGTATTTTTAAACTGTGTCCTCTGGTTCGGCACTCACCCATCAGCAGAAACATGTTTCCTGCCTCCAGAGTGTCCAATCCTTTAATCTTATGTCTCAATCATATCCCCTCTCAGTCTTCTAAACTCAAGGGTATACAAGCCCAGTCGCTCCAGTCTTTCAGTGTAACGTAATCCCGCTATTCCAGGAATTGACCTCGTGAACCTACGCTGCACTCCCTCAATAGCCAGAATGTCTTTTCTCAAATTTGGAGACCAGAACTGCACACAGTACTCCAGGTGTGGTCTCACCAGGGCCCTGTACAGCTGCAGAAGAACCTCTTTGCTTCTTTACTCAATCCCTCTTGTTATGAAGGCCAGAATGCTATTAGCCTTCTTCACTACCTGCTGTACCTGCATGCTTACCTTCATTGGTGTACAAGAAAACCCAGATCTCTTTGTACTGCCCCTTTACCTAAATTGATTCCATTTAGTTAGTAATCTGCCTTCCTGTTCTTGCCACCAAAGTAGATAACTATACATTTATCCACATTAAACTGCATCTGCCATGCATCTGACCACTCACCTAACCTGTCCAGGTCACCCTGCAATCTGCTAACATCCTCCTCACATTTCACCCTGCCACCCAGCTTAGTATCATCAGCAAATTTGCTAATGTTATTGCTGATACCATCTTCTATATCATTAACATCTATTGTAAAAAGCTGCGGTCCTAGTATTGATCCCTGCGGTACCCCACTGGTCACTGCCTGCCATTCCGAAATGGAGCCGCTTATCACTACTCTTTATTTCCTATCAGCCAACCAACTTTCAGTCCAAGTTAGTACTTTGCCCCCAATACCATGCACCCTAATTTTGCTGACCTAACCTCCTGTGTGGGACTTTATCAAAAGCTTTCTGAAAGTCCAGGTACACTACATCTACTGGATCTCCCTCGTCCATCTTCAGAGTTACATCCTCAAAAATTCCTGAAGATTAGTCAAGCATGATTTCCCCTTCATAAATCCATGCTGACTCTGATCTATCCTGTTACTACTATCCAGATGTGTTGTAATTTCATCCTTTATAATAGGCTGCAGCATCATTCCCACCACTGAGGTCAGACTAACTAGTCTATAATTTCCTGCTTTCTCTCTCCCACCTTTCTGAAAAAGTGGTATAACATTAGCCACCCTTCAATCCACAGGAACTGATCCCGAATCTATCGAACTCTGGAAAATAATCACCAACGCATCCATGATTTCTCGAGCCACCTTCTTCAGTACTCTGGAATGTAGACCATCAGGCCCTGGGGACTTATCAGCCTTCAGACCTCAGTCTCTCCAACACTAATTCCTGGCAAATATAAATTCCCTTCAGTTCAGGTCCTTCAGCCACTGTTACCTCAGGGAGATTGCTTGTGTCTTCCCCAGTGAACACAGATCTGAAGTACCAATTCAATTCTTCTGCCATTTCTTTGTTCCCCGTAATATATTCCCCTGTTTCTGTCTTCAAGGGCCCAATTTTAGTCTTAACCATTTTTTTGCTTTTCACATACCTAAAAAAAGCTTTTACTATCCTCCTTTATATTATTGGCCAGGTTACCTTCGTACCTCTTTTTTTTTTTCTCTGCGTATTTCCTTCTTAGTAATCCTCTGTTGTTCTTTAAAAGCTTCCCAGTCCTCCGTTTTCCCACTCATCTTTGCTATGTTATACTTTTTCTCTTTTGACTTTGTTTCTTAACTTCCCTCATCAGCCACGGCCACCCATGCCTCCTCCTAGGATCTTTCTTCCTTTTTGGAATGAACTGGTCCTGCAACTTCTGCATTATACACACAAATCCGCCATTGTTCCTCCACTGTCATCCCTGCTAAGGTATTGCACCATTGAATTTTGGCCAGCTCCTCCCTCATAGCTCCATAGTTCCCTTTATTCAACAGAAATATTGTCACTTCCGATAGTACCCTCTCCCCCTCAAATTGCAGATTGAAGCTTATTGTATTATGGTCACTACTTCCCAATGGCTCCTTCACTTCGAGGTCCCTGATCAATTCTGGTTCGTTGCACAATACCAGATCCAGAATTGCCTTCTCCCTGATCGGCTCCAGCACCAGCTGTTCTAAGAATCCATCTCTGAGGCACTCCACAAAGTCTCTTTCTTGAGGTCGAATACCATCCTGATTCTCCCAGTCTACCTGCATGTTGAAATCCCCCATAACAACTGTAAAGTTGTTATGGGGGATTTCAACTTTGATCTCCAGCATCTGCAGACCTCACTTTCTCCTCGAAATCCCCCATAACAACTGTAGTAACATCTTTGCGGCAGGCCAATTTCAGCTCCTGATTTAACTTGCATCCGACATCCAGACTACTGTTTGGGGGCCTGCAGATGACTCCCAAGTGGGTCTTTTTACCCTTAATATTTCTCAGTTCTATCCACACTGACTCTACATTCCCTGATTCTAGGTTCCCCCCCCACCCCACGCAAGGGACTGAATATCATCCCTTACCAACATGACCACCCCACCCCCTCTGCCTGTCAGTCTGTCCTTATGATAGCACGTGTAGCCTTGAATATTCATATCCCAGGCCCTGTCCACTTGAAGCCACATGTCAGTTATCCCCACAATATCGTATCTGCCAATTTCCAAAAGAACCTCAAGCTCATCCATCTTATTTCTAATGCTTCGTGCATACATGTATAGTATTTTTAATTTGTTACTGCTCTCATCCTTCCCATCAACTCCTATTTCACTCAACCTTCCAGCATGATCCCTCTGAGTTTTCTGCCTCATTGATACAGTTGTCTTTCTTGACTTCTCTTGTTCTAACTTTCCCTCCAATTTCCTTCTTGAACATCCAGTTTGTCCCCCCCCCGCTACTGAGTTTAAATGTAGCGGTGTTGCAGTAGTAAACCTGCCTGCCAGAATGCTGGTCCCTAACCTATTAAGGTGCAAACCGTCTCTCTCTTGTAGAATTTATGCTTACCACAAAACATACCCCAGTGATCCAAGAATTTAAATCCTTGCTTCCTACACCAGTTCGCCAGCCACACGTTCAAGTCCATTATCTCCCTGTTTCTGGCCTGACCAGCCCGAGGAACTGGAAGCAAACCGGAGATAACCACCTAGGATGTCCTGCTTTTCAGCCGCCTTCCTAGTTCTCCGAAGTTCCGCTGTAGTATGTTCCTCCTCCTCTTCCCGACATCATTTTGTGCCGACATGTACCACCACCTCTGGCTCTTCACCTTCGTCCTTGAGGATTTCCTGCACTCTGTCTGTGATGTGTTTAACCCTGGCACCAGGAAGGCAACACACCATCCTTAAGTCCCGCCTGCTGCCACAAAAACCCCGGTCAGTTCCTCTCACTATGGAGTCCCCTATTACCACGGCTCTGCGCAATGTCCGACTCTTCCGCTCTGTCTCCATGCCAACTTTTGATTGACAGACCTGGCTGCCTCACGGACTGGCAGTGTCCTCTGTCTCTACTGTTTCCAAAAGATTCAACTTGTTCCTGACCGGTACTTCCCCTGGGGTCTCTTGCACCTGTCTCCTCTCTGCCTTCCTCATTGTCTGCTCTCTTCTGCTATGATTTGGTGTAATAACCTCGCTGAAGGTCTTGTCCAGAAAGATCTCATTCTCTCGGATGAGCCTAAGGTCCTCGAGTTCTTTCATCAGTGCTGCAATATGCTCTCAGTAGCTGAACGTGCACACACTTTCCACACTTATATGAGCCAGACACACCAGAGTTGTTGACCTCCCACATCAAGCACGTAGCACACTGAACCAGCTTGGCAGTCATGTCTTCACCCTCTTCAACTATGGCGTAATCACTTTACTCAACCTCCTTGTCAAAGCCTCACTCTTCAATCCACAGGAACTTTCTTGGACCTTCTTTTTGGGGCAAGTCTGTGGACTCGTTAATTTAGGTTAGAGGAGGAGGGAGGGAGGCCCTACTTTGTAGGACCTGGGGTCTAGAACACACCCACTCTAATAACAATCACTTACCTTCCCGACTGGCTTTGTGCTCTGCCTTCACTTCCGCCCAGCTCCCACCGCTCTCTGATGCTCTCGAGAGATGTTGTGACACATCCAGGGCAGAAAGGACTTGAATCTGGATTTTTTGGCCCAGAAGTCAGACTTTTGGCTTCTGCCAAATTAAAGCAAACTAAACAGACTGATTTTTGGTTTGCTTGTTGGGATCAATTTATTGAGATTACACTTAATTAGGCAAATTGCAGTCAATCTCAAAGTTATTTCCTGATAGCACTAACACACAAGGACGGTAGATGTCACAGATTTAATAGATGGTTCACTTGACACGTACAGTCCATTTTCCAAGTCCTAAAGTCCTTCAGTGCTGTGAATTTACTCTTAAAATTCCAGCTTGCTTTTTTCTGGGGCTTAGCCTGATCTCCAACCAACAACAACTCATGGCATTCACCAACAACACATGTTTGTAGAAGCCTCTCCACTCTGAATGCAGTAGTTAATTCAGGCAATCAAGACTAATGTCTATGTAACCAAAACAACTGCAGCGGTTGTTGTGTATTGGTCTACTACTACCTTCTTGCACCTGTTACTATCTGCAGCCTGCACGCACCAAACCACTGGGACCTAAGTTTGAACAGCATTTTTAAAGTAAAGCATCTGCTTTCCACCATTGCCAATTTCTCTGCGCGTCTGAAATTCCATTTTCCATTTTAGTTTCTTCAACTGAAGGATTCAGTTTCTCTTTGTTAACTGGAACTGAAGCAGAAACTTCAGATATGTTCTGTCTGAAGAAGGAAAACACCAAGCTTTGAGACCATGGATTCCATTGTACATTCTCTCTCAAACTTGGCTGGAATAGGAATTCACTTTAAATTCAGCCTACAACATGCCCATCTTTGTCCCAGCCCTGCATAAAATTAATCCATATAGTCTGTATTCCATTGCTAATAGTTGTAAGGTCATTGAAAACTGTGCCATATTCGGTTGAAACTTCCCGATGCGTTGTTTGCAGTGCATTGGTTGAAGTGTTGCATGTAAGTTTCCCTGTTTGCTTACAACAAACCAATGCCATTTTGTTTTAAACTGGTTTTGTTAAATTAATACAAATAGGAATTTTATGCAAATGTGATTCTTATCCAATTTGCTTGCTCTCAGAAGCTGATCATTTGTCAATGATTTGGATGTGAGCATAAGAGGTATAGTTATTAAGTTTGCTGATGATATCAAAATTGGAAGTGTAGTGGACAGCAAAGAAGGTTACCTCAGATTACAACGGGATCTTGATCAGATGGGCGAATGGGCTGAGAAGTGGCAGATGGAGTTTAATTCAAATAAATGCGAGGTGCTGCATTTTGGGAAAGCAAATCTTAGCAGGACTTATACACTTAATGGTAAGGTCCTAGGGAGTGTGGCTGAACAAAGAAACCTTGGAGTGCAGGTTCATAGCTCCCTGAAAGTGGAGTCGTAAGTAGATAGGATAGTGAAGGAGGAGTTTGGTATGCTTTCCTTTATTGGTCAGAGTATTGAGTACAGGAGTTGGGAGGTCTGTACAGGACATTGGTTAGGCCACATGTGCGGCTGTACAGGACATTGGTTAGGCCACTGTTGGAATATTGCGTGCAATTCTGGTCTCCTTCCTATCGGAAAGATGTTGTGAAACTTGAAAGGATTCAGAAAAGATTTACAAGGATGTTGCCAGGCTTGAAGGATTTGAGCTATAGGGAGAGGTTGAATAGGCTAGAGCTGTTTTCCCTGGAGCGTTGGAGGCTGAGGGGTGACCTCATGGAGGTTTATAAAATCAGGAGGGAAATGGATAGGATAAATACACAAGTCTTTTCCCTGAGGTGGAGGAGTCCAGAACTAGAGGGTTTAGGGTAAGAGGGGAAAGATTATACAAGAGACCTAAGGAGCAATTTTTTCACGCAGAGGGTGGTACGTGTATGGAATGAGCTGCCAGAGGAAGTGGTGGAGGCTGGTACAATTGCAACATTTAAGAGACATTTGGATGGGTATATGAATAGGAAGAGTTTGGTGGATATGGGCAGGGTGCTGGCAGGTGGGACTGATTTTAGGTTGGGATATCTGGTCGGCGCGGATAGGTTGGACCGAAGGATCTGTTTCCATGCTGTACATCTCTATGCCTCTAAATGGCAAAAAAAGCACTGGAATAGTAGAGAATTCACTACATAAGTTTTTAGATTAGAAGAAAACTTTCAAGTTTGGAATTGATTACTGAATAATACTTGAACATTTCTGTTATGAGTTTCAGGCTGTTGGATATATTTCACCTACTTGATATGAAGGACTGTTTCCATCAGCAAGCCCTCTCTCCAAATCAAAGTGTGACTTTAGAGTGTCTGGTCATTTGCCATTGCACAGGATTAAACAGAATAACCTTTTCTAGTATGCCATGCTCTTTAAAAATGACACCAGCTCTCTCTGTCTCATATCCTCCTCATCTTCAGGCAACTGAATAATCCCTTTTCAATCTTGTGGTTTAGACTATAATCTGAGTCCAGTTTATAAAGGTAAACCTTGGAACAATAACAAATTTAAATCCAGAATTAATTGCTTAGAACATAATATTGTTAATTCCCAATTTCAAAGCTAAGGAGTTGTGTAGCTTTCCTAACTCTACCAGTAATTCAAAGACTGAATTATTATCTGTTTTATCAAGTTTTATGTGAGACGGAGACCTTTTTTTTTTATGGAACCTTGTTTGCTCTCCTCCACTCTTTTATAAAAGAGCAGGAGGAATTGCTGAACAGGTCAAAAAGTGCCAAATATACTATTAGCCTAGGCATAGAGCAGTCATTCGGTTCGTGATTGCTGTCAATAGTTGATGTTTTTCACTAATGACCTGATCCTTCTTCCTATATTCTCCTCTGCTTTGTCAGCCTCTAAACAGCATCTCAAACAATAATTGACAGTTTCCTATACAAAATGATATAAAATATATAATTTCAAACATCTGGTACTTTGACACAAATCATTCTGAACTGTTTTTCTGTGAAAGAGATGAGCTCGGTTTCAAAACAGTTGGTTGAAGAGCTTGAAACTTTGTCTACATTCTGGTTTAAAAACCAAAAGAACTGCCCATGCTGTAAATCTGAAACAAAATCAGAAGTTGCTGGGAAAGCTTAACAGGTCTGATTTGCGTCTGTGAAGAGAGATCAGTTAACATTTCAGGTCTGGTGACCCTTCTTCAGAAGTGAAAATAGCTAGGAAAATGTCAGTTTATATGATTAGATTAGATTACTTTACAGTGTGGAAACAGGCCCTTCGGCCCAACAAGTCCACACCGACCCGCCGAAGCGCAACCCACCCATACTCCTACATCTACCCCTTACCTAACACTACAGGCAATTTAGCATGGCCAATTCATCTGACCTGCACATCTTTGGACTGTGGGAGGAAACCGGAGCACCCGGAGGAAACCCACGCAGACACGGGGAGAATGTGCAAACTCCACACAGTCAGTCGCCTGAGGCGGGAATTGAACCCGGGTCTCTGGCGCTGCGAGGCAGCAGTGCTAACCACTGTGCCACCGGATATGCAGAAGAGAGGGTGGAGGGAGGGGGTTCAGACTGAATGATTGGGCTCTGTCACCATTTGAGAGGGAAGAACAGTTGGACAGACAAAGGAGTGATAACCATCTGGCTGGGAGGGTTAATAGTTGTTAAATCGAGACTGTTTAGTGGCTAACGATAGGTAGTGTTGATGCGGAGGTGCCAGTGTTGAACTGGGGTGGACAAAGTTTAAAAATCAATTAGGCGAAAGTGAGGACTGCAGATGTTGGGAGATCAGAGTCAAGAGTAGTGGTGCTGGAAAAGCACAGCAGGCCGGGCAGCATCCGAGGAGCAGGAAAATTGACATTTTGGGCAGGAGCCCTTCAACAGAAATGAGGCTTGGAGCCTCTGGGGCGGAGAGATAAATGGGAGGGGAGGGTGGGGCTGGGGAGAAAGTAGCTAAGCGTGCAATAGGTGGATGGCGATGTATAAAGGTGATAGGTCGGAGAGGAGGGTGGAGCAGATAGGTGGGAGGAAAGATTGGCAGGTGGGAAGAACGATTGGCAGGTAGGACAGGCCATGAGGATGGTGCTGCAAGTCTGTTTCAGGACATGATTGAAGAGCTTCAGGGCAGAAGAGATGACCTGGGGGTAGCAGTGAGTGAGAGACTCACAGATCTATCTGTGTGGGGTAGTGGGCTCGGACATCTCTAATTTCGAAACCTGGCGATGTATTCCTCAGGCATCAGTTAGCTTGTGTCCCGATGGTTGGCTCGCAACACACTGGCGCTAACCGCATAAGTCCAATTTTCGCACTGGCAAAGCTTACTACAGAAGACTGTGCTTCTCAATCTGCCCCGTCCCTTGAGTTGTGACCCGCTGGTTACGGAATGGGACAGTTGGGCACGGCCATTTGGGCGCCAGCTGATGTGGCGCAGCCCATTTGGCGACAGAAGTTTTGGCACTAGGAAAAAAATGTTGATTGAAACGTAGCTTTATTTAGTTCATTTAGTAATTACGAGCAAGGCTCCTCAAGTAAACAGCTAAATGAGGAGAGAGCTAGTTTTCCTGTTTCCAAATATGTACTAGCTCAATTTCTACAAAGGAGGTGCAAACAGCAATGTACCTATTGGTCTTTGAGGCTGCATGCTCAACTACTATATACAAAAACAATTAGTACAAAAAAATGCATGCAATATATGTTCATATGTACAAGTAGTATATTTATGTTGAAATTAAACTTATCTACACCATTCGATAAACATACGTGGTTATTCAACATAACAACAGATGGTTGTATAACAGATATATTGTAACTTTGTTACACTAAAGCTGTCCATACAGACACATTGACAAATTAAGGAATGTTCTTAGCACCAAAACATCTGTCACCAAATGGGGTGGCACCAAATAGGTTTGGTGCCCAAACGGCCATGCCAAAACGCCAGTGCCCAAACTGCTGCGCCAAAACGTCCCAAACCCTCTGGTTAAACCACCACTAGTCATATCCCTCTAATGAGAGAACATCTCTCTTTCCTTGGAGCACCAAAGTTTGCAGCCATCAACTAGTTCTGTGCAGTTAAACAGCTCAAGGAGCTAAGGAGATTGCGGTAATGGTATGATTTATGGGCTGGAGTGTTCAGTAAACATAATCCTTGTGCTATGGGGAACAAATGGTTTTGTGCTGATGGTGGTTTACTAGTCATTGGCTTTGTACATGAATCACAGGTATGCAGGTATTTAAGGCAAATTGAACATTGTCCTTCATTGCTAGAGGGATGGAGTTTAATAATAGAGAGGTTAAGGTGGTGTACCTGTGTACAGTTTTGGTCTTCTTGCTGAGAAAGGATGGACTGTAGAGGATAATCACTAGGTTGATTCTGGAGTTGAGGGGATTGGTTTATGAGGAGAACTTGAGTAAATTGGGATTATACTTATTGAATTCAGAAGAATGAGGAGGATCTTACAGAAACATAAAATTATGAATGGAATAGATAAGAAGCAGGGGGGTTGTTTACACTTGCGGGTGAAACTAGAACTAGGGGGCATAGGCTGAAAATAAGGGGGAGCAGATTTAGAACGGAGTTGAGGAGGAACAACTTCTCCCAAAGGGTTGTGAATCTATGGAATTCCCTATCCAGTGAAGCAGTTGAAGCGACCTCATTGAATGTTTTAACGTAAAGATAGATTTTTGAACAGTGAAAGAATGAAGGGTTATGCTGAGCCTGAGGGTAAGTGAAGCCGAGTCCACAAAAAGATCAGCCATGATCTTATTGAATGGCGGAGCAGGCTCAATGGGGCAGATGGCCTACTCCTCCTGTTCTTTAAGATCTCTTTCAAGGTTAGAAAGATGTTTGGGTTTTCTCTTGTTCGATATAATGTTAGTTAGTGGTTCAGTGTGAATGTTAGCTACCACTTGTCAAATGAAGTTTCATTGCAGGCCTCATAAGCAACTTAATCATCGGTGAAAATTTGAATGCAAATCGATACTTTGAATAGCCACTGCATGTCCACGCACACGGTATTGTGTTGGAGTAAAAATTGTTGAAGCAGCTGACTATGGTTGAGACAAGGATGTTGTCATGAACTCCTGCAATCATGTCCCGATGGGTTGCATCGTAAAATACCCAACCATTATATTTGAAAATTAAAATTGCATTTTGCAATTGATAGCAGAGCTGTATTGATTTTTGTGTTTAAAATGTTGCTGATGGTCAACTGAAATATTTTTCATCTACAAAAATGCTTAACTACTGAAAGGAACGAAGAATCTAATTTTGACTACCTTTTATTTCTTTAATTGATTTATCACCAGCTCAAATAAAGGCCCCATGTAACTGTCAAATCAAGAGGTATTGTTTATTATCTTTATTTTATTTGTAATCCCTTAGTGCTTCATCTGATAATACTCTTGGTCCGAAACGGTATTCATTTGTGGCCTTTATTCCTAAAACTGTTGTCTTTTTTGTGCTGAACATTCCCCCTGCCTCCATGGCATTTATTTTAATTTTGATCTTGTCCCTTTCAAAATCATAAACATTTCACTTTGCTTCATAAACCTACCCTTAGTCTTTCTTGTCCTTGTAACTTACCGCATCATTTACGTTCTTTTTCTGTTAAGGCTCTTTTACTTCTAGTCTCCAATCTCTTTATTTGCAGGTCCACTCAATTCTATGTGCAAGACACCAGATGGTTGGCACACTAATTGTGAAGTCTTTCAGTACTGGTTAGAGGTAACAGCTGGTGGGGGAGAGTAATAGGAGGGGAGAGAGTGTGTGTCTTTGCAGTCTGGAGGCATCAGTCCTTGTACTGTGGCATCTTAGGTCGTTTCTCCCAGTGTTTGAACAAAGTAGCAGTGAAACTGGAGCTAACAGTTACTTGTTTAAAAAATGCAGCAATTGCTTCCACAGTCCTTGCCCTGTTTTGGTCCAGAATTCCAAAATGAAGAAAAATAGTCAAAAGTGGTGTTAATCTAAGAACGTAAGAGTGAAATCCACCATCCAAAATGCTGTGCTCACCTATGGTATGTTTGCACCAAAAGCAAATTGAAAGTACTATTGTGCTAGTGACATACGAACTTAAAGTTGTGATATGGTCTTTCAGCTTTTGGCCTTTCATAGCCAAATTCATTAAAGGATAATGGGATTGGAGATAATAACTGGAAAAAAGTGAGACCTTTGTATTATGATTATTCACAATATATTTACTTTGAGTTTTTAGCAGTAACATAATTAAGGCTTGAGCTTCATACTTGGGGTTTCTGAAGTATTTTTTGCCTGATTCAAGTCAGTTGCTTCACAGTATGTTGTTCTCTGCTGATGTCCAGCAAAAGGGTAGTACATGATAGGGAACCAACTGCAGAGCAGTCAGTCACTTGTTGAATTGCCAAGGGATAAAGTCCATATTGACTCTCTTGTGAGGCTCGGTGGGGAGTGCCCCCGCTGGTGGTTTCTTCTACAACTGAAAGTTGACGTACAAAATTAGCTTGACTGAGTTGACAACACCTTTTTTTTTTTTTTTGTTTCCCTGCATCAGAAAATTGTGGATTGAAGTCGAGCTTCAGGGCCTGTGTGTGTATAGACGATGCAGCTAAATCTTGCATTGTCCGAAATGCCATTCATTCAATGGGAGGTTTTTGCTGAGACACTTTTTTTTTGCATTTTCTGGTTCGCGATTGACTCGTGTTTTGCTGAAAACCGATTTGTTGGCTCCTTTTGTTGATGTTTGTCCATGTTTGTTTGCTGGACACAAAATGACGAATCTGTTGAAAAAGCAAGTGTTCTCATTTTTTAAGTCATTGTGTTTGAGGTATTTAATGAAAGATGTGATATGTTATATATTCTGTATTCTTTGAATTTTGGATCTTTTCTGTTTTCTTTTCTACATTGTTGGTTTTCAATTGCGTTTTGTTGGTTTTGTTTATAGCAGTCACTCAATGTTGAAAAGAATCCTGAAACTTTGGTCCGACCAGAGAATCGTTATGATGTGAATCGCAGGCGACACAACTCGTCAGACAGCTTGGAGTCTTCTGGGACTCGTTCTAGCGGAGGTGTGTTAATTAATCAACTAATGAGTGTGGTGAGAAAGTTGTGCGTTTACAGGTAATATGTGGTGGGGTATGTTGAAAATAGAGCATTGCAATGATAGTTGATTTCAGTTTAATTAATATCTTAAATCTCAATCATGAATTTGGGATATTAACTCCATTTTTTAATTCTTTAGCTATAATGTTATGAATAACCAAGCAATATTAGCGTTTTTATAAAAGTGGCTTGTTCAATGTGGTGTGTCTTGAGCGAACATATTTAAATTAACTTATCAACCCTATTTGGTAAAAGTCAGATTTTTTTTCCTATTTCATGTTTTTGACATTTAATATCAAATTAATTTGCTCTTTATACTTGATATATTTGAACACTGTCTTGTAATGCATGTTGAATATGTTCAAGTTACAGACAAATCTTTTTCAGTAAGTATCCGGTTCATATTATTGGGTTTACATGGACAAATGGTCACATGTTACAAGACTTTTAAATTAATGCTCAACCCATTCTTATGACGTAAATCATACCTCTTGTGTATCTTCAATGTATTTTAATAACCTATATTAAAATTGGGTGAAGCTAATTAAGTAAAATTGATTTAATGGTGCCGCATATCCTTTTGTGGTTTGTTTCCAAAGAAGCTAAGGGCTGTAAGTACAAAACTGACTGAAAAACATCAAAAAATAAAAGCTTTGTGTTCCCTTATTATACAGTATCTAAAAAAATCTATTGATCTCAGCTTAAAAGATACTCAGTGGTTTGAGTATTCATGGCCTCAGAGGTAGAGAATTAGATTTACAATCCTTTTGATTTTGAAGAAATTTCTCCTTATTCTCTATGAACCAATACTCTGAGCTAATGACCTCTAGTTTGAAACTCGAAGGCCAGG
Source organism: Chiloscyllium plagiosum (assembly GCF_037043375.1). Lineage (NCBI taxonomy): Eukaryota > Metazoa > Chordata > Chondrichthyes > Orectolobiformes > Hemiscylliidae > Chiloscyllium > Chiloscyllium plagiosum. The sequence continues at coordinate 92,813,131 of NW_028270139.1, read as the reverse complement.
GGAAGCAGACAATCAGCATCTGCTTTTGTGTATTATTGTTTTGACATTAACTTAAATTCAAAATCATTTTGCTCTGTAATCTATTGTCTTTTAATTTTCTTGGGTATCTCATGTGATCACCTCAATTGTATAAATTATGTATTTAAAAAGTTAATTTGACTTTATTTTGGTGCAAATAGCAACCTTCTTGACCCAGGAATCCAATCTCTTGAATCTTTGTCCTCCTATGCGGCAGGTACATCCTTTTGGTTAAGGAGACAAAATCTGTATTTTGTGACATAATATCTTGTGTCTGATCTCTCTCTGCTATATAATTGCATTTGAGCTCCAACCCCCTTGAAATAAAGGCTAACATACCATTTACTATTGCCACATGATTTTCTGTTTCATGTAAAAGAATTCCCAAAGTCTAATTATTCACCTTTTGTAAAACTTTTCTCTCAAAGTGCACAATTTCACTTTTTGCCATATCCATTGCCCACTTGGTTAACAAAGATATTTTCCTTTGCAGACTCTTCTGTGCCTTCCTTGCAGTTTTTTTTGACACTGCTGTGTGGTTTTCAAACTTGGCTATCTTTTTTTGTATTTGGTTTTCTCAGCTGTGATATAGACTGTAAACAGCCAAGGCCCAAGCACCAATCATGGTGACTTCCCACTAGTTACAACCTGCCAATCCAAAAATGACTTGTTTATTCTTCCTGAGTTTTCTGTCTATCAACCAGTCCTCAACACATTACCCAAATCTCATGAACTTAATTCTTGTATACCATCTTTTGTATGATCAGGTATTGAACGATGATCTAAATATACTACATTGAATGGACCTCTTTTATTTATGTTACTAGTTATAAAACCGCAGTCAAAATTGGGAAGTTACGATTTGGCAACAATTTCATTTTGATAAAGCTATGTTGATCACAGCAATGACTCAACTGAAAAATTCATTGAAGCAATGTCAGGTTGCTTTTTCTACAATTTAACTTGTGATTCCTGGGCAAGGATAGTTTTTATGGTGTGGGCTTGGAACATTCTCATGATTTTAGAAGTTTTTGCACCAAGTCACATTTGCTAAATACCCCTGTGTTTGTTGACGTACATGGGCTCCCAGACAAACAATTCCTTGATTTTTAAAATCATTTCCCAAATCTACAGAGATCTAAGCTTCTAGAATTCTAGCCTTTTGATCACCTGAGGTTTTAATTGCACTGCAAGTGATTGAAAACTAATGGCACAACAATGTCCCACACTCTGGAGTTCTACTACAAAAATTCTCTGCATTTCTGACACTCATTCTCCTTCGCAACTACCCCTATTGACCAAACTTTTGGCTGTATCCCCTCAAATTTCCTTATTTATCTCTTTTTTGTGTGATAACTCTTCTTTGAAGCATCTTGAGATATTTTGGTATTGAAGTTGCATACAGAAAGATATGTTCTTGTGCTCATTAGCATGCAGGAACAGTGAGAAACTGTATCATATACCTGATTTTCTTGGTTATTCAAATCTTTTGGCAGACTAGGTTTGATGATGTCTGCTACTTTAAGCTTTTTCCGGTCACTTTGTTGAAACACCATTCGATCAGGTTACCTGTTGTTTAGTCTAGAATGTTAGGTTGGAATCATGCCACATGATCCTGTTTTTTGGTTTTAAATAAGGTGTCTTGAATTGATGTAAAAAAATTGGTTTCTTCTTTGAAAATATATTGACATCAAACTTTTCTACTGTGAGTTGCATTTTGGCTAGGATTATTATCAAACTCATGTCACTTTCTTGCCTTATTATTTGCAAATAAAATCCATTTGGTTTGCAGGAAACTTTGGAAGAAAAGAGAAAAATGGTTGGCGGTCACAAGGACGGGGCACAGAAACTGTAAATCCAAGAAGTGGCTACCATGGAGGGAATCCCCGTCCTCGAAGTGGTACTTTCCATGGAGGAAAAGCCCCAGCATTGCATGAGAATAACTTAACAGAAGATGAAAATGGGAAGAAGGAAGAAAAGAAGAAATCTAAGCAGTTTGAGGCTGAAGATTTTGTAGGTTGATTTTTTTTTTAACAAAAATCTCTGACAAATCATTGACTTTAACAGCCTTTTTGATTGTAAATTCATGAAATAATCTGACCTATTTGATGTTTGTGGTTGAGCATTAGGCCATCGCCATCTGATTTACCATATTAGATGTGTGTTTGGAAGCCATTTCATAAGATGAATGCATGATGCAAGAAATTTTATAATTTGAGTTTGTTGACTTTATTCATCCATTTCTAAAAATGTTTTTTGGATTATGCAGTGGGTTTTTCTTCCATTTGATGAGCAATCTGCCATCATGAAAAGTTGACTCTTTTTTTTTAAAATTGTGTTCCTGGCACTACTGCTAGTCTAAATAATTGCACACGCTGATCTGTAGTTTCTCTCTGTGCCTGGCAGAGAGATGTACTCAAAAATACTCTCCAGCATCTGCAGTCCTCACTTTCTCCCAGGTACACAAAAATACTCAACTTCTCTCAGCAATTAAAATCAAATATATTTTGGGGGTGCATCTGAAAAACAAAATGTAATCTGATCAGCATTACAAAGGTTCATGAATGTTCAGAGTTGGAATTGAAGAATGCTTTTTAAAATCCTTCTAATAGCCAAACATTATTCTAAGTTGTTACATTAGTTCTTTTTACTGATATCGCCCCCACTGCTTCAGTGAGCAACTTGTTTACTTTTTATGAAATTGAATCTATGTTAAGTTTTATTTCTTGATAAGGTTCTATTGTTCTGGAGCTCTTTTCCCCAGTCTCTTGTCCCACTCCAAGTAAAGGCTTTGACTCCAGTTATCCTTTTATCGGATCAGTGTAAGAGTACATTCATCTATGATGAGATAGGGATTGTGAATATCTATATAGGATCAGCATGCTCAATTAAATATTATACAATCTAACAACATGAAGTAAATTTTGGCTAATGTAATGTGCATTGGGGATGTCGAGCAATTGGAATTAATAAACAAACCTAATGCTTACTGATTTGAAGCATCTTAAAATCATAAGAGATAGGAGCAGAATTAGGCCATTTGGCCCATTGAGTCTACTTCATTACTTTATCATGGCTGATATGTTTCTCAACCTCATTCTCCTGCTTTCTTCCTGAAACCCTCGATCCTTTTTACTAATCAAGAACGTATCTATGTCTGTCATAAAAATAACTTGCCCTCTGTGGCATGGTTCCACAGGTTAATCACACTCTGGCTGAAGAAATTTCTCCTCATGTCAGTTCTAAAGGATTGTCCTTTCACTAAGGCTGTGCCCTTGGGTCCTAGTCTCTCCTACTAGTGGAACCATCTTCTTCATGCCCTCCGTGCCTCTCAGTATTCTGTAAGTTTAATCAGATCTCTCCCTCATCCTTCTGGACTCCAGTGAGTACAGACCCAGTGTCCTTTTATGACAAGCTCTTCAACCCTGGGGTCATTCTTGTAAAATATTGTCAGTTTATACTAATACTTAATGATATGATGATGAGAACTTTTTAAGAAGCATGTTGCACCCTCTGATAAGAGATTAAATGATATTTTATAGCTGTAAAAGTACATCCATCTTTCAACATTCTTGTGTTATGTTTAAGAACAGGAAGGTTGTCTTGAAGTTAACTCTGGAAGTAGGCAAAGTATGGAGGACACTCGTGAAGTCCACATTGATGCCCTGGGGTTGAAGTGATCCGAGGCGGAAGATGAGTTCTTGCTCCAGGCGTTGGGTGGTGAGGGAGCGGCAGTGGAGGAGGCCCGGGATCTGCATGTCCTCGGCAGAGTGGGAGGGGGAGTTGAAATGTTCGGCTACTGAGTGGTGGGGTTGATCGGTGCGGGTGTCCTGGAGATGTTCCCTCAAGGGCTGTGACGAAGGGTTTCTGCCCGAAATGTTGATCTTTCCTGCTCCTCGACTGCTGCCTGATCTGCTGTGCTTTTCCAGCACCACTCTAATCTAGGTGAGCTGCTGCAGTGCGTACATCACTTAGGAATTGCACTATCCATGATATGTTGATCGTGGAAGATTTAATGCTGAGGCCGATAGATAAAGTAGCAATCACGTGGGGTACTTTTCATGGATTGTGTAGAGCATGAATGTTGTTGCAGCTAGTGTGTATTCAGGCAAGTGAATAGTATTTTATCATATTCTTGACTTGTGCATATGTTTATTGGCAAGCTTTTGGGGAATCATGGATGAATTGCTTAGTGAACACACAATTCTGACTTGATGCAGCAGGTAAGATATTTTGTCGATGATCCAGAAGTATTTCTGATAACTGACCACAAGTCTCTGATCTGAGCGATCATGGTGTCATTGAATGCCAAGTGGATGTGATTAGCCTGTCATTGAGAAAAGGTTATCACTTGGTAAGTGTTAAGTTTGTTTTGTTACTTAGTGTCTATATAGATCTTAGGAAAGCATTTCACCAAAGTACTGGATAAAAGGCTGGTTAATGGGCCCTCATGAGTAAGCAGGGTCTGTGTCAAATTGGATTAAAAGGAATTTCCTACAGAACTGAAAACAGCAGGTTTTTCTAAATATTTGATTTTAAGACTGGAGGATTGTAGATAGTGATGTTTCCTAAGCATCAGTAGCAGGACCATTGCTTTTCTTGCCACATATAAATAACTTTGATCGTAGAGGGGAAAATATAAAATTTCCATGTCTAACTTCGAGGATGGTACTTATTAACTACAATGGGATGCAGGCTTGCAGATTAGGCAGAAAAGTCACAGATGGAGTTTAATAAAGAGAAGTGTGATGCGAGGACCCAGTCAGATTTAATTGCATGGCACTGAAGAGCATCTGCACCAGCACAAAGACCTAGGATTGCATGTACATTGATCTCCAAAGGGGAGCTACACTTTACGGAAGATGTGAAGATCCATGAGAGTGTGCAGAGGAAAATTACCAGAATAATTTTACTTATGTGCTGTTAGATTGGAGAAGCTGGGGGTTGTTTTACTTGGAGAAAAGACTGAACGGAGATTTATTGAACTGTATACAGTTTTGATAAGTTGGAACAGTGCAGATGAGGAAAATCTGTTTCTTTTCTCACAAAAAACCTGGGACTGACTAACCATGAGAGTGGTGGAAGTAGAGATACTTAATGACTTCAAGCAGAAAGGAGTGAACTTGCAATGCTATGGGATCCAATGGGAAATGGGATTGATTAGGTTCGTCTGGAGAACTAATTCAAACTCAGTTGGCCAAGTGGCTGCATTCAGTCTGGCTCTGGCCTGGTTTTGTCCAGGTCTTGTTGCATGCAGGCATGGATTGCTTCTTTCTGAAATTTTGAATTAAACTGCACGTTGCAATAATCAGTGAACTTCTAATATTTTGGATAAAGGCAAGTTCATCAATGAAGTGGCTGAAGAAAGTTTGGGATTGCATTGCTTCTTTGAGAAACAGCTGCAGTGACATCCTGGAGCTGAAAAGATCATAGATCTCTAGCAATCACAGCCATCATCTCGTACCAATTATGACTCCAACCAATGGACAATTTTCCCTTTGTCTCCACTGACTTCTCTTTTTTGCTTTGGCTCCTTGATGCTACATTTGGTGGAATACAGCCTTGGTGTTAATTATTGCAAATAACTGTTGGCACTCAACAATTACATTGTTGCCAACAGTTGGTTTAGACTTATCTCTTTTTTTTTTGGTTGATCAAAAAAACCTTAACAGTTTTCAACCTAGCTAATGCTCATGCTGCTCGGGATGAAGGTCATTCTGGAGCACAGGTCTTCAGCAGTATAGACTCATTAGCAGAATGACCTAATCCAGTCCACTTTCACATGGTCTTCACTGTGTCCAGTGCAACTAAATGCCATGTGCATTGACTGAAGTCGAGTATCTATGATGGTGGTATGAGAAAATTCAGCAAGAATTTGCCGTTTATCTTCTAGAAGAAGGCTATTGTAAATGCTTCATCATTACCTTTTCCAATCATTGTTGGAATCTGCCATTATTCAAAGTGGAGGCTTTCAATTTAGTGGGAAAACAGTGAAGATGGGCCTTGGTCTTTGCAGGCTGAATGGAAGTTACTCCAAGTTACGCTGTCATTGCCACACACATCCATAATGGGTAGTTTGAAGGTCAATGAATGTTGGTTATATTCTGTTGTTTTGACATGGAATACAAGAGGCAAGTTTGTAATCATTACTCACACACTGTTTATATCCGTTCAATATCAGTTGTGATTCTGTTTGCTCTTTGCTCTCTCTTTGTCGCCTGAAACCATACGTTTAAATTCTCCTTCATAGCTGCCTCCTTATTCCGGCTTTGTTTTGATGTAGCTTATTCTTTACCACTTCACTGTCTTGAAAATGTTTCCAATTGACCTTAGACCCTGGATAACTGACCACTTTACTCTCCTCTGTGCTACCATACATGGATATACACCTCCTAAGATGCTGAAATCAATGTTTTGTTGTTCGTTTCAATTATGCTTGCTTCAGTGTCTAACTTTGTTCCCTAATTCCATAACCACCACCTCCAATCTACAACTCACAAGAATTTTGCATTCTTAGAACTCTAGTCTCTTGTACATCTTAGTACTTTCAGGCCACTATATCTTCAGCTGTGGCTGTTTTAAAAACTCTGGAAAGTTCTTTGTAAATTTCCTGAATATCTTTATAAAGTTGATACCTCCATACTCATCTTCCTGTCTGATTTTATGCTCTTGTTTAAAATTTGAGGGGCAGCTGATGTAAGAAAGAAACAAATACAAATGAAATCTTTTTCTTATGTGCAACCTTCTCCTTAATCATAGGCTTAAAGCTACGTGCAGTGTTGCACTTCATTTCACCGGCATGGATGTATTCATCTTGATGCTCTTTGGTGGAACATTAAGTGGAGGCATTATTCAAGCCTTAGAGTGTGATATTTCCAAATAGTTGGAAACTTGAGAGCTGTGATAATCGATGCTTTATTGCATCTAAAGCAGTTGTTCAAAACTAACACCATAACTTTGGAAGGATGTAGAATAGTTCTGTCTAACGCAATATTTCATAAACCACTCTGCAAGTCTAAGCAGCTACTTTTAAATTGTGTCTATTTAGTAATTTCTTCCTCCTTTGTCTGGTGCTCTGAGAGGTTCTCCTACTTTCTGATCTAACTGTATCTAATATTTTAAACTATGAAACCAGTTACTGTTATTGAGGAACTTGATGAACCTGGTTGATCCTCTTCCCGCCAGCATTAGATAAATGCACTTATGGTGAAAGTACAAGATGTTACGTTGTGTGGTTAAATGGTGAAGAGGGATCAATTATTCATTTGAGGAAAGTTAGTTTTGTCCAGTTGTTTCGTATTTGGGGCCGAATTCTCCTTTTCTTGAGTGAATTGATTTCTTTGGCTATCAAATAGAAACATGAGCTGTGTCAATTATGACTCCATGTATGTTAACTAAAAAGAACAGGACATCTTGGTGTAAACAACCGTGAGATTGATGCAATTGGTGATTGATGTGTAAACCAGTAAAACTGAAGGTGTGAATAGTGATTAGCTGAATAGTGATTGATTGTGTAGTCAGAAGTAGTCTTTCAGACGGTTTGTTTGTTTTTGTCAACTTGTATCGGAGAAGATGAAAGAAATGCAAATGTGGATAGATGTGAGATTTACCATATGCAGTTAACGTGAAATTGAGGCATTTTAATGTACTGACCCCTGAATCATTACATCATTCAAGTTGATTGGGTGAAAGACAGACTTGCACTCATGGGCGAAAGTGAGTAATGCAGATGCTGGAGATCAGAGTCAAGGTTCGAGTTGTCAGCAGGTCAGGCAGTATCTGAGGAGCAGAAAAAAAACATTTCGGGCAGGAGCCCTTCATCAGAAATTCCTGATGGCTCCTGCCCGAAACATCGTTTTTTTTTCCTGCTCCTCGGATGCTGCCTGACTTGTGCTTTTCCAGCAGCACTCTGATCTTGCACTCCTATAGTTCCTTTCCTGCTTTTGGGATGTCTCAAAGTTGAAGAAATTTTTAAAAAATGTAATTTAGTCAAGGTAAACTGATTGCAAGGGACAAAGGAAAGAATATCTGAGGCTTTCCCCCCCCAATTTTTTAAACTACAATGTAGTCTGTCTTTGAAGACCTATTTACCATGTTTTTTTTCCAGCCAAAGTGCTGAAATACCTAACTGCAGCACAATATTCTCAGGGCCTTGAGAATCAAGTGCCTGTTTGCTTTCTTTATCTTGATGACTTTTTAATTATGAGCATACCAACATTTTCTACAGAAAAGCAAAGGCCACATTTCGGAGGGTATATTTTGTTATGACACTGGGTAAACCCTCCTGCTTAATTTAAAACCAGCAACACTGAAAAGATTGATCTTGTGCAGTAATCTGTTTTAAAAACAAATCAAAGTGGCCCAGAACTATATAAAGTAAAAATTAACAACTTTATTGCTTAAAATATAATAGAATAATTAACTAATCACTATTTACAGTTTCTTCCTCTGACTTATCTTTTACCTTCCCTTCCTTAATACTAGTCTGATAAAACTCCCAATTAAGATTTACAAAGCAACACTTCTTACCTCAAAGCCAGGCAACTTTCGTGCTTCTATTCAGATCTTCCTGAGTAGTCTTTTCTTCTTAGGAATTTGTGTCACAGGTAACATTTTAAGAGAGCTATTTTCAGGCAGTCTGATTACACGTTGGGCTTCTCAGTTCTCCTTTTGACTGTTCAATTTTCCCTGGTCTTGCCATCTGATGCTTTGGGAGTATGTCATTGGCTTTTAAGATTGTCATTATACTCTAGTCAAACTGGATATTTTTCGGGGTAGAATTTAAACTGATTTTTGAATTTGTTTTTGTCTCCAGGCAACAAACTAATGGAGTTATTTGACCAAGTGTTACATTGTTGCCTTATTGAGAACACTTGGTGCTGTGTCTGGTAGTTCAGTTCTTTTTAACTCTCAATGTATACCCTCCTCTTCATAACAATATTGTCCTTTAACTTTTTTAAGGAATTTTAGGGTCTGTATTTAGAGTCATAGAGATGTACAGCACGGAAACAGACCCTTTGTGAGAAACAGTGATGGCAAATATATCAGACGACTACCCCATTTCCCAACCACCCCTTGCTTTGCATGCTGGAGAAATGCCATAGATACCAAGAAATTCAGGGTCTAGATTTCTACTTCATGTCTTGCATACCATCTTGCTTATTTATTGTCCATTGAAAAAAATTATTTTCAGATACGAGTGAAAAGCAGTCTTGTCCTAGATTATGATCTATGTGACATGAATGTTTTACAGTAAAGGAACAATCTAACGTTGAGTAACCACAGTTGATCGGATATGGTTATGCATCTTGCTAACTACACTCGCTCCATGAACATCACACTTGCTGCCAAATTAAGCTGATGTGTGCTCTGACTTTGAACAATGCCTAAGGAGATCTGCTGGTATTTTAAAATTTCTGCATAAAATGTCAGCTTTTTCACTGAAACTAGTGATGAAGTGCAACTGGGTGATTTCTGTATTTAAATATTTTATTAAAGGTCCATCTATTGATATTTGATCTATTCGGCTTCATAAAGTTTTTAAATGATTGCTACACTTAGTTGGGTTTTTTAGTTCGACTTGCTTAGATTATGATATCAGATTTTTAAAAATAAATAGTTTGTCCAATCACACTCATCATTGAAAGAGGTGGTCACATCATTGACACACTCACCTTGGATATTCCATGTAAATTGTATGCAACTCGTTCTGTTAATAAAACATGCAAGTTTCTAGAAATCTGTTGTAATGCTGTTGTAAGTTCATGATTTGAAAGCTTTGTGATGAGAATAAATTTGGATTTGTAACTCTCTTCCTGAGGACAAATGACCAGTCATGTTGCAAAGTTAACTCTAACATTCGTTTAGCAGTGTCATTATGTCAGGTACTTTATTCTAGGCAGAAGCTAAAAGTGACTTCAAGTGGCTTGAAATGCACAATGTTGATAGAAACTCGTGAGCCTGTCAGGCAGTGATGGATTAGATTCCCTACAGTGTGGAAATGGGCCCTTCGACCCAACAAGCCTACACCGACCGTCCGAAGAATGATCTATCCAGACCCAATCCTCTACCTTCCCCTATATTTACCCCTGACTAATGCATCTAACACTATGGGCAATTTAGCATGGTCAATTCACCTGACCTGCATATCTTTGGATTATGGGAGGAAACCAAAGCACCAAGAGGAAATCCACGCAGACACTGGGAGAATATGCAAACTCCACACGGGCAGTCGCCCAAGGTGGGAATCAAATCAGTGTATCTGGCGATATGAGGCAGCAGTGCTAACTGCTGTGCCACCCGGAGATGTGAAATGTATCAGATGTGAAATTACTGTGGACGAAGAAAATAAAACGAGAGGTTATGTTTGTCTGTCTGTCTGAGTTTTACCCAATGCAAAATCAGAAGTTGCTGAAAAAGCCCAGCGAGTCTTTGAAAAGAAGTGAGTTAACGTTCTGTGTTCTGTAACCGTTCCTCAGAATTGTCCTGAGGAAGGGTCACCAGGCCCTGAACACTTTACTGATTTCTCTTCACAGACCTGCTGAGTTTTTCCAGCAACCTCTGTTTTTTGTTCCTGATTTACAGCATCTGCAGTTTTTTCATTTTTTTTTTGTTTTACCCAATATTTGCATTGGATGCTTAAGAGATTTTTGCCTTTTTTGAATTTAGATTCTGTGTGAAGACAAGGAATTTTCTTTATTGAGATTATCTGCTTTTATCCTTGTCTCCCATTGTCTACACAGAAACACTTCCACTTGATTCGCAGATTCCTACAAGCACTCCAAGCACCCACACATACTATGCCCAATTTTCTTAAACTAACAGAATAGGAGCATTATTAATGATATAAGGGAAAAAGTTCTATCATTCAGTCTTGTCAGTCCCAGAACATTGAATTGATTTGTGAGACCCAGTTTGTTATATGTTTCTCTGAGGTTGAATTTTTAATGTTGTTAGCAAGCATGTTTCTAAACCGTATAATTCCTGCTTTTGTTTTTCCTTCCAGCCATCGCTTAATCCTGAGTCTAAAAAAGAATTTGGCAAGAACAAATCCATTGCAGGTGTATGGGGTGAGTTACTGACCAATTCTTATCATTTGCAATTTTTAACCAGTACAAAAAAAGAATTTAACTATAAATCTACATGTAATAATAGTTTAGTTGAAGAATTTCCAAGTCTCTTTAGGCTACATAATTCCAAACTAAAGTAGCTAGGGCACCAGGGAGAAGTTTGAATACATTAGCTTTAGCTTTAATGTATTTCAAGTTAATGACATTGATCATTCCCTTCCCATTCTCCCCCCACCCTCACCAATAATAGCACTAATAACAGATCAACAAAATTGCAGAACAAACAGTGGACAGTGAAATACAATGTGGCAACTGGCTCAATTGGTACTGTCTGAGTCAGAAAGTTGTGTGTTTTGAAAGATCAATCTGGGTTTGATTTCCATAATGTAGACTATTATGTTGCTGCAGTATCGAGGGAATGCTGTGTGTCAAACATAGTGATAACTTGAGTTCCTGCGTGCTCTGTTTGGGTGTAGAAGATTTCATACTATTATTCATCTCTCGATCTATTAATACAAAAGCCGATCATATGGTCATTACCGCACAGCTGAGAGTTTACTGCTATATTTAGGCATTATAACACTGACTACGATTTGAAAATTTATTTAATTAGATGTTAAGCTTGGGCACCTGGTAGTTGCGCGAGATAAATTTTAAAAATATAAGCCTGAGTTGTCAGAGCTTGATGAGCTTTAATATTTTTTAGAGTTGCTGGTGCCTTGTCGAAAGATGTTGAGCCCTACTTAACCTTGCGTTGCTTCACAAGAAGTGAATAGATGTATTACATTCAACAAAGTGACAACTACAGAATCTGTTAACTGGATAAGTAAAATAAATTGCTAAATACACAATACAGACCTAATAATGAGATTTCTTTCTTCTCAATTTGTGTTCAACCATATTGAAGTACGATGTTACTTCAGTTAGTTGTTTCTTTCTTAATTCCAATCTCTGATCAATTCATGTCTCTGATAAACAGGATATGAATTTTTTTGTAAAAAAATGCTTCTCTCTAACCAGAGAGAAGGCATTGGTGGAGGATGATCTCGGGGAAGGCAATGTAGAGTTTAAGCCAAGTTGCCATTGAAAAGTAAGAGGTGTTGTGTATCTTAAAATATTAAGGTCGATAAGTCCCAGATCCTGGTGAGATCTATCCCAGAATATTGAGAAGGGCAAGAGAACATAATTACTGGAGCATCTTTGTGTCCGCATAGGCCACAGGTGAGGTCTTTGAGGACGAGAGAATAACCAATGTTGTCCCACTGCTTAAGAAGGGTAGCAGGGATAATCTGGGCAATTACAAGCCTGTGAGTCTCACGTCGGTGGTAGGGAGATTATTGGAAAAGATTGAGATAAGATCTATACACATTTAAAAGCAAATGGACTGAGTAACAATAAAATGGTTTGTGTGGGAGAAGATGTGCCTCACTAACTTGATCGGGTGTTTTGAGTAGGTGATTAAGATGATTGAGGGATATTGTCTACATGGACTTCAGTAAAGCCTTGACAAGGTCCCTTATGGAAGACTGGTACAGAAGGTGAAGTCACATGGTATAAGTGGTGAGCTGGCAGGATGTATACAGAACTGGCTGCATCATCAGAGACCGAGCGAGTGGCAGAATGATACTTTTTTGGATTGGAGGGCTATGACTAGTGGCGTTCCAAAGGGATCAGTGCTGGGATCTCTGCTGTTCGTGATTACGTAAATGAGTAATTAGTAAGTTTGTGAACAATACAAAGATTGGTGGAATTGGTGGATAGTGTGCAGGATTGTCAGCGAATTAATTGGAAGTATGGGCAGAAAAATGGCAGATGGAGTTTAATCCGGATAAATGTGAGTTGATGCATTTTGGAAGGCCAAGTATAGGTGAAAAATATACAGTGAATGGCAGAACCTTAGGAGTATTGATATGCAGAGACATCTGGGTGTGCACAGGTTCATACATCACGGAAGATGGCAGTGCAGGTAGATAAGGTAATTTAAAAAAAAAAAGGGCCTATGGCACGCTCCCCTTCATTGGGAAGGGCACTGAGTATAAGATAGACAAGTTATGCTGCAGCTTTATACAACTTTAGTTAGACCACACACTTAAAATATTGCATAAAGTTCTAGGCTATATACTTAGTCCAAGCCCGATGGTCTGAGACTTTCCCATGAGAGGAAACATCCTCTCAGCACTTATCCTGTCAAGGCCTTTAAGAATCCTGTATGTTTCCACAAGATCACCTCTCCTCCTCCTAAACTCCAGTGAATGGAATCTCAATTTGTTCAACTGTTGCTCGTAAAATAATACCTCTCTACCAGGGATCATCTTCATGAACCTTCTCTGAACTGCCTCCAGTGGAATAATCTTCCCTTTAATAAGGTGACCAAAATTGCTCACAGTACTCTAAATGTGGTCTCGCCAGCCTTCTAAGTAGCAGTAAGATTTCCCTACTCGTATACTACAACCCCTTTGAGAAAAGGGCTGACATTCCAATCCCACAGACAATATTTGAGCTATTTCTTATTCCTGCAGTTAAAGCACACAAAGTTAATCTACTCTGATTACTAAGCACCGTTGTCTTGTTAAAATTCTGAACATTATATTTTTAGGACTAGGTTCCTGTATAGGTTATCCCCAGTGTCAGTAATTTCCCAGATATATAAATGGCATAATATCAGTAATTGGGGCAACAATTATAATCAGTGATCTTTCATAATTTTTCTTTTTGTCCACATCGCATTTAGTCATTTTTCAACAAAAATATTACATAACGTAAACTATTTTTTTCCCTGTTGAAGAATCATGGTTTTAAATCTCCTGTTTCCTGGTGTCACGACAGTGTAACTTCGATATGTTTCAAGTTTGTTTCATTTATGAAAGGCACAACAAGAGGGATTAAGGTGATGGAAATTACCTTTGTGACTAAGTTTATTTGATACAAGCCTAAGAATGCAAAAATAAGAATTTAGGAGCAAGTAGACAGTTCAGTCCCTTGAGCTTCCTTGATACAGTCATGGCCTCAACTTTGCTTTCTTGTGACCCCTCAATAACCTTCAACCCGATATGAAGTAAAAATCTATCAATCTCCTCACTGTCCCAACATCCACTCCCCTCTGGGGTAGTGAATTACACAGATTCACATCCCCTTTTAGAAGCAATTTCTCCTCATCTCAGTTTTAGAATGAGGGATGGCAAATTTAAAACAGTGATCTCTTGTACTATGTGCGCCACATGAGAAAATATTCTTTTTATGCCTACTTTATCAATCCAGTTAGATCTCATTCTTAACTCCAGAGCACAGACCTAAACTGTTCAATCCAAGGTTTTGAAGCTTGGAGTAAGTATATAGCCTAAATCTGAAAACTTTGTGCCATTCAGGTCAAAGGGATTGTAGGGCAACTTAAAGATCTGCTGCATTATAAGGGAGAAAGTGAGGTCTGCAGATGCTGGAGATCAGAGCTGAAAATGTGTTGCTGGAACAGCGCAGCAGGTCAGGCAGCATCCAGGGAACAAGAGAATTGACTTTTCGGGCATAAGCCCTTCTTCAGGAATTCCTGAAGAAGGGCTTATGCCCAAAACATCGATTCTCTTGTTCCCTGGATGCTGCCTGACCTGCTGCGCTGTTCCAGCAACACATTTTCAGCTCTGCATTTTAAGGGACCAGTTGAAGTAGAGTCACAAATGAAGAATAAGACCTTGAACGCTACAGCTACTTGACAATTGTTAATGTGTACTGATCGTAATGAAGTTAACCACATGGAATATGAGTTCTCTGATTGGGGCAGTTAGTCTGGTCTAATCGGAACCCTGGCTGACAGATTAAAACAGTGGTGTCAGACTTTCCATTCATTCGAAGAGCTGGCTCTCAAGCAGCTGAATTAGTGTCAAGGACACTCCACGTGTAAATAAAGAGTGACTTGGTGACAGGATACCAGCCTCTGGAGTTATTTCAGTGGCGACAAGAGGAAAGGGTTGCTTCCGAAGAAATTCACTTGCAGCAGTCCTCTTTGATTTGTGATAAATGTTTCTGGCATCATGCCATTATCTCATAAGCTTGACTTGTTTGATCCTGCTTGAAAGATTGTGTGCCCAGTATGTGAGAGGAATGCTTTAGTTTTTCTGGGCAAATAAGGTTGGGGCAGCTGAAAGAATAAGTACTTCGCCTGACTACTTGTAGACCCACATTTCTTTTTGGTTATTGGAATCCTAACTTTTCCTGAGGTACCAGATGATAAAAACCTTACAAGAGTTGACAGATTTAGAAAAGGAGTATTATAAGCCCAGTCCACCACTAATTCTGAGGCATGTTGATCATGAAGCAATTCCACGATTCTGCGAGGTCTGCCTGATGCCATTTGCCTCACAGGCAAAAGTAGAGGCAGAAGGTTGGAAAGCAAAAGAATCCTCAAACCAGTCCTGTTTGCAAAATGGGCAAAATGGGCAACACTAATTATGAAGCCTGGTGTGTTCTTTTGCTAATGGGGATTTTAAACAAATGCTAAACAGCTTTTCACAATTGGAAAAATATCCAATCCATCAGAGGATTTGTATACCTACCTGGTGGGAGGGACTATCTGTTCTGAAGCTGGACATGAGCCATGTGTACTTGCAATTGTGATTGGAAGAGATTCCCAGAAGTATGCTGGTATTAATACCCATAAAAGTTTTTCTTGTAATAATTGGGGTATAGTTGGCCTATACAATATTTCAGCGGACGATGGAGAACATTTTACAAGGTCTACCCCAGATCACCATTTATTGAGATGACGTGCGAATAATGGAAGATCAATAAGGAGTGCTGGTGGAACTTGGACAAAATCCTAAGACATTTCTCTCAGGCAGGCATACACTTAGAAGGGCACCCCAATCCTAATCACACTACAGAGTCGACAAGACTGCATTACACCTGTTAAGTGAGTGATCAAAGGTGCCCAAGCTCCCACATCTGTACTGTTGAATTTTTTAAAAAGTCAGCCTTTGAATTGGTCATGTAACTAAGCCCTAGCTTTCACAGAAGTGGAGAAATCGCTTCTAATATGTTGGCACACTGATCCCAAATGAGATCTGGTATTGACATGCAGTGCCTCCCCACACTGCATCGGGGTCATATTAGCTTGTAGGTGGCCCAGTGGAGAGGAACGTCCAACAGTGCATGCATCCAGGACTTTGGCTAATGCAGAGCATAAGTATACCCAGGTAGATCATATTTGTAGTTGGGAAATTCTACCAGTATCGTTATGAATGTAAATATTTAATAAGAACAGACCACAAACCTGTGCTAGCTTTACCTCCAAGGAAAAGGTTGTGCTGCCCACAGCTTCAGGTTGAATTCAGCGGTGGGCTTTAATACTGAGTGCGCATAATTACAAGTTGGCACACTGTCCAGGAGGCTCAATAGTAAACACTGATGCAATCAGCCACCTCCCACTGGCAGATACGCCACTGGTGGTAACTGCCACTGGAAGAGTCAGTAATGGTTTTAAATTTTCTGGATACACTTCCAGTCACAGCTGACAATATCAGACTATGGACACAAAGATCAGATCCTGGAAAAACAAACGGTTGGTGGCATTGGGGTAAGCAAAAAGGCCATAACCAGTATTGAAATCTTTTATTGGATCAGGACAGACCAGATTACAGTAGAGGATGGCATATTGTTATTGTCCTGAGCAAAGGTTGGTGCTAGATATTGGCTTTGAACAGGTGCAGGGTCATCCCAGGGGTGTCCAAAGTGAAGATGATGATGAACAGTTTTCTGGTGGCCAGGATTGGATGCAGGCATAGCCATGTTGGTGGGACAGTGCCCAGAATGCCAATAAGGACAAAAGTTACTACCAACAACTACCCCACATTTTTGGGAATGGCTTGTAAACCCTGGATTCAGTTGCATGGTTATTATGCAGGTCCTTTCGTGGGCTCCATGGTCTTAGTCATTGTGGGTGCCCACTCAAAGTAGCTGGATGTGCATAGTTCATTTGTCAAACACAGGGCTACGATAGAAAAACTGTGCATATCTCCAATACCACGGACTCCTGGAAGTGTTGGTCACCGGTAATGGGCCATCATTTGCTAGCAGGAAATTTTGAATATTTCCTAAAGTTGAATGGTATTCATCAAAAAAAGGACAGCTCCATAACACCCACCATCCAATAGTGTGGCAGAAAGAACAGTAGGCTGAAAGAAACAGCCTACAGCTTCACTTGATACTAAACTGCTCCAGTTCCTATTGAGTATCAGACCATTCCTCATGTAAGTACAGGGATAGCTCCAGCAGAGTTGCTGAGGGGGAGAAGACTCCACACCAGGCCACAAGATTTGGTGTAGGAATCACCAGGAATAGGTAAGAGGCATAGTTGACATGAGATAAAGTCCAGTGACATTTCAAAAGTGTGCCAGTCCTAAACAAGCGCAGACCATATGCAAGCTGCAAACTCAGAGTGCGGTAACAAAACATGCCCGGCTCCTCAACAGCCTTTCTGACTATTCAGGAACCTGTGGGTTCTCCCTTTGTGTCAAGTGCTGCAGATACCTCGGAATCTGAGATTGACACAGCAGATGTTGCCACCTCGATGCCTTTACCACCTGAAGAAAAGGATGAATTTCTTTGGAGACACTCTGGGTGCAAGAAGTGCACGACTGTGTGTTAGATGCTGCCCATATCAGAAACAGAGTTGGAGGAAGCTGGCTAGTGCCAAAATGCCCAGGAGGAGCTTTTTAACATAGACCGGTTCTTTTATGTACTTGGACCCAGAGGAAGAGTGATGTAATAATTATAACGAGGTCAGCCTGGTGGACCTCAATGATTTGGGCTGTGTAAACTGCTCCAATCAGGGAGCCCTGGCTGGCAGATAAGAACCAGAGTGTCAGACATCCTATTCACCTGAGACCTGGCTCTAATGAAGCTGGATCAGTGTCCAAGATATGCCATGTGTAAATAAAAGGTGACTCGGTGATGGGATACCACTCTCTGGAGTTACTTTACTGTTCATAAGTGAAGCACAACAGCATGCATTTATATAGTGCTTCTAATGTAGAAAAAGATCCAAAATGTTGCAAGGGAGAATATATAAAGGTGAGCTGAATATGGTGATGTTAGGAATAATTGTCAGAATGTATTTTTGGGAGGATCTTTCAAGACAGATAGAAATAATGAGACAGATAAGGAAATCTGCAGGCTTGTGGAAGGATGGAGCCATGGTAGATTTAACTGAGGACGAGAATTTTAATTTTACAGTATTTCTGCTCTGAAAGTCAGTGCATAGCAGCAAACACCGTTGTCATGGTGTGTGCGCAACTTGAATACCGTGGCACTTTAGCTAAATTTTCATTCTTCACTTGTAAGCCTAAAGCGGTGAGCATCATCCTTCTGTTTTGACCAGAGAAGGAAAGGGCTTAAACCCACAGCTTTTTCTTTCCAATACCTGAAAATTTGTGTCGAGGTATAATTTCAACACCCCAGTGTTGATAATTGGGCATCTGGATACTTAATTTAAAATCATAAACTACTCCTGTAACAAAGACGTTTGTCCAATTTTTGTCCTAATGTTTTAATTTTCATGAAGTCTTTGACATTTTTGTTTGCTTTTGGCTATAATTTTCCTAAGCAATCTATTTTCAGAAATTATGCCTATGGACTGAGAGAGAACTTTTTTTTTCAGAAGGGTAGGATTGTTGAACCAGATTAAAATAATTGAAGCAAGTACTTAAGTTTAGCAAGAATTTATAGGGAAATTATACCTAAATATATTGAAGACAGAGGGCAGAATTGAATCCAACTGATGAGGGGTCTCCCTTGTCACGAAGGTGACACTGAGAGCACTGCATCATCTCTGTTGGGAAATGCCAACCATGAACTGGTCAGTGGATATTCACTTCCCCAGGATTTGTGACCCTGGGAGTGAACCCTGTCAGAGGCCAACAACTCTGCTTTGCCTGTTCATGTTACTGGGAATGGTTGCAAGAGGCTTCAGATCAATGAAACATGCAGGTGAGTGAAGGTGCATTGGAGTTTGAGGTGGAAGTGACTGACTGCGCATGAGGACAAGGACTGATGGTCTGCTGCACTCCCATCTGCCCAACCCCCTCCAATGCTGTGTCCCTTGATCAAACAGAGTACTAGTTTCATGATCACCATTGCTGAAACTATCATCAATTTGTTTTAACAACACAATCTGTTCATGTGTCCTATAGGGAAACCAATCTACTATGCTTGCCTAGTCTGGCCTACATGTGATTTTACACCGATTTTTAATGTGGCGAACTCTTAACTACCCTCTGAAGTGGCCAAGCAATAAGGCATGACCAACAGGTGCTGTCTTTGCCAATGCCACCCACATCCTATGAAATATTGAGCCTTTTTAGATCTCTACTAGTTGGAATTCACATCTTTTATTTTAATCATATCATATTGGTAGTTGTGCCTCATCTCTCTGCTTTGGAATTTTCTGAGTTTCTCTCTCTTTTGTCTCTACTTCCATAAGCTTATTTAAAACCTCCTTCTTTAGTAAGCTCATCTGTCCTGATGGCTCTACGTGCTTCTTTGTGCTTTACTTGATAATAGAACATAGAACAATACAGCCGAACATTTGTCCTAGCTTAAGCACCCATCCATGTACCTATCCAATTGCCGCTTAAAGGTCACCAAAGATTCTGACTCTACCATTCCCACAGGCAGCGCATTCCATGCCCCCACCACTCTCTGGTTAAAGAACCCACCCCTGACATCTCCCCTATACCTTCCACCCTTCACCTTAAATTTATGTCCCCTTGTAACACTCTGTTGTACCCGGGGAAAAAGTTTCTGATTGTCTACTCTATCTATTCCCCTGATCATCTTATACACCTCTATCAAGTCACCCCTCGTCCTTCGCCGTTCCAATGAGAAAAGGCCTAGCACGCTCAACCTATCCTCGTACGACCTATTCTCCATTCCAGGCAACATCCTGGTAAATCTTCTCTGCACCCTCTCCAAAGCTTCCACATCTTTCCTAAAGAGAGGCGACCAGAACTGCACACAGTACTCCAAATGTGGCCTAACCAAAGTCCTGTACAGCTGTAACATCACTTCACGACTCTCGAATTCAATCCCTCTGCTAATGGACGCTAATACACTATAGGCCTTCTTACAAGTTCTATCCACCTGAGTGGCAACTTTCAAAGATCTATGAACATAGACCCCAAGATCCCTCTGCTCCTCCACCTTAGTAAGAACCCTACCGTTAAGCCTATATTCTGCATTCTTATTTGTCCTTCCAAAATGGACAACCTCACACTTGGCAGGGTTGAACTCCATCTGCCACTCCTCAGCCCAGCTCTGCATCATATCTAAGTCCCTTTGCAGCTGACAACAGCCCTCCTCACTATCCACAACTCCACCAATCTTCTTATCGTCTGAAAATTTACTGACCCACCCTTCGACTCCCTCTTCCAAGTCATTAATAAAAATTACAAACAGCAGAGGACCCAGAACTGATCCCTGCGGAACTCCACTTGTAAGTGGGCTCCAGGCTGAATATTTACCATCTACCACCACTCTCTGCCTTCGACCGGTTAGCCAGTTTTCTATCCAACTGGCCAAATTTCCCTCTATCCCATGCCTCCTGACTTTCCGCATAAGCACACCATGGGGAACCTTATCAAATGTCTTACTAAAATCCATGTATACTACATCCACTGCTCTACCCTCATCCACATGCTTGGTCACCTCCTCAAAGAATTCAATCAGACTTGTAAGGCGAGACCTACCCTTCACAAATCCGTGCTGGCTGTCCCTAATCAAGCAGTGCCTTTCCAGATACTCATAAATCCTATCCCTCAGTACCCTTTCCATTACTTTGCCTACCACCGAAGTAAGACTAACTGGCCTGTAATTCCCGGGGTTATCCCTATTCCCTTTTTTGAACAGGGGCACAACATTTGCCACTCTCCAGTCCCCTGGTACTACCCCCATTGACAGTGAAGATGAAAAGATCATTGCCAACGGCTCTGCAATTTCCTCTCTTGCTTCCCACATAATCCTAGGATATATCCCGTCAGGTCCGGGGGACTTGTCTATCCTCAAATTATTCAAAATGTCCAACACATCTTCCTTCCTAACAAGTATCTCCTCTAGCTTACCAGTCCATAATGATCTAGTGAAATGCCTTGACATACGAATCCAAATGTATTGTGGGGGTCAGCAAGTAAAATGCAAATATAATGCTGCTTGTCAGCTCTGCATACCCATACAGGATATGAAATCTATCTTATCATTAAATGCTGATTTTATTTTTTTCTCTCTCTGAACTAGAACCGTTTGATTTTATGGTTGCTGTACTGTTACTCAGTGTAAAGTGGTTTCCATAAATTTAATTCCTTATTATCTCATACTATATCTTATCTGTCTCTTTTTCATTCAATCCTCATCATTTGAACCATCAGTAACAGCATTGATTGCTAACTTAATCTGCAAGTTTACGTGATTATTTTTCTCTGTCATGTAGAAAATCCTCCAAATCCAAAATCTAGAACATCCAAAATGCTGGTCATTAAAAAGGTCCTTAAAGAAGAACCAATACTACCAGGATATCCTCTGACAGGGGGATCTCATCCCCAGCCTGTGAAGAATGGGACAGGACCCAGTGTCTATAAGGGATTGATTCCTAAGGCTGCTGGACCCCCAGCAAAGGTACGTTGAGATCTCACCACACCAGTTAATAATGATCCTTGCTTAACATGTTTAATGGGGTGTTCCAATTTCCTTTTCTATTTTATTTGCGCAAATATCTAAAGTTAAAACCCAAGTTTAATCGAGACTATTTGGACAAACATTAAGTAGTTTGGATTAAAGTTGAAAAGTTAATTTTTCTAATGATCAGGAATGCGACTCTTAGCAAGTAAAATAATCAAGCATTTGATGATGTGTTGGTCTGTCCTTGTGTGTGTCTGCATCTGAAGCTTGGCATAATAATTCAGGACATCTTTTGGCAGTGCACAAGAACCTAAAAGGAAAGTGGGGGTGGTGAGACTGGTGTGTGCGTAAGAGTCAAAACACAGTGCACTAGCTTCATTTGGAATCTTATTGCTATTTGACAAATTGTGAGAAAAAGGCTTAGAACAGTTTTATGCCTGGTTGTGAAGTTTTGATGGAAAGCCAGTTGCCATGACTTGGAAGTGCCGGTGTTGGACTGGGGTGGACCAAGTTTTTAAAAAATCTCTCAATACCAGGTTATAGTCCAACAGTGCTTTCAAATAAACCTGCTGGATGTTCAAAGTTTGGGTGAAGATTTGTAGCTCGGGTGCTTGTTGTTGTGGTTCTGTTTGCCGAGCTGGAAATTTTTGTTGCAAACGTTTCGTCCCCTGTCTAGGTGACATCCTCAGTGCTTGGGAGCCTCCTGTGAAGCGCTTCTGTGGTGTTTCCTCCGGCATTTATAGTGGCCTGTCCCTGCTGCTTCCGGTTGTCAGTTTCAGCTGTCCGCTGTAGTGGTCGGTATATTGGGTCCAGGTCCATGTGTTTGTTGATGGAGTTTGTGTATGAGTGCCATGCTTCTAGGAATTCCCTGGCTGTTCTTTGTTTCGCTTGCCCTATAATGGTAGTGTTGTCCCAGTCGAATTTATGTTGCTTGTCATCTGCGTGTGTGGCTACTAAGGATAGCTGGTCGTGGCGTTTCATGGCGAGTTGATGTTCATGGATGCGGCTCGTTAGCTGTCTTCCTGGGTCAGATATGTTGATGACACCTTTGTAATCATTAAAAACACAGAAATAGAGAAAACACACCGGATCATCAACGCCACACTCTCAGGAATCCTATTCACGAGAGAAGAAGAAAAGGATAACCAACTCCCATTCCTAGACGTGATGGTACACAGAACACCGAACAGAGAATTCACCACAAAGGTATAGCCACACACACAGACCAAGTCCTGAACTATGAAAGCAACCACTCCAACACACACAAAAGAAGTTGCATCCAGACACTATTCAAAAGGACCACAACACACTGCAGCACACCAGAACTGCAAAAAGAGGAAGAGGAACACCTGTACAAGGTATTCGCCAAAAACGGATACCCGCGCAACTTCATCAACAGATGCCTAAGAGAAAGACAACGGAACGCGAACATGCCGCAACCCAAAGGACTAGCCACACTACCATACATCAGGAGCATTTCAGAACTGACAGCCAGACTACTGCGACCACTAGGACTTGTAACAGCACACACACCAACAGCCACGCTCAGACAACAACTCACCAGAACGAAGGACCCGATACGCAGAGGAGCAAAACTGATGTAGTGTACAAAATCCCATGCAAGGACTGTACAAAACACTATATAGGACAAACAGGAAGACAGCTAACGATCCGCATCCATGAACATCAACTAGCCACGAAACGCCACGACCAGCTATCCTTAGTAGCCACACACGCAGATGACCAGCAACATGAATTCAACTGGGACAACACTACCATTATAGGGCAAGCCAAACAAAGAACAGCCAGGGAATTCCTAGAAGCATGGCACTCATCCACAAACTCCATCAACAAACACATCGACCTGGACCCAATATACCAACCACTACAGCGGACAGCTGAAACTGACAACCGGAAGCGGCAGGGACAGGCCACTATAAATGCCAGAGGAAACACCACAGAAGCGCTTCACAGGAGGCTCCCAAGCACTGAGGATGTCACCTAGACAGGGGACGAAACGTTTGCAACAAAAATTTCCAGCTCGGCAAACAGAACCACAACAAACCTGCTGGACTATAACCTGGTGTTGTGATTTTTTTTTAATATGAAGCAGAAAAAACGAATTTTTAGGTCAGAAATTTCCATTTAACCTTTTAAGTCTGACTTGACAATACATCAAATTAGTTGAGACATTTTAAAATTTTTAAAACCGAGATCACCCAGTTAAGCCAAACAGAAACGTCTTTGAAAATGGAGTAAAGCATGACAAAAAACTTGTTTTGCATTCTGCTGAAACCTAGTCTTATAAAAGTCAATATTTTTGACTTGGTTACATGACAAATTTTAGGAGATCGGCAGTAGAAAACGTAAATAAGGTCATGATTGGAATTGATTCAGGCCAAATTAAAACTAATTCTAGTGTCAGTAGAGACCAATGTTCTTGAATAGGGCTTTTCAGGGTACTGACAACATTCAAAACCTACAATAAGAAATAGGAACAGGAGTAGGTTGTTTGGTCCCTCTAGCCTATTCCACTACTCAATAATAGGAGCATGACTGATCTGACATTCCTCACGTCTACTTTGCTGCCCTTTCCCTGTAAACCTTGATTTCCCTTCTGGTTTAAGAATCTATCCATCTCAACCAAGTAATTAATTAATGGGGAAGATTCAGTAAATTTTACACCAAAGCTTGTTTTTTGTTTAATATTGCTTGAACTTCTGATAGTAACTGATGTTTTCACATTTCCACATGGCCCTAGAGCCAAGGGTAAAATAAATTATTCATATATTGCAATGATGTAGAGAGGCTAAAGGAGCTGAGGTTGCTGTCATTCGTATCACAACATAGTACTGAAGAAGGAAGCCATTCAGTCCATCAGAATATGTGCCAACTAATTAAAGGGGCAATCTAGTTAGTCCATTTCACCCGTAACCCTGCAATCTTGTTTCCTTCCAGTAGTCATCTAAGTATCTTTCTGAAGATTCCTTTTGAATCTGTGACTATCACCCAATTAGGCAGTGTTCAAAATCCTAACTTGTCATTGCCTGAAAACTTTTTTCTCATGGCCGGCTCTGGCTTTTAGCCACTCATCTTAAATTGGTACCACTGGTTATTGACCTTTCAATGACTCAACAGTTTCTCTTCACTTACTATATTTAAAGCCTTCATGGCTTTAGACTCTTCAATTAAATCTCCTGCAAGTCTTCTCTCCTCTTAAAGGGAACAACCCTAAGTTCTACAGTCTTCCTAAAACTCTTATCCTGATCTTTATATGAAGATTGTATCTCTCTTCCTGAATTTTTGATTGTGGGCTGAAATGACTTTTTACAAAGTTATTTTTACCGAGTGTTAAAGGATTATTACACTGGTTAAAAGCAAGCAATGTGAACTTGTGTGAGTATTGTTTACCCAGTTGCTTGTTGATAGAATAGTGCAAGCAGAGTTTGCAGTCAAGCTGGAGCCAGATGGTGTGTACAAATGGGGCTTTGGCTGGCAACAAGTAGCTGATTCATTTGTGGATGAATGATCACTTATCAATATCAACATCTCTTCAGTTGGCTGCCAGACACCGAAACAGTTTATAGATGTAAATGTTTGGGAGAAGCAATCAAATCTCTGCAAAGAGAGCAGTTCTCCATTTTTTTTTTTCCCTGCAATTACAGTCATAGCCATAGTCATACAGCATGGAAATAGACCCTATTACCCTACCCGTCCATTCTGACCAAGTTTCCCAAAGTAAAATTAGTCCTACAGGCCTGTGTTTGGCCTGTATACCAAACAGGTATATTCCCTATTCATGTACCTATCCAAATGTCTTTTTAAATGTTGTAATCATACCTGCATCTAACACTTTCTCTGGCAGTTCATTACACATGCAAAACATCCACTGTGAAATAGTTGTTCCTCTGGTCCCTTTTAAATCTTTCTCCTCTCACCTTAAAATTATGCCCTGTGGTTATGAACTCCCTCACCCTAGAGAAAAGGCCTTCCCTATTCATCTTATCGATGTCCCTCATGATTTTTTTAAAACCTCTATAATATTCTGTGCATACCTTGGTTTCTTCTATTATATCATCTTTTCTTTTGAGCAGTAAACTATTTGTTTTATTATTAAAATCAAAGGTGTATCATTGCATGCTTATCTTTCAGTGAGAGATCACCCAGTTAAAACCAAGCAAAATGTTTGATTTATCAATGGTGGGCAAGATATTGGAGAAGGTTCTTGGGGGCAAGATTTACACTCATTTGGAAAAGAAGAGACTTATTAGGGATAGTCAGCAGGGCTGACGTGTGCAAGTTGTCTCAAATTTGATTGCTTTTTTTTAGCAAGTGATGTTTGAAGATAGGGCAGTGGTTGTAGTCATTGTGGACTTTTTCAAATGCTTTACGATGGTCCCTTGTGATTAGCTGGTCCAGAAGATTAAGTTGAGTGGCCTCCATGGTGAATTGGCATGTTTGGTACAAAATTGGCTTGGTCATAGGAGACAGCAGGGTGTTACTCTGACTGCAGATCTGTGACCACAAGGATCAGTCCTGGAACCTTTATTTATTATAGGGTATAGATGAGTTGAAAAGTTTGCCATAAAAATGGCAGATGGAGCTTAATCTGGACAAGTGCGATGTGTCGCACACCTAAAGATAGACCATTGATTTTTCCCATTCGCAGTTGCTGTAACCTGTGACTATTAATTGATGAGCCAAATACCTTTTTATATGTTGTTCCAATGATCCTATGCCTCCTGCAAGCAGGTAAAAGTATCTGGAGAAGGAATATTGAGAAACAGCTGCTTGATCAGCCATAGAATTATCTCAGTGACCTCTGTAGATAAGAACCACTGAACTGCCTGTCTGGTCTTTTAACTCTGCCTATAAACATGTTTGTTGTTTCTTGTCTGTATGTGCATTAGGAGAGGGCTTATAAGAGGATTACAGTTTCAACTAGTCATGTTATATGCCAATGGTTCACAATTGTTTATCCTTCGAATCCACTTATTTGTCATAAATAGTCATGCTTGTTAAGTATAGAAACCTGGTCTGTGTTTTCTGCCAGCCTGGGTCTGAAACACAAGTAAATAGGGAATTTTGTGTACTTTTTGAAACTTTTAACCTTTCTGACACTTCTGGGGATAGCAGAAATTGATTTCTAGAGCTATACCCCAGTGAGGTGTGAATAACTCCAGAGGCTGGTATCCAGTCACCAAGTTACCCTTTGTTAGAGCCAGCTCTGAGTGAACAGGATGTCTGACATCCTTGTTCTGATCTGTTAGCAGGGCTCCCTAATTTGGGCTGTTAATAAGGTCCACTCAGGGAACTCATTATTCTGAGGTCCACCTGGCTGACCTCATTACAATTATACATCCCTCCCCTTTTGAGTTTGACAGCGTAGACCAATTTTTTTTTTGTAGCTCCTCTGGTGTTTTAGCACTGGGTCTGGTTCTTCTGACTCTGCCTCCAATACAAGCAGTGTGTAATGCACAGTAGCTGGCCTCTTGCACCTGGAGTGTCTTGCAAGAAATTCATTCTCTTCAGGTGGTAACGATGTCGAGGCAGCAATGATCACTGTGTTCATCTCAGATCCTGAGATACCTTCAGTGTTTGTCGGAGATTGAGAACCCACTGGTTCCTGAACACTCAGGCTGTTGAGGAGCCACACACGTTTTGCTTCAGCGTAGTTGGCGAGTTTGCAATTTTCAGGACTGTTGCTTGTTCAGGACATTCTCACTTCCCCGAGCTTTATATGTCACTAGACTTGACCTCTTGTCAAATTCTGAGGAAGGTTCACTGGACCCAAGACATTAATTCTGAATTTTCTCCACAGATGCTGCCAGGCTTGCTGAGCTTTTCCAGCAGTTTCTGTTCTTCTTTGAAAAAGACAATCTTACTTGACTTTATTCTCGTCAATCTATCTCTTGCAGTTGCATCTGCACGTGACAATATTGGTGAGAGTGAGCATTGCATGTTCCTTATGGCGATGTACAAAGTTTTTAATGAATTTTGAACAGATCGAGCAACTCAAAACTGAACACTCATAATGTCTGTGTGGGCCACTAGCAGCAGTAAAATCATGTTCAGCCACAATCTGTAACCTCATGGCCTGGTATATCCCCCACTGTATCATTACCATCAAGCTGAAGACCAACCTTAGTTCAATGAACAGGGCATGAAGACATGCTGGGGGCAGTGTGAAATATGTTGATTTTGAGACTGCAACATTGTCTTAGACGCCACATAGTGGAAAGCTTGTTGTAATAGACAGAGATAAGTAGTCCCATAACCAACAAGTCAAATCAAAGCTCATGAGTTCTGCCATATCTAGTAATAAATACTGGTGGACAATTTATACAACTTAAATTGAGGCGGAGGCTGCACGAATATCCCACTTGCAATTATGGGAGAACCCAACACATCAGTGTAAATGGCAAGGCCAAAGCATCAACCAGCAGTGAGACTTCTTCAGATCCAGAGTCCATGCTGTGCTCTCCTAGTGCAAATTCTTTCTGACTTTGTCCAGCACCTCAGCCACCTTTTGGTCAGTGTGTTGTGTCACTGATGAAAACCTATCCAAAAATGGTAACAGTGGGCTTTGTAAGGTGTTATTCTGTCCATATAACCATCAGACTGTTGCTTGACCAATCTTTGGGGCAGCTCTTCCAGTTTTGGCACGAGCCCCCAATGTTAGGAAGGAGCTGGTTTGGGTTTGCATTGTCATTTGTTCACGATGGTTAGTCTGGTTTCACTCATTCCTGAATAACTGCTTTTTATGTGGTGAAGGTATTTTGAGTTCTGTTGCTGGCATATTCCTTATTTATGTCCTATAACAATTATATATTTGAAAACTGGAATGGGATGTAATTTGGAAGGAAACTTGGAGATGTTGGTAACTTGCACTTGAGCAGACATGCAACAATTAGTGTCTGTTTGTTACTGGGTTATGTTTGTGTGTATGTAATCTGTTCTGCACAGGGGAATTAATTAAAATACAAGATACAATTTGCAAATAGACCATTTTTGTTTACCTACAAAAATGCATCCTTTTGGGAAAGATTACCCACCTTATTCCTTCTATATTTCTGCATAAAAGTCATCATTTAAGAGGGTAGGTAAACTAAGACCCTCCTAATTGCCAGAAGTCGTACACTGCTAGGTTATAGCTGGAACAGGTTTATTTGAAATCACAAGCTTTCGGAGTGCTACTTCTTCATCAGGTGAAGTCCTTCATTTTCACTTCACCTGACGACAAAGGAGCAGTGCTCCGAAAGGCTGTGATTTCAAATAAACCTGTTCTGACTATAACCTAGTGTTGTATGACTTCTGACTTTGTCCACCCCAGTCCAACAGTGGCACCTCCATATCATGATTCCTAATTGCATAATTGAAAATTTTGGTTTTGAGAAAATTTGTTTGTATAGTTTGATTCAACCTTTACAATATGACAACTGAAATACAATTTGTTGATTTGAATAATAACCAAAAACTACCTGAGTTTTGCTATTGGATGTTCTGAGTCCCCTGATTTAGTTCATAACTATCTGTTATTTTAGAGCTATTTTTAGTTTGAACATTTGAACAAAAGGCAACGTATATGACTCACTGCGCCTTCCTTTCTCCACACCTTCTCCTTTTTTATTATAATATTATTTTAATACTTTTCTTAACACTTTGCCCCTCTTTCTCTCTCCTGTTCTGTCCATCTTGACTGATGTAGTTCTAGCTCTATTTGTCTTGCCTCTCATCTCCTCCAGCTTTGTTTTATCTAATAGTTCTAATTATAAATTGCAGGCCACTTACTATTGATTCCTTTTATTTAGCCTGCACAGTGGAAAGCCTCAGCAAAGGAAAACAAACATGGGACTCCATTTGTCAGCTTCAATGCTCTCCTAAAACCTGTACCTCAAACCTTCAGTTCATCACCAAACTCTTTAAAGGAGGTACAGTTTTATGCACTAACTACTGAATTATCTTTTGTGCTAATTTTTAAAATGTTTCATCATGAAGCTCCACTTGATGACCTCAGTTTTGTGCAGAGACTTAAGCTGTGGAACGGAAGCCACTAATTTTCAGAAACTGACCCTGAGATGCTTTTATGGTGGATTTGTGGGTGCTGTGGCCAGTGACTCAGTCATAAATTTACTTAAATTAGCATTTGGTGAAGGGTTTTTTTAACAGCGAGTTCCTGGAGGCTACTCTTGATGAATGTAACATATGTAATACACTTTGGTTTTGCTCCTGGCTGTTAGAGATTCTGCATTGGAAGTGACAGTCATAGAACCTCATTTAAAGCCTACATAAAAGCAGTTTTCTGTTTAGGAGGGACAAATATCACACTTTTAATAAAACACCATATTTGCAGTTCTGATCTCTTCAGACTGGAGTTACGATGAAATCAAAGTAATTGATTTGTTATGATGTTCTGCGGGATGAGCAAGAGAAACTATTTCATTCCAGTTCCCATTTCTTCTTTCAAGAAAATTTGAATGAGCACTTCATTGGAAACACCTGCACACTTGAAATATTTAGTTGCATTTAATACGCTGTATCGAAAGTATTAGAAGGGAAAATTTCATATAATGCAAACTGTACCTGTTTACAATTTTTGTAGCTTATTGAAGTCCCTTGTGTGTAATGAAAAGTAATATTTTATGTCCATGGTTATGAAGCGCCAAAAATGGGTGACTTTTTAAAAAAAAATTTTTTTTTCAACTCTGCACAGGGGTAAATATTTTCTAATCAACCTGTTCAGACAGGTTATGATATGCTTGTGGAATAGATGGGGCTTGAACCCAGGCCTCCTGGCTCAGAGATAGGGGCGCTACCACTGCACAGAAGAGCCTGTTTTCCAAACTGAAGCAATTTAAATTATTTAATTTTTTTCAGATTTTTATGTTGTCACTATCAAACATCAACCTGTACACCGAAAACAATTTAGGTTTTAGGACTACAGCAAACCTAATTCATTGCTCTGACCCCGTATGTTCAGAACAAGGACTCAAGTGATAAATGTGGCATGTTATGGCTTTTCTATAAATATCCAAACTTGATTAATTTTTGGATTCCTCTGTTATTTAGAAATTATGAAATGTTATTGTGCTCTGACTATTTTTTTGTTCTGGTAATTCCATCAGAAATGTAATGTGATCTGTATCATTTGTTATGGAGTACACATCTACATTAGTTACTTTTGGACAAAAGTTTTAAAATTTACATCTGAACTGGATTCTTGAAAGTGATGCTAAACCATAAGAACAGAAACAGGAACAGGTTGAGGCCTTTCAGACCCTCCAGCCTGTTGCTTGATCGCTCCTCAAGTCCGCTTTTTTGCTCTGTCCCTGTAACCCTTGATTTCCCCTGCTGATCAAGAATTTACCTAGCTCAGCCGTCAATATACACAAGGACTGGTGGTCCCCACAGCTTTCAGTGGCAAGCAGATCCAAAGACACTCAACTACCTGAGGAATGAAATTCTTCCTCATCTCAGTCTTTAAGTAGTGTCCCTTTATTCTGAGACTATGCCCTCTGGCCCTTGTGTTTCCCCATGGGGGGAGCCCCTTCTCAGCATTTACCCTGTCAAGCCCCTTGAGAGTCTAATATGTTCCAATACAATCACCTCTGATTCTTCTAAACTCCAGTGAGTAGAGTTCCAATCTGCTTAAATTTCGCTCAAAGACTATCTCTCCCATACCAAGGATTATTCAAGTGAACCTTCTATGAACAGCCTCAACTGAAATGATCCCTTTTTTCTTATCATAGTAGGGATAGTACTCCAGATGTGGTCTCACCAGCATCTTATACAGTTGCAGTAAGATTTCCAACCCTTTGTAGTGCAACTTCCTTGAAATGAGGAACTAATATTTCACAGCCTTCCCGATTACCTGCTGCAGCTCTGTGCTAGTTTTGTTTCATGCAAGAGTACCCTCATCCCTTAGTGTTGCAGATTTCTGCCATTTTTCTCCATTGAAATAATAGTTCATTTATTCTGCCTTCCAAATTGATCAATTTTATATTTTTCCATACCATACTCCAGTTGCCGACTTTTTGCCCACTGAACTCAACCTATCAATATTTCTGTGAACTGTTTATGTCCCTCGTGCAAATTGTTTTTCCACGTATTGTTGTGTTATCTGCAAATTTGGCTACAAAACATTTGCTTCCTTCTAAAGAATTAACTCATTGTAGCCAGTTGTGTTCTCACCACTGATCCCTGTGGCACCTTACAGGTCGCCAACCTCAGACTCCCACAGCGTGGAAGTTGACCTTCCGGTCCATGCAGACTAAGTTCCTAAACCAAACTAGTCCTGTTTGCCTGTGATTGAACCATGTCCCTCAATCTTTCAAACTTGTGTATTTATCTGAATGTTAGTTAAATTTTGTAAGTGTACCTGGATCTATCATTTCCTTGAGTAATTCATTCCACA
This sequence comes from Chiloscyllium plagiosum, assembly GCF_037043375.1. Classification (NCBI taxonomy): domain Eukaryota; kingdom Metazoa; phylum Chordata; class Chondrichthyes; order Orectolobiformes; family Hemiscylliidae; genus Chiloscyllium; species Chiloscyllium plagiosum. Next base: position 92,780,974 of record NW_028270139.1, on the reverse strand, counting down.
TACGAACCACTCAGTGTGGGGGGGAAAGAATTATCCTTCAAGTCCTTTTTTTAAATCTTTCTCCTTTCACCTTAAAAATATGCCCTTGAGTTTATAACTCTCCACCCTAGGGAAAAACCTTTTACTGTTCACCTTGTCTATGCTCCACATGATGTTATAAACCTCAATAAGGTCACTCCTCAAATTCCTACACTCAAATGAAAAAGGTCCCAGCCTCTTCAGCTCAAATCCTCCAGACCCAGCAACGTTCTTGTAAATCTTTTCTGAACCCTCTCCAATTGAATAGTTCATTTCTTATAGCAGGGAAAGAACCCCTTCTCCCACTCACTTTTTAAAAATGGGATTATTGAATTGTCTGGGATGTTTGGTGTTTTGTCATAAATTATCATAGAATGTCTACAGTATGAGAACATTATTTTAATTGTGTAAAGTCAGATTTATTTTTTCCCAATACAGTATACCCAGTACAGTAATGGATCATTTAGAAGTATACATAAGAGTTGTAGCTTGTGTATCTATTTAACTGATTACATGTAAAGGTAACAACAATGACTGCAGATGCTGGAAACCAGATTCTGGATTAGTGGTGCTGGAAGAGCACAGCAGTTCAGGCAGCGTCCGAGGAGCAGTAAAATCGATGTTTCGGTCAAAAGTCCTTCATCAGGAATAAAGGCAGAGAGCCTGAAGGGTGGAGAGAAAAGCTAGAGGATGGGGGTGGGGAGAAAGTAGCATAGAGTACAATAGGTGAGTGGGGGCGGGGGGAGGGTGGAGTGGATAGGTGGAAAAGAAGATATGCAGGTAGGAAAAGTCATGGGGACAGTGCTGAGCTGGAAGTTTGGAACTAGGGTGAGGTGGGGGAAGGGGAAATGAGGAAACTGTTGAAGTCCACATTGATGCCCTGGGGTTGAAGTGTTCCGAGGTGGAAGATGAGGCGTTCTTCCTCCAGGCATATGGTAGTGAGGAAGCGGCGGTGAAGGAGGCCCAGGACCTCCATGTCCTCGGCAGAGTGGGAGGGGGAGTTGAAATGTTGGGCCACAGGGTGTTGTGGTTGATTGGTGCGGGTGTCCCAGAGGTGTTCCCTAAAGCACTCTGCTAGGAGGCGTCCAGTCTCCCCAATGGAGACGAGACTGCATCGGGAGCAATGGATACAATAAATGATATTGGTGGATGTGCAGGTAAAACTTTGGATGTGGAAGGCTCCTTTAGGGCCTTGGATGGAGGTGAGGGAGGAGGTGTGGGCGCAGGTTTTGCAATTCCTGCGGTGGCAGGGGAAGGTGCCAGGATGGGTTGTAGGGGGGCGTGGACCCACCAGGTAGTCACGGAGGGAACGGTCTTTGCGGAAGGTGGGGAGGGAAATATATCCCTGGTTGTGGGATCTTTTTGGAGGTGGTGGAAATGTCGGCGGATGATTTGATTTATGCGACGGTTGGTAGGGTGGAAGGTGAGCACCAGGGTCTTTGTTACGTTTGGAGGGGTGGTATCTGAGGACGGAGGAGCAGGACGTGGACGAGATGCATTGGAGGGCATCTTTAACCACGTGGGAAGGGAAATTGCAGTCTCTAAAGGAGGAGGCCATCTGGTGTGTCCTGTAGTGGAACTGGTCCTCCTGGGAGCAGATCCGGCGGAGGCGGAGCAATTGGGAATACGGGATGGCATTTTTGCAAGAGGTAGGGTGGGAAGAGGTGTAATCCAGGTAGCTGTGGGAGTCGGTGGGTTTGTAAAAAATGTCAGTGTCAAGTCGGTCGCCATTAATGGAGATGGAGAGGTCCAGGAAGGGGAGGGAGGTGTCTGAGATGGTCCAGGTAAATTTAAGGTCAGGGTGGAATGTGTTGGTGAAGTTGATGAATTACTCAACCTCCTCGCGGGAGCACGAGGTGGTGCCAATGCAGTCATCAGTGTAGCGGAGGAAGAGGTTGGGAGTGGTGCCGGTGTAATTATGGAAGATGGACTGTTCTACGTAGCCACCAAAGAGACATGCATAGCTGGGGGTCCATACGTGTGCCCATGGCTACCCCTTTGGTCTGGAGTAAGTGGGAGGATTCGAATGAGAAATTGTTAAGGGTGAGGACCAGTTCGGCCAAACGAATGAGTGTCGGTGGAAGGGTACTGTTGGGAACGTCGGGAAAGGAAAACTCTGAGGAGTGTCGGAGGCACTGGTCATGGCGGATGGAGGTGTAGAGGGATTGGATATCCATGGTGAAGATGAAGCGTTGGGGGCCAACATTTCAACTCCCCCTCCCACTCTGCTGAGGACATGGAGGTCCTGGGCCTCCTTCACCGCCGCTCCCTCACCACCAGACGCCTGGAGGAAGAACGCCTCATCTTCCGCCTCGGAACACTTCAACCCTAGGGCATCAATATGGACTTCAACAGTTTCCTCATTTCCCCTTCCCCCACCTCACCCGAGTTCCAAACTTCCAGCTCAGTACTGTCCTCATGACTTGTCCTACCTGCCTATCTCCTTTTCCACCGATCCACTCCACCCTCTTCCCCCCCCCCCCCCCCCCCGACCTATCACCTTCATCCCCTCTCCCACTCACCTATTGTACTCTATGCTGATTACATGTAAACCCTACCTGCATATTGCTGCTTCTTGAAATTCTATAAAAGTAAAACTTGTAGGACTTTTTTCTGGAAATCAATGTTGTTGCCTGTGTGCATTTAAACACTTAACAGATAAAATAAATCTGTCATTAGCCTATGTCACATGTTGAATGTGCTGGTTATTATCTTTGAATTAATTTACTGATTCAATTTATTTAAATAGAATAGTCGTTCCAATTCTTCTTCACCAATTGACATAGCAAGTCAACCTCGTATGTTGAAACTGACACGTATGCGCTCTGACAAGAAAAGTGATTTTCTGAAGACTTTGAAACAGGACAAGCCTGGTGAAGGATATCTTGATGGAGACAATATGGATAAAGAAAAGGTAACCATGTATCCTATTATAAAACTATTCTAGTTTGCACAATTTGATATTGCTCTTTTTTCATTCTGTGCTGTATGAAAGTTCTACAGCTGGCATTCATACCAACTCAGTTAAATGCATACACTCTAAAATCTGTGCCCTGCTTCTTAACAAGATGGACTTCACAGCCTTCACAGATGTTATTTCACTGATTTTTTTGTGTTGATTGTGTAAATTTTCTGTTTTTATATTGTACTCAATAAGAAACATTGAAAAATGACTGACCTTATTCACTGATGTTCAACTGATTTTTCAAATGCCATATTTGATCAAGATTCGGAGATGCCGGTGTTGCACTGGGGTGTACAAAGTTTAAAAAATCACACAACACCAGGTTATAGTCCAACAGGTTTAATTGGAAGCACACTGCCTTTCGGAGCGACGCCTGATGAAGGAGCGTTGCTCCGAAAGCTAGTATGCTTCCAATTAAACCTGTTGGACTATAACCTGGTGTTGTGTGATTTTTTAACTTCATATTTGATCAAGATTGCTGTTTAACAACCATGGGAAACCTAATTTTACAAGTGTGGAGCATTATTCCGTTGGAATATCATTTTCAGCAATGAGTTTTCAAATTTACACTTAAAGGTCTGATATTTCAGCGTGCACCTTAATTCATTTTGCTTTCTGTAAATGATTACAAAGTTAATTACAATCTGTGCATTTTGCTCATCACTTTCTGTCTGTGAAAGCTCTTTATTTTGATTGCCTGATTAGCCTGCATGATGCCTACCTAGGACATCTAGAAGGATGTCCTAGATCCCTCTAGATGGATTCAGATTCATAGGTAAATCAGAATAGAAGAAAAAGGGTGCTCTACGGCCTTGTAAATCTTTATTGACTGTTTCTTTTGAGGCTAGCAGTGTGCATTGTTCTTTAACTGTTGATGCAAAATATGGTTTTTTTTTGGACATGTGATGCATAAAACATTTGGGTTACTTTTGATTTACAACTGGAGACATGACATATAAATGTTAGGAGACGATACCTGAACTTTACAAAATTACTGCTCTAATTAATAAGCTCACGTTTTGTTAATTTTGGGGGGTATTTCAGGAAAGCTATAAAGGTTTTAGAAAAACCTACTGAGGATTGTTGTTGGTGATAAGTGATTTTAGTTATCAGGAGTGGTTTAAAAAGTTTGGACTTTTCTTCACTGGGACAGTGAAGGCTAATGGGAGACCTTGTAGAATGAGAGGTTTCAATAGAGTTTTCCTTTTTTAATTTAAAAGTTTCCCTCTGGTGGACGGCGGAATAACCAGAGGCTGTAGATTGAAAATAACTTGCAAAAGGCCCCATTGGGAGGTGAGACGGTGTGTGAAGTACCAAGTGGAATAGAAAGATTAAAGCTGAACACGAAGGTACTTGGGTAAAATTTGCAGAAATACCAATTAGCTTTTTTTTTGTACAATAATGTTTCATGGAGTAATTTAATTCTTGAAATGGACTTCCAAATGTGGTGACCAAAACAAAAGGCAGACTATGGGTTAATAATTGTTTTTGAAGCTGGATGGGCTGAGCAGGTTCCTGATCAATACATTAATATTTTTGTACCAATGTACTGATCTAGTAATTCAGTCCTATGCGAAGGATCATTAGAACATGGATTTGGATTTCACCATGAAGTGAGTATCTAGATTTATTTTTTTCTTGAATAAGGTTTTGATTGAGGTGTGAGACTCTGTGGATGGTCGGAATGATGGAGCACCCAGAGGAAAGCCATGCAGACAGTCACCCAAGGCTGGAATTGAACCCAGGTCCCTGGTACTGAGACAGCAGTGCTAACTACTGTGCCATCTGGCAATCTTGAATGGACTTTTCTTTCTGGAAACTTGCAAATTGTTCTTTACATGTGCCAGTGGGCCCAAATTATTTATCATGCAGTAGCTCGAGTTTTCCCATCTCTTCCCTATGCAACTGCCTCATTCCCAACCCCCAATGTTTCATCCTTATCTGAAATGTTCTTCTTTGAGGTGCTAAACAATCTGATGTATTTACTTTGTTTGCTGCACGGCTCATGTAGCTAACTATATTGTTTAGAAATTTACTTTCAGGAACAAGTTGCTAAAAACAGTAACTAGTATGAACTTTGTTCCCCTGATAATGAGGGGAAAATGTGTCAATTCTTTGTATTAGGTATTCCTTGTTAGTGTTTCAGCTGTTGAGCTATTGGTGCTGCTTCACTCTTCTGTGAAAATTGGCTGCCTTGTTTACCCATGTATTATGGATAACTTGTGAAGATTGTGGGTGTGTGCTGCTGTCACCAATTGTCAGGATGTAAGGGACCTAACTATTGCTGAATAAAAACCGAATACTGGGGATCTGAAGTAAAATTGGAAAGTGCTGGAGCAGGTCAGGAGGGAGAAACAGAGTTAATAGTTTGAGTCTGATCTGACTTTTCACATTCTGAGGAGCAAATATTTGAACTTGATTTTAACACTCGCTCTCTCTGCCTCCCCCAGGTGCTGCCAGAACTGCTGAGTTTTTCTAGCATTGTTATAGATATTTCTGAATCTGCTGTCTTTGTTCCTTGTTGCATTAGTTTAATGATATGTTCACTATTGCTTTATGGAAAGGAATTCAGTTATTTATCCTTCCTGTTGTCATACTGAATTTGTACCATTAGGATGTTCTGAAATAGACAAAAGACATAGGAGCAAAAATAAGGCCATTTGACCCATTGGCTCTGCTCCTCCATTCAATCGTGGCTGATAAGTTTCTCAACCCCATTCTCCTACTTTCTCCGTTATCTTTTGATTCCTATGACAATCAAGATGCCCTTATCTATCTTTGTCTTAAATATTCTCAACGACCTGACCTCCATAGCCTTCTGTGGCAATGCATTCCATCGATTCACCACCCTCTCTGGCTACAAAAGTTTCTCCTTATCTCCATTCGAAAGGGCCTTCCCTTACTTGAAGGCTGTGCATTTGGCTCAAAGTCTCTCATATCAATGGAAACATCTTTTTCCAATATCCACCCTGTCCAAGCCATTCAGTATTCTGTCTGTTTCAATTAGAGGCGGCACATTGGTTTGCACTGCTGCCTCACAGCACCAGGATCCCAGGTTCGATGCCAGCCTCTGGCGACTGTCTGTATGGAGTTTGCACATTCTCCCCAAGTCTGCGTGGGTTTCCTCTGGGTGGTCCGGTTTCCTCCCACAGTCCAAAGACATGCAGGTCAGGTCAATTGGCCATGCCAAATTGCCCATAGTGTTAGGTGCATTAGTCGGTGGGAAATGGGTCTGGGTGGGTTACCGGAGGGTCAGTGTGGACTAGTTGGGCCGAAGGGCCTGTTTCCACGCTGTAGGGAATCTAATCTAATCTCAGATCTCACCCCATACTTTTAAACTCCATTGAGTGAGTATCAACCCATCGTCCTCAAGTGACCTTTCATTCCAGGGGTCATTCTCATAATCTCCTCTGGGCCCACACCAGGGCCAGTACATCCTTCCTGAGGTATGGTGCCTAAAATTGCTCAATACTCCAAATGTGGCCTGACCATAGCCTTATATAGGCCTCAGAAGTACATCCCTGCTTTCATGTTCTCGTCCTCTCGAGGTGAATGCCAACATTGTATTTGCTTGCCTCGCTAGCAACTCAACCAGCAAGTTTATCTTTTTGCACTTAAGATTTCTGAATGTTTTTCCCATTTAGAAAATAGTCCATGCCTCCCCACTACCAATGTGCATGACCTCACTTTTCTACATTGTATTCCATCTGCCACTTCTTTGCCTAGTCTCCTAACCTGTCCAAATCCTTCCGCAGCCTCCACGCCTCCTCAATGCTACCTGTCCTGCTACCTATCTTTGTATCATCTGCAAACTTAGCCAGAATGCCCTCCGTTGCTTCATCGGGATCATTTAAGTATAAAGTGAAAAATTGTGCTCCCAACACTGACCCTTGCGGAATACCACTTGCTTCCATCCTGAGAAGGACCCTTTTGTTCCCATTCTCTGCTTTTTGCCAGATAGCCAAGCTTCTATCCATGCTAGCACCTTGCCTCTGACACCATTGGATCTTATCTTACTCCATAGCCTCCTGTGTGGCACCTTGTCAAAGGCCTTCTGCAAATCTGTGACTGCATGTGGGACTTTTCAAATTTCTATAAAACTACCATGACATTGTGTATTCATGTAATGAGTACATCAGAAAAAGGCAGTTGGGTATTTGTGAAACAGGGAGTCAGTGAGGTCTGCAGATGCTGGAGATCAGAGTTGTGTGTGTTGCTGGAAAAGCACAGCAGGTCAGGCAGCATCCGAGGAGCAGGTGAATTGTCGTTTTGGGCAGGAGTCTTTCATCAGGGATAAAGCCTAGTTCCTGATGAAAGGCTCTGGTCCAAAACGTCGACTTTCCTCCTCGTATGTTGCCTGACCTGCTGTGCTTTTCCAACAACACACTATTTGTGAAACATTTGACTCCGTTCTCTATGCAAGATAAGTCATTCCTAACTGGACCATTGACGTGCCGGATTTTACCATTCAGTTCTGAACTTTCGATAATTTAGTCATTACTATTTGTGGGACTTTGTAGAAATATAGAAGCCAATATACATACAACAGTGATTGCACATAAAAGACTGCCTTAACACAACAAGTTTTATTCACCTACAACCTCTGTAGTAACTGATTGAACAATGCTTTGATTTTAAAATTCTCATCCTGGTTTTTGCATACCTTCATGGTATCACCCTGCCTTATCTCTGTAGTTTCCTACTGAGATTTCTGTTGTCTTTTAATTCCAGTCTCGTTTTTGATCACTTCACTGTTGCTGATTGTATGCCATCAGTTGCTTTGGCTCCAAGCTCTTGAATTCTCTCCTTATACCTCTCTGTCTGTCCACTCTCTCTTTCCTTTTTTCAGGTCCCTTAAAACTTAGCCTCTTTGACCAAGCTTCTGGTCATTTGTCCTACTATCTCCTTGTATAACTCATTGCCTTATTCTGTTTTGTAGTATCTCTTTGAAATGCCTTGGGATGTTTTATTACATCACAGTCTATTTATAACCAGCTGTTTGGTTGTATTTCTTTCTTTTGCCTCCCTCTGCCTGGCTATTGCTGCCTTTTATGTTGCGAACTGAAACCAGGTATAGACAGACCCTATACTGACGCAATGAAGTTTTCTTTTGGTACCCTTGTTAAAAATTTGTTGAATTTAGGTTTTTGAAGAAATGTTTGTAAAACACAGTGAGACTTAACTAGTTTACTTCCCTAAAAGTTATGAACTTGGGCCTGTATTACATGGTCACCATTATGCACAAAATATGGCTTATTTTAGTTAATGTTTCAATTAAAATTTTTGTAATTTATTTAGTTTGAAATCTAAACCAGAATTGTATTACCCTTGTGATAGCTTTAATTCATGCTAATCAACATTGGAGAAAAGATCTGTAGCTGGGAATTTCCTTGGTAATATGTAGACAACTCAAATTTTTGGCATAATTCCTTGTTGAGGTTGGGGGGGTATGGAGGAAATGGGGAAAATCAAATTTAAGCCTCATAGTTTACCATTGGAGAGATAAGATATTTTAATTGGAAGTTGCTATTGCATTATTGATGTTTACTGTTGGAATTTGAGGGTTTGTGACGACAGTTGTCTAACATAGGCAGTTGACCATTTATATTTAGCTCCAGGAATGATCCTGGGAATAAGGCTTGTCATGTGACTATGACTGTATTTAATGGAGTTTGGAAGGGTGATGAGGGGGAATCTGTTTGAAACTTAGAGAATACTGAGAGGGCTGGATAGAGTGGATGTGGAAAAGATGTTTCCAATTGTCGGAGAGACTACAACCTGAGGGCACAGCCCCAGGGTGAAAGGGCAACACTTTAGAACTGAGATGACAAAGAATTTCAGGTTGAATTTCGTTGGCGCAGACGGCTGTGGAGGTCAAGTCATTAAGTGTGCCTAAAACAGAGAGAGAGTCTTGATGAGTAAGGGGATCATCAAGAGAAACTAGGAGAATTGGGTTGAGAAACACATCCAGTCATGATCGAACAGTGGAGAAGACTTGATGGGCCAAATGGCCCAATTCTGCTCCTGTATCTCATGGTCTTATAACAAATTGAGACACGATGCATTAAATTTGGTATGAACCAATAGATAAGGTATACATTTGTTACTTGGACAAAGAAGAGAAAAGCCTATCGTAATTGGGCATGGTTTACTGAAAGCAAAGGAGAAACCATAGTTGTCACCAATATAGTGATCTCTTTAAAGTTGTAAAGGCAGCATCTTCCATTCCAGCTTCAGAATTAGAGAACTCTTTCCTGGGTTTGTCTTCAATTTCTCGTGGTCAATCTTCCACCTGAAGAACACAGGGCATTCCAAGACAGGATACTATGTAAAGGCCACCTGATGAGGACTGCTGTCTAATCCTGAGCACTTATTGATGTACCCTATTTCTTGGGGCGAGTAGTTTATACAGTGTTAGTTACTTATTTGAGTCCTTCTGGCCAATGGACAAGGGTCAACTACTCTTCCAGAATAATCATTCCCCAATTGCAAGCCTTCATTTAAAGGTTAGTTTTTTAACCTTTTTTGAAAGACAAAATTTCTACTTTCTTAAACTCTGCATTCATAATGAAATACATACATCCCACAGTTCTTTAATGTCAAATTTATAGAGCATAATGATCTCTGTGGTCTTTATCATCCTTTTGTCTTTGTTAAAATTGTTTTATTTTGGGGAAAGCACGTAACTGCTGGAATAACAGTTACATGAGATGTGCTACACAGGACGTATTGGGGTGTTGGGGGGCAAGTAAGTTTTACAGAGACTGTAGTTTCCAACACTGTTTTAAGACTTCGGTTTTTACTGCAAGAGCTGTAGGGTGAGGTGATTGACAGAGGGGAATTCTGTTAATTTCTGACTAATGTGTTGCAGAATGGAGTATATTTTATGTTGGCAAATAAGACATTGGCTTACCTTTACCCAGCAGAATTTACAGTTTTACAGTTTTTGAAGTGCAGTCCTTTTTATTATGGAGAAAACATGACAGCCAATTTACATACTGCAGCTTGCACAAACAGCAATAGATTGATGACTCTCTCTACCATAGTGATATTATTTGAGGAATATACTTCAGCTACAGCACCAGAGAACTCCAGTGCTCCTCTTTGAAATAGTAGTATGAACTCTTTTATGTCCATTTGAGAGAGCTGAAAGGGCTCTATTTAACAACTTTTCCAATGGATTGTATTTCCCATAGAGTAATACTCCCTCAGTACTGCATTGGAATGTTGGTCTAGAAATTGATGCAAGTGGTCCTTGAAGCTTTTGACTCAATGATGACATTGCTACCATTTGAGCTACAGAACCAGAAAATGTTGGTGTATTTAAAATTCATGTCTGATTTTCTTCCTTCTGCTTTCCAAGGGAATACATTTTCCATTGCCCAATACAATTATTTTTCTTTTCTAAATAAGAATCATGAATCACAAAGACTTGTACTGAAAGCAGTTGTGCTACAAATGGCATTGGCCATCTTTTGTGTTGAGCATTTATGTTTTGAAAAAAAATTAACTTACCTGCTTACCTTTTTAAAAGTTGTTACATTGTAATTGTGGAACTTTAAAAGTTTTCACCGATCCAGAAGTGTTCTTTCACTTTTTTAATTAATAAATATTAGCTGACAACTGGTCTGCAAGAATTGTTTTTACTTATCGTGGTGTATCATCTGCAGGATTATGAGATGTTTAGCATGCAACAGAACCAGAATACTCATCACGAAAGAGATGAAAATCGAAATTTTGATAAAAATGGTGATCGTAGGGAGAATGGAAATGCTCGAACTCTATCCCAGACAACCATTCGCCCGTCAGCATTCCCCCAATGTAATATTTTATCAAGTTCGCTGGAAGCTGAGCATAGGTATGTGAATAAAATTATATCAACATACTTCTAAAAATTTGAAATTTCAGTTTGTCTTATTGATTAGACACGGTGAAATTGCAAAGGCGTGAGTTGAGAGGAAACATGCCATCCTACAATAGCAAGACTGCTGCTTTAAATATACCTGTCCAGCTGTAGTATTGGTGATTTCCACAGGCAAATGAAACTACCTTCTCAAATCTTCATCCTGGTAATAGTATTTAGGCATGTTTGTGGACTTGAGTTTTTTTTTTTAAAACCCCCTCATGTAGATGCTATCCTTTTTCTCTTTCACAGATGCTTTCTTTGTATCTGTAAAGATGTTTGTATTCATTTTGTCAAAGGCGCACCTTCTGAAATGTCATAATCAAACCGTCCTGGGATTCTTTACCCACCCCCTTGTTTTTTCCTCAATTATATCATTACCATGCTTTGTACAAGGTTTGCATCTGTTATTACAGCAGAGTAAATTGTTGGTCAACATTGCTTTGGATAATTAGATTGCTTGCACTTTGTTCAAACGTTTGGATTTAACAATTGTAATGTGCCATGATCTGGATCACATTGAAAACAACTGGCAGCTAAATGGTGAATAATTAACCTTGAACTAGAAACGTGATATGGGAAGATTTCCACTTAAAATTGCTTGAGTCTTTAGATGTTAGCGAAGACTTTTCTGCTCTAAATGTATAATATTTACCTGGATTTCCTTCAGCATGCCACAATGACCTCTGATGTAATATTATTCTTTTCATTTCATTTTGCATGTAGGCTGCTTAAAGAAATGGGCTGGCAGGAAGAAAGTGAAAATGATGAAACTTGTGCTCCATTAACAGAGGATGAGATGAGGGAATTCCAGGCCATCAGTGAACAGGTAACAGGCAAAATTACATCCTTTTTTTTTTCAACCTTTTCAATTCCCCAGCTTTTTCCTTTCTAAATTGCAGTTCCATTTATAGGTATGTATCATCTTGAATGCTAATTGCATCAGATAGCAACCAATATTCCAAATTGACAAAACTCTGCAAACTTCAGCTTCTAGTCTATCAATTTTGAGAGGATTTCTAGCAAGTCAAAAGCTATTTGAGCATGCAGTGGTCAAACCTCACTGTAGACATTGTTGGCACATGGCAGACAGAACACTGGCTTTAAATTCTGGAACCAGGCTTGATCTTGAGGTTGTTGGGTCACCCCTCTGTTCCAGTGATTTCCTTCTGTCATGTAAAACTAACTATGTTCTTTCAGTTGGTATAAGATGTTTGATTAAACAGTAACATCATACATATTACTGTATGACAACATTTTAGTGAACCTGTGAATTTTGCTGTCTCATTTGTCCTCCCAAGATGGTACTGTGTATTGCAAAAATTCTTTTCACTGTTCTGAACATACAAACATATGAGAAGCCTAAATATGTTTTTTGGCCCCTTCAGTAAGACCACAGCTGGTCTGTTCTTATTTAGGAATTCCGCATTTCCATTTACTCTGCACTTAGATTTTTGTTATGCGTGGAATCAATCTTCACGTTAGATAAGATACAATGGCCCTGTCTCCACTGCCATCTGAGGTACAATTCCAAAATTGCACAACCCCCTGAGACTTAAGAAATCCCCTCTTCTCTATCCTGAAAGGATAACTCCTAAACAGTGATCCCTAGATCTGAATTGACCCACCAGAGGAAACATCATGTCCATATTCATCTTCTCAAGACCCTTCAGGCTTTTATACTTTAATCACTTGTTCTCATGAGCTCCAGTGAAAACAACCTTATCCTACCAGTCTGTTTTTTATATATCGAAAACAGCCTGAAAAAGAGGCCACCCCTTATTTGAAATATGGTCTCTTTGATGCCCTATCAATTGGATAGTTTCCTACCTACCTTTCTGTCATTGATTATAAATTAAGAGTTGAGGACCCAGCGCAGACTCCTGACTGACTCGAATCATTAAATCCTGTCAATCAGGCAAACACCTATTTATGGGACCACTGCATGCTCAGATAGCTTTTGACTTGCTAGAAATCCTCTCAAAATTGATAGACGAGAAGCTGAAGTTTGCAGAATTTTGTCAATTTGGAATTTTGGTTGCTATCTGATACAATTAGCATCAGATTGTTATATGTAGATATTGTTATATATCTACAGAGTGCACTTTGTTAACAGCTCTTTAATCAGTATAATAAGTAAGGAATTGGGAATATTCATGAGTATGTTCCACAATGCTGGAATATTGATTCAGCTCAATTAAAATTAAATTCTCCTAAAAATAGCAGAATCAACTCTTTGAACAGCACAAACACATAAATGCATAGACTGTTGTGATGGAGGAAGCCAGTGTAAGATAACTCACTGCAGTTTACCTTAAAAGAAGTTGAATTGGTCCATCATATAAATCCAGTGGGAAGAAGAATATGAACTTCAGAGTTAGTTGCTTAATTAACTGTGCAAGTTGGTTTTTTGGCAACATTTGGGATCTTCGTGGTGGCTCAGTGAACTGATTGTGGAAGTGTGGTACAGAAAACCATTCAAGTGAGGCAACGAAGAAAAATTAAAACATTCTATTAGCTTTCCTAGTTACTTGATGTACCTGCATGTAAGCCTTTTGCAATTCATGCATGAGGATACCCAGATCTTTTTTCATCTGAGTTTGCAAATCTTACCTTTTTAGATAATGGACAATTTCACATTTTCCTACTTTCAACACCAATGCCCCTTTATCTTATCCATATTTTTATAGCCTATTCACAAATTATTGATCTTTAAATTTGGTAACCAGGTCTTGCATTCCTTCATCTGTATCGCTTATATAATTTATAAACAATTGAATTCTCAGTATCCATTCCTCTGATGCGGCATTTGTTCCATCTTGCCAACTTTTTAAAATAAACTAACATCACTACTCTGTGCTTCCTGTTACCAGCTAGTCTTCTATCCGATTTTCTGCAACAACCTTTTTGATGTGGCACCTCAAGTGTCTTCTGAAAGTCCTAAGAGCAGTCCATCCACTGGTTTCCTTTTTATTCACAACACATCTTAATTTCTCAAAGAACTCCAATAAGTTGGTTAAACATGATTTCCCTGTCTCAACTCATGTTGACTCCATCTGATTATGTTGAAGTTATCCAAGTGTTTTGCTAAACTTTATTGACAGCTTTAAGAGGGAGTTGAGTGATTATTTGGATAGAAGTATTGTGCAGGATTGTGAGGATGAATCAGGAAATTGGTAGTAGTTAATGATGCTTATTTGAAGAGCTGGTGCAGACATGATGAGCCAGATAGCTTCCTTCTGTACCCTAACACTTGTGTGTTTGATTTCCCTCTGACAACTGTTCAAACACTAACCTTAGTTGCCTGGTTTTGCCAGCTTTTTTTTTTGAATGAAGGAGTTACGGCTATGTTTTCCAATCTAATGGAACTAGCAGGGAATTTTGGAGAATTAAAATCAATGGATCATTAGCCACTATGTTTAAGACTCAGATGAAGTCTATCACAACCGAGAAACATTACCAGACTAAAACCTGAATGAACAGTTTGCTGAGGAAAGGTTGGACAGGCTACACTTGTTTCTGCTGGAGCTTGGAAGAATAAGAAGTGACTTGATTGAAATGCATAAGATCGTGAGGCAATTTGGCGAAGATGTTTTCTCTTTCGGGAACTTGGGGTCATACTTTAAGATGGAGATGACTAGAAGTTTTATTTAATCAGAGGTTTGAGGTCTTTGGAACTCTCTTCTCCAATGGATGAGAGAAATGGATGTAGAGAAATTCCTGATGAGCAAACAGGTGAAATGTTGTCAAGGGCAGATGGAATTGTGCAGTCATCTGATCTGCCACCAGTCCTCCCAGTCACCTGCCATTTTAATTCTCCCTCCCACTCCCTTTCTGACATGACCACCCTTGGCTTCCTCCATTGTCACAATGAACCAAGCAACACCTCCTCTTCCACCTGGGCAGCCTACAGCCCCGAAGACTCAACATTAAGTTCTCCAATTTCAAATAACCTCCCTTCCACCACTCCCCGCCACCAACCAGATTCATTCCTCCCATTGACCAACCACGTCATACCCACTACCTCTCTTTACCTATCCCCATTTCAACACCCCACCCCCTTTATCTGCAGCTCCCCCTACACCCACCCCCAGTCCTGAAGAGTTAAACCTGAAATGTCAATTTCACTACCTCCTGGTGCTGCCTGGCTTGCTATGTCCTTCCAGCCTCCTGCCTGTCTACTTGTGATGAATGGTGCAGCAAGCTTGAGACCCACTTCTTTGTCTGTATGTTCAGGCGTACTTGTACTCATTTGCTGTGCCAGTGATGCCCACATTCCATAAAGGAATTAAAAACAAAGAGGCAGGGATTTAGGAAGCAGTAACAGATTAAAGGACTTTGAAGTGGAAAGAGAGGTTGGAGATGGGTTGCTGGTTCGAAGGATTGTTGGATCAAGGGCTTTTTTCAAGTACGCAGAGGCTATATCTGCAGATACAGATTCATTCTCCATATCAGCCACCTTCTCAATACCAGAAACAAGTCAGTGAAGAACAATTTCATACTCCGTTCCAATAAGAGAGCATCTGCCCATCTTGCCTTGACATTCAGTAGTATTGCATTATCGAATCTCCTACTGTCAAGATCTTGCGAGTTACCACTGATCAGAAACTGAACTGGATCAGTCATAACTGGGTTAAAAGAGCTGATCAGAGGCTAGAAATGCTGCAGTAAGTAACTTGTCTGCTGACTTCCCAAAACCTATCCATTATCTACAAGGCATCAGTCAGGAGTGCAGTGGAATACTGTCCACTTGCCTGAATGAAGCATCTCTTATAACACTCCGAGCTCAACTGCATCCAGGGCAAAGCAGCTCATTTGAATGGCATCCAGCTCATCACCTTCAACATTCACTCCCGCCACCACCCCTCAAAATGACAGCAATATGTACCATTTTCAAGATGCAATTCAACAACTCTCCAAGGTTCCATTAGCAACACCTGCCTTGGTACGTTGTCTGCAAAAATGTTGTGATCAGTGCAGGGCCAATTAAAAAGAAGGTAGATAGATAGTTTGAGCTTTTGAGGTTACAAAAGCTTGGGCACTTTTTGAGAGCAGTTGTGGGTAAATCACCACAAGTTACCTTTTTATTGTGCTACTTAATAAGAAATCTCTCAGACACTCAAGTACTGATTTTAAATTTTATTACATGTAGCAACCAACATAAGACTCCTGAAATAAGCAAGTTAAGTATCACAGCCCACCTTGGCTATTGCCTGATTAATGATGGAATCTGGCCAGGATTCCAACCAACATGTCTCTGAATGTGTCCAGACTTATATCCTTATGCAGTATTGTTCTTTGTTCTGCTACTGAATTGTCCTGGAGCTGGATTCATATACCATTTTCTCTTTCAAATTTTGTCGTGTCACATTATTGATGACTCCATAGATTCTTTCATCCCCAACATTGATTTACAGTTCTGGAAACCTCAAGTCTGTAGCTTGTCGCCTTAACAGAAGTAGCTGCTCCTTCCTTGTTACATTGCAGTTAGTTGTCTGTTCAAAACACAGCTTTTCCTGCAATTAATTCTAGACATTACTTCGGTAAGCAGGCTTATTTACCCATGAGGCAGTAGGTTACCAGGCAATTGTTATGGCCTTTCTCCCAGGAAACATTGTTTATGTTGCTTCTTTCCAAAGATGGTTACTTTGCATGTTGCTTTTAATTCCTTTTATAATAGCTACCCCTTATCCCTTTCATCTCAAGAAACAGTTTATTCCAGAAAGAATTATGGCTGACTCTTTCAATCTGTGAAGTTATTCAAGTTCTGAGGTCTATAGTATCACAAAACTTACTCTTGCGAGCCAAGAATAAAGGCAGGCATTTATTGCTCATCCGTAATGACTCTGGAGAATGTGGGAGGAGTGAACCAACTTCTTCAGCTCCAGATCAGCTAACAAACCTTTTGGTTGCCATCCATGTGATGAATGCATACCCACAGGGCTCTTAATGAGGGAGCTGCAGAATTTTGACCCAGTGACAGTAAAAGAATAACCATATGGTTACAAGCCACAATGGTGTATGGCTTAAAGAGGAACTTGCAGGTGGTGGACTTCCCATTTATGTACCGGTGTCCTCCTTGGTAAGGCTCTCAGGTTTTGAAAATGCTGAAGGTGAGTTATTTTCACCCTGGTCATCGCCAATGCGTAGTGCAGAGTGCATGTTTCTGGTAGATGGGGAACTGATTATGTAGGCCCATTCACTTTGTTGGAGAAAGTGAGGACTGCAGATGCTGGGGATCAGAGCTGAAGATGTGTTGCTGGAAAAGCGCAGCAGGTCAGGCAGAAGAAGGGCTCATGTCTGAAACATCGATTCTCCTGTTCCTTGGATGCTGCCTGACCTGCGCTTTTCCAGCAACACATTTGCAGTCCCCATTCACTTTGTTGAGCTGCTTGAGGTTTTGGAGGTGCACTAATCCAGCTAAGCAGAGAAATTGTATTCTTGTGATTTGTGCCTTGTAGATGGTGAACAAACTTTGGTAATTTGGGGAGGTGAGTTACTTACTATAGAATTTTCAATCTCTGGTCTGCATCCTGCACGGCATGTTGATAATGGGGAATTAGTAATGGTAATGGTAATTAATGGTAAGGGAGGTGTTTCTATCCCCTGTTCTAGGAGATGACCATTGCATAGCATTTGTGTGACACAATTGTTAGTTGCCACTTTGCAACCCAAGCCTTCTGAATATTGTCCAGGTCTTGCTGCACATGTGCATGGATTGCTTCAATATCTGGGGAATCACAAATAGGACTAAACATTGGAATTGTCAGTGAACGGCTTCACATCTGACCTTATGATGGAGAGAAAATCATCAATGAAGCATTTGAAGATATTTGGATTTAGGACACTGTTCTGAGGATTTTACATTCAGATGCCCAGAGTTGAGACAATCGGCCTCCGTCAGTGATAATCACGTTCTTTCTGAGATTTGATTTCTATTGGTGGAGTGCTTTCGCAGATTACGATTGTCTTGAATCCTACACTGGCTGCAGTTTCACTTGGTCAAATGCATGACAAGGGCATTCATTTAAACCTGGTTGCTGAAGTTTGTTCATGTTTGGTTCAACGCTGCAGCCTTTTGTGTCATAATTGCTGTAATGCTGGATTCTTTCCGATTCAACATCGTGGGAGATTTTAGAAGTTACAATAAATTTTAAGGTTTTCTGACATAGCTTTTCTTTAATTTCAGCTGCAGAAGAACGGCCTTCGAAAAAATGGTCTTCTGAAAAATGGTCTCACTTGTAACTTCAAATTTAGTACGTGGAAGAGCACTTACAAGCCCACTGTTGATGATACAGAGACGAGCAGCAGTGATACATCTGATGATGATGTGTGAGATTAAAGAAAGACAAAGTTATTTGGGTAAAATAATTATCATTGTGGTAAACTGCCAAAAATAAACTGCATTAAAAGCAGTACAGTACCCCACCAGAAGAAATTTGAGGGGACTTCTTTATTCAAGAACACAGATTGTTGGACTTGGCCTAATTTGAACTTTGCTTAATGCTTTGTAACGGCCTTTTGTAGTAATGAGGATTTCAGTTGGATTTAGCATTGATTTGCTTCATCACTGCTGATCAGAAGATACATTACTACAATGTGAAAAAATGATTGATCATGGGATAATTTACAGATCTAATAAACCGAATTGAAGTTCAAATTGTGTATTGTTCCATGGAGCTTTTGGCTAAAAGTTGTTCCATTCGTTCAGAAACAGCAATTTGAAAATGCAGTATCCTGCTTGTTGAATCTTACTCTTTACCAAAACAGGACCCTGCAAGTCCACTGTCTACAGAAAAACAGGTGATGTGGCATGTTCATCAAAAATGGTGAAAAATACAATGGAGTTATCATTGCCTAAATTTAAGGAGTACTCTTGTACTGATCCATTTTTTTTTTCTCAACTTGTTTTTATTTTAACCATTTGTAGAATTGTTTAAAATCATCACATTCTTCAGTTTGTAGGAAGAAAAATTCTCAGATCAAGAGCTTTATCTGCACTGCACACAGCCTTAATATTCAGGGTGAACTGTCCAAAGCAAGCTATTTAAAATTGACAGATTATTTTGATAAAGCAGTTATTTACAAATCTTACGAATAGGTTATGATCGCAGTTACTGGATTTATTCGCGAAATGGAATAAAAACTGGATTTACAGCAAGTCTGATACTGGTTTGACTTTGTGCCAGAAATATTTTGGGAGTGGGCAAACTTTAAATTCCCATCATTACCTTGTAAGGGAAGTTGAAACCTTAATAACTTTGTGTATTATGGGTGTGGCCCATAATGATTTAATCCCCAAACAAGGATTTGAGCGCACAGCCTCAGTTGACACAACACTGCAGTACAGTACTGTCAAAGATGCTGACCTTTAAATCTATCTAACTATCCCGGTGTGCTGTCCAAAAGCACAGCATTTTCCTGTTGACCTAGTTGAAATTATTCCTTTAATCAGTAACAGGAATTTGGTGATCGTTCATTTCATTATCTTATGTGGAACCTCACTACATCTAATTGACTGCTGTATTTACCCACATAAGTTAGTGAACAATCTATTGCACTCTTTTGATAAATGATGCAGTACAATATAAAACACTTTCTGCTTTTTAGTCTTTCTTTCATCCCAGATTGTGTGCCTTTTTGATTTCATGAATGTCGAGTATAGGTACAAAATTATTTTATTTGACCATTGCAATCTGACTTTTAGTTATAGTTTTAATTAACCTGTTCAGACATGTCACAACACACCTGTGGCAGATGGGATTTGAATCCACATCTTCTGGTCAATAGGTAGTGGACACTACCCCTGCAAGTTAGTTATCATATGATTTTTAAAATGTCTATCAGGCATTTAAAGCTATTTAAATTGTGTATACCTCCTGACAGTGTGTTATGGGCATTACAATCGGAGTCATCAAATTATTTAAACACAAAAAATCTCTTGGAGGAGGTGATCTGTTTTGTGATGTTAACATTGAATTTAATATCAGGAGCACTGATTTTTATGGGGACTGAAGAAGCTTAATTCCTTTGGCTTCTCTTCTGGTATTATATTGGAAATCAAATTTCTGAGAAATCATAAATGGTCTCATTTAATGTTGGGTGTTAACTTTCAACAGGAGTTTTGTCATCAACATAACTTTAGGCAGAAGAATCTGAGAATTGCCAGGCACTGTTTACACCTTTTTTTTTTTTAAAGACTTTGTGGCTTTTACACTGAATGGGTAAATAGAAGTTCACCCCCTTAAACCTTCAATTTCAGCATTTTGTTTCTTACGTTTTTAAAATGCAGGAGACAACAATCTAAGATGTCACAAACTAGAGATTGGTACCAGAATCGAGAAAGGAGAAACAGTCCTAAAGATGCTGGATTGCACACTTATTAGAGGAAGTGGGGTCCAGAGACTCTGGGATTGAGACCAAGCGCCTCCAGGGTTTGCTTGAAGGTCGGCAGATGACAGACACTTGAGGAGTGACTGGAGCGGGCTATCTATTAAGGAGCAGTTTTGAGGCATCAGATCGAGAAGGCTTGCCATCTTTGTTAGGGTGAACCCAGCTAGAGCATTAAAATGATCTGAAGTTTGGAAATACCACAGGAGTTCTCAGTATTGTAAATCTGAAAGGGGAATTGTAGGATTTGGCAGCATCAACTTCACCAGTATTTAAAGGAAGGAGCAAAAGATATTGTGGCAGTACTTAAGACTTCGAATCTGCTAGTAAAAGCATTGGGGAGGCAATGGCCTAGTGGTATTATCACTGGATATTTAATCAGGAAACCCAGGTATTGTTCTGGGGGCCAGGGTTTGAATCCCATTGTGGCAGATAGTGAAATTTGAATTCAATAAACAATCTGGAATTAAAAGTCTAACTATCAAACCATTGCCGATTGTTGGATAAGCCAGTCTGGCTTACTCATGTCTTTTCAGGAAGAAAATCTGCTGTCCTTATCTGGTTTGGCTGACATGTGACTCCAGACCCACAGCAATGTGGTTGACTCACAACTACTCTCTTGGCAATTAGATTTGGGATAACGAATGCTGGTCTAGCCATTGATGTCCACATCCAATAAATGAAGAAAAATGAACTAGGAGGAACTCTGGTTCACAACATAATTTAATGGAGAATCTACAATGCTGGGGCTGAAAGTAGCAGCAACAGCCACATAGATCCAGGCTTTGTGACATCTTACGTTCCGCTTTCCCAACACTATCCACAATATTGGAGTAGCAAGGGAATGGTATGTGTGACATCGGACGTCAGGGCACATCTATTACATGGCAGATCTTTTAGCTCAATTAGTTTCTTTTTCATCAGAACTGGATCTGGAACATTAACTCTGCTTTCTCTCCACAGATGCTGCCAGACCTGTTTCGGTTTTTCTAGCAATTTGTTTTTGTTTTTGACTTACAGCAAAAGCAATTTTTTGTTTAGTTTCTGTGGTACTTTTCTGTAATGGTAGTCATTTTGTTTATTTTGTTTCCATGTTTTACCTTGTGATTTAATATTTTTTGGATGCTATCAATGTCACCTGTGAAGACTGCACAGTATTCAACTCCTTTGCCATTTCCTGGTTTCTCATTATTTCTCCAACGTAATTGTCAAAGGGGGTTCATGTTCATATTGGCCTTTTTTTTTAATTTTTAAGAAAGCTCTTGCTGTCTGTCTTTTATTTAACTTGCTAGCTTATACTCATGTTTTCCCTCTATTATTTTATCTTTTGATTTTTAGTTTAAATATTTAATTATACCTATCTATAATCTTCCTTGTTCCAGCTAAACAAGATTCTGCTTTTCAGGCATTTCATCATTTTTGCACTTCCTGTTAACATGCTTCTGTATTTGTTTGTACTTTATGTAAAAACTCCTTATTCTGAGATGTCCTATTGTATGTACCCTAATACTGGGCACAGCGCAGCTCTTTAATTGAGGTTTTATTCATGTTTCATTTGTTCATTAGTTTTCAAACTGAAGGCCTGTGACTATTGGTGTGCCGTAAAGATCAGTGCTGGGTCCACTGCTTTTTGTTATCTTATAAATAACTCCTATATTCGCATCCAAGTTATGGTTAGTACCTTTTTGGTTAGTATAGTGGACAGTGAAGAAGGTTATCTCTGAGTACAATGGGATCTTGATCAGATAGGCTATTGGGCTGAGGAGCGGCAGGTGGCATCTAATTTAAGAAGTATGAAGTGTTGCATTTTGGTAAAGCAAAAGGACTTATACAGTTAATGGTAGGGCCCTGGGTAGTGTTACAAAGAACAAAGAGACCTGGGGTGCAGGTGCATAGTTACTTGAAAGTAGAGTTGCAGGTAGACAGGATGGCAAGATCATGTTTGGTGCGCTTGCCTTCATTGGTCAGAACCTTGAGTATCAAAGTTGGAATGTCATGGGCCAGCTGTACACTACATTGTTGAGGCCAGGCTTAGAATACTGTGCATAATCCTGGTCACCCTTCTTTAGGAAGAATGTTGCTCAACTGGAAAGGGTGCAGAAAAAATTTGCAAGGATATTGCCAGGACTGGAGAATGAGTTTATAGAGAAAGGCTGAATGGGCTGGGTCTTTTTTTTTTCCCCTGGAGGTTGAGGGGTGACCTTTATAGAGTTTTATAACATCATGAGGGGCAGGGATAGGGCAAGTAGCCAAGGTCTTTTTCTTAGGATGGGGGAGTCCGGAACTAGAAGATATCTGATTAAGAGGAAAGGGGCTGCCAGAGAAGATCATAGAGGCGGGTACAATTAGAACATTTAAAAGGTGTACGGATGGGTATATGAATAGGAAAAATCGAGGGATATGGGCTAAAGGCTGGCAAATGGGTCTAGGTCAGTTGGGATGTCAGGTTGGCACGGATGAGTCTGACCGAAGGGTCTGTTTCTGTGCTGTATGACTCTAATTATCTTTTATATTTTACTGAAGCTAAATTGACCTCTAATGTCAAACAATAGTATCCAAGATGCAAATGTACATTTTGAACCTGATAACAATATATATAAAGCAGGCGGATCATGTCAATCAGTGTGTAAGGCTAGTTGATGACTTTGGTTTGTAAAATGTGTACGTGCACAGTGAGGATGCAGTGAGAGCCATGTTACTAGGAGTATAATATAAACACAATTTGCATCCTTGTTCATGCTGCATGGGAGTGCTGCAGTACTCTGTTGAATAGATATGAAGCTTTGCATTAGAAATGTGCATGCTACATCACCTGTGTATTACTAGGCCTTTGGCATCACCTGATCTACCAAGAACCTGAGCAGCAGGAATAGGAGGAAGTGAAAGTAAAGGAAGAGGATGAAAGCTAGGCAACAACATGATTGCAATATTGATGGGAGCAAATTCTATAACCTCAATCATAACTCACTCATCAATAGTTATACAGTCATCAGTGTCCAAATTTCCCTCTTTCCAGGATCTAAAAAGTAAGCCTCATCAGGAAATGACTTTGAAGAAGTATGGTTCTAAATAAGAAACATACTGGATTGAAAATGTTAACTGTTTCCCTCTCCACAGATGCTGCCAGACCTTAGTTTCTTCAGCATTCTCTGTTTCAGATTTCCAGCACCTGCAGATTTTGCTTTTGTTCAGTGCAACTGATCATATCCTATGGTTATTTTCCAGCCTCCGCTTCATCTCACCCTATCGCATATTCTGTAATACGTGCAGTTTTTCCCTCCTGATTTTTCTATATACAACAATTTATACAGCATCTTTGACATAAGAGTACATCTCCCAAGGAATTTTCTAGGACCGTCAATGAATAAAATTTGATACTAAATTACAAGCAGATCTTGAGACTGGTGACAGAAGTGCTTTTTCAATGGACCATCACCAGGGACAAAACAGAACTGTGGAGGGATTTGAGGAGGAAAATCACGAGATTATGGCCTTGGCAGTGAATGCTGACCAGTTTGAATTGGAGGAAAACAATATCTGAGATTAGATATTAGGAGGGATGAGTTGATGGAGAGACTTGAAAACTATGTTTACTGTGTTGTTGGTGTTACTTAATCTGGAACCAGTATAGTTTAGTGAGCACTTTGAAAAGGGTAAGTATAAGTTATGGTGGATGTGCCATTTTGGATGAACTAGACTGTGGATGGTGTAAGATAAATCAGCCAAGTGCTTGTTGGAATAATGTAACCCAAAAGTAATGAAGACATTGATGGGATTTTCAGCAGTTGTAAGCTTCAGTGTGGTGTTGGGGGATAATTCAGATGTAATGGCATGGATACTTGTCTGGAAGGGTAATCTCTGAATAAAATAAAACACCCAAGTTTGTAAACGGTCTGAAATATAATCAGAGTTCTGGAAATACTCAACAGATTGGCAACATCTGTGGAGAGAAAGTGATCATGTTTCCTGTTAATGCTATTTCATCAGAGAATCCTATAATTCTCTGGCCATAGCTGGATAAATAAGAAAAAGGCATCTCCATCCAGGTGGAAGATATGAAGGACATTGTGGTCAAGCATATTAAAGAATACAGACAGGATAAAAAGTGATAATTTAACAGACTCACAGTCACATAGGATGTCATTTTGTGACTTGAGTGTTTTTAGTACTGTGGTAAGGTAGAAACCTAATTGGAGAGATTCGAAGATAGAGTTCTGGGAAAAATGCCCATATATGTGTGGAAATAACAGCACAAAGATTTTGGAAAGGATGGGGAAGTTAAAGATGAGATGGTATTTTGTAAGTCCACTTTGGCTAAATCATGCCTGGCTTTATTAAATCTGCCTTTCCCCAGTTTTTAAAAAAATGATTTTATGCCTACCCTTCTCCTTTTCTGTAACAATCTGAATCTAACATAGTTCTGATTGCTGTCTGCAAAATGTTCTGACAATTCAACCATTTTGCCTGAGTTCATTACCTAAACAAGTCCAGCACCACCCCCTCTCTTGTAGGACCCTTTATGTACTTTTTTAAAAAGGTTTCCTGGAGGTATTTTAAGAATTCCACTCCCTCTAAACAAGTCATGCTATGACTACTGTAGTTAGTGTTGAGGAAGTTGAAATCTCCCAATATCAGTACCTAATAGTTTTAAGCTTCCCTGAAACTTGCCCAAATATCTGCTGTTCTGTTTCTCTCTGACTGTCAGGGGGCTCCGGTAAGTATTATCTTGGTTTTTCAGTTTCATCCATATGGGTTCATTTGAGAAACCTTCTAAGATGTTATTGTTCCTTACTGCTGGAATAGATTACCTGTTCAAAGTTACAACACCTCCTCTTACCTCTTTCCTCTGTTTACCTGAAGATTCTGTATCTTGGAATATTGAGCTGTCAACCCTCCCAACCATGTCCCAGTGACAGCAATGACATCATGCCCTCTTGTTTTAATTTGTGCCCTCACCTGTGTTCAGTATATGGGTGTATCTACTAGAAAAGGAGCAAAACTTGACCACCTCATGGGAAATGAGGCAGGGCAAGTGACTGAGGTGTCTGTGGAGTGGGGGGACCTTGGGGCTAGTGATCATAACCATTTTAAAACTAATAGAATTATGGAAAAGGATTGAATTGATCAAAAAGTTAAAGTTCTAGATTGGAGTAAGACCCACAATTTTGATGGTTTTTTAACAACTTTGAAAAGTTGTTTGGGGAGACTGTTTTCAGTTAGAGGAGCGGTTGGGAAGTGAGAGGTTTAAAAAGGGCATAGTACGTTCCTGTTGGTGTGAAGGACCGGGCTGGTAGGTGTAGGGAATCTGACCAAGAAAAAGGAGGCATATGTCAGCTGGGATTAAGTGAATCACTACAGGAATATAAAGGCAATAGGAGTATACTTGAGGGAAATTAGGAGGGCAAAAAGGGGACATGAGGGTGAATGGTGAATCTAAAGAGATTCTTTAACTACATTTAAGGGCAAAATAATAACTAGGGAGAGAATATGGCCCTTCAAATTCAACAAGGCTATCTGTGTGAAACCAGAGGAGGTGGGTGAGATACTAAACAAATATTTTGCATTAGTATTTATTGTGGCAAAGGGCTAGAAAGCTACGGAATTTGGTGAAATAAATAATGCTGTCTTAGAATGACCTATTGCAGAAGAGGAGTGCTGGAGGTCTTAATGCATAAAGGTAGATAAATCCCCAGGACCTGATCAGGTATTTTGTGGGAAGCTAGAGAAGAGATGTCTGGGCCCCTTGCGGAGCTATTTGTATCATCGACAGTCAGTGGTGAGGTGCCAGATGACTTGGAGGGTGGCTAAAGTGCTGCCATTATTTAAGATTATACTGTAAGGAAAAGCCAGGGTAATAAATGCCAGTGAGCCTTGCGTCAGTGATAGTAGATTTACATGCATTTGGAAAGGCAAGGCAAGACTGATTTAGGGATAATCAGCATGGCTTTATGTATGAGCAATCCTATCTCTCAAACTTGATTTGAGTTTTTTTTTTGAAGAGGTAACAAAGGAGATTAAAGTTAGAGCAGTAGACATCTCTTTAGATTCACCATAACCCATTTGCCAAAGCACCCTCATGTTCCCTTGTGCCCTCCTAATTTCCTTCAAGTATACTCCTATTGCCTTTATACTCTTGTAGGGATTCACTTAATCCCAGCTGACATATGCCTCCTTTTTCTTGGAGGCAAAGCATTCCACAAGGTTCCACATGGTAGATTGGTTTGGACTCCGGGGGACCAAGACAATTGGATACAGAATTGATGGTGGTATAGGGTTGCTTTTCCAACTGGAGACCTGTGATTAACAGTGTGCTACTAGAATTGGTGTTGGGTCCACTGCTTTTTGTCATTTTATATAAATGATTTGGATGTTGATATTGGAGACCATAATTAGTAAGTTTGCAGATGTCAGCACGATGATATAGTGGACAGTGATGAAGATTATCTCAGCACATTGAGACCTTGACCAGATGAATTAATTGAGAGAGGAATGGCAGATGGACTTTAATTTAGATGAACAATAGGGGTTGCATTTTGGTAAGGCAGACCAGGGCAGGACTTGTACACTTAAAGGTAGGGCTTGGAAGAATGTTGCTGAACAGAGAGACCAAGGGTTTTAGGTACATAATTCTTTGATAGTTGCATCACAGGTAAACAGGATGGTTAAAAATGCATTTAACATGCTTGCCTTCATTGGTCAGGATTTTGAGTATAAGAATTGAGAAATAGTGTTGCGGCTGTACAGGATGTTGATGAGGCCATTTTTAGAATACTGCATACAATTCTGTTCACTTCCTTTTTAGAAAAGAAAGGTGCAGAAAAGATTTACAATGATGTTGCCAGGACTACAGGATTTGAGTTAAAGGGAGGGGCTGAATGGTTTGGGGCGAGACTGTCTGAGGCTGAGGGGTGATCTTAGAGGTTTATAAAATCATGAGGGACAAGGATAGGATAAATAGCCAAGGCATTTTTCCTTGGGTGGGGGCCTCAAAAACTAGAGGGCTGAGGTTTAAGGGGAAAGGTATAAAAAGGAGTACTTTTTTTTTCACGCAGCGGGTGGGGTGTGTATAAAATGAGCTGCCAGAGAAAGTGATGGAGGTGGTTACAATTTAGTGTTTTAAAGGGCATCTGGATGGGTGTATGAAAAGCAAGGTCTTGGAGGGATATGGGTCAATGCTGGAAAATGGGACAGTCAGTTTGGGATGTCTGTTGGGCGCGGACGAGTTGGACCCAACAGTAGAACAGCATGGAAACAAACCCTGTGACTCACTTTGCTTTTGTTGTCAGACTGTGTTCAAATCATTACCATCCAATCTTTCTAAACTCCCTTCTGCCTTAACTGGCCTATGGGGTTGATGCCTTTTTGACTCATTTACTGTCTCTTCTAACTTGGCCATTTATCTTCACCACCTGCTTAACATTCTGGTTCCTACTCCCTTGCCAAGTTAGTTTAAATATTCTGAAATATAACCTGTAACTCTTTCAAATAACTATTGTTATGATATGACCAATATGGGTGCAGCTGCATTTAATATCGATCTCAGAAGAACCCAGCACCTTGTGACACCAGTCCTTCTAGGAATGAGGGCTCTGTGCTGAGAAGGCGCATCAGGTTTGAGGATACTCCCCCACTGCCAGTGAAAATATATATCCACGTCAGATGATGCATGACCTTGGATTGATAGTATTCCATTGGCATTGTTGTTCTAGTTCTTTAGGTCACAGAGATTGGTACGTGCATCCAGTCTATTAGGAATTCTTAATCACCTTATTTACAAGACTCTGCGTATGCTATGAAATTACAAAATACTTGTAATACAAGCATATTTTTGTTTTAAGGGGTTACACGTCTTAATGTTTATTTCACTTGTGAAACCTGCTGCTAATATGGTTCATCAGTTCTGTCAAGGTGTGGATTGATGTACGATAAAAGCACGTATATTAATGTTTACTGTTCAAAAACAGAAATTGCTGGTAAAACTCAACAGATCTGGCAGTATCGCTTAAGAGAAACAAATTATGTTGATTCTGTTTTTGATTTAGATATCCATCTGCAGTTTTTTTTTTAAAAAAAAAAGTTTAATTTTCATCCTGGCTTAGTATGTTGGTTCCTTTGCCATTTGAAGAAATGCTGCTTTGCATAAGGAAGTTGCACTAAATGAGTCGACTGCTTTCAATGCATCTTACCCTTTTAGTTTTTACCCTCCTAAACAAATGTTGGAGTAACTCTTGTAGCATTGTCAAACTCTGCACAATCCAGCTATCAAACTGGCACACGCTTGTGTTAGTGTCACACTTACTTAATGTGTTTACCTGGTCTTTTGTCAGTCGGCGTCTGTATATT
Source organism: Chiloscyllium plagiosum (assembly GCF_037043375.1). Classification (NCBI taxonomy): domain Eukaryota; kingdom Metazoa; phylum Chordata; class Chondrichthyes; order Orectolobiformes; family Hemiscylliidae; genus Chiloscyllium; species Chiloscyllium plagiosum. The sequence goes on along the minus strand of NW_028270139.1, from coordinate 92,752,355 downwards.
TACTATATGCCTTTAAGAACCCCATTCAGAAATGGTAAACCAATATAAGTCCATATATCAAATTGCACCAAATGACAAAATCAACAAGAACCACTTTTGTGATTTTATTTCAATATGAATCAAAATTAATACAAATGTGAATTAACGAGCAGGTGATACCTCAAATATAAATTTCATTTGAAATCGTCTGTACAACAAAGACATCTCTTATACAACCGCACTCTCCTACATCACTCCCCACATAAATATGGCACGATGTAGCTACACCGTTCCACAATATGCTGCTCTTTATTAACATAGTAGATCAGGAGTCCAGCTTGACATTTTTCACCTTTTGAAGTTCATAGGTATCATTGGCAAGGCATACATATACAAACCCTCTCTTGGGCCATGATAGCCCAGAGCATTCCATGGTTTCTTTTCAACTGATCTCCAAAACCTGCAACCTTTACCCCTGAAGAAAACAAATGGCAGAAGATGCAGGCTCCCCTTCAAACCAAACATCATCCTGACTTAGGAAATCTATTACAGTTCCTTTGTTAGGTAAGAATCCTGATAAGTCTCTTCCTCACAGTGCTATGGGTGTCCCTGCATCCTAAGGACTGCAGTGGTTCAAGAAAAGGCTCACCCCCAATAACACCAACATAATTAAGGATGAGCAATAAATGCTGGTCAAGTCAATTGATGGCCACATTGTGAACATTTTTTTAAAAATGGTTAAGGAGAGATGAATAAATCTGGCATCAGAGAAGACTGGCTTCTAGGAAAATGAATCAAACTAATTGAAAGATAACAAATGGATGCTTATTGGCTTCGTTGATATCCTGGGTTTTTTTTTGCTCAAAAGGATAAAAGAATCTGACCACTTCTGGAAGTTTAAAAATTAACAGGGCTCCTGTTGGTAAAGCCATGAAATTTGTGATCAAAGATTCCTAAACCGAGATTAAGAGTAAGGATTAGTAAGTATATTGTGATTTGGTGGGGAAGATGATGGGTAGATAAAGATTTGTGCCCGAGTGTTGAAACCAATTGGAGGTACTTTGCTGAGAGTAGGTTTGATTCAAAAAGTCAACTGAAGGAAATAAAACAAGTTAGATATAAAAACAAAGATACCCTGTAGCCAGGGTGAAAGAAAACCACGGTTGATTAGATCCTGAGATTGTTAGGTTGGATTTTTCATTTACAATGCCAACCTAGACATTATTTTTGATGCTGGAAGAGCACAGCAGTTCAGGCAGCATCCAAGGAACTTCAAAATCAACGTTTCGGGCAAAAGCCCTTCATCAGGAATAAAGGCAGGGAGCCTGGAGCATGGAGAGATGAGCTCGAGGAGGGTGTGGGTGGGGAGAAATAGCATAGAGTACAATAGGTGAGTGGGGGAGGGGATGAAGGTGATAGGTCAGGGAGGAGAGGGTGGAGTGGATAGGTGGAAAAGGAACTAGGCAGGTCGGACAGGTCCGGACAAGTCATGGGGACGGTGCTGAGCTGCAAGTTTAGAACTAGGGTGAGGTGGGGGAAGGGGAAATGGGAAATGAAGAAACTGTTGAAGTCCACATTGATGCCCTGGGGTTGAAGTGTTCCAAGGCGGAAGATGAGGCGTTCTTCCTCCAGGCGTCTGGTGGTGAGGGAGCGGCGGTGAAGGAGGCCCAGGACCTGTATGTCCTCGGCAGAGTGGGAGGGGGAGTTGAAATGTTGGGCCACGGGGCGGTGTGGTTGATTGGTGCGGGTGTCTCGGAGATGTTCCCTAAAGCGCTCTGCTCGGAGGCGCCCAGTCTCCCCAATGTAGAGGAGACTGCATCGGGAGCAACGGATACAATAAATGATATTAGTGGATGTGCAGTAAAACTTTGGATGTGGAAGGCTCCTTTAGGGCCTTGGATGGAGGTGAGGGAGAAGGTGTGGGTGCAGGTTTTACAGTTCCTGTGGGGGCAGGGGAAAGTGCCAGGATGGGAGGGTGGGTTGTAGGGGGGCGTGGACCTGACCAGGTAGTCACGGAGGGAACGGTCTTTGCGGAAGGTGGAAAGGGGTGGGGAGGGAAATATATCCCTGGTGGTGGGGTCTGTTTGGAGGTAGCGGAAATGTCAGCGGGTGGTTTGGTTTATGCGAAGGTTGGTAGGGTGGAAAGTGAGCACCAGGGGCGTTCTGTCCTTGTTACGGTTGGAGGGGTGGGGTCTGAGGGCGGAGGTGCAGGATGTAGACTAGATGCGTTGGAGGGCATCTTTAACCACGTGGGAAGGGAAATTGCGGTCTCTAAAGAAGGAGGCCATCTGTGGTGGAACTGGTCCTCCTGGGAGCAGATCTGGCAGAGGCGGAGGAATTGGGAATACAGGATGGCATTTTTGCAAGAGGTAGGGTGGGAAGAGGTGTAATCCAGGTAGCTGTGGGAGTCGGTGGGTTTGTAAAAAATGTCAGTGTCAAGTCGGTCGTCATTAATGGAGATGGAGAGGTCCAGGAAGGGGAGGGAGGTGCACCCTTTGAAACCTTCTCATGTGAATCTGGTTGAGAACCCCTGCGACTTTAGAACTTAGATTGATGGCATAAACTGTAATGGAGCATTTTGGTGGTGATCTTTGAAGAAATATTTTACATGCAGGCTAAGGTCATTTGAACAAGAGCTAAAGGTAGAGGAAACTTATAGTTCCAGTGAAAACAGAGGCAGAGAAATGTTGGGTATAAGTTTACATGATGACCAGGCGAAAGACAAAGTGGAGAGGTAAAGTTAAGAGGAAAATAAGATTGACAAGAGGAGAATAGAATGGCAGTCAGCATAAAAGGAAACCCAGATATCCTCTACCAATATTAGAGTAACCAGGTGGGAAAAGACAGTGCGGTAAGTGTGATGTATGTTCAGAAGTGTTGGGCAAGGCTCAGATACTTAATAAGTGCTTCATATTGATATCAAGGAAAAAGAATCTCTCAAAAATTATTGGTAGAAGCAAGGGATTGGATAGAGTGAGAATTGATAGAAAGGAGATTTAAGTTCTAGCTATGCTTAAAGTTAATGTATTGCCAAGATGTGATGACTTGCATACCAGCTTGTTAAAGGATGTTAAAGATTATGAAAGGGCTTGCTATAATCTCTGAGATGTGGATAAGATGCCTGAGAACTGGAGAATGACAAATGTAACACTCATTCATGAAAAGGTACACAAATATTCCTAGAAATGATAGGTTGGTCAGATTTACATTAGTGCTGAGTAAGGTTTTTAAAACTAATTAAAGGGAAAAATATGCTTGAAGTTTTAATGAATTGGTAGAAAAGGTCAATACAACAACCTAAATGTCTCGTTAACAAGTCTCAATTTTGTTAAATAGTCGGGAGTTTCAATTTCGACAAAACATTGGTTAAAGAGTGAAAGCAGTAGATTTTCTGAAGGCATAAAGGTAGGCAGTTACTTTTCCTCAAGAAACAGTGCTAGGACCATCATCCCTTTGAAATATACCAATGATTTGGATATTGAAATACTGAATAACTTGCCAATGATACCAAATTTACAGGTGTGACAGGATGATACCAGTGGCCTGAAATAGGACGTAGGAAGTATAGCATAATAAATTTAATACAGCGAAGTGAGGTGATACTTTTTTTTGGCAGAGAGGATTGGGAAAATGAATATAGATTTAATGAAAGAGTTGTAGGGACAGTTGGACCTGGAGTTCTTTTTAAAGTGGTTGTACATACTGACAGAGTACTTAGCAAAGCGTATGGGCTCTTTAACTTAAATAGGGGTGTTGAGTATGAAAGTATGGATGTTATGATGAAATGTTATAAAATTCTGCTGTGGCTGCACCTCGAACATGCTATTGAATTCTGGTCAAGATACGTTGAGGATCCTTTTGAGAGGATTCACCAAAATGATTCCAGAGTTGAGGGATTTTGCTGACAAGGTTAGATTGTTAAAGCTGCTATTGTTCTCTTTTAAAGCAAGGGAAATTGACATTTGATTAAATGAACTTATGACTGGTTTAGATAGAGAAAAGCTGCTATTAGCTAATGGTATGATGACCTAGAGGCACAAATTTAAGTTCTGTGGTATCCGATGCAAAGCTGATGCGAGGAAATCTTGTTCTAGAATAGAATACCTAATGAGGGTAGTGAAAACATAATCTTTCCCAAGAAAGGTTGATATAAGGGAAATACATTTGCTTGATGCCAGAGGTACAGGAGGTGAATTTGACTGGTTTTGTCTATAAAGTGCTAGCGTGGACTTTGTGGATCAAATGGCACCCTTCTATATTGTCGTAATGACAGTGTGAACATGTTCAAACTGCCCTCAATCCAACATCCTCGGTGAATAACCACTAATAACCACTTTGATCTCGAAGATAAGGCTAGCAGATAAATGGGAACAAAACCATCTGTAAATTCACCTCCAAACTACCCTGCCTTCTGACTTGGAAAGATAGTACTTTTTTTTCACAGGCACTGGATTAAAACCCTAGAATTCCCTCCCAAATGGAATTATGGATCTACCTAAAGTTAATGGACTGTAGTGTGACATTGTTCCTTCCCACTGAGTATAAGAATCCAGATGTACATATATTGCTGTTCCTTCACCGTTGCAGAATCGGAATTCCAGCAGTCCCTAGGTAACAACAATGACTGCAGATGCTAGAAACCAGATTCTGGATCAGTGGTGCTGGAAGAGCACAGCAGTTCAGGCAGCATCCGAAGAGCAGGAAAATCGATGTTTCGGGCAAAAGCCCTTCATCAGGAATAAAGGCAGAGAGCCTGAAGCATGGAGAGATAAGCTAGAGGAGGGTGGGGGTGGGGAGAAAGTAGCATAGGTGGAAAAGAAGATAGGCAGGTCGGACAAGTCATGGGGACAGTGCTGAGCTGGAAGTTTGGAACTAGGGTGAGGTGGGGGAAGGGGAAATGAGGAAACTGTTGAAGTCCATATTGATGCCCTGGGGTTGAAGTGTTCCAAGACGGAAGATGAGGCATTCTTCCTCCAGGTGTCTGGTGGTGAGGGAGCATTGGTGAATAAGGCCCAGGACCTCCATGTTCTTGGCAGAGTGGGAGGGGGAGTTGAAATGTTGGGCCACAGGGCGGTGTGGTTGATTGGTGCGGGTGTCTCAGAGATGTTCCCTAAAGTGCTCTGCTAGGAGGCGCCCAGTCTCCCCAATGTTGAGGAGACCGCATCGGGAGCAACGGATACAATAAATGATATTGGTGGATGTGCAGGTAAAACTTTGGATGTAGAAGGCTCCTTTAGGGCCTTGGATGAAGGTGAGGGAGGAGGTGTGGGTGCAGGTTTTGCAGTTCCTGCGGTGGCAGGGGAAGGTGCCAGGATGGAAGGGTGGGTTGCCCCACTGAAACCCTGGCCGACCCATTGTCTCAACATGCTCCTGCCCACTGAACTCCTCTCTACCTGCCTCGACACTGTCCTATCCCCCCTAGTCCAGGAACTCCCCACATATGTTCAAGACACCACCCACGCCCTCCACCTCCAAGACATCCGTTTCCCCGGCCCCCAACGCCTCATCTTCACCATGGATATCCAATCCCTCTACACCTCCATCTGCCATGACCATGGCCTCCAAGCCCTCTGTTTTTTCCACTCCCGATGTCCCTAACAGTACCCCTCCACCGACACTCTCATTCGTTTGGCCGAACTGGTCCTCACCCTTAACAATTTCTCCTTTTGAATCCTCCCACTTCCTCCAGACCAAAGGGGTAGCCATGGGCACACCAATGGGCCCCAGCTATGCCTGTCTCCTTGTTGGCTACGTACAACAGTTGATCTTCCATAATTACACCGGCACCACTTCCCACCTCTTCCTCCGCTACATTGATGACTGCATTAGCGCCACATCATGCTCCCGCGAGGAGGTTGAGTAATTCATCAACTTCACCAACACGTTCCACCCTGACCTTAAATTTACCTGGGCCATCTCTGACACCTCCCTCCCCTTCCTGGACCTCTCCATCTCCATTAATGATGACCGACTTGACACTGACATTTTTTACAAACCCACCGACTCCCACAGCTACCTGGCTTACACCTCTTCCCACCCTACCTCTTGCAAAAATGCCATCCCGTATTCCCAATTCCTCCGCCTCCGCTGTATCTGCTCCCAGGAGGACCAGTTCCACCACAGAACACACCACATGGTCTCCTTCTTTAGAGACTGCAATTTCCCTTCCCATGTGGTTAAAGATGCCCTCCAACGCATCTCGTCCACATCCCACACCTCCGCCCTCAGACTCCACCCCTCCAACTGTAACAAGGACAGAATGCCCCTGGTGCTCACCTTCCACCCTACCAACCTTCGCATAAACCAAATAATTCGCCAATTCCACCACCTCCAAACAGACCCCACCACCAGGGATATATTTTCCTCCCCACCCCTTTCCGCCTTCCGCAAAGACCATTTCCTTCCTGACTACCTGGTCAGGTCCACGCCCCCCTACAACCCACTCTCCCGTCCTGGCACCTTCCCCTGCCGCTGCAGGAATTGTAAATCCTGCACCCACACCACCTCCCTCACCAAGGCTCTAAAGGAGTCTTCCACATCCATCAAAGTTTTACCTGCACATAAACCAATATCATTTATTGTATCCGTTGCTCCCGATGCGGTCTCCCAATGTGGACTTCAACAGTTTCCTTATTTCCCCTTCCCCTACCTCACCCTAGTTCTAAACTTCCAGCTCAGCACTGTCCCTGGGCCTTGTCCTACCTCCCTATCTTCTTTTCCACCTATCCACTCCACCCTCCCCTGCCCCTGACCTCTCACCTTCATCCTCTCCCCCACTCACTTATTTATTCTATGCTACTTTCTCTAGCTTATCTCTCCACGCCTTAGACTCTGCTTTTATTCCTGCTGAAGGGATTTTTCCCGAAACGTCGATTTTATTGCTCCTCGGCTACTGACTGAACTGCTGAGCTCTTCCAGCAGTTCCTACCTAACAACTTTCTGGGTGAAGTGCAGCGTGTGGACTGCTGCGGTTTAAGTAGACGGCTCACCACCACCACCATCACCTCAAGGGCAACTCGCGCCTAGCAATAAATACCTAGCCCAGCCGACAATGCTCACGTCCCATGAAAGAATAAAAGGAAAACTTAAATAACGATATTGTACAACCAGGTTGTTGTATGTTCGATGTAGTAAAATGTTCCAAGGTACATCATAGAAGCAATGTCAAAATTTTAAACCAAAGTAAACAATGAAATATTAGAGTTAATTATAACTATTGTTCAATGATGAGCATTTTAAAGCAGGAAAGCAAAGACATTTAATGAGGGAGATCAAAAGCTTTGGGCCCAACTGAAGCACAGAATTTGTGGGGTGCAGATTGTCCTCTTGTTATGCTGGAGATTAATCTGTGCAAAGATAAGAAAAGAAATAGGGGAGCGCAGGTAGACCATACTCAAGAGGTGGAAATAGGCAGTATGGGTGCTGAAGAAGACATACCTCAGAGAAGTCAACCTTGTTAAATTTTACACCAAAACACTGCCATAAATACATTTAATATATGTGTGTTAAAACATGCATTTAAAAAAATCAGAAAGCGATTTGAAGGTTAAGGGGGAGTGCCGCCTTTCGCCATCAAGCGGAATTACAAGTTTTCACACATAATTTCGTAAAAGGTAGGTCACACAGAATTTGTAGGAACGCAGGGATTGCGAGACTAAAAACAAAATCTTCTTCTTCAGCCTTGCTTCATGATGTGGGAATGGTGCAGGTACGTTTGGGCACACTGCCTGTCCTGACAGTTTATACCAAGGAGCTGTAGTGGCAGCTGCAGCTCCGCCTTCTATGATGACAGTAAGCGGTGAGCAGCGAGCGCTGCACGTCGCTGGCAAACTGCCCAGGACAGGGCCAACACTGACTGCACGGAATGGAAGACCACATCTCAGGAGCAGCAATACTCTGCACCGAGTGCCACACAACATGAGCCTGTGCTTCTTGCTCCTGCTCTCCTTAGTATCTATCGCACACGATGAAGGTAAGAGTAAAGCAAATATCTTCCAGTATCCAATCCACCACGGTATTCATTTCTGTTTCCCCTGAGCACAAAGGCGAAGTTTCCATCGAGCGTCAAGTGATTGATGTTTTCAGTGTCTAATTAAATTACTGACTACAATACTATTCCTGACACTGGACGAATGAGGGTCGAATAGGCGGGTCTTCCTGTAATTAGCAACATCGTTCAACGATTGATAGAAAGTACCTACTCTTACAGTTTCAAGTGACAGATTTTAAATCCCGGTTGTGAACGCAGACGCTTCTTTGCTGAATAAACAGAAAATTACAATTAATTTCGTTCCAAAACTGGAAGGGAAGCTAATGACCTCTGTTCATTAGCTGGTACAATACCCAAAGCTCAGTTAGAGCAGTGATTTACATTCACTTCAAATCCACCTCTAATTTTTTTTGTGCCCTGTTTAAAAACAAATGCAATTCTTGAGAGTAATACCGCATAGAACTGGCTAGAGCCTCCCGAACAGTTGTACTACGATTAATATTTATAAACAAAGCTCAATTTTAAACTCTAATCACTTCCAGTTCTATGTCTGACCTACATTGGCTCCAGGTCAATCAATGGCTCAATTTTTAACTCCTGGTTCCCTGTCAAAACTGTTGGATGAAGATGCTTCTAACACTTTACTGCTTATTGGGAGGAGACTGGTAATTGGGTTGAGTTTGTTCTGGTGGGTAAGACATATTGTAAATGTTTTCCCAGGCTGGGACAACTTGGCCAGAGGGGCAACTAGTTTGAAAGTACTGTTGTTACCCATAACTCCCTAATTTTTACTATGTCAATTCACTCAGCCATTTCCTCACATCAAGTGGACAGAATCAAACTGATTGGAGACTGGCATCGATGATGGTGGGATCCCTGGAGGGCATAGAGAAGGAGCATCTGCTCTGGTCTGATTAAAGATGGATGCAAATTCATATAATCCTATGTCATAGGTTCACTAGGTTGGTCAGTCATTTCCAAGTAGGCCGAGAGCTGCTGGAAGCAAACTGTCCTTATTAAATCAGGATTGGATATGCTCAGGAGGTCAAAGGTGAAAGAATGTAGAAGTCTCAGAGGTCTTGCAAATGGAGGAAGTTACAGAAATAGTGAGGGGTGAACCATGGATAGATTTAAACACAGAGGATGAGAATCTTAAAGTCTATGTGGTACTGAGTGGCAGCAAATACATCTTACGATGTGGAGGAAATTAGAATCCTCGAGATGTACAGCACGGAAACAGACCCTTCAGTCCAACTTGTCCATGCCGACCAGATATCCCAACCTTATCTAGTCCCATTTGCCAGCACTTAGCCAATATCCCTCCATCCCCTTCTTATTCATATATACATCCAGATTCCTTTTAAATGGTGCAATTGTACCAGCCTTCTCCGCTTCCTCTGGCAGCTCATTCCATACACGCACCACCCTCTGTGAAAAAAATTGCCCCTTAGGTCCCTTTTATATCTTCCCCCTCCCACCCTAAACCTATACCCTCTAGTTCTGAACTCCCCCACCGCCATTTTTCCTAAATCCCTTCCCTGGCCTATCTTCTAACCTACAGAGCAAGCATCCTCAGCACTGCATACTGTGATCTCTTCACTGAAGGTAAACCTGATTAAAGTTCCAACAACAGTCACTTGAAAAAATGTTATATTTCTTACTGAAAGTTTGACTGCTGTCACACTCATCTCTACTGGCAGCACTCCTCTGCTCTCTTTTGCCTGCCTTCCACTCCGGTAGTCATGTGGCAATTTCCCAAGACTGTCAGGAAGCCTTTCCTGCCTCCTTCGTTTCTCATCTCTCCTCATGCCAACTCTTCTTCTGAGCACTTTCTGTCCTCCCCTCTCCATCATTCTTTCCTCCATTATCCTACTCTTCTCACATTAGTGCACCACATGCTGTGCAAGTTATTGACTTTGATTGAATACCTGTCTACGCAATGCACTTGCTAATATTATTTTTAAGATGCGATTGATTTCTTATAAATATGTGAAATTAAAGAAAGTTACTTATGTGCATTTGTGTAGCTTAGAGGGAATGTTTAACACATGCCTGCCTGATACTCAGCTACATTGATTTCAATATGATTTAGTATCAAACAAAGCATATAACAGGCAATACGGTTCATTTAATGTAGTATTTCTACCTGGCCTTATAATCATATAACTTGGGAAATTTCATTCACCTTTCTTTAATCTTTATTCTAAAGTGAGTAATCTGTTCATGCTGTTGTAATGCAAATTTGAGCGGCATAATGTCTGGAGCAATCTTGCTTCCAGATATCTGCACAATTCCATCAATGTCAGTGCTATTCCTAGCTTCTCCAAAACTGCTAGAAACATTTTTGTTTATGAAAAACATTCCATTAATAGCTGTAAACAGGATTTGAAAGCGAGAGGGTACTTGGCGATGTTACAATCACCAGCGAAGTGGAACTGAGCAAACTGATGGAGCTGTAGGCTGACAGGTCCCAAACTCCTGATTGGCTTCATTCTAGAGTATTGAAAGAAGTGAGGAAATATATTCCCACACTGGTACTGAAAATGTGTGCTCCAGAATCAGGTATGGCCCTAGCCAATCTCTTTCACTACAGCTGCAACACTGGCACTTACTCTCCTCAGCATAGTGACCGAAGGGGCCATTGTCAGAGCTGTCAAGTAGCACCTGCAAAGAGAGAACCTGCTCACTGATGCACAGTTTGGGTTTTGACAGAACTATTCAAATTCAGTTTAACCTTAGGCTATTGCACAAAATACAGAGGCATGGGATTGAGGGTGATTTAGCGGTTTGGGTAAGAAATTGGCTAGCTGGAAGAAGATGGAGGGTAGTGGTTGATGTCGGTAGAGTTGTGGATAGTGCCGAAGGATGTTTTAGGTTCCAGAGAGACATAGATAAATGCAGAGCTGGGCTGAGAGGTGGCAAATGGAGTTTAATGCAGAAAAGTGTGAGATGGTTCACTTTGGAAGGAGTAACAGGAATGCAGAGTACTGGGCTAATGATAAGATTCTTGGTAGTGTGGATGAACAGAGAGATCTCTGTGTCCAAGTACATGGATCCCTGAAAGTTGCCACCCAGGTTGATAGGGTTGTTAAGAAGGCATACGGTGTGTTAGCTTTTATTAGTAGAGGGCTTCAGTTTCAGAGCCATGAGGTCATGCTGTAGCTGGACAAAACTCTGGTGTGCCCGCACCTGGGGTATTGCGTACAGTTCTGGAGTTAAAAATCACACAACACCAGGTTATAGTCCAACAGGTTGAATTGGAAGCACTAGCTTTCGGAGCGTCGCTCCTTCATCAGGTGGTTGTGGACGACACAATTGTAAGGCACAGAATTTATAGCAAAACTTTACAGTGTGATGTAACTGAAATTATACATTGAAAACTACCTTGATTGTTTGTTGAGTCTTTCATCTGTTAGAATACCATGATAGTTTCATTTCTTTCATATGTAAATCACAAAACTTTTTTTAAAAGTGACATTCTCAGGTTAACTGTAACAATTGGTGTCAGCCAGATAATATGTTGAAGGTGTTAGCCCCCTGTGTTCCCTGTCTGTGCCATAATGTTTAGACTGATTCTAATCTAAAAAGTGAGTTAACGGAGTCTTACATGGAATCATGCAGTTTTTGAGCAAAGTACAATGTAACTCTGCAAGTACAAATTCACCCCACAAACGTATATGTGCATGTGGGTTTTTGTGTGTGCGTGTGTGTGTCTATCTGTCTGTCTATCTGGGGTGGGGGGTTGTGAGTGTGTGAGAGAGTGTATGTGAGTGTAAAGTGTCTAAGTCTGTGGGAGGGTGCATGTGTGAGTGTGGGAGTGTGTGTGTCTGTAGGAGTGTGTGTGTCTGTATGCATGTCTATGTATATGTGTGTGTGTCTGTGTGTGTATGTATAGTGCAATGGTGGTCACCTGTAATGTGACATGAACCCAAGGTCCCGGTTGAGGCCCTCCCTATGGGTACGAAACTTAGCTATCAGCCTCTGCTCGGCCACTTTTCGCTGCTGCCTGTCCCAAAGTCTGCCTTGGAGGATGGTCACCCGAAGGTCCGAGGTCAAATGTCCTGGACCGCTGAAGTGTTCCCCAACTGGGAGGGAACATTCATGTCTGTTGATTGTTGTGCGGTGCCCATTCATCCATTGCATAGCCTTTGCTCAGTTTCCCCATTGTACCATGCCTCACGGCATCTTTGCCTGCAATGTACAAGATAGACAACGTTGGCTGAATCACATGAGTACCTGCTACGTACAGGGAACACAGGGGGCTAACACCTTCAACATATTATCTGGCTGACACCAATTGTTACAGTTAACCTGAGAATGTAACTTTTTTAAAAAGTTTTGTGATTTACATATGAAAGAAGTGAAACTTATGTGGTCATTCTAACAGATGAAAGACTCAACAAACAATCAAGGTAGTTTTCAATGTATAATTTCAGTTACATCGCACTGTAAACTTTTGCTATAAATTCTGTGCCTTACAATTGTGTCCTCCACAACCATCTGATGAAGGAGCGGTGCTCCAAAAGCTAGTGCTTCCAATTAAACCTGTTGGACTATAGCCTGGTGTTGTGTGATTTTTAACTTTGTAGACCCAGTCCGACATCGGCATCTCCAAACCATGACTACAGTTCTGGACACTGCATTATAGGAAGGATGTGGAAGCTTTGGAAAGGGTACAGAGGAGATCTACTAGGATGTTGCCTGGTGTGGAGTGAAGGCCTTACAAGGAAAGGCTGAGGGACCTGAGATTATTTTCGGTAGAGAAAGAATTGAGACATATAAGATAATCAGAGGGTTAGATAGGGTGGACAGTGAGAGCCTTTTTCTTCGGCTAGTGATGGCTAGAATGAGGGGGCATAGATTTAAATTGAGAGGTGATAGATATAGGACAGATATCAGATGTTGTTTCTTTACTCAGAGTAGTAGGGACATGGTATGGCCTGCCTGCAACAGTAGTAGACTGGGCCTATACTGCACTGTAACGTTCTATGTTCTCTGTTCAAACTCGGGCAAAAGAGCTAATCTCCAGAGGTGGGATGTAGGGGTGACTGGCTTGCAATATTTAACACTGCCTTTGATGCCAAGATAGCATTTGACTGAGTAAAGAATCAGGAGACTTGACTGAAACTGGAGTCAGTGGGAATTAGAGGAAGCAATCTCCACTGGTTGGAGTCATACCTGGCACCTAGGAAAGTGGTAGTGGTTGGTGGAGTTCAGTCATCTCAGCTCCAGGACATCTCTGCAAGAGTTCCTCGGTCCTAGGCCCAACCATCTTCAGCTGTTTCACAAAGGAAACCCTCAGAAATATGGATTTTCACTGAATATTGCGCAATGCTCAACAACATTCATTACTCCTCAAATACTGAGGCAATCCGAATCCATTTGCAGTCACATCCAGTCTAGGGCTGAGAAGTGGCAAGTAACATGAATGTCAGGTTGTGGCCATCTCCAAATTGAGAGAATCTAGCCATTATTCCATGACTTTTAATGGCATTATCATTGCTGAATCTCATGCTATCAACATCGTCAGGGTTATCATTGACTAGAAACTGAACCAGATGAGTCATGTAACTTCTGTGGCTACAAGACCAGGTCAGAGGTGAGGAGTTTTGAAGTGAATAACTCACCTCTAGTCTTCTTAATGGTGAAAGTGAGGAGTGAAGATGCTGGGGATCAGAGTCTAGATTAGAGTGGTGCTGAAAAGCACAGCATGTCAGGCAGCATCCAAAGAGCAGGAAAATCGACGTTTTGGGCAAAAGTCCTTCACCAGGAATGAGAAATGGAGTACTTTTGTCTAAAATGTTGATTTTCCTGCTCCTTGGATGCTGTCTGACCTGCTGTGCTTTTCCAACACCACCCTAATATAATCTCCTTTAATGTCTGCCCACCATCTACAAGGTACAAGTCAGGAGTGTGATGGAATACTCCTCATTTGCTTGGATGGATGCAGTTCCTACAACACCATGAAGGGCAAAGCAGTCCGCTTGACTGGTAAGGCATCTACCACCTTCAGTATTACCTCCCTCCAAGACCCTTGCACAATGACACTGTTGTGTACCATTGACAAGATGCATTACAATGAGTCACTCAGGTTTCTTTGATAGCACCTTCTAAACCTGCCACCTTATCAATTAGAAGGACTGAGGCAATAGGTGCATGGGAACGCCACAATCTTGATTTTGAAATATATTGCCATATCAGAGTGACTCAATCAAAATATAGTGAGGGTGTCCCTATACCCAAGGAGTGCAGCAGTTCAAAAAAAGCAGCTCACTATTGCCCTCTCCAGGACAGTTAGGTATGGGCAATAAATGCCTAGCCAGTCATGCCCACATCCCAAGTATAAAATAAAAGTTAGGTCGGATAAATTTTCCAAAATTCTCTAGATTACAGAATGGTTCCATGAGACTGGAAAATAGCAAGTATTCAAAAAGGGAGGGAAGCAGACAACTTAAAAGTGTAGGTCATCACTTGAATTCTGCCATGGAACGTTATTAGAAACAATCATGAAGATGACCAAAGCAGGAAAACTCAAGCAAGTCAGAAAGAGTCATCATGATTTTGTAAGGAAAATCATGTTTAATCAATTTATTGAACTTCTTTGAAGGAGTAACTTGTACTGTTGGTAAGGGAACGCTTGTAGACATACTGTACTTAGCTTTCCAGAAGGTATTTAGCAAGGTGTCACATCAAAGGTTATTGTTCAAAGTAGTGCTCATGGTCTAAAAGGCAGCATACTAGCATTGATAGAAGATGGGCTGGCTGACAGAAAACAGACAACATACTTAAATGGCTCTTTGATTGGCAGGATGTGATGAGTGGAGTCATGCAGGGACCTGTGCTGGAGCTTAGCCTTTTTACAATTTATATCAATGGCATAGATAACAGGAGCCAAGGCATGATAGCTACATTTATAAATAACACACAGGTACATGAGAAAGAATGTTTGAAGAAGACATAGAGGATGTGGATGGACAGATATAGATAGCTTCACTGAGTGTGCAAAAACTCTCACAGTTGGAGTATCATGTGGAAAATGTAAACTTGTTTACTTTGACAAGAAGATGAAAGAAAGAGTGTTATTTAAATGGAGAACAACTGCAGAATTCCAATGCGGAGAGGGATCTAGTTATTCTAGTTTTTTAAATTATTCACTCCTGGGATGTGGATGTTGGTGACTGGCCAGGGTTTATTGCCTGCCCCGAATTGTCCTTGGGAAAGTGGCGGTGAGCTGCCTTCTTGAACTGCTGCAGTCCATGTGCTGTAGATAGACTATTGAGGCTGTTGTGGAGGGAATTTCAGGATTTTGATCTAATGACACTGAAGGTATGCTGATATATTTCCAAGTCAGGATGGTGAGTGGCTTGGAGGGGAACTGGCAGGTAGTGGTGTTCCTATGTATCTTCTGTCCTTGTCCTTCCAGATGGTAGTGGTTGTGAGTTTGGAAGGTGCTACCTAAGGATCTTTGGTGAATTTCTGTGGTGCATTCAATAGATAGTACACATTGCTGCTACTAAGTCACTGGTAAAGGAAGCATATTTTTGAGGATGTGGTGCCTATCAAGCGGGCCTCTTTGTCCTGGATGGTTTCAAACTTCTTGAGTGTAATTGGAGGTATACCCATCCAGGCAAGTGGGGAGTATTACATCCTGACTTGTGCCTTGTTTTTTTTTATATAGATATTTTTATTAGAAATTTAACATTTTTACAAGTTTACAAAAATAAACAAAACTCTCAGATATAAACATTGATATACAATTAGCTCAAATATACAATAGCCAAAATTTAACAATAAAAAAAACAAAAAAAAACGAAAAAAAAGAAAAATAAACAAACAAAACTCAACTATCTACTAATCTAACCTACAACAAACCAGAGTGTATATTTAAGTCTCTTACATGCTCGGAATGTGTTAGCATCAGATATAATAAAACCCGTATTCGTGCGGGATTCCTGCCCCGAGGGACCCCGGACCAGCCAGGTTTGTAATCTCAATTAAATAAAAGCCCTTGTTAGGATAGCCGAAATATCTGTATTTATGTAATTCAAAAAGGGCTGCCATATTTTATAAAATAATTCGGTCTTTCGGTGCACCATGTTTGTAAGGAAGTCAAGGGGAATACATTCCATAATTAATCTGTGCCAATTTGAAAGTCCAGGGGGGCCCTCAGCCGCCCAGTTCACCAAAATATTTTTCCTTGCACAGAAAGAAAGAATAGAAAATAGTCTCTTCCCGTACGTGTCCAGGGAGGGAAAGTTCGAAAAGCCCAAGAGGAGAGATACAGGGTCCACTTTAATTTCCGTTCCTAAAATTTCTGTCAGGGTACTTGCTACTTTAGTCCAATATCTACGGATCTTATGACAGGTCCATAAGCAATGTACAAGAGTGCCCACCTCTATTTTGCATTTAGGACACATTGGAGATGCTCCTGCCTTAAATTTTGCCAATCGAACCGGTGCTATATGGGCCCTATGAAGTATCTTCAGCTGGATAGCCTGGGTTCTGTTACAAATAGTAATTCTTCTAGCATTTTCCCAAATATCATTCCATGTTTCTGTGGAGATTTCTAGTCCCAGATCCTGATCCCATGTTTTAAGCAGATTATCCATATCTCCCGATACTTCATCATGTAGTAAATGATAAATAGTACTGACGGAAGATACCCCCACTGGTCGTAGGACACTACATTCTCTATTGGATTTATAAAGACTATCTAATAACGTCGTCTTCTTCTGTATATAATCTCGAATTTGGAAGTATCGAAAGAGGTCTCCATTGGGTAATCCGAATTTCTGACGCAGCTGTTCGAAAGACATCAGGACCCCATCTTTAAATAGTTCCCCTAGACATGAGATACCCCTGGATCTCCAGAGTTTAAAAGTGGCATCTGTTAACCCCGGTTGGAATCCCCATGCTCCCACTATCGGTGCATAGGGGGATGTTTTATGTGAATTGCCCTCATTTTGCCGCATTATATTCCAAGCCTTGATTGTATTTAGTATTATAGGGTTTTTACAGTGATCAGTAATGATTTTCCTCTTGTCTGAGAATAAAAGGTTAATAAGTGGGTATTTTACTTGAGAAGCCTCGATGTCCAATCAGATTGATTGTGGATCAGACGAGACCCAATCAGCTATGTAACTTAATAGGGAACTTAACTGATATTTCCTAAAGTCTGGGAAGTCCAATCCACCCCTTGCCTGTGGAAGCTGTAGCTTCTTCAGCTTAATGAGGGGCCGCCTATGATTCCAGATAAAGGAACCCAGCCAGCCATATAATTTACATAAAGCCGTCCTCGGCAGCATCACCGGAAGCATTCTCATAGGATATAGGAGACGGGGCAGGACATTCATTTTGATTAGTGCTATCCTACCCAACCAGGAAATTGGTAGGTCTCCCCATCGCTGGAGGTCCTGCCTTATCCTTTCCAATAAATACACAAAATTAGCCTTATACAACTGACCAAATACTGGAGTAATAAAAATGCCTAAATATAAGAAGCCCTCCAGGGACCAGCGAAAGGGAAAAAGGGATCCGTCCGCTAAGCGGGGTATCATAGCAAGGCCACCCATTGGCATAGCCTCCGATTTTGAAAAATTAATTTTATAGCCTGCGAATGCACTAAATGTATTAATAACTTGGATTAAGCGAGGTATGGACATCAAAGGGTTACTGAGGAATAGAAGAACATCATCTGCATAAAGGGTAATTTTATGTTTACCTGTACCAATCCTTGGGGCCACTATATTAGGATCAGCTCGTATAGCTTCTGCTAGTGGTTCAATTATTAGCGTAAATAACAATGGCGAGAGGGGACATCCTTGACGGCAGCCCCTACCCACACTGAAGCTATCCGAACCTAATCCATTGGTAACCACAACTGCTTTGGGATCACTATACAATGTTGGTAAACACCTGTCCAACGCCAAACCTCTCCAATGTGTAAAACAAATATTACCATTCGACCCTATCAAATGCCTTTTCCGCGTCTAATGAAACCACTACTCCTGGTATCTTTCCCTGATGACAAGCTTGAATCATATTCAGAGCCCTTCTAACATTATTGGATGATCTACGGCCCTGAATAAACCCCGTCTGATCCTCCTTTATAATATGTGGCAGTATCCTTTCTAGTCTCAGTGCTAACGTTTTAGAGAGGATTTTAAAATCTACATTTAGCAAGGATATTGGTCTGTATGATGTACAATCTTCTGGGTCCTTTCCTTTTTTAAGAATAAGAGAGATATTTGCTTATTTCAGCGAAGGCGGGAGACAGCCCTGACTATATGCATAGTTATACATGTCCATAAGTGGACCAGCCAGTATTTCTGTAAATTCTTTATAGAATTCAGGTTGAAAACCATCTGGGTCCGGCGCCTTACCATTTTGAAGTTGCCTAATTGCATCAAGTATTTCTTGGAGTGTAAGAGGAGCATTTAGGACCGATACTTGTTCCAGAGTGAGGCCTAGAAAAGTCAAATTTTTAAAAAATGACTGCATCCTCTTTGTCCTATCTTCACAATCCTGTGATTTATATAACTCAGAATAAAATTCTCTAAAGATCGCATTAATCTTTTTGTGATCATGAGTCAAAATACCCGTACTTTCCTTGATAGATGTAATAGTCTGAGGGGCCTTTTTTTTCTTTGCAAGAAATGCTAAGTATCTACCCGGTTTGTCACCATATTCATATAACCTTTGTTTTGCAAATAATATTTCCCTCTTAACCGTTTGAGTAAGCGTAGTGTTTAGAGCTGTCCTAAGAGCTGTAATCCTTTGCAATTTAATAATAGAAGGTCTATCAGTGTGTGCTGTTTCAGCCGCTTTTAAGCGGGCTTCAAGCAGGCGCTGTTGTTCTCCCTTTAATTTCTTCTGGGTCGCTGAGTAGGAGATGATCAAGCCTCGCGTGTAAGCTTTGATGGTCTCCCACATCATTGACGGGTTGCTAGCTGTACCTGAATTAATTTCTAAAAAAGTTTTAAATTCTTGAGAGAAGTACTTTACAAATTTACTATCTTTCATTAGGAAGGGGTCCATACGCCAATGCCGAGGGGATGTCCCATTGTTCCTCGCCTTAGTTTCCATATATACAGCAGCGTGGTCAGAAATTGCTATACTACCTATTTTACAGGATGATATGGAATTTAAAAAAATCGAGGGGGCAAAAAACATATCAATTCTGGTATGACATTTATGTGGATTAGAGTAGAAAGAAAAATCTCTGCCCTGTGGATGAAGACATCTCCATACATCTACTAATCCTAATTCTTTGTTCAGATCCATCAATTGTCTAGATCTGGGAGATACTCCTGCAGTACTCTTGGGAATCCTATCTATTTCCGGATCCATAATACAATTAAAATCTCCCCCTATAATTATATGACGGGCATCAAAAGCCATCAATTTTGAAAAGGCTTCCGTTATAAATTTAAAGGGGTGTGCCGGGGGCAGTACAAATTTAAAATCCCATATTCCTCTCCATTTATGAGGGCTTTAATCAAGATATATCGTCCAGATTCGTCTTTTATCTGCTTTAGGATTTTGAAAGGGAAATTCTTCTGAACAAGAATAACAACTCCCCTGCTTTTTGAGCTAAAAGAAGAAAAAAAGGCCTGATCAAATCCGCCCTATCGTAATTTCAAGTGTTCTTTATCTGACAGGTGTGTCTCCTGTAGGAGAGCTATATCAACTCTTTCCTTCTTAAGATTTGATAATATTTTCTTCCTTTTGACTGGCGAATTACTCCCCTTGACATTCCAGGTGCACCACTTAACCGACTGATCAACCATAATCCTCTGGGCCAATCCGAGACCCCTCGGGAGGGGGAACCCTATCCAGAACATCCCAAGCGTAGAACATGTGAAATTTACAAAAATAAAACCTCTTTAATACACCCACAACAATACAGTTAAAAACTATTTCTAAATAAAAAAAATATAAAATGTATCTAAGTGGAGACTTTCCCCCTTGTTCCCAGGGGGTGTCACTTCCTCTCCAAAAGTCCATCATATCCTCTCCCAACCAATGCCCCACCCTTGACCCAGGCACTCCTCAATAAAATGAGGAGAATTCAAATATAATACAAAGCTAGAGTTAACAGTGAGCACCCTACCCCCACCCATACCAACACCTGGGTATTTTTGGTAATGTTAATACCATATATAAACATATAACTATAAAATTACCACCTCAACGACTAATAATTAAATATAATAATACAAAATAACAAGGGGAAAACAACCCCGCTCCTAGAGACAGAGGTAAAATTGAATAAGGTAACCACCTCCCCCCACCAACATTAACCAAAATCCCCAGCTTTTATATGTATATATATAAACACACATATACATACATCCCTCATATATACATAAAATAATAACAGAAAACAACCGCAAGGGGGGGTGGGGGGAAATCAAATCCCTCTCCCCAACCCCCATGATAATGTTAAACAGTAAGGTAAGAGAAAAAAAAGGGGGGGATATAAATCAAAGCGGGGGGGAAAGGCAGACCAACATCCATTATGTCTTACAGTTTATCTAAGAGAGTCCAAGAATTCCTTAGCCTTTTCTGGTGATCCAAAGTTATATACGGATCCTTCATGGTTAAAGCGTAACGTCGCTGGGTAGCGTAAGGAGTACTGAATATTTAAGTCCCTTAAACGCTTCTTCGCCTCGTCGAATGCCTTCCTCTTTCGAACCAAAGCCGGGGAAAAGTCCTGAAATACCATGATCTTGGATCCTTTATAGATCATAGCTTGGGGGTCTTTTCCGAGATTTCTAGAGGCTTCTAGGAGTATCTGCCTCTCCTTGTAGCTCTGCAGCCGGAATAGGACCAGGCGTGGGCGCTGGTTCGAGCTGGGCCCGCGTATTGCGACCCTGTAGGCCTATTCCACCCTTACCTGGCCTGATCCAGCTTGCAGATTTAAAAGCTGTGGCAGCCACTGCTCCAGGAATGCTGTAAGCTGGCCTTCCTCTTCCCGTTCGGGAAGGCCCAGCAAACGAATATTTTTTCGACGACCTCGATTATCGAGGTCGTCAATATGATTTTCCAAGGTCCGGACTCGCTGCTCGAGAGTCCGGACCTGATCCACGGCCGATTGAGCAGTATTTTCGGATGTCGCGGCCTTTAACTCCGCCCCTCTGACTCGGCGTTCAATTTCTTGGATTTCTCGGTCGTGCTTCTGCAGCGCGGCCGAGAGCGAGTCCCAACGATTTCTGGATTCTGCAATAAAGGCATCGATCTTCGAGTCCAGCTTGGAAATCATTTCTGCAAGGCTTGTTACTGTAGGTAAGTCCCCCGGGGCGGCTGTGGACGCCTCTGCTGCAGCTGGAGAGGGTGGGGGAGGGGTTCCTGCTTGCTGAGAGCTGCGGGCTCCTTCCCTTTAGTCATTTTTACTTAGGATTAAATTGTTTAAATGTAATATTACACAACTAATTAAATTACACAACTATTATAAATGATTTGGTGAGCGTGGTAGAGGGTGGGTGACCCACTGTACCCAAGTCTTGGGAGGAGCACTATAGACTCAGTCTTGCTGGGTCGCCGCCATCTTGGATCCCCCCGACTTGTGCCTTGTAAATGGTGGACAGACCTTGGGGAGTGAGTTACTCACCGCAGTATTCCTAGCCTGTGACCTGTTCTTATTGCCACTGTATTTATATGGCAATTCCAATTCAGTTTCTGCTCCAGGGTGTTGGTAGTGGGAGAGACAACTACAGTAACAACATTGAATGGTAAGGGTTGGTAGTTAGATTGTCTTTCATTGGATCTTATTGCTTGGCATTCATGTGGCACGAATATTACCCACCACTTTTCAGCCCAAGCCAGGATATTGTCCAGGTCTTCAGTATTTGGACATAGACTGCTTCAGTACCTGAGGAGGTGCTGGACATTGCACAATCATTGGCAAGCGTCCGACTTCTGACCTTAGGTTTTAGGGAAGGTCATTGATGAAGCAGCTGAAGATGGTTGGACCTAGGACACAGCCCTGAGGAACTCTTACAGAACTGTCTTGGAGCTGAGATAACTGATCTCCAACAACCATAACCATCTTCCTTTGTGCTAGAATGACTCCAACCAGTGGTTTCTTTCTCTCCAGTTGAAAATGTGTTGCTGGAAAAGCGCAGCAGGTCAGGCAGCATCCAAGGAGCGGGAGAATCGATGTTTCGGGCATGACCCCTTCTTCAGGCTCATGCCTGAAACGTCGATTCTCCTCCTTGGATGCTGCCTGACCTGCTGCGCTTTTCCAGCAGCACATTTTCAGCTCTGATCTCCAGCATCTGCAGTCCTCACTTTCTCTCCAGTTGACTCTGGTTTGGTGTGTGAATCGCAAAAGGTGAGTATGCAGGTACAGCAAGTAACGCAGAAGGTAACTGGAATGCTGTGTTTTATTGTGAGAGAACATGACCCTAAAAATAAGTATATTATGCTTCAATTATGCTGGGCATTGGTGAGACCACATCTCAAATACATTTTGCAGTTTTGGTCTCCTAGTTTAAGGAAGGATGTATATCAGTTGGAGTTGGTTCAGGGAGGTCTATTAGATTGGATCATTTGTGTTCTCATATGCTCAAATATTTTAGACATATCGGTTTGTTTCCAGTGGAGTTTTTAAGGGCGAGGAGTGACTTGATTGACATGTGTATGAACCCCCTTGATGGTCTTGATGTGGGGGGTTGAATACATAATCATAAAGTGATTTGAAAACAGTGATCATAACTCCTTAAAGTTAGGATAGCTATGAATAAGGACAATTCAGGACCTTGCGGGAAGGTACTAAATTGGGTGAGAGCAAAATACAGCAGTATTTGGCAGCAGCTAGAGACTGTTAATTGGGAGAAGCTGTTATCAGTTAAGTACACATTTGACTTGGAGTCATAGAGATGTACAGCATGGAAACAAACCCTTCAGTCCAACTTCTCTATGCTGACCAGGTATCATAAATTAATCTAGTCCCATTTGCCAGCACTTAGCCCCTATCCCTCTAAATCCTTCCTATTCATATTCCTGTCCAACTGCCTTTTAAATGCTGTAATTGTACCAGCCTGCCACTTCCTCTGCCAGCTCATTCCATGCCTGCACTACCCTCTGTGTGAAAAAGCTGCCTCTTAGGTCTCTTTTATATCTGTTCCACTCTCACCTAATCCCGTGGGAATTGTTTAAAGGCCCACTAGTAAGAGTTCAGGACTGGCAAGTTCCAGTATGGAGGAAGGACAAGGATGGCAAGGAAAGTAACCTTTGGATAACAAGGGAGATTGGGAATTTAGTCAAAAGGTAAAAGAAGCATATGTAAGTTTTAGGAAGCTAAAATCGGACAGGACCCATGAAGAATATAAAGAAAGTAGGAAAGAACTCAAGCAGGGAATTAGGAGAGCAAGAAGGGGCCATGAAATGACCTTGGCAAGTAGGGTTAAAGAGAATCCCAAGGCAATCAATGCATACATTAAATACAAGTAGATAACTAGGGAGAAGGGAGGACCATTCAAGGATAAAGGAGGGGGATCTTGTGCTTGGAGGAAGAGGATGTGGGTGAGATCCTAAGTGAGTAATTTGTCTTTGTGTTTACCCAGGAGAAGGATACAGAGGATTGTGAGATGAGTGTGGAACATGCTGATATGCTATAGCATTTAGCAATCAAGAAAGAAGTGGTTTTGGTTCTCTTGAAAAGCACTATGGTAGATGCATCCCCAGGGCCCAATGGTATCTACCCCAGGTTATTGAGAGAGGCAAGAGAGGAGATTGCAGGGGCCTTGAGAAGATCTTTGTATCATTGCCACCCACTGGAGAGATCCCGGGGGACTGGCGAGTAGCTAATGTTGTTCCTGTGTTCAAGAAGGGAAATAGGGATAATCCAGGAAACTATAGACAGGTGAGTCTCACGTTGGTGGTTGGGAAGCCATTGGAGAGAAATCTTAGGGATGGGATTTACATACATTTGGAAATACATAGCCTAATTAGGACAGTCAGCATGGCTTTCTGCAGGTCGGGTCATGTCTTAATAACTTGATTGAATTTTTCGAGGAGGTGACAAAGATGATCAATGAGGATAGAGCAGCAGATGTTGACTACATGGAATTTAGTAAGGCTTTTGGCAAGCTCCCTCATGGTAGGCTCATCCAGAAGGTTAAGGTGAATGGGATCCATAGTGACCTGGCTGCTAGGGTTCAGAATTGGCGAGCCCATAAAAGGATAAGTGGTAGAAGGGTGTTTTTCTGACTGTGGGTTCGTGACCAGTGATGTTCCGCAGGGATCTGTACTGGAAACCACGGTCATTCCTGAAGAAGGGCTTATGCCCGAAACGTCAATTCTCCTGCTCCTCGGATGCTGCCTGACCTGCTGTGTTTTTCCAGCACCATACTTTTCAACTCTGGAAACCACTGTTGTTTTTGATGTACATAAATGACTTGGATGAAAATGTAGATGGGTGGGTTGGTAAGTTTGTAGATGATAGTTAAAGGATACAGCAGGATATAGATCAGTTGCAGATATGAGTAGAGAAATGGCAGATGGTTAATTGGATAAGTGTGAGGTGTTGCAACTTAGGAAATCAAATGTTAAGGAAAAGTTTACAGTTAATGGCATTGATGTACAGAGGGTTCTTGGGGTTCAAGTCCATATCTCCCTGAAAGTGGTCGCAAAAATAGGGTGGTAAAGAAGGTGTATTGCATGCTTGCCTTTATTGATTGTGTCAAGATGTCATGTTGCAGCTTTATAAGACTTTGGTTAGGCCACGCTTAGAGTATTGTGTTCAATTCTGGTCGCCACATTACAGGAAGGATGTAGAGGCTTTGGAGAGGGTGCAGAAGAGGTTTACCAGGGTGCTGCCTGGATTAGAGGGTATGAGCTATAAAGAGAAGCTAGAAAAACTCGGGTTGTTTTCTCTGGAGCGGCAGAGGCTGAGAGGAGACTCTGATCGAAGTCTGTAAAGTTATGAGCTGCATAGATGGAGTTGACGGTCAGAATCCTTTTCCCAGAGTTGAAATATTTAATACTAGGGGACTTGCATTTAAGGTGGGAGGGAGAAGATTCAAAGGAGATGTGAGTGGTGAGTTTTTTACACAGAGAATGGTTGAAGTCTGGAACATGCTGCTAGGGGTGGTGGTGGAGACAGATAAGTCAGAGGCATTTTAAGGGACTTTTCATAGCACATGAATATGCAAGGAATGGAGGGATATGGGCCAAGGTCAGGCAGAAGGGATTGGTTTAATTTGGCGTCACGTTTGGCACAGCATCATTGGCTAAAGGGCCAGTTCCTGTGCTGTACAGTTCTATGTTCTACCTTCTAAGGAATCAGTGGTAATGGAGATAAAGCTTGAAAGTGGAGTTGTGGATTATCAGACCAATCACAACGTCATTGAATGGTGGAGTGGACTTGGTGGACCGACTTCTGTTTCTGAGTGTATTGGTCTAATGATCTTGTGAAATCTCCTCTTGTGGTTCAGTCCAGAATATGGGCGCGCTGTTTTTAAATGAGGCATCATTCATTCACAACAGAGACAAAGGGAAATGTTTTCTCTCAGGATTTTGGCACTAGCATGAGAAGGTGGTGGAGATAAGGTCATTGAATACTTTTTAAACTGGAGGCAGATGGAGGTTTATAAGGTGAGGGAATGAGACGTTATTAGGGCTAGATGGGAATGTGGCGTTCAAAATAAACATATCAGTGGAGCAGACTTATGAGGTGGAATGATCCATTCCCCTCATATTTCGTATGTTCATATGGTAGTTTGAGTTTTACCACTGCAATTATAATAGGTTTGAGAGTCTGCAGTAACTATATCTTTTGAGGATAATGCTCAGATATGAAATATGATACCACAGTCATGTTAAAAGTAGTTTCATCATTGTGTGATTGTTCATTGTATTTTGTATAAATACAGCTCACAGGAAAACTTCACTTGACAGCCCCACCCAACCAAAACATGTACTGATCCAACATTCAAGTTGAACAAATTGTCCCTTTGGATGTTTTTACTATTAGTGTTGGCTTTTAACTTGCTTTTCTGTGACTTTTTCTCAAGATGGTGAGTGATGATTGCAGGGTGGATCATGTGACAGTTTCTTTTCTTCCATCTCCTAAAATTATAGATTGTTTACAAAGAAATAATGTGCAGAAATGTTCTCGCAAAACACTGTGGCTGATGAGATGTTCTTTGAAGAAAAGGAAATAAATAAGCAAACAGGCACAAATTTGTCAAAAGGTTAAAACATTAATATTTTGTTCACCAGAATTTTGTGAGGTTGTCCTGAACTCTTACAATTTAATTTGTATTTAATTGAAGTTTCTGTTGACGTACTACTCGAGTAATTGGGGATTTTATCCAGTCAGTAACATTGTGGTTTATGTTGTTATTTCCATTTTTCTTGATCAGATGGACATTCACAGGGATAACAATGAAATATTCCGTGCAGAGATTCTGAATTATTGAGTTAATCTGCTCAGTGAAATTCTACAAATGACTTTCAGTGTACACCCTGTAAAACAATACAGATGGTAAGAGTTTGAGAAAACCCCTTGGAAACTTTAATTCCAGGGGTTTTATCTTCTTTTAGATTTCTTAGAGTTCTCACTGGGTGAGAACAACCTACATGGAATTTCACAATCATCCAGTTTCCCTGTCAGCTCAGAATATGATGTGAGGTTTCAGAAAGAACTCACTCCCATGGAAACTTACTGGAGCTTGAGTAACATGGGTTGTGTAGGAATTGTGACAATGGAGTCCAACTTGACATCAGGAGCAACTTGCTGCATCTTTTATGCATTTGCCAAGCAGTGAGGCAAGTTTCTCACTAGGCTGTAATGAGTTGCCAATGAAGAGGGTTGCAGCTTGTTCAGTGTCAGCATCCACCTTACCAATTATGCTGATCAAGTTAGATGTTGAGAATTCTCCACGAGACTGTAGGACATGGGAACAGAATTAGGCCATTGGCCCATCTGCCATTCGATCATGGCTGAAATGTTTCTCTACCCCATTCTCCCGCCTTCTCTCCATAACCCTTGATCCCCTTACTGATAATGAACCTATCTATCTTTGTCTTAGGTACACCCAATGACTTGGCCACCACAGCCTTCTGTGGCAATGAGTTCCATGAAGTCACTGTGCTCTGGTTAAAGTTATTCCTCCTCATCTCAGTTCTAAAGAGTTTTGTGTTTTCACTCTGAGGCTGTGCCCTCATGTCCTCATCTCTCCTACTAGTAGAAACATTTTCTCCACATCCGCTCTCTCCAGGCGTCTCATTATTCTGTACGTTTCAATGAGATCCTTCCTCATTCTGCTAAATTCCATTGAATTCCAGAGTTCTCAACTGCTCCTTCATCCTGGGGATCATTCTTGTAAACCTTCTGTGGGCCCCCCTCCAACACCAACACATCTTTCCTTAGATACAGAGCCCAAAACTGCTCATAACATTACAAATGTAGTCTTATATAGTTTATCGACAGTGACCACCATTATGGTCTCCACAGAAAACATAAAGAACCAGAGGGGGCTTTATTAAGGTGTAATATTTGGGCTTAGGGGCAGGGAGGATAGTTGAAGAGGAAGTTCATTTGTGGGAATAAGATGTTGAGATAGAGCGAGATAAAAAGGTTCATCAAGGCTCCGGGGATACCTGAATGATCAGGTGGAGCCAGGTGTCGATAGTATCCACTGTGAGCTGTGTTCCCTGCTATCACTTGCTGTTAACTAGATGTAAAATACAACTGGAAAATGGCCAGGGTGGGCAGAGTCAGTGTCAGGGACCCAGGTTTGATTCCAACCTCGGTTGACTGTGTGGATATTCTCACTACTTCTGCATGGGTTTCCTCCAGGTACTCTGGATTTCCCACGCAGTCCAATGATGTGCAGCTTAGGTGGACTGGCCATGCCAATAGAGTCCAGGGATGTAAGGCGAGGTGGATTAGCCATGGGAAATGCAGGGTTGCAGGGAAAGGATAGGGGCCGGATCTTTAGAGGATCAGTGCAGACCTGATGGGCTGATTGGCGTCTTTCCATACTGTAGAGATTCTATAATTCTAATTTAAAAACTCCAGTTTGGAATTGTCTGATTGTTTGTCTGTATGGGATTTTCTCCCATTGGATGCAGGTCTGGAGTACGCTTTGGGACACAGTGGGTGTCTTGAGAGGGTGTTTAGGTCAGTTGTACCAAAAGACAGATAAAGTGGTGGACATATCCTTGGCCAAAGTAAAACAATGGCTGCAGAACACATGGGACTGTATCTTTTGTTGTTTTTGGCTAAAGGATGTCAGTGTTTTCCGCAGATATCTGCAATGTGGCAAGTTATTCCAGGAACGGCGAATGTTAAGATGTGATTAGAATCAACAATGAGGGATGCCATGAGTTGGGGTGGGTAGTTAATGAGGCAGGTTTGGTAAGATATGGTGTGAAATCTCATTTGGCCTTGTGTATAAATATGGCTTTAAGAGGAGATGAGCCAATTAGCGACCAAATGATGTACACATGAAAGCAAAAGGCATTGCTGAGGTAGTAGATAGGTGCTTTGCATCTTGGGAAAATGTCATGGTGGCAGAAGGGTGATGTTGGAAATACTGGAGTTAAAAATGACTAAAATGTAGCTGTTAGAAAAGGGGAGTGTACTTAAAGATGAAAGGCTGCCAGGACTGGATAGGATGGTAGAAAACCAGAATAGATTTGCAAAAGGTTGTTCAAGTTGAAAACACTTAAATTAGATGGTTTGATGCAATAAATAAATTTGCAGTACAAGGATTTATGTGAATTTCCAAAAGAGATTTAAGAAGCTTCCACAAGAGGTACTGTTTACTGTAGTAATTCACCTAAAAAAACCCTTGCCCAGTGTGATGTAATGGTACATGTGGCAAACATCCAAAGGTATCAGCAGTGTCATCTGGGAAAATGCCACAAGCTTGCAGCAGTTCAGGTCTGACCTCTACAAAGAGGAGAAGAAAGCAGAAGATCCAGAAAAAAAAAAAATAAACATATGAGCTTAGCATTTTAAGAGCATGACTGATTTAAGAAGACACAGGATCAATTTTCCAACCATTATGAATGATGGTGCATATCTTTTTATACCTTGGAATTGTTTTAACTAACACAAGGAGTACAAGGTTGATATTGAAAGGAAGACAAAGCTGAAGGATCCCACAAATGTTTGCATTGAACTTCTGCTTTTACACCCTCTTTTCATCTATGAATAACTCTCCATAATTGTAAGTTCCTGTCTACACTATTACTCAGCAACTAATCTTTGTGTCATTGACAAATTTGGATATCTGGCTTTCTGTTGTGCTATCAAAGTACAGTTGAGGACCTAGTAAAGATCTTTGTGCAACTCAAATGGTCTCTTCTTTTCATTTCAAGTACATATCCAATCTCCACATGGCTATTTGACCATCTAAGCATTCTCAGAACCAGGTCAATCATATCCGGTCTATTCCATGAGCTTCCATTCTAGTCAACAATACCATATATGGAAGCTTACTGGATGTCTTTGAGAATCCCACAGAAATTCCCATATTGCAATTTTATTTACTTCCTCAAACCATTTAATTAGGTTCTTTTGACATGAGAAACCTTTTACAAATCCATGTTAGTTCCCTGTAATTAACTCCAATTTGTTTGTGCGCTCAGTCATTCGCAGTTTAATTATATATTCCAATAACTCTCTACAATAGATGTTTGATTCATAGGTCTTTATGTTCTTGGTTTCTCTTTCTATTCAAGGTCAGTAATAAAGGAGGAGGAAGTGGCTTCAGCAAAATTACTCTGAGTAGAAGGGTATAATCAGCTCAGAGGAGGAGGAGGAGGGATTTCATCATTATTTGAGAAAAAATAGTACGTGTCTTTACTGAGAGAACAAATGGGTACAGGGTATTTACTGAGACGGACTGTGGAACACAGTCAATACGGAGAATTTAGTGGGGTGCAGGGACTGTACTGAGCATTGAGTAGGTTTCAGGGTCTGTACTGAGCACTGAGTTGGGTACGGGGTCTGTACTGAGCACCAAATGCGGTACAGGATCTGTACTGAGCACTGAGTGAGGTACAGGATCTGTACTGAGCACTGAGTGGGGTACAGAGTCTGTACTGAGCACTGAGTGGGGTACAGGGTCTGTACTGAGCACTGAGTGGGGTACAGGGTCTGTACTGAGCACTGAGTGGGATACAGGGTCTGTACTGAGCACTGAGTGGGGTACAGGGTCTGTACTGAGCACTGAGTGGGGTACGGGGTCTGTACTGAGCACAGAGTGGGATACAGGGTCTGTACTGAGTACTGAGTGGGGTACAGGGTCTGTACTGAGCACTGAGTGGGGTACGGGGTCTGTACTGAGTACTACGTGGGGTACAGAGTCTGTACTGAGCACTGAGTGGGGTACAGGGTCTGTACTGAGCACAGAGTGGGATACAGGGTCTGTACTGAGTACTGAGTGGGGTACAGGGTCTGTACTGAGCACAGAGTGGGATACAGGGTCTGTACTGAGCACAGAGTGGGGTACAGGGTCTGTACTGAGCACAGAGTGGGGTACAGGGTCTGTACTGAGCACAGAGTGGGATACAGGGTCTGTACTGAGTACTGAGTGGGGTACAGGGTCTGTACTGAGCACTGAGTGGGGTACGGGGTCTGTACTGAGTACTACGTGGGGTACAGAGTCTGTACTGAGCACTGAGTGGGGTACGGGGTCTGTACTGAGCACAGAGTGGGATACAGGGTCTGTACTGAGTACTGAGTGGGGTACAGGGTCTGTACTGAGCACTGAGTGGGGTACGGGGTCTGTACTGAGTACTACGTGGGGTACAGAGTCTGTACTGAGCACTGAGTGGGGTACAGGGTCTGTACTGAGCACAGAGTGGGATACAGGGTCTGTACTGAGTACTGAGTGGGGTACAGGGTCTGTACTGAGCACTGAGTGGGGTACGGGGTCTGTACTGAGTACTACGTGGGGTACAGAGTCTGTACTGAGCACAGAGTGGGGTACAGGGTCTGTACTGAGCACAGAGTGGGGTACAGGGTCTGTACTGAGCACTGAGTGGGGTACAGGTTTGTACTGAGCACTGAGTGGGGTGCAGGGTCTGTACTGAGCACTGAGTTGGGTACGGGGTCTGTACTGAGCACCGAATGGGGTACAGGATCTGTACTGACCTCTGAGTGGGGTACAGGGTCTGTACTGCAGCACTGAGTGGGGTACAGGGTCTGTAACTGATCACTGAGTGGGGTACTGGGTCTGGCCTGAGCACTGAGTGGGGTACAGGGTCTGTAACTGATCACTGAGTGTGGCACAGGGTCTGTACTGATCACTGAGTGGGGTACGGGGTCTGTACTGAGCACAGAGTGGGGTACTGGGTCTGGACTGAGCACTGAGTGGGATACAGGTTCTGTACAGTGCAGTGAGTGGGGTACGGTGTCTGTAGTGAGCACTGAGTTGGGTGTAGGGTCTGTACTGAGCACTGTGTGGGGTATAGGTTCTATACTGGGGACTGAGTCAGGTTCGGGGTCTGTACTGAGCACTGAGTAGGGTACAGGGTCTGTACTGAGTACTAGGTGGGGTATAGACTTGTTTTGAGCACAGAGTGGGGTATAGGATCTGTACTGTGCACTGAGTGGGGTACAAGGTCTGTACTGAGCACTGAGAAGGGTACAGGGTCTGTACTGAGCACTGAGAAGGGTACAGGGTCTGTACTGAGCACTGAGTGGGATACAGGAACTGTACTGAGCACTGAGTGGGGTACAGGGTCTGTACTGAGCACTGAGTGGGGTACGGGGTCTGTACTGAGTACTACGTGGGGTACAGGGTTTGTACTGTGCACTGAGTGGGGTAAAGGGTCTGTACTGAGCACTGAGTTGGGTAAAGGGTCTGTACTGAGCACTGAGTGGGATACAGGAACTGTACTGAGCACTGAGTGGGGTACGGGGTCTGTACTGAGCACAGAGTGGGGTACAGGGTCTGTACAGTGCACTGAGTGAGGTATAGGGTCTGTACTGAGCACTGAGAAGGGTTCAGGGTCTGTACTGAGCACTGAGAAGGGTACAGGGTCTGCACTGAGCACTGAGTGGGGTACAGGGTCTGTACTGAGGACTGAGTGAGGTACAGGGTCTGTGCTGAGGACTGAGTGAGGTACAGGGTCTGTGCTGAGCACTGAGTGGGGTACAGGGACTGTACTGAGCACTGAGTGGGGTGCAGGGTCTGTACTGAGCACTGAGTGGGGTACAGGGACTGTACTGAGCACTGAGTGAGGTACAGGGACTGTACTGAGCACTGAGTGGGGTACAGGGTCTGTACTGAGCGCTGAGTGGGGAAAAGGTCTGAACTGAGCACTGTGTGGCGTACAGGGTCTGTACTGAGTACTAAGTGGGGTACAGCACTTGTACTGAGCACAGAGTGGGGTATAGGATCTGTACTGAGCACTGAGTGGGGTACAAGGTCTGTACTGAGCACAGAGTGGGGTATAGGATCTGTACTGAGCACTGAGTGGGATACAGTGTCTGTACTACAGGGTCTGTACTGAGCACGGAGAAGGGTACAGGGTCTGTACTGAGCACTGAGAAGGGTACAGGGTCTGTACTGAGCGCTGAGTGGGGTACAAGGTCTGTACTGAGCACTGAGTAGGGTACAGGGTCTGTACTGAGCACTGAGTGGGGTATAGGGTCTGTACTGAGCACTGAGTGGGGTACAGGATCTGTACTGAGCACTGAGTGGGGTACAGGGTCTGTACTGAGCATTGAGTTGGGTACAGGGTCCGTACTGAGTACTGATTGGGTACAGGGTCTGTACTGAGCGCTGAGTGGGGTACAGGGCCTGTACTGAGCATTGAGTGGGGTATAGGATCTTTACTGAGCACTGAGTGGGGTAAAGTGTCTGTACTGAGCACAGAGTGGCGTACCGGATCTGTACTGAGCAATGAGTCGGGTGTAGGGTCTGTACTGAGCACAGATTGGGATACTGAGTCAGTACTGAGTACTGAGTGGGGTACAGTGTCTGTACTGCACACTGAGTCAGGTTCAGGGTCTGTACATAGCACTGAGTCGAGTACAGGGTCCGTACGTAGCACTGAGTAGGGTTCTGGGTCCGTACTGAGCCCTGAGTGGGGTACAGGGTCTGTACTGAGCACTGAGTGGGATACAGGGTCTGTACTGAGCACTGAGTGGGGTACAGGGTCTGTCCTGAGCACTGAGTGGAGTACAGGGTCTGTACTGAGCATTGAGTTGGGTACAGGGTCTGTACTGAGTACTGATTGGGTACAGGGTCTGTACTGAGCGCTGAGTGGGGTACAGGGACTGTACTGAGCATTGAGTGGGGTATAGGATCTTTACTGAGTACTAAGTGGGGTACAGCGTTTGTACCCCACTTAGTCCTCAGTACTAAGTGATGATAGTACAACGTATCATCTGCCGTCATTTTCGTCACCTCCAAACAGACCCCACCACCAGTGATATATTTCCCTCCCCTCCCCTATCAGCGTTCTGAAAAGACCACTCCCTCCGTGATTCCCTCGTCAAGTCCACACCCCCCACCAACGCAACCTCCACTCCCGGCACCTTCCCCTGCAACCGCAAGAAATGCAAAACTTGCGCCCACACCTCCCCCCTCACTTCCCTCCAAGGCCCCAAGGGACACTTCCATATCCACCACAAATTCACCTGCACCTCCACACACATAATTTACTGCATCCTCTGCACCCGATGTGGCCTCCTCTATATTGGGGAGACAGGCCGCCTACTTGCGGAGCGTTTCAGAGAACATCTCTGGGACACCCGGACCAACCAACCCAACCACCCCGTGGCTCAACACTTCAACTCCCCCTCCCACTCCACCAAGGGCATGCAGATCCTTGGACTCCTCCATCGCCAGACCATGGCAACACGACAGTTGGAGGAAGAGCACCTCATCTTCTGCCTGGGAACCCTCCAACCACAAGGGATGAACTCAGATTACTCCAGTTTCCTCATTTCCCCTCCCCCATCTTGTCTCAGTCAAATCCCTCGAACTCAGCACCGCCTTCCTAACCTGCAATCTTCTTCCTGACCTCTCCGCCCCCACCCAACTCCGGCCTATCACCCTCACCTTGACCTTCCTCCACCTATCGCATTTCCAAAGCCCCTCCCCCTAGTCCCTCCTCCCTACCTTTTATCTTAGCCTGCTGGACACACTTTCCTCATTCCTGAAGAAGGGCTCATGCCCGAAACGTCGATTCTCCTGTTCATTGGATGCTGCCCAACCTGTTGCGCTTTTCCAGCAACACATTTTCAGCTCTGATCTCCAGCATCTGCAGTCCTCACTTTCTCCTACAGCGTTTGTAATGAGCACTGAGTGGGGTGCAGGGTCTGTACTGAGCTCTGAGCGGGGTACAGGGTCTGTACTGAGCACTGGGTGGGGTACAGGGTCTGTACTGAGCACTGAGTGGGGTATTGGATCTGTACTGTGCAGAGTGGGGTCCAGGATCAGTACTGCGCACTGAGTCGGGTACAGCGTTTGTAATGAGCACTGAGTGGGGTGCAGGGTCTGTACTGCGCACTGAGTGGGATTCAGGGTCTGTACTGAGCACTGAGTGGGGTACAGGGTCTGTACTGAGCACCGAGAAGGGTATATGGTCTGTATTGAGCACTGAGTGGGGTACAGGGCCTGTACTGAGCACTGAGTGGGGGATTGGACCTGTACTGAGCACACCCGGATACAGGGGCTGTACTCAGCACTGAGTGGGGTATAGGATCTGTACTGAGCACTGAGTGGGGTACTGGGTCTGTACTGCGCACCGAGTGGGGTACTGGGTCTGTACTGCGCACCGAGTGGGGTGCAGGGCCTGTGCTGCGCACCGAGTGGGGTGCAGGGCCTGTGCTGCGCACCGAGTGGGGTGCAGGGCCTGTGCTGCGCACCGAGTCGGGTGCAGGGCCTGTGCTGCGCACCGAGTCGGGTGCAGGGCCTGTGCTGCGCACCGAGTCGGGTGCAGGGCCTGTGCTGCGCACCGAGTCGGGTGCAGGGCCTGTGCTGCGCACCGAGTCGGGTGCAGGGCCTGTGCTGCGCACCGGGTGGGGTGCAGGGCCTGTGCTGCGCACCGGGTGGGGTGCAGGGCCTGTGCTGCGCACCGGGTGGGGTGCAGGGCCTGTGCTGCGCACCGGGTGGGGTGCAGGGCCTGTGCTGCGCACCGGGTGGGGTGCAGAGCCTGTGCTGCGCACCGGGTGGGGTGCAGAGCCTGTGCTGCGCACCGGGTGGGGTGCAGGGCCTGTGCTGCGCACCGGGTGGGGTGCAGGGCCTGTGCTGCGCACCGGGTGGGGTGCAGGGCCTGTGCTGCGCACCGGGTGGGGTGCAGGGCCTGTGCTGCGCACCGGGAGTGGGGTACAAGGTCTGTACTGAGCACCGAGTGGGATACAGGATCTGTGCTGTTTACTGGGTGGGGTACAGGATCTGTACTGAGCACTGAGTGGGGTACAGGATCTGTACTGAGCACTGAGTGGGGTACAGGATCTGTACTGAGCACTGAGTGGGGTACAGGATCTGTACTGAGCACTGAGTGGGGTACAGGATCTGTACTGAGCACTGAGTGGGGTACAGGATCTGTACTGAGCACTGAGTGGGGTACAGGATCTGTACTGAGCACTGAGTGGGGTACAGGATCTGTACTGAGCACTGAGTGGGGTACAGGATCTGTACTGAGCACTGAGTGGGGTACAGGATCTGTACTGAGCACTGAGTGGGGTACAGGATCTG
The DNA here is from genome assembly GCF_037043375.1 of Chiloscyllium plagiosum. NCBI lineage: Eukaryota > Metazoa > Chordata > Chondrichthyes > Orectolobiformes > Hemiscylliidae > Chiloscyllium > Chiloscyllium plagiosum. Next base: position 92,716,706 of record NW_028270139.1, on the reverse strand, counting down.
TACTGAGCACTGAGTGGGGTACAGGATCTGTACTGAGCACTCAGTGGGATGCAGGATCTGTACTGAGCACTGAGTGGGATGCAGGATCTGTACTGAGCACTGAGTGGGGTGCAGGGTCTGTACTGAGCACTGAGTGGGGTGCAGGGTCTGTACTGAGCACTGAGTGGGGTGCAGGGTCTGTACTGAGCACTGAGTGGGGTGCAGGGTCTGTACTGAGCACTGAGTGGGGTGCAGGGTCTGTACTGAGCACTGAGTGGGGTGCAGGGTCTGTACTGAGCACTGAGTGGGGTGCAGGGTCTGTACTGAGCACTGAGTGGGGTGCAGGGTCTGTACTGAGCACTGAGTGGGGTGCAGGGTCTGTACTGAGCACTGAGTGGGGTGCAGGGTCTGTACTGAGCACTGAGTGGGGTGCAGGGTCTGTACTGAGCACTGAGTGGGGTGCAGGGTCTGTACTGAGCACTGAGTGGGGTGCAGGGTCTGTACTGAGCACTGAGTGGGGTGCAGGGTCTGTACTGAGCACTGAGTGGGGTGCAGGGTCTGTACTGAGCACTGAGTGGGGTGCAGGGTCTGTACTGAGCACTGAGTGGGGTGCAGGGTCTGTACTGAGCACTGAGTGGGGTGCAGGGTCTGTACTGAGCACTGAGTGGGGTGCAGGGTCTGTACTGAGCACTGAGTGGGGTGCAGGGTCTGTACTGAGCACTGAGTGGGGTGCAGGGTCTGTACTGAGCACTGAGTGGGGTGCAGGGTCTGTACTGAGCACTGAGTGGGGTGCAGGGTCTGTACTGAGCACTGAGTGGGGTGCAGGGTCTGTACTGAGCACTGAGTGGGGTGCAGGGTCTGTACTGAGCACTGAGTGGGGTGCAGGGTCTGTACTGAGCACTGAGTGGGGTGCAGGGTCTGTACTGAGCACTGAGTGGGGTGCAGGGTCTGTACTGAGCACTGAGTGGGGTGCAGGGTCTGTACTGAGCACTGAGTGGGGTGCAGGGTCTGTACTGAGCACTGAGTGGGGTGCAGGGTCTGTACTGAGCACTGAGTGGGGTACTGGGTCTGTACTGAGCACTGAGTGGGGTACAGGATCCTTACTGAGCACTGAGTGGGGTACAGGATCTGTACTGTGTGCTGAGTGAGGAGCAGCGTCTGTAGTGAGGATGGAGTGGGGAACACCGTAGAAACTGAGCACTGAGTGGAGTACAGGGTCTGTACTGAGCACTGAGTGGGGTACAGGGACTGTACTGAGCATTGAGTGGGGTACAGGGTCTGTGCTGTTTACTGGGTGGGGTACTGGATCTGTGCTGTTTACTGGGTGGGGTACAGGATCTGTACTGAGCACTGAGTGGGGTACAGGATCTGTACTGAGCACTGAGTGGGGTACAGGATCTGTACTGAGCACTGAGTGGGGTACAGGGTCTGTACTGAGCACTGAGTGGGGTACAGGGTCTGTACTGAGCACTGAGTGGGGTACAGGGTCTGTACTGAGCACTGAGTGGGGTACAGGGTCTGTACTGAGCACTGAGTGGGGTACAGGGTCTGTACTGAGCACTGAGTGGGGTACAGGGTCTGTACTGAGCACTGAGTGGGGTACAGGGTCTGTACTGAGCACTGAGTGGGGTACAGGGTCTGTACTGAGCACTGAGTGGGGTACTGGGTCTGTACTGAGCACTGAGTGGGGTACTGGGTCTGTACTGAGCACTGAGTGGGGTACAGGGTCTGTACTGAGCACTGAGTGGGGTACTTGGTTTTTACTGAGCATTGAGTGGGGTACAGGATCCTTACTGAGCACTGAGTAGGGCTTGGGGTCCGTACTGAGCACTGAGTGGTGTATAGGATCTGTACTGTGTGCTGAGTGAGGAGCAGCGTCTGTAGTGAGGATGGAGTGGGGAACACCGTAGAAACTGAGCACTGAGTGGAGTACAGGGTCTGTACTGAGCACTGAGTGGAGTACAGGGTCTGTACTGAGCACTGAGTGGGGTACAGGGTCTGTACTGAGCACTGAGTGGGGTACAGGGTCTGTACTGAGCACTGAGTGGGGTACAGAGTCTGTACTGAGCACTGAGTGGGGTACAGGGTCTGTACTGAGCACTGAGTGGGGTACAGGGTCTGTACTGAGCACTGAGTGGGGTACAGGGTCTGTACTGAGCACTGAGTGGGGTACAGGGTCTGTACTGAGCACTGAGTGGGGTACAGGGTCTGTACTGAGCACTGAGTGGGGTACAGGGTCTGTACTGAGCACTGAGTGGGGTACAGGGTCTGTACTGAGCACTGAGTGGGGTACAGGGTCTGTACTGAGCACTGAGTGGGGTACAGGGTCTGTACTGAGCACTGAGTGGGGTACAGGGTCTGTACTGAGCACTGAGTGGGGTACAGGGTCTGTACTGAGCACTGAGTGGGGTACAGGGTCTGTACTGAGCACTGAGTGGGGTACAGGGTCTGTACTGAGCACTGAGTGGGGTACAGGGTCTGTACTGAGCACTGAGTGGGGTACAGGGTCTGTACTGAGCACTGAGTGGGGTACAGGGTCTGTACTGAGCACTGAGTGGGGTACAGGGTCTGTACTGAGCACTGAGTGGGGTACAGGGTCTGTACTGAGCACTGAGTGGGGTACAGGGTCTGTACTGAGCACTGAGTGGGGTACAGGGTCTGTACTGAGCACTGAGTGGGGTACAGGGTCTGTACTGAGCACTGAGTGGGGTACAGGGTCTGTACTGAGCACTGAGTGGGGTACAGGGTCTGTACTGAGCACTGAGTGGGGTACAGGGTCTGTACTGAGCACTGAGTGGGGTACAGGGTCTGTACTGAGCACTGAGTGGGGTACAGGGTCTGTACTGAGCACTGAGTGGGGTACAGGGTCTGTACTGAGCACTGAGTGGGGTACAGGGTCTGTACTGAGCACTGAGTGGGGTACAGGGTCTGTACTGAGCACTGAGTGGGGTACAGGGTCTGTACTGAGCACTGAGTGGGGTACAGGGTCTGTACTGAGCACTGAGTGGGGTACAGGGTCTGTACTGAGCACTGAGTGGGGTACAGGGTCTGTACTGAGCACTGAGTGGGGTACAGGGTCTGTACTGAGCACTGAGTGGGGTACAGGGTCTGTACTGAGCACTGAGTGGGGTACAGGGTCTGTACTGAGCACTGAGTGGGGTACAGGGTCTGTACTGAGCACTGAGTGGGGTACAGGGTCTGTACTGAGCACTGAGTGGGGTACAGGGTCTGTACTGAGCACTGAGTGGGGTACTGGGTCTGTACTGAGCACTGAGTGGGGTACTGGGTCTGTACTGAGCACTGAGTGGGGTACTGGGTCTGTACTGAGCACTGAGTGGGGTACTGGGTCTGTACTGAGCACTGAGTGGGGTACTGGGTCTGTACTGAGCACTGAGTGGGGTACTGGGTCTGTACTGAGCACTGAGTGGGGTACTGGGTCTGTACTGAGCACTGAGTGGGGTACTGGGTCTGTACTGAGCACTGAGTGGGGTACTGGGTCTGTACTGAGCACTGAGTGGGGTACTGGGTCTGTACTGAGCACTGAGTGGGGTACTGGGTCTGTACTGAGCACTGAGTGGGGTTCAGGGTCTGTACTGAGCCCTGAGTGGGGTATAGGATCTGTACTGAGTCGGGTGTCGGGTCTGTACTGAGCACAGAGTGGGGTACAGGGTCTGTACTGAGCACTGAGTGGGGTATAGGATCTGTACTGAGCACTGTCAGGTACAGAATCTGTACTGAGCACTGAGTGGGGTACTGGATCTGTACTGAGCACTGAGTAGGTTTCAGGGTCTGTACTGAGCATGAGTGCGGTACAGGATCTCTACTGATCACTGAGTCAGGTTGAGGATCTGTACTGAGCACTGAGTGGGGTTCATGGTGTGTACTGAGCACTAAGTGGGGTACAGGGTCTGTACTGTGTGCTGAGTGAGGAGCAGCATCTGTAGTGAGGATGGAGTGGGGAACACCGTAGAAACTGAGCACTGAGTCACGGACAGGGTCTGTACTGAGCACTGAGTGGGGTACAGGGTCTGTACTGAGCACTGAGTCGGGTGTAGGGTCTGTACTGAGCACAGAGGGGGGTACAGGGTCTGTACTGAGTACAGAGTGGGATACAGAGTCAGTACTGAGCACCGCCTGGGGTTCATGGTCTGTACTGAGCACAGAGTGGGGTACTGGATCTGTGCGGAGCACTGAGTAGGGATCAGGGTCTGCACTGAGTACTGAGTCAGGTTCAGGCTCTAAAATGAGCACTGAGTGGAGTACAGGATCTGTACTGTGTACTGAGTGGAGTACAGGATCTGTACTGAGTACTGAGTGGAGTACAGGATCTGTACTGTGTACTGAGTGGAGTACAGGATCTGTACTGTGTACTGAGTGGAGTACAGGATCTGTACTGTGTACTGAGTGGAGTACAGGATCTGTACTGTGTACTGAGTGGAGTACAGGATCTGTACTGTGTACTGAGTGGAGTACAGGATCTGTACTGTGTACTGAGTGGAGTACAGGATCTGTACTGTGTACTGAGTGGAGTACAGGATCTGTACTGTGTACTGAGTGGAGTACAGGATCTGTACTGTGTACTGAGTGGGGTACAGGATCTGTACTGTGTACTGAGTGGGGTACAGGATCTGTACTGTGTACTGAGTGGGGTACAGGATCTGTCCTGTGTACTGAGTGGGGTACAGGGTCTGTCCTGTGCACTGAGTGGGGTACAGGGTCTGTCCTGTGCACTGAGTGGGGTACAGGGTCTGTCCTGTGCACTGAGTGGGGTACAGGGTCTGTCCTGTGCACTGAGTGGGGTACAGGGTCTGTCCTGTGCACTGAGTGGGGTACAGGGTCTGTCCTGTGCACTGAGTGGGGTACAGGGTCTGTCCTGTGCACTGAGTGGGGTACAGGGTCTGTCCTGTGCACTGAGTGGGGTACAGGGTCTGTCCTGTGCACTGAGTGGGGTACAGGGTCTGTCCTGTGCACTGAGTGGGGTACAGGGTCTGTCCTGTGCACTGAGTGGGGTACAGGGTCTGTCCTGTGCACTGAGTGGGGTACAGGGTCTGTCCTGTGCACTGAGTGGGGTACAGGGTCTGTCCTGTGCACTGAGTGGGGTACAGGGTCTGTCCTGTGCACTGAGTGGGGTACAGGGTCTGTCCTGTGCACTGAGTGGGGTACAGGGTCTGTCCTGTGCACTGAGTGGGGTACAGGGTCTGTCCTGTGCACTGAGTGGGGTACAGGGTCTGTCCTGTGCACTGAGTGGGGTACAGGGTCTGTCCTGTGCACTGAGTGGGGTACAGGGTCTGTCCTGTGCACTGAGTGGGGTACAGGGTCTGTCCTGTGCACTGAGTGGGGTACAGGGTCTGTCCTGTGCACTGAGTGGGGTACAGGGTCTGTCCTGTGCACTGAGTGGGGTACAGGGTCTGTCCTGTGCACTGAGTGGGGTACAGGGTCTGTCCTGTGCACTGAGTGGGGTACAGGGTCTGTCCTGTGCACTGAGTGGGGTACAGGGTCTGTCCTGTGCACTGAGTGGGGTACAGGGTCTGTCCTGTGCACTGAGTGGGGTACAGGGTCTGTCCTGTGCACTGAGTGGGGTACAGGGTCTGTCCTGTGCACTGAGTGGGGTACTGGGTCTGTCCTGTGCACTGAGTGGGGTACTGGGTCTGTCCTGTGCACTGAGTGGGGTACTGGGTCTGTCCTGTGCACTGAGTGGGGTACTGGGTCTGTCCTGTGCACTGAGTGGGGTACTGGGTCTGTCCTGTGCACTGAGTGGGGTACTGGGTCTGTCCTGTGCACTGAGTGGGGTACTGGGTCTGTCCTGTGCACTGAGTGGGGTACAGGGTCTGTCCTGTGCACTGAGTGGGGTACAGGGTCTGTCCTGTGCACTGAGTGGGGTACAGGGTCTGTCCTGTGCACTGAGTGGGGTACAGGGTCTGTCCTGTGCACTGAGTGGGGTACAGGGTCTGTCCTGTGCACTGAGTGGGGTACAGGGTCTGTCCTGTGCACTGAGTGGGGTACAGGGTCTGTCCTGTGCACTGAGTGGGGTACAGGGTCTGTCCTGTGCACTGAGTGGGGTACAGGGTCTGTCCTGTGCACTGAGTGGGGTACAGGGTCTGTCCTGTGCACTGAGTGGGGTACAGGGTCTGTCCTGTGCACTGAGTGGGGTACAGGGTCTGTCCTGTGCACTGAGTGGGGTACAGGGTCTGTCCTGTGCACTGAGTGGGGTACAGGGTCTGTCCTGTGCACTGAGTGGGGTACAGGGTCTGTCCTGTGCACTGAGTGGGGTACAGGGTCTGTCCTGTGCACTGAGTGGGGTACAGGGTCTGTCCTGTGCACTGAGTGGGGTACAGGGTCTGTCCTGTGCACTGAGTGGGGTACAGGGTCTGTCCTGTGCACTGAGTGGGGTACAGGGTCTGTCCTGTGCACTGAGTGGGGTACAGGGTCTGTCCTGTGCACTGAGTGGGGTACAGGGTCTGTCCTGTGCACTGAGTGGGGTACAGGGTCTGTCCTGTGCACTGAGTGGGGTACAGGGTCTGTCCTGTGCACTGAGTGGGGTACAGGGTCTGTCCTGTGCACTGAGTGGGGTACAGGGTCTGTCCTGTGCACTGAGTGGGGTACAGGGTCTGTCCTGTGCACTGAGTGGGGTACAGGGTCTGTCCTGTGCACTGAGTGGGGTACAGGGTCTGTCCTGTGCACTGAGTGGGGTACAGGGTCTGTCCTGTGCACTGAGTGGGGTACAGGGTCTGTCCTGTGCACTGAGTGGGGTACAGGGTCTGTCCTGTGCACTGAGTGGGGTACAGGGTCTGTCCTGTGCACTGAGTGGGGTACAGGGTCTGTCCTGTGCACTGAGTGGGGTACAGGGTCTGTCCTGTGCACTGAGTGGGGTACAGGGTCTGTCCTGTGCACTGAGTGGGGTACAGGGTCTGTCCTGTGCACTGAGTGGGGTACAGGGTCTGTCCTGTGCACTGAGTGGGGTACAGGGTCTGTCCTGTGCACTGAGTGGGGTACAGGGTCTGTCCTGTGCACTGAGTGGGGTACAGGGTCTGTCCTGTGCACTGAGTGGGGTACAGGGTCTGTCCTGTGCACTGAGTGGGGTACAGGGTCTGTCCTGTGCACTGAGTGGGGTACAGGGTCTGTCCTGTGCACTGAGTGGGGTACAGGGTCTGTCCTGTGCACTGAGTGGGGTACAGGGTCTGTCCTGTGCACTGAGTGGGGTACAGGGTCTGTCCTGTGCACTGAGTGGGGTACAGGGTCTGTCCTGTGCACTGAGTGGGGTACAGGGTCTGTCCTGTGCACTGAGTGGGGTACAGGGTCTGTCCTGTGCACTGAGTGGGGTACAGGGTCTGTCCTGTGCACTGAGTGGGGTACAGGGTCTGTCCTGTGCACTGAGTGGGGTACAGGGTCTGTCCTGTGCACTGAGTGGGGTACAGGGTCTGTCCTGTGCACTGAGTGGGGTACAGGGTCTGTCCTGTGCACTGAGTGGGGTACAGGGTCTGTCCTGTGCACTGAGTGGGGTACAGGGTCTGTCCTGTGCACTGAGTGGGGTACAGGGTCTGTCCTGTGCACTGAGTGGGGTACAGGGTCTGTCCTGTGCACTGAGTGGGGTACAGGGTCTGTCCTGTGCACTGAGTGGGGTACAGGGTCTGTCCTGTGCACTGAGTGGGGTACAGGGTCTGTCCTGTGCACTGAGTGGGGTACAGGGTCTGTCCTGTGCACTGAGTGGGGTACAGGGTCTGTCCTGTGCACTGAGTGGGGTACAGGGTCTGTCCTGTGCACTGAGTGGGGTACAGGGTCTGTCCTGTGCACTGAGTGGGGTACAGGGTCTGTCCTGTGCACTGAGTGGGGTACAGGGTCTGTCCTGTGCACTGAGTGGGGTACAGGGTCTGTCCTGTGCACTGAGTGGGGTACAGGGTCTGTCCTGTGCACTGAGTGGGGTACAGGGTCTGTCCTGTGCACTGAGTGGGGTACAGGGTCTGTCCTGTGCACTGAGTGGGGTACAGGGTCTGTCCTGTGCACTGAGTGGGGTACAGGGTCTGTCCTGTGCACTGAGTGGGGTACAGGGTCTGTCCTGTGCACTGAGTGGGGTACAGGGTCTGTCCTGTGCACTGAGTGGGGTACAGGGTCTGTCCTGTGCACTGAGTGGGGTACAGGGTCTGTCCTGTGCACTGAGTGGGGTACAGGGTCTGTCCTGTGCACTGAGTGGGGTACAGGGTCTGTCCTGTGCACTGAGTGGGGTACAGGGTCTGTCCTGTGCACTGAGTGGGGTACAGGGTCTGTCCTGTGCACTGAGTGGGGTACAGGGTCTGTCCTGTGCACTGAGTGGGGTACAGGGTCTGTCCTGTGCACTGAGTGGGGTACAGGGTCTGTCCTGTGCACTGAGTGGGGTACAGGGTCTGTCCTGTGCACTGAGTGGGGTACAGGGTCTGTCCTGTGCACTGAGTGGGGTACAGGGTCTGTCCTGTGCACTGAGTGGGGTACAGGGTCTGTCCTGTGCACTGAGTGGGGTACAGGGTCTGTCCTGTGCACTGAGTGGGGTACAGGGTCTGTCCTGTGCACTGAGTGGGGTACAGGGTCTGTCCTGTGCACTGAGTGGGGTACAGGGTCTGTCCTGTGCACTGAGTGGGGTACAGGGTCTGTCCTGTGCACTGAGTGGGGTACAGGGTCTGTCCTGTGCACTGAGTGGGGTACAGGGTCTGTCCTGTGCACTGAGTGGGGTACAGGGTCTGTCCTGTGCACTGAGTGGGGTACAGGGTCTGTCCTGTGCACTGAGTGGGGTACAGGGTCTGTCCTGTGCACTGAGTGGGGTACAGGGTCTGTCCTGTGCACTGAGTGGGGTACAGGGTCTGTCCTGTGCACTGAGTGGGGTACAGGGTCTGTCCTGTGCACTGAGTGGGGTACAGGGTCTGTCCTGTGCACTGAGTGGGGTACAGGGTCTGTCCTGTGCACTGAGTGGGGTACAGGGTCTGTCCTGTGCACTGAGTGGGGTACAGGGTCTGTCCTGTGCACTGAGTGGGGTACAGGGTCTGTCCTGTGCACTGAGTGGGGTACAGGGTCTGTCCTGTGCACTGAGTGGGGTACAGGGTCTGTCCTGTGCACTGAGTGGGGTACAGGGTCTGTCCTGTGCACTGAGTGGGGTACAGGGTCTGTCCTGTGCACTGAGTGGGGTACAGGGTCTGTCCTGTGCACTGAGTGGGGTACAGGGTCTGTCCTGTGCACTGAGTGGGGTACAGGGTCTGTCCTGTGCACTGAGTGGGGTACAGGGTCTGTCCTGTGCACTGAGTGGGGTACAGGGTCTGTCCTGTGCACTGAGTGGGGTACAGGGTCTGTCCTGTGCACTGAGTGGGGTACAGGGTCTGTCCTGTGCACTGAGTGGGGTACAGGGTCTGTCCTGTGCACTGAGTGGGGTACAGGGTCTGTCCTGTGCACTGAGTGGGGTACAGGGTCTGTCCTGTGCACTGAGTGGGGTACAGGGTCTGTCCTGTGCACTGAGTGGGGTACAGGGTCTGTCCTGTGCACTGAGTGGGGTACAGGGTCTGTCCTGTGCACTGAGTGGGGTACAGGGTCTGTCCTGTGCACTGAGTGGGGTACAGGGTCTGTCCTGTGCACTGAGTGGGGTACAGGGTCTGTCCTGTGCACTGAGTGGGGTACAGGGTCTGTCCTGTGCACTGAGTGGGGTACAGGGTCTGTCCTGTGCACTGAGTGGGGTACAGGGTCTGTCCTGTGCACTGAGTGGGGTACAGGGTCTGTCCTGTGCACTGAGTGGGGTACAGGGTCTGTCCTGTGCACTGAGTGGGGTACTGGGTCTGTCCTGTGCACTGAGTGGGGTACTGGGTCTGTCCTGTGCACTGAGTGGGGTACTGGGTCTGTCCTGTGCACTGAGTGGGGTACTGGGTCTGTCCTGTGCACTGAGTGGGGTACTGGGTCTGTCCTGTGCACTGAGTGGGGTACTGGGTCTGTCCTGTGCACTGAGTGGGGTACTGGGTCTGTCCTGTGCACTGAGTGGGGTACTGGGTCTGTCCTGTGCACTGAGTGGGGTACTGGGTCTGTCCTGTGCACTGAGTGGGGTACTGGGTCTGTCCTGTGCACTGAGTGGGATACAGAGTCAGTACTGAGCACCGAGTGGGGTACTGGATCTGTGCGGAGCACTGAGTAGGGATCAGGGTCTGCACTGAGTACTGAGTCAGGTTCAGGCTCTAAAATGAGCACTGAGTGGGGTACAGGATCTGTACTGAGCACTGAGTGGGGTACAGGATCTGTACTGAGCACTGTCAGGTACAGGGTCTCTACTGAGCCCTGACTGGGGTACAGGATCTGTACTGAGCACTGAGTGGGGGATGGGACCTGTACTGAGCACACTCAGGTACAGGGGCTGTACTGAGCACTGAGTAGGTTTCAGGTGGGGTACAGGGCCCGTACTGAGCGCTGAGTGGGGTACGGGGCCCGTACTGAGCGCTGAGTGGGGTACGGGGCCCGTACTGAGCGCTGAGTGGGGTACGGGGCCCGTACTGAGCGCTGAGTGGGGTACGGGGCCCGTACTGAGCGCTGAGTGGGGTACGGGGCCCGTACTGAGCGCTGAGTGGGGTACGGGGCCCGTACGGAGCGCTGAGTGGGGTACGGGGCCCGTACGGAGCGCTGAGTGGGGTACGGGGCCCGTACCGAGCACTTCGTGGGGTACTTGGTTTGTACCGAGCATTGAGTGGGGTACGGGGTCTGTACCGAGCACTGAGTCAGGTTCGGGGTCTGTACCGAGCACTGAGTGAGGTACAAGGTCTTTACTGAGCACTGAGTGAGGTACAAGGTCTTTACTGAGCACTGAGTCAGGTTGAGGATCTGTACTGATCTCTGAGTGGGGTACAGGGTCTGTACTGAGCAATGAGTGGGGTACAGGGTCTGTACAGAGCACTGAGTGGAGTAAGTGTCTGTCCTGAGCACTAAGTGGGGTACTGGATCTGTACGGAGCACTGAGTAGGGTTCAGGGTCTGTACCGAGCACTGAGTAGGGCTCAGGGTCTGTACCGAGCACTGAGTGGGCTACAGGGTCTATACGGAGCACTGAGTAGGGTTCAGAGTCTGTACTGTGCACTGAGGGGGTACAGGGTCTGTACTGAGCAATGAGTAGTGTACAGTGTCTGTACTGAGCACTGAGTAGTGTACAGTGTCTGTACTGAGCAGTGCACAGTGTCTGTACTGAGCAGTGCACAGTGTCTGTACTGAGCACTGAGTAGTGTACAGTGTCTGTACTGAGCACTGAGTGGAGTACAGGGTCTGTACTGAGCACTAAGTGGGGTACTGGATCTGTACGGAGCACTGAGTAGGGTTCAGGGTCTGTACTGAGCACTGAGTAGGGCTTAGGGTCTGTACCGAGCGCTGAGTGGGCTACAGGGTCTGTACGGAGCACTGAGTAGGGCTCAGGGTCTGTACCGAGCGCTGAGTGGGCTACAGGGTCTGTACGGAGCACTGAGTAGGGTTCAGGGTCTGTACTGAGCACTGAGTAGGGCTCAGGGTCTGTACCGAGCACTAAGTGTGCTACAGGATCTGTACCGAGCACTGAGTGGTGTTCAGGGTCTGTACTGACACCGAGTGGGGTACACGGTTTGTACTGAGCACTGAGTGGGGTTCATGGTGTGTTGTGAGCACTGAGTGGGGTACAGGGTCTGTACTGTGTGCTGAGTGAGGAGCAGTGTCTGTAGTGAGGATGGAGTGGGGAACACTGTAGAAACTGAGCACTGAATGGGGTATAGGGTCTGTACTGAGCACTGAGTGGGGTATGGGGTCTGTACTGAGTACAGAGTGGGGTCAGGGGTCTGTGAGAGGAAGCACAAAAGGCCAACATTTTGGATGTAAATTTGTTTCAGAAAAATGTTTCTGAAAAAGATCACACTTGTGGGAAAGCTCGATTGTACATGTCAGAGTTGACTAAAAATGTTTTAAGACTCCCTTTAAGCATTTGTTTTTAAACTGAATGTGGTAGTCATTCCTCGTAATTATCCTTGCACTTATTGTTGCACTTATTGCTCTCATGCAATAAGCCTTCTTGTGAGCTAAGAACAGTGCCTGTTCTGTAGATGTGCTTTGGGACTGTTTTCCCAGCCAGTAATCAATTGACTAGTCCAATAAAGGTCACTGAACTCATAACAGGAACTGATTTTTCTTTCTCTGCAGATGCTGCCAGATCTGCTGAGTCTCTCCAGCACTTTCTGTTTTTGTCAAAGGCAAAGGAGGATCCATAAAAGTAAACTATCATTCATAGTCATACAGCACAGAAACAGGCCCTTTAACTCGGCCATGCTGACCAAGTTTCTGAAACGAAACTAGCCCCATTTGCCTCTGTCTGGCCCATATCTCTCCTATCCATGCAACTGTCCAAATGATTTTTGAATGTTATAATTATATCCACTCCACCACTTCCTCTAGCAGCTTGTTCTATATATGCACTACCCACTGTGTGAAAAAGTTGCCCCTCAGCTCCCTTTTAAATCTTTCCCCTCTCTTCTTAAAATTAAAACCTTATAGAGGTTTACAAAATTATGAGGGGCATGGATAGGATAAACATGCAAAGTCTTTTCCCTAGAGTCAGGGAAACCAGAACTAGAGGGCATAGGTTTAGGGTGAGAGGGGAAAGATATAAAAGAGCCCTAAGGTGCAACTTTTTCACGCAGAGGGTGGTACGTGTATGGAATGAGCTGCCAGAGGATGTGGTGGAGGCTGGTACAATTGCAACATTTAAGAGGCATTTGGATGGGTATATGAATAGGAAGGGTTTGGAGGGATATGGGCCGGGTGCTGGTAGGTGGGACTAGATTGGGTTGGGATATCTGGTCGGCATGGACCATGCTGTACATCTCTATGACTCTATGACTCTAGTCCCCCAACCTCTGGAAAAGACTTTTGCTATTCACCTTGTTCATGCTCCTCACAATTTCTTAAACCTCTACAAGGTCACCTCTCAGCCTCCTATGCTCCAGGCTCTATCCAGCCTCTCCTTGTTAGGTGAATTGGCCATGCTAAATTGCCTGTAGTGTTAGGTGAAGGGGTAAATGTAGGGGAATGGGTCTGGGTGGGTTGCCCTTCGGAAGGTCGGTGTGGACTCGTTGGGCCGAAGGGCCTGTTTCCACACTGTAAGTAATCTAATCTATTCTTATCAAAACCTTCCAATCTCAGTAATACCCTTGTCAATCATTTTTGCACCCTTTATAGTTTAACAGCATTCCTTTGGAACGATGACCAGAATTGTATGCAGTACATTAAATGTCCTGTACATGAAGTCCGAACTCCTGAACTCAATGCTTTGACTGATAAAGGCAAGTGTGCCAAGCACCTTCTTCACCACTCCATCTATCTGTGATACCACTTTCACGGAACTGTGCACCCTCACCCTGTTCGACAACACTCCACAGGCCCCAGCCTTTAACTGCGTCAGTCCTACCCCAGTTTGCTTTGCCAAAATGCAACAACCCTGTATTTATCTAAATTAAATTCCATCTACCATTCCTCAGCCCAAGGGCCCAGTTGATCAAGAACCTATTGTACTCTTAGATAACTTTCATCACTGTCTGCTATGCCACTAATTTTGGTGTCATTCACAAACTTACTCATCATGCCTCCTATATTCTCATCCAAATTGTTCACACAAATGATGAACAAAAGTGGACCCAGTACCGTTCTCTTCAGAACGCCACTGGTCACAGGCCTCCAGTCCGAAAAACAACCCTCTACTGTTTCAGTCCCATTCCACTGCCAGACTAGTTTAAACCCTCCCGAGTAGATCTAACAAATCTCCCCCTTCATGACATTGGTTCCCCTCCAGTTCAGGTGCAACCTGTCCCTCTTTTACAGGTCACCTCTGCCCCAGAAGAAACTGCTCAAATCAAACTGCTGTCATGGCAGGTGCTGCCTGGCCTGTTGAGTATTTGCAAAATTTTAAAGATTTTGTTTGGCTTTCGTTCTTGCATAGTTCCCACTTTGTTGATGTTATAATTCTGGTAGTTTATAACCCCACCTAGTGACCAGTATCAGATTTAACCGAAGGAGTACGAAATGATAGGAAGATTGCAAGGCATTGTTACCATATTATCTGTTAAATGCTGCTTGTTTGACACCAGGGATTTATCACATCGAAGCCATGTAATCAATCATGATATCAGATAAATATTGGTTGTGATTACACCGGTATATTTTTCATGGACAAATAGTTACCCAGCAATATGAGTGCAACAAAAAAAAACGAAAGAACTGCGATTGCTGGAAATTGTGGAACCTTACTAGTCATTTAAACAGAAGGGTACAACACACAAAATGAAGCCATTCTGCTCATCTAGATTTCACTATTTTAGGGCATAATTTGGATATTCTGAGAACATTATCTTACTTAGATTTTCATAGAATCCCTACTGTGTGGAAACAGGCCCAACAAGTTCACACCAACCCTCTGAAGGATAACCCACCCAGATGCATTCCCCTACCCTATTATTTTACATTTATCCCAAACTAATGCACCTTTCCTACACATCCATGAACACTGTGGGCAATTTAGCATGACCAATTCACCTGGCCTGTACGAGGACACCGGAACACCCAGGAGAAACTCATGCAGACACGGAGAGAATGTGCAAACTCCACATAGACAGTCACATGAGGCTGGAATTGAACCCAGGTCCCTGGTGCTGTGAGGCAGCAGTGCTAACCACTGAGCCACTGTGCTATCTCTTGACTAGGACACAAATTGGTTTGTAAAAAATATTGGAGGAGAAAGTGAGGACTGCAGATGCTGGAGATCAGAGCTGAAAATGTGTTGCTGGAAAAGCGCAGCAGGGCAGGCAGCATCCAAGGAACAGGAGAATCGACGTTTCGGGCATAAGCAACACTGTCACAGACACTGTAAACGCCCAGGAAATTATTTTGTCAGTGACTTCCATGTTTATTTAATCAGTTCCCTAATTTCCTGAGACTTTTGAACCACCCCAACATTTCCCTCACTGAAATCGCTGCACTGCTAGCTATGGTAGCCGTACACTCTGGTAAAATCAATGGCAACTTTGAGTCAGTTGAATTAAATCCACTGTGATTATTACTGTCAGTTTGTTACATCTAGTCCTGTTCCCAGTGGCAAATAAAAGCAGTTTAGTGGCAGCACAATGTAACCTCAATGTGCTGTGCTGCAAGTGTGTGGACTGAAAAATTAAATGAAAAGAGCAATGAAAAGTTGTCAAACACTCTGCTGTAAGAGACCCACTTTTGTGATGTATATATATATCTCTTTCTCTCTCTCTCTCTCTCTCTCTGTCCAAGACATCTGTGTTCTTCCAGACTCTCTCTTATTGAGTGCAAAGCTATCCTGCAAAAATATTAAGAGTACACTAATGTGGATAAATTGAAAATGGACAAGGAAGCTTAACTGGTCATGCAAACTAACAGAATGAAACAGAAAATGTATGCAAGGGAGCAGGCAAAATCTCAGGGGATGTGAGAAAGTGTGCAGTGTAAAGTATCAGAAAAGTGAAAAAGTGAATTCAAGTCCAAACAAGGTGAAAGCAGAATGGTGTTGGAGCCAGTTATGGGGATAATAGATAATGATTTTGTGAGCATATGTGGAAGGAAATATTGCAATTGAATTAGAGCAGGGATTGATTGGTACTGTTTGTTGGGGAGGTAAAACAGTTTTCAGTCTGAAGGAAGATTTACCTTTGGAGCTCTGGTAAGGTCTTTAAACCTTTTCTTACACTGTCAGGTTCTAGGGGATCTGGAGAGCTGATCACTTATTTAAAATCGACTGAATATCAAAATTCGGCCCACTGCATAAGCCTAATAGATTCTGCATTGAACTTAATTTAAAACATTTAATCTAAGTTCAGTTTTTAATGTGTGTTTCAGATGTCATGGAACCCCATATTGATGTGCAAGTGGAAGTGGAAAACTCTACTACTATCCATGTTAAGTGGGACTCACATCTTCATTCCGTATTGCAATGTGTTCTGGTCATCTTCGTGAAAGGAAGCAAGGAAGATGAGATATTTTTACTGCCCAGGTAAAACAATGTACAGAGGGTCTGAGGAGAAAAAGGAACATTCAAATATTTGCATTGCATACAGATCTAGGTGGGCGGCACGGTGGCACAGTGGTTAGCACTGCTGCCTCACAGCGCCAGAGACCCGGGTTCAATTCCCGCCTCAGGCGACTGACTGTGTGGAGTTTGCACGTTCTCCCCGTGTCTGCGTGGGTTTCCTCCGGGTGCTCCGGTTTCCTCCCACAGTCCAAAAGATGTGCAGGGTCAGGTGAATTGGCCATGCTAAAATTGCCCGTAGTGTTAGGTAAGGGGTAAATGTAGGGGTATGGGTGGGTTTCGCTTCGGCGGGTCGGTGTGGACTTGTTGGGCCAAAGGGCCTGTTTCCACACTGTAATGTAATCTAATCTAATCTAATCTTTCCTAAATATTATTCTTTACAGAGATTTGATTAAGTAAGTCACTCCAAACCTGGCACAGATTACCTAATTATTTTAGACCATTTTTGACCAATAAGTTAATTCTGAGATCAAGCGACTTTGGAATATTTTGTCAGGGCATATTCTATAAGATGTACGACAATGAATGCCCTGTGCAATTTAGAATCAGGGTTTCCGTCTCACTACAGAGATGGAACCAGAGTAGCTCTGTTAGTGTTCCTGTCTACAAAAATACATAGACTCCATCAACAAACACATAGACCTGGACCCAATATACCGGCCACTACAGCGGACAGCTGAAACTGACAACCGGAAGCGGCAGGGACAGGCCACTATAAATGCTGGAGGAAACACCACAGAAGCGCTTCTCAGGAGGCTCCCAAGCACTGAGGATGTCACCTAGACAGGGGACGAAACGTTTGCAACAAAAACTTCCAGCTCGGCGAACAGAACCACAGCAAAAATACATAGAGATTAGAGCACAGGCACAAGTAACATGTAGTACCAGTGCACTCATGCATTTAGCCTCCATGTCAGCAAAATCTAAATCACTTTTAATAATCTTATTCCCATATCCCTTCATCACCTTTTCCTCTTCTATCTTCTATTTAATTTAACATAGTTTTTACCCCAAAACATAACTTGGGAAGTGAATTCTGAAGCCTGACATCGCTGTGTTGAAGCATCTCTTGGTCTCTTTTGTTGTATCATTTTGTACCTTTGATTTCTGCTCCTTATCCTTCAACCATTGAAGACAGTCTGCTTCTATCTACTGTGTATCATCCTTTGCATCTTTTAGTTGTTCTAAGACAATTAGATGTAGGAGCAGAAGTTGGCCATTCAGCCCATCGAGACTTCTCTAAGATCATGGCTGATCTGATAACCTTTAAGTCCATCTTCCTACCTTTAAGCCATACCCTTGATTCCCTTAGCGATTCAATATATTAAATATTCTAAACTACTCTTTGTAACAAATTCCACTGATTAATCACCCTCTGAGGGAAGCATTTCCAGTAAAGTGTAATATTGCTGGTGCTGTATTTTGAAAAATGCACATAAAATGCTGGAAAAATGCATAATGCAGGATAAAATATTCAGCAAAAAATATTGGGTGCTTGTGTTAAACAGGTGGCAATAAGTGTCATGATTTGGAGATGCCGGTGTTGGACTGGGGTGTATAAAGTTAAAAATCACACAACACCAGGTTATAGTCCAACAGGTTTAATTGGAAGCACACTAGCTTGCGGAGCGATGCTCCTTCATCCACAACCACCTGATGAAGGAGCAGTGCTCTGAAAGCTAGTGTGCTTACACAAAATTTGTGAAGGTTTGTAGCTCAGGTTGAGGTTTAGGGTGTAGGTTTGCTCGCTGAGCTGTAGGTTTGATATCCAGACGTTTCATTACCTGGCTAGGTGACATTATCAGTGGCGACCTCCAAGTGAAGCGAAGCTGTTGTCTCCTGCTTTCTATTTATATCTTTCTCCTGGATGGGGTTCCTGGGGTTTGTGGTGATGTCATTTCCTGTTTGTTTTCTGAGAGGTTGATAGATGGCATCTAGATCTATGCGTTTGTTTATGGCGTTGTGGTTGGAGTGCCAGGCCTCGCATTACAATTAAACCTGTTGGACTATAACGTGGTGTTGCGCAATAATTGTGGGTGACTTTTAAACTACATGTCAACTGGATAAGTCAAATTGGTTAATGAGGTGTTTACTGAATGCTTTTGAGGTAGTTACTTAGAGCAGCATTTCTGGAACTGACAGAAAGCAGGCTATATTTGACTTGGTACTGTGTAATGTACCAGATTTCATTAATGACATCAGGATTAAGGCACTCGTAGGTAGCAGCAACCATAATATGATTGAATTTTACATTGTGTTTGAAAGGGAGAAGAGAGTAGTATTTTAAACTTTATAAAAGGGCAACCTTTTGAGCTAGCTGAAGTGAACTGGGATGTTAAGCTAGGAGGTAGATCAGTAGTTATATTCCTATGTTCTATGTTCTATGTAAGGGTATATTTAAGAATATTCACTATAACTACATTCCTACTATAAGGAAAATTTACAAGAGCAGGACCCACTATCCATAATTAACTAAAGAAGTTAGAGAAAAATCCGGTGCTTTCCAGTGGTTATCCTTTGAATCCCAGCAACATCCTGGTACATCTTTCCTTAACCCTCTCCAATTTAGTAACATCCTTCCTACAGCAGGGTGACCAGAACTGTACACAGTACTCCAAAAGTGGTCTCACCAATATCATGTACAACCTCAACATGACCTCCCAACTCCTATACTCAGTGGTCTGAGCAATGAAAGCAAGCATGCTAAATACATTCTTAACCTCTTACAACACAATACCTCCACACAACTGATCCCTATCCATTTGCCTATATTTAAATCCAAATCCAAATATTATAATACACCTTTCATCATAGCACAGGTTAGCTAAATGAATGTGATTTAATTATATAGAGATTTGGCTGCAGGATGAGATTGGGAACTGAATAGATAAAAAGAAAAGGAAGAGATTTGATAGCATTCACAATAAGGAATTACATTAATAAGTTAGTAAGAAAGAATGATCAATCCAAGGACTAAGATGTAGAATCAGTTTGGGTGGAGCTAAGAAACAGCAAAGGGAAAGAAACATTGATGGATATTGTCTATAGAACATCAAACTGTAAACCTAATAATGGGCATACTACAGGTTAGAAAATTAAAGCTGCATGCAATCTGGGATACAGTAATCATGGTGAGTTTAGTTGCATTTAGATTGGTTTAGCACTATGAAGTTTGAATTGTTGATATCTGTGCATGATCGGCCTCAGGAACAGGATGTTGAGGAGTTAGGAATCAGGCATTATTAGATTTGGTTTAATGAGAAAGGACTAACTAAAAAGACGTTCCCTTGGTGTAAAAGAATCTTTAGGAAATAGTGACCATAATAAAACATAGGAAAAAACAACCTACTTGATTAGTGCCCATCCACCTCCTTCATTGTTCACATCAATACTTAGGTGGCAGTGTGTACCATCAATGTAACCAAGATGTAACTCACCATAGCTCCTCCAATATCACCATTCCCATCCCTTGACCCCATCATGTGCAGCAGATGAACGGAAGCACCACCACTAGCAAGTTCCTCAGTGTTGAATGATATCAGCTTTTATTGAATCACTTACCAGCAGTAAGAAGTGATTTTTTTAAATTCATTCATGGGATGTGGGTATTGCTGGCTAGGCTAGCTTTTGTTCCCCACCCCTTAATGCCCAGATAACGGTTAAGAGTCAGCCACATTGCTGTTGGTCTGGAGTCACATGAAGGCCAGACCAGGTTAAGGGCCTTAGTGACCCTGAATGATCTTTTCCCACAACAATTGCCAATAGTTTTATGGCCATCAAAGGAATATTGTGTGCAATTCTGGTCTCCCTGCTATAGCAAGGATGTTGTGAAACTTGAAAGGGTTTGGAAAATATTTACAAGGATTTTGCAAGGGTTGGAGGGTTTGAGTTATATAATATATCATGTATAATATATAAAGACTGGGGCTATTTTTACTGGAGTGTCAGAGGCTGAGGGATGACTTTATAGAGGTTTATAAAATCATGAGGGGCATTCTCCCCAGGGTGGAGGAGTCCAAAACTAGAAGGCATAGGTTTAGGTTAGAGGAGAAAGATTTAAAAGGAAACTAAGGTGCAACCTTTTCAAGCAGAGGGTGGTATGGGTATGGAATGAGCTGCCTGAGGAAGTGGTGGAGGCTGGTGCAATTACAGCATTTAAAAGGCATTTGGATGGGTACATGAACAGGAAGGGTTTAGAGGTATGTAGGCCAAATACTGGCAAATGGAACTAGATTTATTTAGAATGTGTAGTCAATATGGACGAGCTGGACCGAAGGGCCTGTTTCCATACTGTATATCTCTATGACTCTATGAGAAAGAACAAAGAACAAATAACAAAGAAAATTAGAACACAGGAACAGGCCCTTCGGCCCTCCAAGCCTGCGTCGATCCAGATCCTCTATCTAAACCTGCCACCTATTTTCCAAGAATCTGTGTCCCTCTGCTCCCTGTCCATTCATGTATCTGTCTAGATGAATCTTAAATGACGCTACCAAGCCCGCCTCTACCACCTTTGCTGGCAACGTGTTCCATGCACCCACCACCCTCTGTGTAAAGAACTTTCCACACATATCTCCCTTAAACTTTTCATCTCTCACCTTGAGCTTGTGACCCCTAGTAATTGAGACCCCACTTTGGGGAAAAAGCTTCTTGCTATCCATCCTATTTGTACCTCTCGTGGTTTTGTAGACCTCAATCAGGTCCCCTCTCAGCCTGCGTCTTTCTAATGAAAATAATCCTAATCAACTCAACTCTCTCTCCATAGCTAGCACCCTCCATACCAGGCAACATCCTGGTGAACCTCCTCTGCACCCTCTCCAAACACATATTCCGGACTGTTAATGCCAGATTTGTATTGAATGCAAATTCCACCATCTGTCATGGCAGGATTTGAACCCAGGTCCCCGGAACATTACTTGGGTCATTAGATTAATAGTATTAATGATAATACCAGTAGGGCATCACCTCCCCATGTGGTCTTTCAAACGAGTGTGTTCTGGGTCTTCAAGAGAGAAAAATAGAAACAGAAGAGATTGATTAAATTTTATTGCTCTCTTTGCAACCTAGTTTTCGAACAGTTAGGTTTTTTTTGCGAGAATCTTTCAGTTAGAGTTAATGGTAATTGTCTTTTTCCGAGGATGGTGGATTTCAAGTTTAGGGGGCACATTTTTAAGGTGAGAGGAGAGAGAGGACATGAGGGGCAAATCTTTTACACACAGGATGTTTCATGTGTGGAATGGATGTCCAGAGGAAGTGATAGATGGGGTTAACATTACAATGTTTAAAAGACTTTTGGATAAGTACAGGAATAGAAAAGGTTTGGAGAGAAATGAGCCAGGAGCAGGCAGGTGGGACTAGTTTAGTTTGGGATTATGGACGGCCTGGACTGGTTGGATAGAAGGGGCTGTTTCTGTGCTGTATGACCCGATGACTCTAAAGCATCAGTTTTAAGAAAATGTCTATATAATTGAGTAGCAGGTCAGATGTAAAAAATGGCACAAAATGTCTAAAAGGTTAATCATAAATGTAATTAGACTAAGAGGAAGCTAACTAAAAGTGGAAAAACAGATTGCAAGTGTTTCTATAAATATTGGAAAAAGAGAAGAGTAAAAAAAAAGTGAGAGTTGGTCTTCTAGAGAGTGAGAATGAGGAGTTCATTGTAGATAATCTCATGATGGCAGAAGTAACGAGTAAATGCTTCCATTTTCAGCATGGTGGAGACATAAAAACATCCCACTACATCAGGAGGTTGAAGGAAGAGAGGCACTTGATGAAATTATAATCACTAGAGAAGCAGTCCTGAGCAGTTTAAATTGAAAAGTGGGTTGATAAAGCTCTGGATTCTAATGGACTTCATACTATAGGCAGCTAATGAGGTATTAGATGTGTTGGTGTTAATTTCCCAAAATTTGTTCAATGCTGGGAAGGTTCCATTAATTTAAATAATAGCAATTTGTGGGCGGCACGGTGGCACAGTGGTTAGCACTGTTGCCTCACAGCGCCAGAGACCCGGGTTCAATTCCCGCCTCAGGCGACTGACTGTGTGGAGTTTGCACATTCTCCCCGTGTCTGCGTGGGTTTGCTCCGGTTTCCTCCCACAGTCCAAAAATGTGCAGGTCAGGTGAATTGGTCATGCTAAATTGCCCAAAATTTGTTCAATGCTGGGAAGGTCATGCTAAATTGCCCGTAATGTTAGGTGCAGGGGTAAATGTAGGGGAATGGGTTTGGGTGGGTTGCGCTTTGGCAGGTCGGTGTGGACTTGTTGGGCGGAAGGGCCTGTTTCCACATTGTAAGTAATCTAATCGAATCTAAAGTAATCTAATCAAATATAAACCTGCTATTCAAGAAAGATGCCAGGCAGAAGATAGGCAACGATAAGACAGTTAGCTTGATGATTGTCATAGGGAAGCTTTAAGAATCAGTTATTAAGGAAGTTATAACTGGGTACTTGGAAAACTGAAGGCAATTAGTAAAATTCAGCATTGTTTTGTGAAAGGCAATTCAGTTTAACCAATATTTTGGAATCCTTTGAAAGGGTAACATGTGCTGTAGATAAAGGGGAGCTGCTGATATGCTGTATTTGGATTTCCAAAAGGCATTTAGCAAGCCTGTACATAAAGGTTATTGTACAAACTATGACCTCATGGTATAGGGATCCATGGCATGGATGGAAGACTGGCTGGCTAACAGAAAACTGAGAATATGCATAAATGAGTCCCTTTCAAATTGGAAGGAGATGATGAGTACTATCCCACAGAGATCTGTGCTGGCCCTTGACTTTTTATAATTTATAATAATGACTTAGATAAAGGGAACAATGGAGTGGGCCTAAATTTGCAGATGCTGTAAAGATATGCAGGAATGTATGTTGTGAAGATGACGTAATAAAGATGCAGAATGATACAGACAGGTTAAGTGAATGGGCAAAGATATGGCAAATGAAAAATAAAATGGTAAAATCTGAAGTTGTCTATTTTGGCAGCATTAATAAAGATGCAGAGTATTATTTAAACAATGAATGCCGAATTCTGAGGTGCAGGGTGCCTGATGTTCCAGCGCATGACTCTCAAAAGGTTAGGATGCAAACATTTATTATGAGAGGAATTGAACATGAAGGTAACACTATTATTCTTCAGTTATGCAGGGCAATGGTGCACAATTTGATTATTGTGTGGTTTTGGTCTCCTTATTTAATGACAGATGTGAATTCACTGGAGGTGGTTCAGTGGAGATTTTCTAGATTTATAAATCGAATTAGTGTTTTTTCTTTTGAAAAAATATTGGACATGTTTGGGCTTGTTTTCACTAGAGATCAGAAAAGTGATGCTCCGTTTGAAGTTTGTAGGATCCTTGACAGGGTGAACATGGAAAGGATGTGTCTACTTGTGAATCAGTCCAGAACTAGGGGACACTGTTTTAAAATTAGGGGTTCACCTTTTGGACAGAGAAGACCGAAACTGTTTTCTCGCAGAGAATTGTGTAAGTTTGGAACATTCTGCTTTAGAAGTTGATGGAGAGGAGTTATTGAATATTTACAATATGGAGATGGATACATTTAGTTAAGCAAAGGAGTCAGCATTTGATGGGGAACAGACCCAATTATCTTGACTCTTTCCTTCCACTTTAGCTCATCAATCCTTTATCCATACTCATATATCATCCTATAAGCCATGTGCACTTTACCTTATGTAGTAACCTTTGATGTAGCACCCTATCAGATACCCTTCTAGAAGTAAAGTATAACTGCATTTTCCAGTTTCCCTCTAAGTACAGTAAACCTTGTTTTAACTGGAACTCTCGATAAACTGGCAAAAATTATTGAGCTGAAATATCAGAAGTTTACTGTATTATCACAATGTCTGAGTAGTCAGTTGTGGGTGTGAGTCAGAAGACTCTCTACCAGTAAGTTTTACTTAGGGCAAAGTTGCATTATTATTTAAATTATTTATGCAGTAAGTAAAGTTTAACAGTGATGTGTATAGGCCCTGCATTATGTTTCTATTACTTAGTGTGTGTTTTTACATTGATTATGTGGACCTCTTGAATATTTAATCTAGTCCCACAGGTGCCTGCTAATAAAAAGTTTGTTGTCCTACGAATGTTACTTTGTCAAAAAACTTTAATAGAATAGTTGGACATGATTTTCCTTTCCCCAAATCTTGTTGGCCTGACCTATCATATTTATTTTGAGCATCCTGTTATAATAATGTGTTCTAGCATCTTCCTATGATAGATGTTAGGCTAACTGGTCCAAGATTTCTTGCTTTTCTACTTTTATTCTTCCTTGAACAAAGGTATTACTTTGCTGTTTTCTACATCTGGGTCCACTCCAGAATTGAAGGAATTGTGGAAGATTCTGCCAATGCATCTACAATCTATGCCACCATTTATTTAAAAACCTTTGATGTGGGCCATCTGATCCTGTAGGTCCAATCATTATCTTAGCATCTCTTTTCTGGTGATGGAGATTGCTTTAAGTTCTTCCCTCCCTGATACCTCATGATTACCATTGGGCAGTCCTCTAAGTCTTCTACTGTGAAGACAGATTTAAAATAACAGTTGACCTTCTCTACCATATGATAATTTTCCATTATCAATTCACCAGACTCACTGTCTGGAGGACCAACACCAATTTCAGTTACTCTTCTGTTATTCAAGTACTTGCAGTAAGGTGCTTGTTAAATGGGTTTTTAAAATCACTTGCTAGTTTACTCTCATAATCTGCTTTCTGTCCCTTTATTACATTTTTAGTCATTCTTTGTTCATTCTTAAATTCTACCCAGACCTCTGACTCGCCATTAATCTTTGCAGATTTGTGCAGTGTTTTAATTTAATACTATCTTTAATTTCCTTATTTAGTCAGAGTGATGCATCATTCTCAAAGAGCCTTTCTTTAAACTGAGATAGATCTTTGCTGAAATTTATTAAGTATCTCCTTTAAGATCTGCAACTGCAAATCTACTGTCCTAACCTGTAACCTAGATCCCCATGTTGCTTTTGCCAGCTTTCCCTTATACCCTCACAGATAACGTTATTTTCGATTAAAACACTAGTCATGGACCCACGCTTCTCCTTTACAAACTGAATATTAAGCTCGATCATGTTGTGATCATTGCCACCCAGAGGCTCCTTTACTTTGAACTTATTAATTAATGCCTGTCTCACTGCACATTACTAGGTCTCTGGGCCTGTTTCCTGGTTGACTCTATAAGGTACTAAGAAATTGTCCTGCAGCCACTTTATAAGCTTATTTTCTAAGATAGCTTTGTTAACTGGATTCTGCCAAATTACATGTGTATGAAAGTCACCCATGGTATTGTATATTTCTTACACACTCCATTTGAAAGGAGAAGGAAAAGGTAACGTCCAACTTAAAGCAATCACCGTCACCAAGAAAAAGATGCAAAGACAATGATTGGACCTGCAAACTAATGAATCAATTTGATTTCAATTTGATAATGTAGGGAAGTACCAGGAGAAGTGTAAACATACAGCAGAGAAGGGAGAAAAAGGAGATAAGTGATTCAAAGAAACGCCATGCGTTAGGAAAGAAGTGAAGGTTCTTGAGAGGATGCAGAAGCAAGTTACCAGAAAAATTCCAGAGAATGTGGGACTTTAGCTGCAAGGTTCATTTGGAAAAGCTGGGGTTATGGGAGATTTGATAGCAGTGTATATGACAGGCTTAAATAAGGTAGGCAGCTGATTGTGCAAGAATTAAATGAAGATTTTGCAGATTTTGAGCAAGACATGCAGGGAATGTGAGGAGGAATATTTTTGCACAGTGACTGATAATGACCTGATACTTGCATCCACAAGGGTGCTGTAAATGGTGACAGTCGAGGAGTTCAAAAGGAAATTGATTGGGCACTTGAAAGAGGTAAATCAGTAGGGCTACAGATTCAAGAACAAGCGTGGGACAAACTGAAATTCCTCACAGGGATTGGTCATAGACTAGATGGACTGAGTGGCCTTCTTCATTATTTTGTGGCTCAGATTTTTGTGAAAATTGGCTGAGGGGCCAGATTCTTTTAAAAATAACAGCAGGGCATGGATTTGCATATCCCAAATCTATTAACAAGAAATCCCACTTTGCTGGTAGGGGAAAGGGTGTGAATTGCATGGGCGGAAACCCAAGCTCAGCAGGACTATTTGAAATTAGTGCTAAGTTGTCACAGACTCCATTTTGAATATAGGCAAAAGTGAGGACTGCAGAATCTGGAAACCAGAGTTTAGATCAGAGTGGTGCTGGAAAAGCACAGCAAGTTAGGCAGCATCCGAGGAGCAGGAAAATCGATGTTTTGGGCAAAAGCCGTTCAGAAGGGCTTTTGCCCGAAACGTCGATTTTCCTGCTCCGCGGATGCTGCCTGACCTGCTGTGCTTTTCCAGC
The DNA here is from genome assembly GCF_037043375.1 of Chiloscyllium plagiosum. Taxonomy (NCBI): domain Eukaryota; kingdom Metazoa; phylum Chordata; class Chondrichthyes; order Orectolobiformes; family Hemiscylliidae; genus Chiloscyllium; species Chiloscyllium plagiosum. The sequence goes on along the minus strand of NW_028270139.1, from coordinate 92,690,296 downwards.
ACCACTCTGATCTAAACTCCATTTTGAATTCCAAGTGTCTTAACTTGCAGAATGAGCATCACAAATTTATGGAGTACATGTAAAAACATTTGAACAGAAGAAAAAGCCTGGATAAGTGCCATGGTCCGAAGTTATTTCAACCCCTACCTCTTTAAAAGTAAAAAAAATGCACAGTGTGCAGCTCTCAGTTTAAGTGAAAAACAATGGATGTTTGGACTGCTTAGATTTACAGGCCAACTGACATTTCTTAGTAACATCTATTTGTTCATGCATTCTAATGGAGTTCATTGTTGAGATTTCAGAAAAGCGATGATTACACCTGAGGTCATTCTAAATGCTCGTCTGAGTTTCAGAAGCTCCCAAAGCTCTTACTGTGTCAGGGGTGGCTAAATTCACATTCATATTTGTGATTTAAAGAGGTTATTAAATGATAAATTTCTATAATGTGATTACTTAACTGAAATTAATATTTTAGAAGATTGAACATTTGAGGGAATTTTATATATTTGAATGAGCTTCAACAATGAGAGATTTCTTCTCTGTATCAAGTGTATATGAAATCCACTGGATTGTTAGAAGTTATTGTTTTCATATTCACATAACTCCAGAGGTCTCCCAATATTGAATACTATGGAGGTGGCATAGAGGGTATTTGTGACATGGAATTCCAGTGGGGCTATGGAGATGCCATGATGGGTTTAAGGTGACGTGTAGCTGGCATATGGATTATGAAGTGACATGGATGGCGAATGGAGTGGGCAGATAAGGGGTCTCAGATATGATGATTAGAGAGCCCAAACAGCTTTTAAAATAATCATGACAAAGTCCTGGAAAATTGAAGTAGGTCACCAGCAATTACTTGACCGTCCCTCACAGATATTTGTATCATTGACTGCTAGGGTGAAGTGCCAGAAGACTGGAGGGTGGTTAATGTTGTGCCATTGTTTAAGGAAGGCTGCAAGGAAAAGCTAGGGAATTATAGACCAGTGAGCCTGACGTCAGTTGTTGGAGGGGACTCTGAGAGATAGGATTTGCATGCATTTTGAAATGCAAGGACTGATTAGGGACAGTCAGTATTGCTTTCTGTGGGGAAAATTGTGCCTCACAAACTGGGTTGAGTATTTTGAAGTGGTTACAAAGAAGATGGATGAAGGCAGAGTGGTGAACATTGTCTACATGGACTTTAGCAATAAGGTTCTGCGTGGTCAACTGATTAGTAAGATTAAATCACATGGCATTCAGGGAGAGCTAGCCAATTGGATATAAAATTGGCTTGATAATAGGAGACAGAGGATGATGGTAGAGGTTGCTTTTTGGACTGGAGGCCTGTGACCAATGCTGTGCAACAAGGATCGGTGCTGGGTCCACTCATGCTCATTTATATAAATGATTTGGCTGAGAATATAGCAGGCATGGTGAGTAAGTTTGAGGATGACACTAAAATTGGTGGTATTGTGGACAGTGAAGAAGGTTAACTGAGGGTACAGCCTCATCTTGATCAACTGGGTCAGTGGGCCGAGAAATAGCAGATGCAGTTTAATTTAGACAAATGCGAGGTATTGCATTTTGGTAAGAAAAACCAACTCATGACTTACACAGTTAATGATAGGGCTCTGGGGAGTGTTGTCAAACAGAGAGACCTCGGTGTGTGGGTATATAGTTCCTTGAAAGTGATGCCACAGGTAGACAGGATGATGAAGAAGGCATGTGGCAAACTTGCTTTCATTGGTCAGAGCATTGAATATAATACATCTTTATGCAGCTGCACAGGACATTAGTTAAGCCACTTTGAGAATTCTACATCCAGTTCTGGTTGCCCTGTTATAAGAAAGATGTTGCTAAACTAGAAAGGGTGCAGAAAAATTTTACAAGATGTTGCTGGGACTGGAGGTTTCAGTTTCAGTGAGAGGCTGGATAGGCTGGGATTTCTTTCTCTGGAATGTAGGAGGCTGAGGGATGACCTTGCAGAGGCTTATAAAATCATGAGGGGCATAGATAAAGGGATTAGCCAAGGTATTTTCCACAGGCTGGGGAGTCCAAAACTAGAGGGCAGAGACTTAAGGTGAGAGGTGAAAGATATAAAAAGGACCTGAGCAGTAATTTTCTTACACAGAGGATGGTGCAGGTATGCCGGAGGAAGTGGTAGAGGCAGATACCGTACAACATTTAAAAGACATCTGGACAGGTGCATGGATAGGAAAGGTTTAGAGGGATATTGGCTAAATGCAGCTATATAAGTCAGTGTTTTCTCAACCCAAGACCCTACCTTTGTAGGGCCTCCCACCCAACCACCTCCTCTAACCTTAAAGAATAAGGATATATCAGGTAAGCATCTCTTCTTTTTTACTTTGTGATAAGGGGACTAGCAGTGATGGCAGTGCAGGGAGAGCAATTTTCCTCCTGCATGATGTTTGAGGTGAGGGACGCCATTAGTGTCCCATCCAAGTACATCTGCAGGAAGTGCACCCAACTCTCGCTCCTCCAAGACCGTGTTAGGGAACTGGAGCAGGAGATGAATGAACTTCGGATCATTCGGGAGGCAGAGGCTGTGATAGATAAGAGTTACAGGGAAGTAGTTACTCCTAGGCACAAAGAAAGCTGGGTGACTGTTCGAAGGGGGAAAAGAAACGGACCGTCAGTGGAGGGATCCCTTGTGGTCATTCCCCTGAAAAACATGTATACTGTTTTGGACACTGTTGAGGGGTACGACTTACCAGGGATATGCAGTGGGGCCCAGGTCTCTGGCGCAGAGCCTGTCCCTGTTGCACAGAAGTGAAGGAGGGAAAGGAGGAATGTGTTAGTCATTGGGGACTCAATAGTTAGAGGCTCAGATGGAAGGCTTGTAGGGAATGAACGCGACTCACGGTTGGTGTGTTGCCTCCAGGTGCCAGGGTCCGTGATGTCTCGGATTGTATCTTTGGGGTCCTGAAGGGAGAGGGTGACCAGCCTCTAGTCGTTGTCCATGTAGCTACCAACGACATAGGTAGAAAGAGGGATAGAGATGTAAGGCAGGATTCCAGGGAGCTCGGGTGGAAGCTGAGAGCTAGAACAAACAGAGTTGTTGTCTCTGGTTTGTTACCTGTGCCACGTGATAGCGAGGCAAGTATTAAGGAGAGATTTCAGCTGAACATGTGGCTGCAAGGATGGTGCAGGAGGGAGGGTTTCAGGTTCTTCGGTAATTGGGTCTCATTCTGGGGAAGGTGGGACTTGTACAAACAGGACGATCTTCACTTGAACCAGAGGGGTACTAATATCCTGGATGGGAAATTTGCTGGTGCTATTCGGGTGGGTTTAAACTAGCTCAGCAGGGGGATGGGAACCAGAGGTGCAGCTGCAGTGCACAGGAGGATGAGAGTAGGAAGGACAGGGACAGGATTTCAGGGTCACAGGAATGTGCTGGCAGACAGCAAAGTGGTTTGAAGTGTCTACTTCAACGCCAGAAGTATCCAAAATAAGGTAGGTGAGCTTGCAGCATGGATAGGTACCTGGGACTTTGATGTTGTGGCCATTTCGGAGACATGGATAGAGCCGGGTGAGGAATGGATGTTGCAGGTTCCAAGGTTTAGATCTTTAATTAAGAATAGGCAAGGTGGTAAAAGAGGGGGAGGTGTGGTCTTGTTAGTCAAGGTGTCTGAGAACTTTTGATGAGGACTCGTCAACTGAGGTAGTGTGGGCTGAGGTTAGAAACAGGAGAGGAGGGGTCACACTGCTTGGAGGTTTTTCTAAGCCTCTGCAAAGTTCCAGGGAGGTGGAAGAGAGGATTGGCGAAATGATTTTGGGTAGGAGTGAAAGGGATGGGGTGGTCATTATGTGGGACTTTAACTTCCCCAACATTGACTGGAAATGCTATAACTCCAGTACGTCGGATGGATCAGTTTTTGCCCAATGTGTACAGGAGGGTTTCCTGACACAGTATGTTAAAGGGCCGACAAGAGGGGAGGCCACTCTGGATTTGGTGCTTGGTAATGAACCAGTCCAGGTGTTTGATTTAGTTGTAGGTGATCACTTTGGAGAGAGTGACCATTAATCAGTTAGGTTTAGTTGAGCGATGGAAAGGGATAGGTACATGCCACAGGTCAAGAGTTATCGATGGGGCAAGGGCAATTATAAAGCAATTAGGCAAGAATTAGGATGCATTGAATGAGGTAGCAAAATGCAGGGGATGCAGACAATGGAAATGTGGAGCTGGTTTAAGGAACAGATATTGCGTGTCCTCGACAGGTATGTCCCTGTCAGGCAGGGAGGAAGTGATAAGGTAAGGGAACCGTGGTTTTCTATAGAAATTGCATCTTTTGTTATGAAGAAGAAGGAGGTTTATGTGTTGATGAGGCAAGATGGTTCAGATGAAGCGATGGAAAGTTACAGATCAGCTAGGAAGGATTTAAAGAGAGAGTTAACAAGAGCAAAGAGAGGACACGGACAGTCTTTAGAAAATAGAATAAAGGAGAACCCTTAAGTTTTCTATAGGTATATGAGGAATAAAAGGATGATCAAAGTTTGTGAGAAGATTTGTAACTCGGGTGCTCGTTGTTATGGTTCTGTTCCCTGAGCTGGGAATTTGTGTTGCAGACATTTCGTCCCCTGTCTAGGTGACATCCTCAGTGCTTGGGAGCCTCCTGTGAAGCGCTTCTGTGATCTTTCCTCCGCCATTTGTAGTGGTTTGAATCTGCTGCTTCCGGTTGTCAGTTTCAGCTGTCCACTGCAGTGGCTGGTATATAGGGTCCAGGTCGATGTGCTTATTGATTGAATCTGTGGATGAGTGCCATGCCTCCAAGATTTGGAGTCCATGTACATAGATCCCTGAAAGTTGTCACCCAGGTGGATGGTGCTGTTAAAAAGGCATACGGTGTGTTAGGTTTCATTGGTAGAGGGATTGAGTTCTGGAGCTGCAATGTCATGCTGCAACTATACAAAGCGCTGGTGCAGCCACACTTGGAATATTGTGTACAGTTCTTGTCCCCATATTTCGGGAAGGATGTGGAAGCATTGGAAAAGGTGCAGAGGAGATTTACCAGGATGTTGCCTGGTCTGGAGGGAAGGTCTTATGCGGAAAGGCTGAGAGACTTGAACCTGTTCTCATTGGCAAGAAGAAGGCTAAGAGGGGATTTGATAGAGACATACAAGATGATGAGAGGATTAGATAGAGTAGACAGTGAAAGTCTTTTTCCTAGGATGATGACGTCAGCGTGTATGAGGGGGCATGACTACAAATTGAGGGGTGATAGATTTAAGACAGACATCAGAGGCAGTTTCTTTACGCAGACAGTGGTAAGGGCGTAGAATACCCTACCTGCTAATGTAGTCAACTCAGCCACATTAGGGAGATTTAAACAATCCTTAGATAAGCACATGGATGATTTTGGGATAGTGTAGGGGGATGAGCTGAGAATAGTTCACAGGTTGATGCAACATCGATGGCCGAAGGGCCTGTTCTGCGCTGTATTGTTCTATGTTCTAAGTGTGACTATTCAGTTTTGGAAATGTGGTCAGCATGGATGTGTTGAAGATCTGTTTCTGCGCTGAATGATTCTATGACTTTATGATTGTATGACACCTCAGCTACCACTCTGCTTCCAGGGAGATTTGGTCCTATCCTCATCTCCTCATTATGAAAATTACTTATGGCAGGGTTGCTTATACCTCAGCAGGTTTGTCAAGTCAGGAACATTACTGACTCAAGCTTGAAGTCCAGCCCAATAACTGTGACCCTCCAGAGTATTTGTAGATTGGCAGCTACTATAAAATGGCATCAATAGATCTTCTAGAAATGCAGAATAAAATAAAGAGTGGGTATATTGAGAAGCTTGTGGAACCTATGGATATGTAATGGATAGGTTGTAGATTGGTTTTATCCAATTTGGATGAGATGAAACTGTGAAGAATGTATTATTTTATTTTACTTTATTTTTGATTGATTTCCTAATTCTGTTCACAATGTGTTACAACAGGATCGAGGAAAGAATTGCCATACTTTTAAAAAGTGAGGCATTGAAACTCATTGTGTGTCATGTTTATATTGTTGCTTTGCAAAAAGTGGGGAAAAGTGTAAGAGTAGATGACCTGGCTCTGGGGCTTTGTGTACAATGTGAGATTTGGCCAGCAGCAAGTTCTGATTGGTTTGTGGCATTGTGACCAGTTATTGATGCCAAAGGCTATCAGCCTGATGACAACTCTGTGGCTTCTGGGTAGCTGACCAGCTTGTGGGTGTGAATGATATTGGAAGAAGCCTTTGGCTTCCCGCAAGGGCAGAAGGTCTCTCTCTTTCTTTCCACAGTAGAATATATAAAATCTGAAGAAAATCAGTTTATATTCTCATACTGGTTGTAAGTTGTTGCTTTTAAGTCAGAGAAATATAATTTCTGAACCAGTTGCTCTGTGCCTCCTGTGAAAATCCTGTTGGAAAGGATCAGCGAATGGAAAAACTTGAGAAATAAAAGGAATGCTGCATCAAATCCTGAGGTCTGGTGGTGCCATTGATCTTTATGTTAACATTATTTAACATTTCTCAACATTTGTGATGACCCATGACAATAGAGACACATGACTTCCAATAGTCGAGAGAGTGTGGTGCTGGAAAAAGCACAGCAGGTCGTGCAGCATCTGAGGAGCGGGAAAATCGAAGTTTCAGACAGGAGCCCTTCATCAGGAATGATTTCCAGCACCCTACCCTGGTGATGCAGGAGAATGCATCCTAGGTTGCTGAGGGGAATATGTGTACAAATTGTGGAGATGCTGGTGCAATCTTCTAAACTCCTTTGATACAGAATGATGTAAAAGGACTGGAAAATTGCAAAGTATTGCACCTTAGATCAATAAAGACAGGAATGATAACTGTTGCAATCATAGGCCTGCCACTTTAATATTGATAGGGAAACATTTTGGCAACAATAATCTGGGAAAACATTAGTCACCACTTAGTCAACTATGGACAAAAAAATAAAGATTGAAGCAGCTCAGAGTTGATAAGGGCACATTCTGTTTGAATAATTTGATTGAGGTTTTTGCCAAGAGCAAATTTAATCAGGGCATCATATGGAATTGAGGTTGAAGATCGTGTTGAATGCAGCTCCTACTTCCATTTCTTACATACTTCGATGGTGACTGAAGGTCAATTTTTGCAACTTCCAAAGGCCGTTGGATAAATGACCACATGTTAGGCTTGCCAGTGAAATAAAAGCTTGAGATAAAAGGGTCTGGAGTAGAATATATAATATTGGCTGAGAGATAGTAAGACAGATTAGAGGTGAACAGTTGTGAGGGCAGTTCATAGTGGAATTCCCGAAAGGTTCAGTATTTAGGACCACTGCTGTTGTAATGCTATTTTAATGACTTGGACAAGGGTACAAGGCAAAATTTTGAAATTTCAAACATCACAAAACATGGAAGTAAACAGTAAGTAAAATTATTGTTGTCGCCAAGAGGACTTCAGGGTCTGATGAAATGGCCAGATACATGACAAATACAATTTGAATACAGGGATATGTGAGGTGGAGGAAGAATGAAACAGACTATGTAAACTACTTGGTACAATTTTAAAGGGATATGAGAAGAGAGAGAGAGGTCTAGGAGTGTAATATTTTAATTAACTTGTTTGACATCTCATGATATGCCTTCGTAACCATCACCACCTGAGATAGGACTTGAACCTTGACCTTTTGGCCCAGAGGTAGGGACACTACCAATGTTCTCCCCATGGGTCTAGGAGTGTCTGTGCACCAATTTGTGAATGCTGCAGGACAGGATAACAACCAGCTAATGCAGCATTTAGGATACTGGTTTTTATAAACAGTGCTGTAGAATTCAAAACAGGGAAATTAATGTCAAACCTATCGAAGCACATTTTCAGCCCCAGGTGGACTATGATGTCCAATTCTGGGCACTAGATTTTAGCAACGACAAGGATAAGGGATCACAGTTACATGAACATTCCAGAGAAACTGAGATTCTGCTCAACAGAGCAATAAAAGTGGTTCAATCGGAGCATTTAAAGTCATGTATAGTTTAGATAAAGGAAATAAATGAAACTGTTTTCAGTGGCTGAGAGTTGATAGCCAGAGAGTGCAGATTAAATGGGACTGTCAAAAGAACAGGGAAAAACCTTAATATGTGGGCAATGGTTAAGATTTGAAATGCATAATCTAATAGGGTGGTGGACACATTCAATGATAGCCTTCAAAGGGAATTGTATAAATACTTGCAGCTGAAAAAGTTGCAGGAGTAATTTGGAAAATGCAGTTTCATAATATTATTTGGATTACTATTTTAAAGAGGTGTCACAGACTTGATGGGCCTTTTACTGAATGTACTGTTATACACTTAGAGAAATATATGGCTTTGTGAGGGACAGGTCATGCCTCACAAGCCTTATTGAATTCTTTGAGGATGTGACAAAATACATTCGATTTTTATAAATGACTTAGATGAGGAAGTGGAAAGGTGGGTTAGTAAGTTTGCCAATCTCAGAAAGGTTGATGGAGTTGTGGATAGTGTGGAGGGCTGTTGTAGGTTGCAACAGGACATTGACAGGATGCACACCTTGCCTGAGAAGTGGCAGATGGAGTTCAATCTGGAAGCGTGTGAACTGATCCATTTGGAAGGTCGAATTAATGCAGATTACAGGATTAAAGGCAGGATTCTTGGCAGTTGGAGGAACAGAGGGATCTTTGGGTCTACGTCCACAGATCCCTCAAAGTTGACACCCAAGTTGATGGGGTTGTTAAGAAGGTGTACGGTGTGTTGGCTTTCATTAGCAGGGGGATTGAGTTTCGGAGCCACAAGGTTATGCTGCAGCTCTATAAAGCCCTAGTTCGAACTCACTTAAAATATTGTGTTCAGTTCTGGTCACCTCATTATAGGAAGGATGTGGAAGCTTTAGAGAGGGTGCAGAGGAGATTTACCAGAATGCTGCCTGAACTGGAGGGCATGTCTAATGAAGAAAGGTTGAGGAAGCTAGAAATTTTCTCATTGGAGTGAAGAAGGACAACAGGTGTCTTGTTAGAGGTGTACAAGATGATGAGAGGCATGGATAGAGTGGATAGTCAGAGATTTTTTCCCATGGCAGAAATGTGCATCACAAGGGGGCATAATTTTAAGGTGATTAAAGGAAAGTTTAGGGGAGATGTCAGAGGTAGGTAGAGAGTGGTGGATATGTGGAATGCACTGCCAGCAGTGATAGTACAGTCAGATAGATTAGGGACATTTAACTAATGCTTGGATAGGTAAATAGATGATTGTAAAATGTAGGATATGTAGATTAGTTTGATCTTACAGAAAGATAAAGGGTCAGCACAACATTGAGGGCTGAAGTACTGTACTGTACTATTCTTTGTTCTATGTTCTAAATATATACTTCAAACCTTAGGTATTGCAGTTTATCCACACCCTTTGATTAGTTCTGTTCAATGTACACTACTCATCCTGGTTTTCTCTCTCCTTAAATGTATTACACGTTTATCCACTTTTAAATAGTATGTTATCTGTCTATCCATTACATTAACCTGTGTCTTCCTGTAGTATTTAATAGACTGGCCAATATTTGCCAAACCATCTCCTCTTGCCAAACCACCTCCTCTTGCCAAACCACCTCCTCTTACCCAGTTAGCAGATGTCATGATCATGTTCCCTGAATCCAAGCCCAAGTCATCCATATGCGAATAAAAGTGGTGCCAGCATTGACTGCTGGGTGTGCCAAACAGAATGCTTTCCTTCACAAAGCAGCACTCATTAACTGCAAATTAGTCTCCTTTCCATTAAACAACTTGTATCCATGCTAATGCGATTCATCTTTTATCCAGTTCCTGAATTTTTATAACAAGCCTCTTGTGAGCCACTGTATTTTGGAAAATGTAATACACATTCTGCATTCACTTTTATCCATCAAATTATTTATTTTATCAAAAAACTGCATTAAATCTATCAAACATGGCTGTTTTTAACACATGATTGCTGCCTGACACTGAAGTAATGTGTTTCTCAATATTTCATAATTCCATTTGCCTAAAACTGTTTTCAAATTGGTCTGTAGCTGTCTGTGTCTTCAATGAGGCAAATGGCAATGATCTATATAAAGAATAACTTGAGTAACATTTAACGAGATAAAGGATTACTTCATATTTATTGAAATACATATTTTGAGTTAGTATACTTTTGAGATTGGTTTGAAACCATTTTGAGATTTGGTTTTTCACTCAGATGTCTCTCCACCACTTGAGGTGCAATCAAATGAAACTGAAATTATAGAGGCACCTGAGGTAGGGTTTCCATTTTATGTAATTAATTCAAATCATTGAGGCAATTGCTGCTCTTCTCTTGTCCTTGAACCTTCAAAAGTGAAATGATGCATTAGAATTTTCACAATCATTTCCATTTAGGTTTTAATCTTGTGATAAATTCCTGTATTTCATTTAAGTTTGGAGAACATTAATTTCCTCATTCGATCTTTTAAGACCCAAATTAAAGAAATAAGTTTTTCAATTTTGTGTTCAATTGAAGAAAAACAAACAGCAATTTAATTTAACATAAGGAACAATTTCTTGGATTTGTAACCTTCAGAATGTGCTTGCATCTATTTTCCATGGAAAATGGTTGGGTGAAAGCTATTTCTTCAATCTCAGAGTTCAGATAAGATTTTAATTTTAAACCTGTAAATAATAAATCTGTTTACTTTTAAACTTAATTTTGTAGTTCGGGACTTTCAGCTCAAGTCAGATAACTTGTTCGTATATAGATCATCTGTGCCTCAACATTCTGTTTTTGTCTTTCTGCAAATTTTGCCTGGGTACACTCTTTTGGAATTTTGAAACTCTTACGAAAACAAAATTCTGTGGATGCTAGAAATCTGAAACAAAGACAGAGAGTGCTGGATCTATGGTGAGGGAAACAGAGTTGACACTTTGAGTCTGATTCTATAGGATCACTCCCCCAGCCTCTGATGCTCCAAGGAAAAAAATCTCAGCCTCTCCTTATATCTCAAACCCTCCAGTCGGGGCAACATCCTGGTAAATCCTTTCTGCACCTTTTCCAATTTAATGCTATCCTTTCTACAGCCGGGCAACCAGAACTGTACATTGTACTCCAAAAGAGCCTCACCAACTTCCTGTACAATCAAAACATGATGACCCAGCTCCTATATTCAGTGTCAAGATAACAGTGGTGCTGGAAAAGCAAAGCAGCATCCGAGGAGCAGGGTCTGAACAATGGAGGCGAGCGTGCCAAATGCTGCCTTTAACACCCTATCTACCAGTGATGCCACTTTCTGTTTTCCATAGATGGCCCCACAGAATTGCGAGAATTCTTTGTCCCCTTATTAAGGACTGCTGGCTAGGTTGCATCATAGCATGATCATTAGGTTGGGTTTATGTCAGAGCTGAAAATGTGTTGCTGGAAAAGCGCAGCAGGTCAGGCAGCATCCAAGGAGCAGGAGAATCGATGTTTTGGGCATGAGCCCTTCTTCAAGAATGAGGAGATTGTGCCAAGCAGGATAAGATAAAAGGAGGGACTTGGGGGAGGGGCGTTGGAAATGTGATAGGTGGAAGGAGGTTAAGGTGAGGGTGATAAGGTGAGGGTGATAGGCCGGAGTGAGGGTGGGGGTGGAGAGGTCAGGAAGAAGATTGCAGGTTAGGAAGGTGATGCTGAGTTCGAGGGTTGGGACTGAGGCAAGGTGGGGGGAGAGGAAATGAGGAAACTGGAGAAATCTGAGTACACATTGATTATTTTTAACTAAATTTGCATTGGGGCATCTGATAATAAATGTTAGAACTTGATTTAAATATTTAAATAAGGCTCCTGTCTGTTTAAGATGCAAATCCTGGATGCTTATTGTGAGGCTTGTTAATTGCTTACACTAGGTAGGCCACTTGCAAGGTTTTATCAGATTTGGGTCCTGATGACCTTAGTACTATTGCTATCTGTTTCAATTTAGGTTAAGACTTAAGATACAAATCAGCCCCCATTTCTTCTCTCAATCTTCTGTTCTCCAATAAAAATAGGTTTGTCTCTCAGACTCTCTGTCATAATCTGAACACCCAATCCTGAAGTCATTGCTCCATGCCAAACTTCTCTAAACAAAGCAAGTATTATTGATAGCCTTTCTGAGGCATTCAGAGTTCATAAAATAATTCATGTATGGTCCAATTATTATACCTTACAATGCGAATTCTTCCAAAATATTGTTTCTAAAATCATTTTTTTAAACTTAAGTTTAAATAACAAGCCCTCAAAATGAGTATTTTCCTTTCTTGATTTGAATTTGAAGACCACTAGATGGCGGTGTTGCTCTCTCTACTGCTGCTGGCTGAAGGGCATGAGAAATTCATTGATTCATTTTCAGCTGGGGCAAGGCAGAGACAATCAATTAGGGATTCTGCATCAAGCTTTGACCCCACTGAGAAGGACAAAGTTCCAGTCACAGGCTTGCAAGACAGAGAATAATTAGCGTTTATGGAAACCTGTTAAAAATTTCTGTGGAAGTTAAATTAACCAGAACATCTTTACACAAAATAACTTTAAACTGAGAGACATTAAGTTACAGAAAGAGACCATTTGGTCCATATGATAAAGAATCAACTACTAGATCCAGAGGTGTGGATGCTCAGATTTTCAAAGCTCTTGTTCAACATTTGGATTTGCTCTATATCATCTGCTTTAGCCGTTGCTATCAAGAGGCACCACTCCATCAGAAAGAACAACCGAGACTGAGAGAAGAAGCAATGAACAAAATTGGAAATGTTCAAACAAATTGCACTCAAAGTTGTTCATATGGACTTACAACATAGAAACCAAGATGAATACAAGGCAGGAATTGTGATTCATAACAAGGGGTTCACAGAATGGAATAAACAAAGATTTAACATTGACAAGACACGGTCCTTAAAATGTTTAATCTCTTGAGTGTAAAAAGACTATTTCAGTGTGAAATATGACTATGGACAGGGACAACATTAACTAGACTGATATGAAAGAATCTATGAAAGTGTAACAAGTACATTATGGATGGGCATCTGAGACATGACATCCCGGTGCCATATGGGAATGTCAGGACACTCTACATGGGCTTGGTGACTATCTCTAGCTGCTCCAACTCCAAGCTCAGGATCTTTGGACTTGAGGGGAAGCTGAAGCATCAGGGAGGATGAGTGTTTCCTGGGTAATTTGTTCCAGGAGGTGGTCACCCCATAGGCAGTGAGGGGTCCAAATATTAGTTGGGAGACGATCCAGAAGGGTAGGGATGCAGTTAGTTGAGGCGTGTGTCATGTTGAAGCAGCCATTCAGTATTAGGATCTGCTTGCAGTGATTGTGCCTTGAAGGAGTGCAGCCCAAACCACTGGAACCAATGGACCATGGATTGTGCAAAAGGGAAACAGTAAAACATAAGAATGCAGTTATTATAGAAAGGCAGATGGACATTTCTGCACTTGCAATTTTGAGCCCTGTATGATATGTAAGGTGTAAGGGTAATGGATATCGAAGAGAAGATGCAGAGTTTTCTTTGGGGAGGAGAGAGTGAGATACAAGTTGTCACAGAGCCATAGAGAGGTACAGCACGGAAACAGACCCTTCAGTCCAACACTGACCAGATATCCTAAACCGATCTAGTCCCATTTGCCAGCACTTAGCCCATATCCCTCTAAACTCTTCCAATTCACATACCCATCCAGATGCCTTTTAAATGTTGTAATTGTACCAGCCTCCACCACTTCCTTTTGAGGCTCATTCCATACCCTTTGTATAAAAAAGTTGCCCCTTAGGTCCCTTTTAAATGATGCACATATTGCCAATGACCAAGAGAGGTCATTGAGACTTTCAGGAGCTAGGGAGGAAGTTAAAAGGTAAACCTTTGAGAGTAGTAATCTCTGCATTAATCCCAGTGTCACATGCTGCCCAGAGTAGAAATAGGAAAATAAATAGGATCAATAGATGCCTTGAAACATGGTGCAGCAGAGAGGCTTCAGATTCTCAGGGCACTGGGACCAATCATGGAACAGAAGGCATTATTCAAAAAGGCTGCCCCCCAATAGAAATGGGCCCAGTGATGAAGGGACCTTCACAATTGTGGTTGAGGAGGATTCAAACTAAATTAGCAGGAGAGAGGTCACCAGCAAATAGAAGTAGCAAAGAGGAATATGGTACATCAAGTGAGAGGTTTAGTCAGTACTGGAAAAGGAAGTAGTAATACATTAAATAAGAGCAGACGAAGGAGGACTACGAGAAATGCAAAACCAGGAATATAATGGATGGATGTAAACTCACAGATTGTGGTGAATGAAGTTGTTGAGCTAAAAGCACAGGTGGTCATGTGGCAATATGATATGGGACAATAATGGAAATGTGGCTTTAAAATTGTAAGGACAGGTTGTTTAATCAAGGATACAAGAATGAGGAAGGGAAAAGAATACGGGAGGTGGGTTTGCTGTTAAGAACAGAGAAGGCATTTGAAGTCAACATACAGGAGAATTCCAAAGAATTGCCTAGCATTTAAATCATAATGGTGTAGAAAAACGTGGAGTGGGTCCTACTTGTGACAAAAAGGATGATGTATGGTTAGAAATGCTGGGTAAGGCTAGAATACCTACTGAGTCAGTTACATTAGTATTTACTTAGAAAGAGAAATCAAGCAAATTATCAGTAGAAGCAGAGATCATGGTGGCACTGTAGGTTGTGGTAATGTCATTGAACAAGTAATGAGGAGGGCCAGGTGAATGCTGTGGAGACACAAGTTTGAATCCCACCAAGGCAACTAGTGAGATTTAAAAATGTAGTTAGTACAAGTCTGCAACGTGAACTAGTCTCAGTAATGGGGACCATGAAGCTATTGTAGCTACTGTTGATTATCATAAAAATCCATTTGGTCTTTAATGCCCATTAGGGAAAGAAATTGCCATCATTACCTGCTCTGGCCTACATGTGATTCCAGATTCATAGCAATGTGGTTGACCCTTGACTGCCCTCCGAATTGGCCTCGCAAGCCATTTACTTCAAATGCAGTAATGCTTGGGCAATACTTGCCAGCCTTGCCAGTGATGCCCACATCTCTTGAAAGTATACTTGAATAGGTGAAGGTACTGGAAAGACTAGCTATGCTTAGGGTAGATAAGTCACCTGGTTTGGAAGATTGCATCCCAGACTGTTAAAGGAAGTGGGAGTGGAGAGGGTGGAAGGACTGACCTTAACATTTCAGACTTCCCTAGATCTGGGGGATGTCCCAGAGAACTGAACAGCAAATGTGACACCATTAACAAGAAATAGTCCAAGGATGGTCCTAACAATACAAAACAGTTAGTTGAATATTGTTGGTGGGTATGTTTTTGGAATTAATCTGGGAAATTAAATCAAGAGATGATAGAGTATTGAGTTAATTGAAGAGACCAGTATGGAGTGTTAAAGGGGAGATTGTCTTGATTAATTCAATTTTCTGATGAAGGAACAGTGGCATTGATGAAGGTAATGCAGTGGATATAGTGTTCAACAAGGTGCAACCTAAAAATCTGGTAAATAAAACTGAGGCTTATACAATAGGAAGGTCAGTGTACAATTGGACTAAAAAATTGGCTTAAGGATGGAAAACTGAGAGTCATGATAGACTGGAGGACGATAGACGGTGGTGTTCCCAAGGTCAGTGCTAGGAACCACAGTCTTGCTAAATGCAACTGATCGGGATCTTGAAATACAAAGTAAAATTTCAAACTTGCTGATGGGTCCCGACTTGGAGGAGGGCAAACCGTGAAGATGGTACAAATTGCCTTCAAATTAATGTAGGAGAAAGTGAGGACTGCAGATGCTGGAGATCGGAGCTGAAAAATGTGTTGCTGGAAAAGCGCACAGGTCAGGCAGCATCCAAGGAGCAGGAGAATTGACGAAGGGCTTATGCCAGAAACGTCGATTCTCCAGCTCCTTGGATGCTGCCTGACCTGCTGCGCTTTTCCAGCAACACATTTTTCAAATTAACGTAGTTAGGTAAGCAGAATGGGCAGGGAGAAAGTGAGGACTGTAGATCAGCTGGGAAAGCTTTACCAGCACCATACTCTCAAGCAGAATGGGCAGGCAAGTGGCAGGTAGCATTTCTTAGAGGGAAGGGAAAAAGAAAAAAAATCAGGGCAGGAATTATACACATAATGGCAGGGCCCTGGGGGATATTGCTGAACAAAGAGACCTTGGAATGCAGGTTCATAGTTCCTTGAAAGTGGAGTTGCAGGTAGACAGGTAGTGAAGAAGGTGTTTCGTATAGTTGCCTTTATTGGTCAGTGCATTGAGTACAGGAGTTGGGAGGTCATGTTGGGGCTGTTTATGACATCGGTTAGGCTACTTCTGGAATACTGCGTTCAATTCTGGTCTTCCTGCTACAGGAAAGGATGTTGTGAAACTTGAAAGGATTCAGAAAAAGGAAATGGAGGCAGATTATGCAACTTTTTTGAATTAAACAAAAACTTAAGGGGACAGTAGTTTTCTGGTGCATTTCCCTTGGTCAAATGCCAGCTGATCAGAACGGACTTGCCAACCAATTAACATCCTTTTCTCCTGTTGCTTGCTTTGAAATGTGACATTCTTGTATCTGTCCTGATGTGTGTAAGGTGAATAGCTCCAACAGCATGTTCCATTTTTCACCAATACTCAAATAACTGAACTGTTTCAGGTTTATGAGCAGAGTTTCCAAAACAGACATTGCTTGGATTTGTGGCTTTAATTCAGAGTTAGTAGACATCACTGTTTTCATGGGGAATATTTACTGCTGGATGCTAAAGTAATTGACAGACTCATTCCAAGATGTCAGCATGTTGCCACGACTCAATTAGGAACAATGTGCCAACAATTGAGACTCATTGTTCCACAACCTTTACAATTATGTAACGACTCAATTAAACCACCAAGATGAACAATTAACAAGACTGACAGCTATTCAAGCCAAAAGTAATTTATATCAGGTTTTGGCATTAACAAGAAAATAATTCATTATTCTAAATAAACTTATTCTTTAACAAATAGCCAAAGAAAATTGAATTGCTCTTCACTGATATGCAACTAATGGTGTACTCCTTTAAAACAAGAAGCATATACACAGTCATTCAGGAGTACGACTGAAAACACACAGACAACATAATATAAATATTATGGTCAGAAAAGATAGCCAAGGAGAAAAGAATTCCCTGGTTCAAGAGTCAAGATCACTGTTTCTCACAATTCTTTTGATTTTCAGTGACCTTTTTGTTTCTTTTGAAAGAGAAAGTGGAAGATAAAAGTCTCACTGCTATTCTATACGAAAATGAAAAGTATTCTATCTGGGTGCATCATAGTTTGGCTCGGAAACTGCTCTGCCTAGGTCTGTAAGAAATTACAGAGAGTTGTGAGCACAGCCCAGTCCAAAGTGCAAGCCAACCTCCCATCCACTGACTCCATCTAAATGTCTTGTTCCTGTGGAAAACCAGCCAACATGATCAAAGACCCCTCCTACCCCAGTTATAATCTCTTCCAACCTCTTCCATCTGGCAGAAGATACAAAAGCTTAAACATGGGTACCAACACGTTCAAGAAAGCCTCTTCCCCGCTGTTATTAGACTTCTGAATGGATTTCTCAAACTTAAAATGTAATGTTGATCTTGTTTTTTGTGCACTTTGTTTGCAGATGTAACTTTGTATTGCTTGATCTGTTTTATCACCCAATTGTCTTTGTTTCATGTGATCTGCCTGTACTGCCCAAAAACACCACATTTCACTGTACCTTGGTACATGTGGCAATAATAAATCAAAATCTAATCAAATCAAAAATGTCAGATCACTCATGAGTTATCATAATCAAATCATGGAACTGCTGCTCATTGGTAGATGACTGGATGTGAACCTTCTGCAGCATCACAAAGAGGATTTAATTGGCAGGAAATAATGTCTTCTTACTTTTGAGTTGACATTCGGGCAGGGGTTGGGCGTGCTCGGTTAATTCAGGTGACTTTGTGGCTGGTTTGTGACACCGAGTGACACCATACTGTACTGGCTAACATCACCATGAGTATCCCATCTTCTCATCTTTACCCTTTACCTGAGGTCTAGTGAGCTTCAGGTTAAACTCAGTATATTTCGATTCGCTCCAAGGGACTATGATGACTTTTATGTTTTCTTTTATCTAGAGATTTGCAATTACCTGCATTTTTTTTCTCACCAACAAATCACCCCCATGTTTCTCGTCACAATTAATATTAATTGACTGCTTTGATGTGCCCTAGACATTTCAGAGTAGTGAGCAGTAGGCACCTGAAACCACTGGCATGCTCTAGAGTCATAGAGATGTACAGCATGGAAACAGACCCTTCGGTCCAACCCGTCCATGCCGACCAGACATCCCAACCCAATCTAGTTCCAACTGCCAGCACCCGGCCCATATTCCTCCAAACCCTTTCTATTCATATATCCATCCAAATGCCTCTTAAATGTTGCAATTGTACCAGCCTCCACCACATCCACTGGCAGCTCATTCCATACACGTACCACCCTCTGCGTGAAAAAGTTGCCCCATAGGTCTCTTTTATATCTTTCCCCTCTCACCCTAAACCTATGCCCTCTAGTTCTGGACTCCCCGACCCCAGGGAAAAGACTTTGCCTATTTACCCTATCCATGCCCCTCATAATTTTGTAAACCTCTATAAGGTCACCCCTCAGCCTCTGACGCTTTAGATCAAGTTGGACATGATGGAGAGAGAAATGCTATTTGGATACAGAACTGGCTCAAAGGTAGAAGGTGGTGGAGGGTTGCTTTTCAGACTGGAGGCCTAACACTAGTGGTAAACCACAAGGATCGGTGCTGGGTCCACTGCTTTTCATCATTTATACAAATGATTTGGGTGTGAGCATAAGAGGTACAGTCAGTACGTTTACAGGTGACACCAAAATTGGTGGTGCAGTAGACAGCAAAGTAGGTTACTTCAGAGTAAAATGGGATCATGATCAGATGGGTCAATGGGCTGAGATAAATGTGAGGTGCTGCATTTTGGAAAGGAAAGTCAGAGCAGAACTTATACACTTAATGATAAGGTCCTGGGGAGTGTTGCTGAGCAAAGAAACCTTGCAGTGCAGGTTCATAATTCTTTGAAAGTGGAGTCACAGGTAGACAGGATAGTGAAGAAGGTGTTTGGTATGCTTGCCTTTATTGTCAGTGCATTAAGTACAGGAGTTGGGAGGTCTTGTTGTGGCTGTACAGGATATTGATTAGGCCACTATTGGAATACTGTGTGCAATTCTGGTCTCCCTGCTATAGGAAGGATGTTGTGAAAGTTGAAAGTGTTCAGAAAAGATTTACAAGGATGTTGCCAGGGTTGGAGATTTGACCTATGAGGAGAGGCAGAATAGGCTGGAGCTGTTTTCCCTGGAGCGTCGAAGGCTGAGGGGTGACCTCATAGAGATTTATCAAAACATGAGGGGCATGGATAAAATAAATAGGCAAAGTCTTTTCCCTATGGTAGGGGAGTCCAAAACCAAAGGGTATTGGTTTAAGGTGAGAGGTGAAAGATTTAAAAGTGACCTAAAGGTTAACCTTTTCACATAGAGGGTGGTGTGCGTATGAAATGAAGTGCCATTACCAGATTTGAAAGGTGTCTGTATGAGTACATAAATAGGAAGGGTCTAGAGGGATATGGGCCAAATGCTGGCAACTGGGAGTAGATTTACTTAGGATATCTGGTTGGCATGGACAAGTTGGACCAAAGGGTCTGTTTCGGAGCAGTACATCTCTCTGTCTCTGTGACTCTCTGTCTCTGTGACTCCATCACTCTGTGACTCTGTGACTTTGTGACTCTATGACTCTATAATTCTGTAACTCTATGACTCCGTGACTCTTTGTCTCTGTGATTCTATGACTCTATGACACTGTGACTCTGTGACTGTATGATTCTGAGACTCTGTGAATCTGTGACTCTATGAATCTGTGACTCTGAGAATCTGTGATTCTATAACTCTGTGACTCTATAATTCTATGTTTATGTCACTGTATGACTCTGAGACTCTGACTCTGTGACTTTATGAATCTGTGACTCTTCAACTCTGACTCTGGAATTCTGTGACTCTATGACTCTGACGTTGTGACTCTGTGTGACTCCATGACTCTGTGACTCTCTGGCTCTATGATTCTGAGACTCTATGAGTCTATGACTCTATAACTCGATGACTCTGTAACTCAATTATTCTACAACTCTATTATT
Source organism: Chiloscyllium plagiosum (assembly GCF_037043375.1). Taxonomy (NCBI): domain Eukaryota; kingdom Metazoa; phylum Chordata; class Chondrichthyes; order Orectolobiformes; family Hemiscylliidae; genus Chiloscyllium; species Chiloscyllium plagiosum. Next base: position 92,670,119 of record NW_028270139.1, on the reverse strand, counting down.
CTATGACTCTCTGACTGCGACTGTGACTCCATGACCCTGTGACTGTGACTCTGTGACTCTGTGACGCTATGACTTTGTGACTCTGTGACTGTATGACTCTATGACTGATTCTGTGACTCTGTGACTATAAATCTGTGACTCTGAGAATCTGTGACTATATGACTGTGGCTCTGACTTGGTGACTCTGAATCCGTGACTCTGTGACTGTAAGACTCTATGACAATGGTTCTGTGAGTCTATGAGGTATTAAACTGAAACCCTGTCTGTAAGGCCTCAATGATCTCCTTACACTTTTTGAAGAAGAGCGCAAAGTTCTCTGCAAATTAAAACTCCTCTGTCCACAAATGCATACATAAATGGTGCTATCAACTATCGATATATCATTAAATTATATCTTTGACCCCTTGTTTAATTGCAGGAAATATTTGTCGGGATTTGTGGATGCTGGACACCAGTTCATGTTTTGCTCTAATGTTCCAGAGGGAAACAGGATTTATTAGCATTTTTGAGATGTAATAAACTATCTGTAATATAAATAAGTTGTTGAGGTATACTGATGCTTTTATCTTCACATGAGAAGTTGTTGAACACCATGCCGTGGTCCTTCATGTTCCACCTTAACATCTATTGCTTAGAGTGTTTTACAGCTGCTCAAAATCATGTTGATATATTTAATGTCTATTATGTGTTTAGAAATGGAAGTTTGAAGCTAACAGATCGTAAGACTGGAACTCTTTACACTATCAATGTCAACTGTTTCAATGGAGAAACGATCCTCAAGTCTTCAAATATCAGCATTGATACAGGTATGTTTGTGTCTTTTAATATTACTTCAGAAAGAAGGCATGATCAGAAAATGTTGGAAATAATTAGCAGGTCTGACAGCTGAATTTTCACGGCCCCATTGTGGAGGGTTTGGTGATAATGGTCGGGGGTCCAGGGTAACATGGGAGAGTTGTGTCGGGACAACTTGTTGCTGCATTCCTGGCACCAGGAACTTTCCCAGGGTTGTGTGGAAATAGGACAGGCTCCCCACTGCACAGAACAGCAACCAGTCTGCTGATTAGTTTCCAGATAGGAGTGATTTTATAGCGTCATCAGCATTTTGGCTGCAGTGAGGTGACAGAGTCACTGTTCAAGAAGATAGCTCACCACCACCTTCTCAGGGGCAATTAAGAATGGGCAATAAATGCTGGCCCATTCCATCAACAAATACAAATATAAATGCTTTTCAAGACCTCAACCTTTATACATTGTGAAGTACTTTAAAACTGTTCCCACACCATTTGAGGTTACCATGATGGTCTCTCCCGTCACTTGACTTTTTGTCACTACACTGCGCTTTTTGTGCAGAGTCAGTCAGCTCAGTATAACATGGTGAGAATCGCTCGAGATTCTGTTGTAGGAGAGGAGAATGTCTGGAGAACAAGAAGGAACGACCTTCAGAGAAGTTAGCTCAGACCGCTGTTATGGCCGGTAAGGAGGAATCACCGCCCTCCTCTTGGTGAGTCACACCAAATGTACCTTTTTAATTTTATTATCTTTTTTAGCAGGTAGCTAGCACACTTCAATTAAATTTAGATAACCAAATCAAAAATGAAGGAGAACCAATTCCAAGCTTTTTGAATGGGAGAGAGGGGAGCTTTATTACCAATGGCTCCAAAATGAAATAATAATATGCAATAACCCGCTTGGTGTAGCTGCACCAGTGGACTGCAGTGGGTCAAGAAGGCAGCTCACCACCACCACCTTCTCAAGGACAATTAGTGATGGGCACTGTGAAGTACACATCCTCTGAAGGAATTCAAAGAAGGAGGGCAGGTCATAAGTGGGAATTTTGCAGCAATTTTGCAACCCACTTCCTAACCGCTTCAAAGCCTATCACCTATCTACAAGGGTAAAATCAGGAGTATGATGGAATATTCTCCACTTGCTCACATTACTGAAACACTTAAGAAGCTCAAAACCATCTAGGACAAAGCAGCCCACTTGCCACCCAACTACATCTTAACCATCTATTCAGTCCAGCATTGACATACAGTATCGGCAGTGTGCACCCATCTGCACATGTGCTGCAACAACTCACAAGGTTCTTTCAACAGTACCTTCATATACACTGCGACTTCTATTACATGCAGCAATTACCTAGGAACACCACAACCTTCAAATTTCCCTCACAGTTCTGTACCATTCTGACTTGCAAATATCTCACTGTTCCTTTAATGATGCTGGATTGATGGTGTATGTACATCACACAGACTGTAGCTGTTCAGGAAGGCAGCTCACTACCATTTTCTCAAGGTTAATTAGGAATGACCATTGAATGCTGGCCTAGATAGTGATTCCCACTCTTTCCTTTGAGTCAAGTCTTCCCGATTATGTATTTCACAATTTTGATAATGAATTTGAAGCTGTTCTGAGATGTGTTAATTAGAGTAGAATTGAGCTCACTGTTCCTCAAGTTGCAGCAAGTAATTTTCATCTCTTTTGTTTGTCTTGCATTAAAATATCTCTTGTTTTGCATTCCAGGTGTTGCACCAAGTACTCACCCTGCGACATCACTGTACACAACAGGACCACAAACCCAGTCGACTTCAGGCAACCATCTGAACCATGCCAAGTTACTCAGTTCGTACGTACATCTTATATACTAGTTCCAAAGTAGAGTTTATCTACAACAGTTGTTTTCAGTCAACGCATGTTGAATTTTTTTCCAAACTCACTCAAAACTCACATTGATGTGAGCATTTTCCAGTATCAGAGTCAAATTTAAAATCTGGAGCCGCAAGATGGGCACCACTGCAGGGTCCAAATACCAGAACTGCCTTCTCCAAAGCCTGAGGGGTGTCCCTACTCCCCAAGGACTGCAGCTGTTCAAGAAGATAGCTCACTACCACCTTCTCAGGGGCAATTAAGAATGGGCAATAAATGCTGGTCCATTCCATGAACAAATACAAATATAAATGCTTTTCAAGACCTCAAGCTTTATACATTGTGAAGTACTTTAAAACAGTTCCCACACCATTTGAGGTTACCATGATGGTCTCTCCCGTCACATGACGCATGGTGACCCTCAGGTAAAACCACCACCAGTTGTCTTTCTAAAATGACAGGACAGCCGTATGGTCTGGAAAGACTATGGCAACTTTGCTTTAAAACTACTGTTGAAACGATGCCAATGTGGTACACACAGCAAGCTCCCATCAGCAATGTGATGATAATCTCACAAGCTCTTTTTTTTAGTGAGTTCTGAGGAAGGGTCACTCGATCCGAAACGTTAACGCTGATTTCTCTCCATGGATGCTTCCAGACCTGCTGAGCTTTTCCAGCAATTTCTGTTTTTGTTTCTGATTTACAGCATCTGCCGCTTTTTGTTTTTTTTTTCCCTTTCTTTAATGATCTTGATTGCGGGATAAGTTTAAAAGAATGCCATGGGATTTTTTTTACATCTACCAGAGAGGTCTTTAGTTAAATGCCTCTTCTGAAAGATGATACTTCCAGCTGTGCAGCACTTCCTCAACAGTACACCAACAAAAATACTGTGAACTCCTATCTTTTTGAAGAACCTTTTTATATGGCACCTATCAAGTGCCTGAAGGAAATCTACATAAACTGAATCTACCAGTTCCTCTCAATCACCTCTCCTTGTTATACCCTTAAAGAACTCGAGTAAATTTGTCAAAAATGTTGACTGTGTTTCATTGTGTTAAGTCTTTCCAAATATCCTGATATTCCTATTTTAATAAATTACTCTAGCATTTTCCCATGGTGTAAATTATGTTAACTGGCCCATGGTTTCCTGCTTTCTGACTTTCTCCAACAACATTACCTCCAGAGCCCTGGTTCCACAGCATTGTCATGCCAGTTTTCATGCTGCATTGTCCCTGTGGTGAGACTGTCAATGACCTCACCTACTCAGTAGCTCATATCCTCCAATTTTCATTTGCATCTCTTACAAGTTTACCACCTTCACGATTATTGTCGCCTCTGCTTCGCAGCACACTACCACCCCTACAGTTGTATTCTTTCACGGTCCTACCATAGCAGCAGGTCCTATTAAACCCCCTGTTGATTTTCATTGAGTTGAACGCCATGACTGATTGTGGACCATCCCCTGACCAACTTGGATGCACCCCCCAATTGGTGTGAGACTAGGCCCCTGCCTGATTGCAGTGTAGCTCGCCAACTACGTTCCCATGCACCTGCGCCCCCAACCTAGTAGTAGCACTGGAGCTGCAGGACTGACTATGACCAGTTCCGCAGACTTTGGTGACATGTACTGCTTGATTGTGACTGCCCAAGCAGTTGACTGAATGTGCCCAAGCCCCTGGACTGATATTGGACACTCCGTAGATTTACAATCCCAGGTCACCTTGACTGAAGACCTTCTCCCTCCAACCATGGAGGTTGGTATGGACAAAGCACCAACTCAACACTTCATCATCGCACAACACAGACTAACTTATAACAAAGTTCAGTATTTCAATACTGTACTTTGAAGCTCACCGATATGTTATATTGTGGTGTTGCTGTGAATGCTTTGCACACAGGAACTGACACCCACTTCAGTTATTGCGACTAGTTTGCTTTATTGATGCTTACTCTCTTTCCACTTACCTGGATAGTCACACCATTTCTGTCTTGTCTTGCATTGCTTTTTACCACAGGCAGAAAGCCAGCAGCTTATCAGCAATGAACAGGCAAGGAGTTGCCATGTTGATGTACAGCACCATGCTACATCACTGTCTCATGTACAGCCTGCAGTAGCAACTTATGTAGCAAATTCTCTGCATGTGCTTAACCAAATGGTCATGTCTGAATGTCATAAGGGAGTGGTCCTTCATCCTGTTAAAGGGGTTCATGGATCGTCAGTGGGCCGATCTGTCCTCAGTCAGAAAAATTGGTGAGGTATTTTGAGTGAATAGTTGAAAGCACAGAAGACAAGAAAGGTTGGCAGTTTGAGGCGGAATATGGTGGATGAGGGTCACTTAGAAAAGATGCTACAAATAACATAGAGATTAGTAGTACTTGAGTCTTGGTGGGAGGTAGGTGCAATGGCAGAGATCGTGTGAGGTAGCAGAGAGAAGATGTACTTGACTTTGACAAATGCAGAAGGTAATTGCAGCATTTCAATGTGTTCCTCCAGACCATGATTACTGTACTGAGCTGGGTGACCACTTCAGACCAGGCCTGGCAGTGCTTAATAAGGTGAGCTGGGGTTTAAATACATTGCCGACTGTGTGATTGCTATACGTTCCTGGCACCAGTGAGCATTTCTGCCACTGCTGGGGGGAAAATTCAACGAGAGTTGGCCCCTTGGAGACAGAGTACATAATTTATGTAGAGAACAACATGTGAGAAAGGTTGCTAGGGTTTGCAGCGAGAAACCTTCCATAAAACCCCTTGAAATTAACAGTTTAGCCAAATTTTGGGAAAATTTAGCCCATTGTGATAGTTGCATTTCAGTCAAAGCTAAGAAGTAATTTCTGTTTGGAAGTAGTTATATATTGATGGCCTCATGTTCCTTTATGTTGTACCAGTAGGGGTCAGCAAATCTCTAATTTTGAACTGTGCCACCCACATGAACACCACAAAGCAAAAGATGGCTTCTGTTTCTGGGCATTTTGTTGAACCAACGAATGGTACACCACAGAGGAGGCCACTTGGCTCATCAGTCGTCACCTATTCCAACTTCTCTATCTTTTTCCCCATAGGCCTGCATAGACTTTTCTCCTCAGATAATTATTCTGAGGCATTGAATGAGTTTTGCATTTGTGTTATTACCCACCAGTTCCAAGTCTAGTTGGAGTTAAAATTAGAGCTGACAAATGAAAGTTAAGCCAGGTAGAAAATTGCAAATCAGAGACCACTGAGGCCATATGAAATTATATGCTGAATAATAGTCTGGAAACCACCAAAAAAAAACACTTGGAAATGGAACAAAGTTAATTTTTCAAAGTTCATAGAAAATTTCATGTACTTTCTTTTTCAGCAACTGGTACTAATTGACCACAACATGGAGAGAGACAGCAGAGCAAACACAGATATTTCCTAGGGCCACCAGAATGCAAACACAATGCACTCACAACCTAATTGGCTAGCTTAAGGCATGTCGGGGAGAGAATACACGAGTAGCACATACTGCCCACCGAGGTGTCTGGGCCCAGCCAACACCTTTGATGGAATTGTTAACAATTTGATATGGACTCAATACAAAGTGCTAATAGCCAGGGGCTGCAGTAATCATCCTTCTCAGGAAGAGCGATTAGTACCCATTTGTATAGTAATGGACTTCTGCGCAGATGTTGAAATTGACAATGCCTGCACTGAAACTGACAATGACCGCGCTGAAATTAACAAAGGCTGTGCTGGAACTGACAATGACTGCACTGAAACTATCAACGATTCTGCAATGTTTACAATAAACAAACTATGTTACAGAGACAATAACCTCATCACCGACCTATTATATTACAAAATGTATAAAAGTATCTTGCCATGTGGTCCGGATTGAGAGAAGACTCGCAGCTGACCACTATGTTGTTGGTGTATCTCTCTCTCCCCGGAGCTCAGGTATTTCCTTGTACAATAAACTCTGTTGTTGAACCTCAACTCTGACTCCGAGGCTTGTGACTTTCCCCACAACAGTGTCAAGCTTCTTGTATGTTGTTGGAGCTGCACTCATCCAGGCAAGTGGGGAGTATTCCATTGCACTCCTGACTTATGCCTTATAAATGGTGGACTTCATTAGGGTGTCAGGAGATGAGTTACTGGCTGCAGGATTCCTAACCTCTGACTTGCTCTTGTAGCCACTGTATTTATATGGCCGAATCCAGTTCAGTTTCTGATCAATGGTAACCCCCTCAGGAAGTTGATAGTGGGGATTCAGTGATAGTGATAACATGGAATGTCAAGGAGCAGTGGTTAGATTGTCTGTTATTGGAGAGAATTATTGCTTGGCCTTTGTGTGGTACAAATGTTAGCTGCTAATTGTTAATTTTATATGGTCTGTGCCAGTCAAAGCAAGTTTGTAAACAAGGTCACTGACCTGAAATCTTAACTCTGTTTCTCTTGCATAGATGCTGCCAAACTGACAGTATTTATACAAACTGCAGCATTTTCTGTTTTATTTAAGTTACATCTCCTGACTGAAAAATCAAAGGTAAAAACAAATTCTGTTCTGTATTATTTTGAAACCTTAGGCGATTATTTGAATATTTCAAAACTTGGAAACTGAATGAATAATCAAACTTTGAATTGATATGGTATAGTTTTGATAATTATGAAAATTTAAGTTTATTAAAATCTGGAGATTGACAGACTCACTAATTGTTAAAGAGCATATAAGGCAGGAATGCAAAGATAGAACTCATTCAATGATGGAGAAATCATTAAAAGGTGGTGCCTGTCAACACAAGTCTGAACAGTTTGGGAGAGGTGGCTGACTTGTGGGAATATGTTGCAATTCAGTTCTAATCCATTAAAAGAACTAAGTGCAGTTTGGTTCTGATTGTTGAAGATTGAGGGCAAGCTGTCCCAATATGAATGGATTTCTGGATTTTCAAATGTGTTTTGGTGCATCTGGTGCATACTGTCACTTCCATGGATATAAATAATAACTTTATTATGTAAAGTACCTATATACAGCTTTATATAAGTATATTTACTGTGCTATAGCCATGATCAAACTCTCTTAAGTCTTTTCAGTCATATGTTCTCTTACATTATTAATATGATTCGAGTCACATCCTCAGATGTTAACCCTTTCAAAATATCACCACAATTTTGATGGTCACAAAGGCTACTGTTCCCTCTCCAAGACGCTTTGTAATGCCCACAGTTCCCTGGACTACATTCTCAGTGCTCTCGGATCCCCAAAACATCTCCAATGTCCTGGGAGACCCCAAGTTTCTGTAACAGACCTCGGTAAATATTCAACACTCTCCCAGAACTTGCAACTGCTGATGCTGCAAAATGAATCGCTCACCATACATCAATAGCAGAATAACTCTTATCCAGGGAGAACTGAACGTAATGAAGGACGTTTTGGGGCCATTAGCTTTGCTGGAAAATATTAGTTTGGCCTGAACCCAAAGTGCTCCTGAAAACTGCCAATAGCCAATATCAGACCCAATTGACAACCATATGAAAGTCTGTTTAGCAGGATTCAATGTGAACAGCATCATGGGAGACCTGCTGATATATGAATGATATATATCTCATGGCAATGCTGTTGTTGGAAAACGTAGCCTCTGTGTTCAAGTTAACCACAGAATTCAGTTATAGAGTGAAAACCCTGACATGTAGCCTATTGTCTAAGTTGAAGGAATGTGACGCCATAGTAAACTGAGTCACTTTAACTCTAATTTGGACACTCTACGAAGTCCTTTACGAGTGGATATGATTGAATGCTCAAAATATTTGGCCAGTGATTTTTTTTACCACTTATTTAAAGGGAAAATGATGTTGCATATTTACTTCTGAAACTTCGTGCTTCCCCCCAACCGTCTTCCCCCCACAGTAACCCCACCTGATTAGAAATTAGATTACAAACTGACCGTGAATTAAAATTTGATATTGTTGTGGGCAGTACTAACAGGATGAAAATGGGGGTTGATACCCATCCTGAGTATCCTGAAATGAGGTATGTCAAAGGAATAGTGTATGGGGAAGATTTGCCCACTTTAGGAAAGGGGATAAGTGAATGTGTAGGGGCATTGGTTTTGAAGTATAGGCAGGTAGGAAGAAAGGGATACTGTCTCCTCAGATATGCCGCAATGGGCAGAGTGCATCCTCCAAAGATATTTCCTGTTTTCCTTGGTTGTTTTAAAAGAAAGTTTTGACAGAGAAACATTATGCTTGGCATTGTGAACGTTATATACGGGTCGATTGAGCTTTTAGCAAGCTCAATTAACCCTTAACAAAAACAGAAATTGCTGGAGAAAGTCAGCAGGTCTGGCAGCATCTGTGGGAAGAAAACAGAGTTAACATTTCATGTGCAGTGACTCTTCATCAGAACTAATTAACAATTAACCCATAATTATTCATTTACATGTGGCTGGTGGGCTTTCTATTCCAATGCCTATCCATCTCTCCCAACCCCCATATTATTGGGTGAGTTGGGAGATGGCTGGGAATGTGGTTTGCTGGGCACCTCCCCAATCTTACCCATTCCTTCCCCATGTCAGAAACATGGCAGGAACATGAAATATTCAGCCTAATATTTGTTTTTGGTAACTGCCTCAATACTCATATTGTAAAAAAAATTAACAAACTTGGCAAATAAACAGAGGTGTAGAGAGAAAGCGAGGCACAGAAAAGAAATATATAAATTAGAAGTCAGAGGCAGATGGCTCCAAGATGGTAGTTAGAATAATATATTGCAAGTTAAAATTAATATAGAGGGGATATTATTACTGGTAGTTACAGTTGAATTTCTTTTAGATTTGCATCCAATTTGTTCATTTACAAATACTCCTTTTGGTAGAATGGAATAAGTGTCATATTTGGTGCATGAGTTACATTTCTCAGGATTAATACAACAGAACCTTATTGATTATTTTTAAAGACACTGTATAGTTTGTTTTATTGCTAGCTCGTCTGATATCAGACAAAATATCCTTTCTTCATGATTTTAATGTGATAATCTTGATATTGTATAGCTATTGACATTGTACACTAATATATCTTGGAATATCACTAAGAGAGAGTGAATAAAATGAATTAGAATTCTTGACTACAAGAATTTCCAACCTTGAAGAAAAGCGACATTGTTCGCAAGTATATTTAAAAAAAATAAAAATGTTATTCAGAATAGCTCTGCTTGATTTTATTATCATCATCTAACAGATTTATTTTTGCATGAGGAATTCTTTTTAGTACACTTAATTGTAAAAGTGAGATCAAAATTTCACAATTTGATATCAATTTCTGAATGTCTACATTGATTTGTTTCATTAGTAAATTTAAAGACATTTCTGTTTTAAGAGTTGAATCATATGTCATTGCAAACATTGAGTCAAAGCAAGTTACAAAAGTATTGATTTTACTTGGAAGTCTTTTTGGATAGTTAGTTGCAGACCACATCCAAAAGTTGAGAAATTAAGGTCTCTTACATAAAACTTTCTGAAACATTCTGTGAATCATGAGTTTGTTCGCGAAGCATGTTTGATTCCAGATATGCTTCAGTTTAGATTAAATGTGACGCAAGATTCAGCAGTGAGTGGGTGTTGACATTTTTAGATTGTGGAGTTTGTATTTACAACAGTCGAGTGAAAATGTGATTTTGGCCAGTATTTCATCGGCTTTGAAATCAACAGTGTTTTACTCTGTAGACTACAGTCCTAAAGTTGGACAGTTTTGGAGAGTTGATTCAATAATAAGTGCCTTGAGTTTGAAATATATTTATTAAATATACCTTATTAGACATGAAAATGCAGCCAATTATTGATTGTACATTGATATGCAATGAAGATGTTTGATGATCTCAAAGAGTAACAGTATAAAATTTTGCAAATATTTTAAATCAGTGAACATTCTTATATCCTCACTTTAATCCAATCTGCAAATTATCTATTACTAATCCTTGCCCAGCCAGTTTGAGATGTATTAGCAAACTCCAATAATCATCATCTATCCTTCTGTTTTATTCCTCACCTTGTCTCATGTATGTTGTTGTATTAGTTTAGAATAAAGGATTGCATTGGTTAAAGGAAATAGGGGAACATATTGTAGATGTCCTAACTATAATCTTTAGGAGTTCCCTCAATACAGGTGTCGTAACCTCTGGATTGGAAACTTGCACATGTCAGTCCATTTTTTATGTGTGAAAGAGGAAGACCAGTTAGCCTAATATCTGTGGTGGGGATATTGTCGGAATCTATGATTAAGGATTGAAAATGTTCAGTTAATCGGGGGAGCCAACATGGATTCATGAAAAGGAGGTCATGCCTGACAAACCTCATTTAATTTTTGTAGTAGGTAGGGAAATGTCTTTTGAAGTTGTTTACATGGACTTTGAGAGTCAATGGATAAAGTCCCACTTAAAAGACTGTTAACTAAAGTAGAAACCCATGGATTTGAGGGGAAATTACTGACATGGTTGGGAAAATGGTTGAGTGGCAGTTGACAGAAAGTAGGAATAATGGCTGGGTACTCAACTTGGCAGGATGTGAGCAGTGATGTCCCAAAGGGATCTGTGTTAATACCTTAATTTTTCACAATATTTATTAATGACTTGGATAATGGCATAAAAAGTCATATGTCTAACTCTGTTGATGAAACAAAATTAGGTGCCATGGTAGATAGTGCAGATGATAGTATAAAATTACAAAGGGATATTGCTAGACTAAATGAATGGGCAAAACTGTGGCAGATTGTGAGGTTATCCATTTGGACCAAAAGAGTATTGATCAAGGTACTTTCGAGATGCTATGAAGTGAAATAGTTAAATATACAAAGAAATTTGAGGTTCAGTTGTGTAGATCTTTAAAATGTCACCAACAGCTACAGAAAGTTATCAAGAAAACTAGTAATGCTAACCTTCATTTCTAGAGGACTGGAGTACGAGGATGCCAAAGTTATGCTGCAGCTGTACAAAACCCTGGTTAGACCCCACTTGGGGTACTGAGAGCAGATTGGGAACTGTACCTTAGGAAGGATATATTGGCCTTGGAGGGAGTACAATGTAGGTTTACAAGAATGATACCTGGACTTCAGAGGTTAAGTTACGAGGAGTGATTATACAAATTAGGTTGTTTTCTGTAGAATTGAGAAGATTCGGGGGTGATCTGATCCGTCTTCAAGATTTTAACAGGAAAAGACAGGATAGATAAAAATCAACTATTTCCACTGGCTTAGGATTCTAGAATGAGGGGGCCATTCAGGAGAGATGTTAGGAAGCACTTCGATACACATAGGATGGTGGATGTTTGGAATTCTTTTCCATAAATGGTAGTGGATGCTGAATCAGTTGTTCATTTAAAATCTGAGACAGATAAGTCCTTTTAATCAAAGGCATTAAGAGATATGGGCCAAAGCAGGTATATAGTGTTAAGTCCCAGATCTTCTGGGATCTCATTGAATGGTGGAACAGGTTAAAGGGGCTGAATGGCCTACTCCTGTTCCGATGTTCCTGTGGTTTCAACAAAATTCAATCTGATTTGTTCTGCACCTATCAGAATATAATTCTGGTGAAAAAGGCCATTCAGATTCATTGGCAGCAATTGAATGCCTTGTGTGGCACAATGGTATTGTCCCGACGAGGCTCAGGCTTGAGGCCCACATGCTCCAGAGGTGTGTAGTAACATTTCTGTACATTGATTAGAAAATATTTAGGAGAAAGTGAGGACCGCACATGCTGGAGGATAGAGTTGAGAGTGCGGTGCTGGAAAAGCACAGCGGGTCAGGCAGCGTCTTGCTCCTTCGATGCTTTACTGTCCTGAGATTGAGGTTGAACTGAAACAAACACAAGTGTCTTAATTGTGCTAGGTATGACTCCAACCAGCAGAGAGCCTGCTCCCAGTTCCCATTGACTCTAGTTTCAGTAAGATATTGCCTTGATACCAAGGTTAATCATTCTCACCTCACCTGTTCTGTTTAGCTCTTTTGTTCATGCTTGGACTGAGGCTGTAGTCAATTAGGACCTATGAACATCAGTGAAAAATGTATTACTGCAGACGTTCCTTGTGATAGTGCTTTGCTGATAATTTGGAAAACACTCTTTAATGTATACAGAGGAACCTCGATTATCCGAATGAGATGGGTGGGCACTATTTCGTTTGGATAATTGATTATTTGGGTTAATTGATTTTCTCAGGGGCTCAGAGTTTTCTGTTCAGTCTGCTCCCCATTCAAGAGACTAGGCAGCAGCACACAGGGCGCGAGCCCCCGAACCCTGCTCCCCAACTCCATTCCCACCCACTTTCTATCCCCCATCCCACCCACCCCACTCCCCAACCCCGTCCCCCACCCACTGCCCGCCGCCAACCCCACCCACCAGTCAACGCCATCCGCCCAATCCCATCCGCCCAACCCTGTCCACCCCCACCCCACTCCCTGTCCCCCACCCACTGCCCGCCCCCAACTCCACTCGCCAGTCAACCCCATCCGCCCTGCCCCCAACACCACCCACCCCCAACCCCGCTTGCCCACCCACCCCCAACCCTGTCCACCCCCACCCCGCCCCCCCATTTCGTCCTCCAACCTCATCTGCCTCCACCCTCCCAAGCCCAGCCGTCCCCACCGCGACTGCCCCCACAACCCTGTCTGCCACCATCCACCCCCGTCCACCCCCACCCACCTTCCGACCCCTGTGCGCGCCCCCGTCCCCCAGGGCAGGCGAACTGGACACCAACAGTAAGACCGCTGCTGCCTTTTTGGGGTGAGTCTCCAAATAGCGCGCGCACACACACAACTTCTTACTGCAACTTTTTGAGAGTTTCCACCTCTGCCCTGTACAGGACAATGTTAGAGAGATTATCTGGCGAAGGGGGGTTCAGGGTTCACACCTATGTAGAACTGTGTTGGGGGAGAGAGAGAGAGAGAGGGCGGGAGTTCAGTCGTTTAGAGATGGTGCCTGGACTGTCCAGGACTGTTCTTGGCAGCATTTCAGTGAACTGAGTTCATTTTCAATCATTGTACCTGTAAACAAAAGACGCGATCAGGACTGAAACAGCTTTTTGACGGAATGTTTCTATCGAGACCTTGAGATCCCCTTCAGATAATCCGAAATTCGGATAACTGATATTCGGATGATTGAGGTTCCTCTGTACTTCTTATCTTCTCCCTACTTCTCAAATTTAGTGCATCACATGTCGCAGCTGTAAATTTCATTTGACACCTCACAGCGCAAACAGTTAATTTGCGTGTCACCTTGAGGTTAGTTGTATTAGTCTGCATGATTAACCATGCTCTTTATTTTTGCATTGTCTGTAAGTTTCAGTATTGTCTTTCCTATCTGAGTTTGTATCACTTTTACAGAGATACCAGTAGTGATCTTAACAGGAAATGCTGGGTTGGCATCTCTGCAGTCCAAAATAACCTCTTTTTAGCACAGTCTTCTTTTTGTTTTTTAGTCAACCTCACCCTGTAAAACTGTGATCCTTAATTTTAACAACATACTTCTTATCTATATCCAATATTTCTCCATCATCAACTCCTTCCATTATTTCTTTGAATGGTGCTTCCTGCAATTTAAGCAAAATGGAATAAGTTAGCCATCTTTAATTTTGAATCCTATTTCATATTTGGAAGGATTTCAATATCAGTGACCCTATGAAGGACTTTACATTTGGCATTGAAACATGACTTCTTTTTTGTAACAGTTGTACAGTCTTAAAGATCAAGCTTCACTCCCTTAACTTTTCAAAAAAGGGATCGATTTTTTTAAATTTACATATGTTTCTACAGCATTACAGCTGCAGAGCATTATTTATACATAACGAATAAACTAATGGATTAACATTTGGAATCTGCAAGTTCATGGAACGATGATCTTGGAATGAAAGTATATGTTCTAAGTAATTTTTGATTATTTTTAATACCCATAAAATATCATCCATGAATACCCTTTAACTGTACTGAGAACTGAGATTGAATTGCGGTAGTATTGTAGTGACTTTTAAAAAAAAGTAAACAAAAAACATATAATTAAGAAGCGTTGACCTGAAAGCAACTGTATAATTTACTCTCAAGCTTCCCTTCTGGTGACTCAGCATACAGATCTGTTGCCACATAATGTTTGAGGCATTGAATAGTTCATTTCTGTAAAATCTTTCCATCTTGCCTGATAGTATAGTTCCATTGTGGAATTTCATTCTTCAGAAGTGCACATCTTCAATTGCAGACACTTGGCTCATTATTTTTCAAACATTAAAATCTAAGGATTGAAAGTTGTATGTGTGTAGTCTATTGATCTACATATTTAGCAGGTGAAGGTTTCCACACAGGGGTGTGCAAACAGCAAATACTTCTTAAAATACTTTTCTTGCCAGAATATCTTAACTAGATTCTTTATCTTTCACATGGGTGCTAACTTGTCCTCCCTTTGAAATCTGACTGTTACCCAGATATATCACGGCCATGGAAATAGTGGATGGGTTGGTTGTCATCTTACAAAAGTTAATTTAAGTTCAATGCCCTGCAATATGTTCTGGAACTGTCTCAGTCGATTAGAGGGTGGTGAATGTAATCACACTGTTTACAACTGGAGGGAGCGAGAATTACAGACTGGTGAGCCCAACATCAGTAGTATGTACAATAGTAGAGTCTATAATAAAGAATAACAGGACCTTTGGAAAATATCAGTAGGGGTTAGACAAAATCAGTGTGGAACTATTAAAGGGAAAACATGTTTGACAAACCTATTGGAGATGTTTGAGGATGTATTTACTGGAATAGATGAGGAAGAACCAGTGGATGTGGTTTATCTGGATCGTCAGTACCACATAAGAGGTGAGTGTGCAAAGTCAAAGCACATGGGTTTGTGGTTAATATGATGGCATGAATTGAGACTTGGTTAGCAGACAGGAAACCGAGAAGAAATGAGTTTTTTTGGAGAGGAAGGCAGTGACTAATAGGATAACAGAGGGATTAATGTTATTTCAATATCTATCAACAATTTGGAAGGGACTTGAATGTGAAATTTAGAAGTTTGCTGACAGTGCAAAATTAGGAGGAATTGTGATTAGTGAGAAGGAAGTAAAAAGGCTTCAAGATGATTTGTACAAGTTGGGTGAGTGAGTAAATACAAGGCAGATGTGGTATTATGGGGATAACTGTGAAGTTATCTACGTTAATCGGAAAAATAGAATGGCAGAGTGTTACTTAGATGTGAGAGATTGGGAAATCCTGATGTCCAAAGGGTACTCTCGCTGAAAGCAAACGTGCAGGTGCTGCAAGTAGTGAACCAGGCCATTGGTGTGTTGAAAATGTGTTGCTGGAAAAGCGCTGCAGGTCAGGCAGCATCCAAGGAACAGGAGAATCGACGTTTCGGGCATAAGCCCTTCTTTAGCCTTCATCCCAAAAGGGTTGAGTACAGCAATAAAGATATCTTGCCACAGCTGGAGTAATCTGATCAAGTTTAGTCTCTTTGTCTAAGAAACGGTAGACCATAGAGGGGCGTCAGCAAAGCTTCTCCAGACTGCTCCCCAGGGATGGCAGGTTTGTTGTATTAGGAGAGATTGGGTCGACTTGGCCTGTACCCAATGGAGTTCAGAGGGATCTCACTGAAATGTACAAGATTCTGCCTGGGCTGGGCAGTCTGGATGCAGGGATGATGCTTCCCTTGACTTGGGGAACTAGAACAAGGGCTCACAATCTCAAAATACTGAGGAGAGCATTTAGGGCTGAGGTGAGGAGAGATTCGTTCACTCTGATGGTGATGATCCTGTGGAATACTGTACATCAGAAGGCTGTGGAGACAAATTCACCTAATAGATTTAAGAAAGAAATAGATTTCTAGACCCTAAATGCACCAAAGAGTATGGCATTGAGATAACCTTCCATCCATTATAAGGGAAGAAGTGTGGATGTTTGCTGATGATTGCACAGCACCTATTGTGACTCATTGGATATTAAAGCAGTCCATATCCAAAAGCAGTGAGTCCTGACCAGGCTTGGGCTGACAGAAAGCAAGTGACATCCATGTCACACAAGTGCCACGTGATGGACATCTTCAATAAGATAGGATCTAACCATTTACTGAATATATACAATGGCATCACTATCACTGAACCCCCCAATTATCAACATTGTATGAGACCATAAAAAACTGAACAAGAATAGATCATTTGATCACAAGGCTGCTCTGCCAATCATTGGGATCATGGCTGATCTAATATTCCTCACATCCACTTTCCTGCCTTTTCCTTGTGACCTGTTGATTCTCCTATTGATCAAGAATCTTTCTACCTCAGCCTTAAAAATACACAAGGACCCTGCCTCCACAGCTCTCTATGGCAAGCAGTGCCAAAGATTTCACTACCCTCTGAGAGACAAAACTTCTCCTTATCTCAGTATTAAATTAGAATCCATTTAGGCTGAGACTATGCCCTCTGGTCCTAGATTCTCCCACGAGAGGAAACATTCTCTTGGCATTTGCCCTGTCAAACCTTTTAGGAATCCTATATGTTTCCGCAAGATCGCCTCCGATTCTTCTAACCTCCAGTGGTAGGCCTTCACTCATTAGACAGTCCCTGCATGCTGGGGATCATCCTAGCAAATCTTCTCTGAACTGCCTTTAATGAAACAATATCTTCTCTTAAATAAGGAGACCAAATTTGCTCACCGTATTCCAGATGTGATCTCACCTGTACCTTGTATTGTTGCAATAAGACTTCCTGATTCTTATACTCCAAACCCCTTGAAATAAGGTCCAATATTTCATGAGCCTTCCTGATTACCTGCTGCACCTGTGTGCTAGTTTCCTGTGTTCCTGGGATTGTGACTGACCAGATATTGAACTGGACTAGCAATAAACAAACTGTGGCTACAAGAACAGGTTAGAGGCTAGGAATTTTGCAATGAGTAATGCACGTTTGACTTCCCAGAGCACTGTGGGCAAAATGGATATTTGTGCTCCAGTATTCTCTGTACACTATCCTACCAGACATAAATCAGAAGTGTGACTGAATATTGCCTGCTTGCTTACATGGATGAAGCTATAACAACAATGAATAAGCCAAGACAAAGCAGCCCATCTGATCAGAACCACATCCTTTAACATCCACTCGCTCCACCACCAAAGCTCAGTAGCAGCAGCGTGAACCATCTATAAAATGCACTGCAGAAATCCGCCAAAACTCCATCAACGTCACTTTCCAAACATATGACCACTACCATCCAGAAGGACAAGGGCAGCAAATACATGGGAACACCACCACCTGCAAGTTCCCCTCCAAGCCACTCACTGGCCTGTGTACATATGAATTATCTATCACTGTTTCTTTATTGTCACTGGGTCAAAGTGCTGGAGCTCCCTTCCTCATGGCATTGTGTATCTTTCTCTAGCAAATGAACTGAAGTAGTTCAAAAAGGTAGCTCACCACCTTCTTGAGGGAAATTGTGATGGGTAATAAATGCTGGCTCAGTCAATGATACCAACATTCAATGACTGAATAGAAGAAGATGGAGGATTAGGCATGATCATATTGAATGATGAAATAAACTCGATTGGCTGAATGACCTACTCTTACTTCTATGTTTCGGTGCTTTTATCCCTCAGTTTCTATATCAAGTGGTTAGTTAATTTGGAGAAAGTGAGGAGAAAGTTAGTTAATTTGGCTTGGGTGGCTGAGTTTGCAGTGCAGTGATTCCAACAGCATGGGTTTAATTCCTGTACTGGCTGAGGTCACTATGAATCTGTGATTTCTCAACCTCAACCCTTACCTGAAGTTTAGTGACTCTCGTATTCAGCTCGCCACAAATCATCTGTTTCTGAAGAGAGAGTGTCATATGGCCCTCTGGTGAATTTCACATTACACTCAATTACTTCTATGAATTATTTCTTTCAATGGAGAGAATAGCCGTCAGTGGAGATTTATTTGCCACATGAAACCTAAAATGAAGATGTCAGCTACATTACCTCCTTAATGGTGTGGCAGTAATAAGCTCTGTCTCTTCAAGCAGTGTTAAGTGTGCCCACACTGCTTTTCATTAACAGGATGCACAAATGAGACAACGTTCCTTGAATTAAATGATGCTTATAGGTAATACCGCAAATAGAAATCAATAGCCATCTCTTAAAAAGACAGGATGTTATTCAGGGATATGGAGTGCAGGAAAATGGAATTGAGGAAATCATTAGCCATAATCTAAAATGAAAGTATAGGCTTCATGGGCTAAATGGCCTACTCCTGTTCCTATGTGCTGTACATTGCTGAAAGCTCAACACCCACATGAAAACAACAGAAATTGTTTCAGATACAGATGATAGAGCTCCATTAGAACAGTCCATTGGATAAGATATATTTTATAAGAGTAGTAATTTTTCAAATGGATGTTAAATTGCAATGGACCAATGTCCATTTCTCCAACATGTAATCCAAACAATTGAAACATAGACTGGGCTCTTCCAGCTTGCAGGCTAAGTCCAAAAACAGGATAGCTTAAAGGAGGAAACATGTACCCTGTGAAGATTGGAAAGCCTGCAAGATCTTCAAGCAATCAGGCGGTCGGATGATGGAGAGGTTTCAACTAGAATTGGGGCCTGAGGTAAAAAAGTCCTGACCATCAAGAGTTGCTGACCAATCCAAGGCTGGAAGTTCCAGAAGTCCTAACAATTCCATCCCCAGCGACAGGCTCCCAGGATGGACAATCATTCCAGGGAAAGCTTTTTGTTGCTTGGGTGTGATCTCATGGGATTTGGAATTAAGGGCAATGGGGTATGTCTCAGGGACCATCCCACATCCCCATGTTCAGTCCGTTGATTCTGCAGACGTTAAAGTAGATGAAGGGACTCTCCAACTGACAGCCTTCTGCACACTCATTAACTGATTGGATACACCAATTCTTTCTGGTCCTACCTGGAGCTGAAACAGTTGCAGCCCCGGCAGCACAAGGCCCTTAAGTGGTTTTTAATTGACCACTTAAATGTCTCAGTTACCCAGTGGGATGAGACCTTGGCCCATAACCTAATTTGAGCAAAGGTAGAAAAGTTCTGGTTCATCCCCATCCTACCTAATGATGTTTACTTCTCACCTCTGTGCATACTGCCTCCGATTCGAGAAGATTCCATCCGAGGACTTAGAATGTGTATTTTTGAAATAATTTAATTTATAATAAGACACATGTATCATAATGTTAATACCCTATCCGGGATTATGATATGTTTTTATTGTAAGCTGCCAGTTAAGTATTTGATAGTTATTTTGAAATAATTTATCCAGGTGTATCTTTATGGCATTACAATCTTCAAAATACTGGAGTACCAGTGTATAGTGCTCCCTTTTTGTCACAAAAGAAATAAACACTTTTAAATTGATTAGGAACTCTTTATTTTCATGTGGTTTTAAGTACAAATGCACAGTCTAACTCAATATATGGAGTGCAACATATAACACTGTGCTTCTGAATGTGTGATTTGAGCAAATTTTCACATCTTTAAGATTATTTTGTTTCTTTTCTTCGTAAGGGATGTACTGACGGGAGCTGTGTTCGGTTGCATTGGGGGCATAATCCTGATATATCTGTCCTATTCATTTTATAAAAAGTGGAGAATGGATGAAAGACTCCGAGCATTCTTAAGGTACAAAAATCAATAGATTGTTGGTATCTTTTTTAAGTTGGAAAATTAAAGATCATGTTTACTTCAATTTAAGAATTGATGGGGTCACTGTAAATGTAACTGTCCTTTATTTTCAAAATTTAAGTAGATTTTTATATAGTAATGATATCCCCAAATTTTATTCCAGTCCTGTGCTTTCAAGTAAAACAAATCTGAATTTGTAACTTCTAACAGCAATTACTCATTAAATAAATATATCCAAGATTTTTGTTTAACATGTAAATTTCAATTCATTGGTTCTATTAATGTGAAAGTATTATTACAGTTAGAAAGATACTGCTAGGATTCCAATAAATATTCTGGACCTTTCGCTTCTTGCACTTTCATCTCATTTAACGGAAAGGTATGAATGTATGTACAATCTATCGGATGTTAAGTTAATTACAAAGTAGGAACATAGTTAAGACTTACAGTACAATCCTGAACCATAATAGATAAATCTGAGTGTTTTGTCAGTATTTTAAATTTGAAGATGTACTGTTACCTTGAAACAACGTTAAAATCTCTATCCAACAGATGCCAAGAAATAATCAATATCAGATAAAGAAAAATTGACACCTCGTTTTCTGATATTACAAAAAGTGAGATTTTCACTTGAGAAGGCGGAAGCTTGAGTAGGGAGATCTCCTGAGGCATAGTGTGGGAGAGTCATAGAGCACAGAAACAGACTTTTCAGTCCAATTGGGCAGACCTGAGTCCTGATTATTGAAGGGAATGGAAACGATGTGTGAGTGAAGCCCAGATTGATTGTCGAGGAAACGAAAGTAGGTCAACAGTGAAGAATGTTTAAAAATGACATGGATAGGGTGTATTTTAACAATGAGTAAAGATGTGCATCCAAAGCAGTGCCTAAGCAACGGGCAAAAAAGTTAGAACCAAAATGCAATTTAAGGAGAAATGTATGATATGACTTCAGATATATGTGAGGAAGCTATGCCCAATACTTAAAAAGGAAGCAAAAAAATGAGATCAGAAACATTGAGAAGCAAGTCTGAATAAAGATCGACATCAGAACTAATGAAAATAAGGGCTTTTCGAAGCTCAGACATAAAAGGCCAGTTAAAGGAGGGGTCAGCAAACTTGGAATAGAAGCAGACTCCTATAATGACAGCAAGAAAATAGTGGGTATACTTCCATGTTTACCCATGTTTTTATCTTAGAAGATAAAAATGTGATTGTGGGGAACTCTAAAGAAGAGCTAGAACAGTCATTGTTGGAGATAAACTTTCAAAAGATAACATGAAAACATGCTAGAAATAGTAAATAAATAAATAAACCTTCCATATCTGGATACTATACACTCCAGATTAAATTGAGCAAAAGATAATGGAAGCACAAAATATAAATTCACAAGAGTCTTTTGAAATGGGAATTGTGCCAAAGAAATGGGAGGTGGGAACATTAAGGTCAGGTAAAGTCATCATAGTCTTACGAGATCATAGGACTGCACTCTCAGAGAGAAAGGACTGGTGGTGATTTAACCTGAGGGTCACCTCCCCTCAGTTAAGGGTAGAGTTTGGAAAGGAGATTCCTTCATGATGAGCGGATACAGGAACTGAACCCATGCTGTTGGTGTCACTCTACATTGCAAAGTGGCCATCCAGGCAATTGAACTCATCAATCCCTACTCAGAATGAAGAAAAGTGTATCAGGAAATTATGTCTTAATTTTACTTCCATAGAGTTAATATATATAGGTGACATTAACGTCAACTTAGCAAGGCATCTGGGGTAGCCAGTTTCTGGAAAGGGCAGGTTGGGGTTAATTTCTTTAAAGGAATCAAAGCATGTGGGGAAGGAGAATGCCATGAATGTGAAATATATATATCAGGTGACATTGAGAAGGTACCACATGTCAGAAAGATCATGAGAGTGAACGGATATGGTATTAAACCCAATGTAATTTTACACATGTGGTGACAACTTATGGACAGAATAGTAGAAGAAAAGGTATTTTCCAATTGGTAGGATTTGAGTAACATTACATTCATTGTTAAAATTACTTTTAAGGGATGTGAGCATTACAAGGCCAGCATTTGTTACTCATCCCTAATTATTTTCGAACTTAATGGCTTACTGCCATTTTAGAGGATAGCTGAGAGTCATCCACATTGCAATGGGCTTGACATCAAAGCAGACAGGATTCAGATTCCCTTTCCCAAAAAAAATTCATAGTTACTATTCCTGAGACGAGCTTTCAATTCCAGATTTTTCTTTATTAATTAACTGAATTTGAATTCATGACCCCAGAGCAGAGCCTGGATATTTGAGATGGTTAATCTCATAACCTTATACTGTACATGTTACAGGAACAAAGGATTGCCATCAGAGTTAGCTGTATGAGAAACTTTATAAGAGACATTGTTAACGGAGTGAACAGAAAGTTTGAAGATGATGTTCAATGGTGGAAAATATAAAATTGTATTTTTGTAGGGGAGTGGAGAGGTGAAGAACATGAAATTTAAATATACTCGCACATAGTAAAGATTGTGAGCTGAGAGATGTCCAAGTGAAGAGATATGGGGGTAAACTGATGGTATCTGGTTGGTTATTGGCTAGACAAGTAATGGAGCTCAATTGAAAGTAAAATTGGGTGAGATATAAAAATGGCTGGATGATCCCATCGCACCAGTTTTCCACTGACAGGAAAAAGCTACATTTACCACACACACACACACACACACACACACACACACACACACACACACACACACACACACACACACACACACACCTCGCTGGGCATTTTCCCCAGAATTTGCATCTTTAAAAGGGACAAAGCAGATTCTGATTTCTGTGTATGAGACAATAAAATATAAAAGCAAGAATCATGAATTTGTACAAACGCTTATTTCTGCTGATTGTCAAATTAATAACAAGGGGGAGAAGCTAAATATTACCAACAAAAGACAGTGAATGTTGTTAGAAAAAAATTCTGTAGGGTTTTCATGAAATTGGAGTAATGTGGTCTGTGACAAATGGAATATGTAATTTAAAGAGATTGAATAAGAAAATGTATAAAATCGTGTGGGAAAGGCCAGGAGATTGGGATTAGTTGAGCTAGTTTCAGTTAAACATCTGCACTGTAATTTTTATGGTCTGGCCTATACTCAAACATCTTACAATGATCACTTTAAAATTGCATATGTATTTATGTAAAGAAGCTTGAGAAACCTTTAACTGGTTGTGTAAATTTGTAAGTTAACATTTCAATCGTAATTTAATGAAAAGGATATATAAACATGATTTTTGTGTACTTTAGAAGATGATATGATTGCTCTAAGTTTATAATTTCCTGTTATTTGTTTGTGTAGTAACACACAGCATTACTAATAGTTTGGTTTGGACACTTGTATATGGTGATGGGTTTCCGGTTGACCAAAAAAATATGGATTATCAACAGAGATGTGTCACAGATGTGCGTTTCAAGTAATGTGTGGGTGTACATTTCAAACACTGGTTTACTTTACCAACTTGTGTTTTACTGTCATCCCAGTCATTGTTATTGGCAAGCAAAGAACATTTTTTTTTAAACGTTTATGCCTCAAACTACAGTGCCACCAGTAGTGAATTTGCCAAGAAATATTAGGTCTTGGATTCAACTTGTATGCTTGGCGTCAAGAAAAGCAAATACAGCAACGGTGCCGTAAAACAAGCTTGTGGCTTTTCACCTTAGCAATAAACCTGAAACCTTGTATTTTATATTTAAAAGCAGTTAGGATATTTTAGTAAATTTGCTAACGTGCTAATAATGAAAAAGGAATTTTGCTCGATTGAATTAACTGTCTATAAACTGATATTTGAAGAGTCTAATTTCAAGATATTAATATTGAAAAGTTATTAGATTTTCTTGACGTTTCAATATAAATTAGAATAAGGTTACTTTGCTTGATTTCCTGGACAAAGACATGATTTTATCCTCAGAGGTTGTCAGGTTGGGGGGGGGGGGGTGATCTTTCAGTTCTGGAGGCAGGTAGGCAACTGAAGTAGGTGATCTTGTGGCACCCCTGAATGCTGTCACCTTCTTGCCTCCACTTGAGGTAAGTTCTAGGTGGAGAGGTCCAAGACTTCTGCCGTGCCACCAGCTGAGGCATTAAAATCGTCAAGTATTGACCACTTTGGGCCTTCCCCAGCCTGAACTACAACGACCTCAGCTCCACGCGCGATAGAAAAGAAATGACCCACCCAGTGACAAACCGGTGTGAGCAGACTGTCAATTTGGATCCATAGATCTGTGCATAATAAAGGTGCTAATCATGGGCAGGCCTTACCTACTGAGATCTACATCGGTGCTCTTGTTTATTATATTGAATAAAATTGAATTGAATTTGCTTTATTGTCACAAGTCCACAAATGAGTATTGTAAAAAGTTTATTAGTCACCACTTGTACAAAGTGCTACCTCAAGTACAAAGGTACTTAGGTACAATCCTTAGTTACAGCATAGAGAAAATTAAGAAAAATTGCATTAGCTACACACGGTATGACCATAGGTCAGAAAAAAAACAAGAAGCAAAGTTAAAAAGACAAACATCATAGTATCTCTCCAAAGGCTCTCCGCAGCAGACCAACACAGTGGGCCTCCATGTGGTCGGATCACTGGCTGCTGCCACACTCCGCACTGGGCTGCTATTCCCAGGAAGAAAACAAAGAATAGGAATAGGCGACATGGACAAGCTCCGGCTGGAGCATCCTCCCCACCCCCGCCACTTTACTAGACAAATGTACATCTAAGCACCTCCCTGAACCTAGAAACCATGCTGCTGAGCATGAATGCTACTGGTCTCTGATAGATTGACAACTCTTAGTAGGTGGGGATTCCTAGTGCCTCCTAGTTCTGGATTCACCATTAATAGAGAGAAACCACATGCACCTTCTCAAGACCATTCAGGATCTTGTACACTTCAATTAAATCATCCCTCTCTCCTCTAGACTCCAGTCGAACCCAGTCCTGCTTGTTTATATTTCCTCCAAAGACAAGCAGCTCATTCCAGTTATGAAGCTAGCAACTTCCTCCGATACCCCTCCAATACATTTCTTGAATAAGAAGACCAAAATTAAGCCTAGTGGAAAAATATCTGTTAGGGATCTGAGCAAAGTGGGTTTTGGTGAAGTTGTAGAAGAATCAGATGAGGAATCTGGTGAGGCCGACCTTAACATGAGGAGGAGAAAATGAGGACTGCAGATGCTGGAGACCAGTATCGAGAGTGAAAGGCTGATGAAGGGCTTTTCCTCGAAACGTTGATTCTCCTGCTCCTCTGATGTTGCCTGACCTGCTGTGCTTTTCCAGCACCACACTCTCGACACTTAACATCAGGAGTATCTCACTGCATCTTTTTTGTGCTCGACCAATAGCGAGGAGAATTGTCTGTTTGGGGTGATTATTGCTTGTTAAGCTCCTCGTCAGTGGTCAAACTCACATCAACAGCCAAACAAGCTAAACATTGAACTGAACAAACCAACATGGAAATTAAACAGGGCTTCTGCTCTGAAGGATTTCCATGTTGGACACCAGACACCAACATCTCAATGTATCAGCTACATGTGGCTCAAGGATATTGGCATCCAAGATATCTGTGTTATAGAACACCTCCGACCCACTTAGTGGTCCTTTTGCACTTCAATGCTGAACCTTGGGATGAACCAGTAACTGTCATTGTAATGCTGCAGCAACAACATTGTGTACTCAGGGACATACATATGGGTTGGATCAGGCTGCTAATCTGGCCTCTTCATTTGCTGTCATTGTACTCGCTGGCCCTGAACCTTCCTGGATGTGCACAGCAGCCCTGCCTTTCATTGCATTGCCTTGGCTTTTTGAGTATTGTCTCTCAGCCAGAGATACCATACTGAGATTACTTCTGTCTTGCCTTGCCATTTAGTGCACACACAAAAGAAGTAGGTTTGTCACAGTTATCAGCTTTCCTCGGGCAAGAGAGATGGCCTTCACTCAGGGGGTCCCAGCACAGCCAGTCAAGAGGAGCCTTCGATCCCAGTCTCGGGAGTTAGGAAATAGTTGAAGCAATGGCTAGAGTCAGGATACTCTCCACACAAGGGCTGAGGAGCAGAAAGCCACGCTATCCGCCACACTTCCTGAATTTGGACTCATCTCCTCCTGGAATGAGAGAGGGACCCATATTACAAAGATGAAAGTGGTTGGCACAGCTGTTACTTGTAGTGCAGGTGGGCAGATATCCTGAGTGAGTGAATAGGCAGCACAGAGGGCACACAGGGGTAGTGGTGTCAGGGATTTGGAGTTGGTGAGTATAACTGAGGGAAGGTATTGCAGGCAATATTGAGAGTGGTGGAGCATGACCCCTGGCGGGAGGTGGGTGTGGGAGCAGAGATGGAGAGAGTGTGAAGCATTAGAGAGAAGATAGTGCCACTTTTGCAGATGGAATGGAGAATGTCTACTTCCTACCATACTTGGCATTCCTCTAGATGGCTATGACTGTTTTAGCGCTGAAAATATGTTGCTGGAAAAGCGCAGCAGGTCAGGCAGCATCCAGGGAACAGGAGAATCGACGTTTCGGGCATAAGCCCTTCTATACTGGTGGCAGCCTCCGACCAGGTTGGCATGGTATGGTGTCATGGTCTCCAGTGCTAGACCTGGGGTAAGAGGAAATCACACCCTGTCTGCCTTCTTTGGGGCACGAACTGTGCAGAGCAGAACTGTACTGTCGGTGCTTGACAGGGTGTACAGTGAGATTTTAATGATGGTGGGGGCACAAAGAATGTGAATTCCAGGATATCCATCATGCAGCCTGCTGTTCTGGGAATGATGGTGGTAAGATGTGGCCAGAATCTCTCTCTCGCTGCTGCTCTATAAAAAGCTACTGTAATACAGTTTCTTTTATATATTCTGGAGTCTGGCTCCATTGTTTCTCCAAGCTGGATAGTTGCAAAGTCTAGATTAGAGTGGTGCTGGAAAAGCACATCAGGTCAGGCAGCATCCGAGGAGAAGTAAAATCGATGTTTCGGGCAAAAGCCTTCATCAGGAGGTTGCAGGCAATCTTCCCTTATGCAAAACATGCAACTTCTCTCACAAATCTAAACTAAAACAGGAGATGTGAGTTTCTTGTTGCATGAGTCAGTTGACTAGTTTCAGTGTCTTTAGATAAAATAGTTGAGTTGCTTTCATTTATTCCACCTTGGTTTTCTGAACTTGCCTCTGTCTGTGGTCAGGTGATCATTGCAGCCATTTTACATATGTGTTTCTTCCTTTGTTAGAGACAATCTTATTCCATGAAGGTCTCAAGCATTAAAATCAGTTGAGAATCGACAATTCATATTTTACCCCTATCGTGATAAATATTAATGTTGCCCCTAACCACACACACAATGCTGTAACATTTCCTTCCAGGTGTATGGGCTGCTGGCAAACCTTAATTTTAAATATTTCTTTACATTGTGGGCATGGAGAGCAGTGTCCCTCCAACCCCCCCCCCCCCCCCCCCCCTCCCCAACCCCGGTCAAAGGGTCAATAACAAGGGGGCATTATTTTAAAATGAAAGGCAGGAGATTTATCTTTTCCTCAAAGTCCTATATGGTCAGATGTAATATAAAAATCTACTCTGTATTTCTACAAAGCATTTCAATTGGTTTAATTGGAGCAAAGTTAATGCATTAATTCCGTTGATCCCAGCTGTATCTGATCTTTGCTTTTGAGATGATGTTTAATCAGGGATACCATTATTTACACAGTGATTGTCATCACACTGTAGAGCAATTGTGTACGTACTTAATTTCAGATACAAGGTTGTGCATTTTTCTGGCCTCATGTAACTTTCCAGCCAGCTTGGAGGCAAATGATGTATTCTCATTCCATATTTTCCAGTTAGTGACGCATTTGTGCTATCAGTTATGTTGTATCATTCTGTTGTAAAGGAACCTCAATTTGGCTTTTAATTGCTTGCATTTGTCAGATTTGAGTATTCAACAACCGTTAAAATATTTATAAATGCTCTGTCATTTGAGAAAAGAGGGAAGTTTGTGGTGTAATTTTGTTTTCTGGATGTTTTCAGCAGTTTATTTAAGCATGTTGACTTTCCCTTTGATATTTGCCAATGATAGTTATTGTAGTGTGCAAGCCAGCATCAATAAGACACATTGATGTGTCAGAGCATCCTTACCTGCAGGGTAATAGCACCATATTTGGGAGAATTAAGAATTCTAAATTTTTTTTGATGGTCAACTGTAAAATATGTTATAATAAAATCATAAAGTACAGAAGATTCAGTCCATCGAGTCTACAGCACCAAAAATATATTACTATCTCCACTAGTACCTATACATTTCTGTACTAGGCCCACAGAATTGAATACTATGACATTTCAAGTACTCCTTGAAGTACTTTTTAATGGTTGTGAGGTTTCCCACCTCAACTCCCCACCCAAGTAATGTATTCCAGATCCCACCACCCTCTGGATGAAAAGATTTTTCCTCAAATCCTCTCTAAACCTCCTGCCTTTCATTTTAAAATTATGCCCCTTGATATTGATCCTTTGACTAAGGGGAGCGGCTGCTTTCTTTTCATCTTGTCTGTGCCTCTCATAAGCTTAAACACGCCTATCAGCCTCTCACCTCCAACCTTCTCTACTCTAAAGAAAGCAACCCAAGCTTATCCAGCCTCTCTTCATCGCTAAAATGCTCCAACCCAGGCAACATCCTGGTGAGTCTCCTCTGCACCCCCTCTAGTGCAATCACATCTTTCTCATCGTGTGATAACCAGAACTGCACACTGTACTCCAGCTGTGGCCTAATCAAAGTTCTGTACAACTGAAAAATGCAAGTTTATGTTTCATCTTAACTACACTATTAACCTATCCTGCCACTTCCAGGGATCTGGATAAGCACCCTAAGATCCCTCTGTGCTTCCTAGTACCCTGCCATTCACTGAGTGCTCCCTTGTCTTGTTCTTTTTACCAAAATGCATCAGCCCACATTTATTAAATTTCATTTTCCACTGAGCTGCCCATCTGACCAATCTATTCATATTCTCCTGTAAACTAAAATATTTCCCACTTTGCATGACTAGGCCAATCTTTGTGTCATCCCAAACACACTTATCATCATCCCAAACATTCTTATATACATATTTTAGGAATAAACAATAAAGGACCCAGCACTGATTCATGTGGCTCCAGTCATACAAACAGCCTTCCACCACCACACTCTGTCGCCTGTTATTAAGTGAATTTTAGATATAACTTGCCAAGTTAACCTGGATGCCATGAGATTTTACCTTCTTTACCAGTTTCCCATGTGGGATCTTGTCAAAGACCTTGCTCAAACCCACATAAACTACATCAACAGCCCCATCTGAAATAACTCCACAGAGGCTGCTATCCCAGCACCAGGGTACCCTTTATTTACATGTGGAAAGTCCTCGACACTGATCCAGCTTCCTCAGAGTGAGCAGAACCTCTCACACTCCTGTTTATGTCTGTTAGTCACAGATCCCTGATCGGACCAATCAGGGAACTCATATTCTATGCGGTCCATCTGGCTGACCTCATTACAATCATTATACCACCCTCATCAAATCACTTGGCCAACTCTGAAAAAGTCCACTAGAATTGTTAGGCATAACATCCCTCTGACAAAGCCATTTAACTATCTCTGATCAAACCTTGCCTCTTTAAATGTAGATTAATTTTCTCCTTCACTATTTTCCCAATAACTGATAGAATGTTAGATGTTAGAATCACTGGCCTACACTTTCTTGCTATACCTTCATCACCCTTCCTTTAAAGTGGAACCACATTAGCAGTTCTCCAGTCCTCTAGAACCTCTCTTGTGGCCACAGACTTTTTGAAAATTTGATTCAGGGAATCTATTTTCATCCCTCTTCATCTATAACAGTCTGGATTGCAGCTCATCCAGACCTGGGGATTTGTCCACTTTTAAATCTGCCAAAATCTCCGATAATTCCCATATCAGTCTGCTCAAGAGCTTCACAGTGCATCTCCTCAAATTCTGTGCTTTAACCCTCCTTCTCCAAAGTAAAGATAGATGGGAAGTATTTAACACTCGATCAATGTCCCCCAACTTCAAGCACAAAACCAAGCAGCCCAACCCTCTGGACGATTGGCAGGATTTGAACCTAGGTCCTCAGAGCTTTACGTGGGTTGCTGGAGTAATGGATTAGAGTAGTGCTGGAAAAGCACATCAGGTCAGGCAGCATCCGAGAAGTGGGAAAATCAATGTTTTGGACTAAAGCCCTTCGTCAAGCTTTTACCAGAAACGTTGATTTTCCTGCAACTCAGATGCTGCCTAACCTGCTGTGCTTTTCCAGCACTACTCTAATCTTGACTCTAATCTCCGACATCTGCAGTACCCACTTTCGCCTTGCTGGAATAATAGTCAAGCAATAATACCACTAGATCATCACCTCTCAGTCTAGTCAAAATTACAAGATTCTATTGATTGTAATGGATTAGCAAGATTTTACAAATAGTGCTCACATTATGCTTCTTTGCTGCCCTGTAAGGGAGAGCATAATGTTCATTTCAAATTCTAGTGTCTATTTGATGTCATAGGTGAAGTTACTGAAATAAATTACATTATCTCTCATCTGTCAAATATATTGAAGTAGAGTTTCCACTTTGTTCTATTAGTTTTGCACCACATTACATTTATATCGATCAGAGCAGCATAATAATTACGGCGCTTGCTGACCTTTCACATAGCTTCAATGTTCAATTCAACTGAATGAGACCCCATCTACAAAAGTGGCTATGCCTTGAGGTCAAAATGAGAAGATTCTATTGATCTTGACGGTTTGGGAAGGCTTTTCAAAGCTTGCTCGTTTCCTTAGGCTCACAGGTGCTACTGGGATGAATTGTATTTAAGAAAGTGACTGGTGTACATCAATTAATGATTAATTCAATAAGGTTTTTAAAAATCATTTCCATTTGATTTTAAATCAAGTTATTCTTGCTAAAAATGATTCCTTTTTGGTGAAAAGCAATTCTCAGCTGTATAAATCAAGCTACACCATATTACTGCTCCTAAATACATCAAGATACATGTTTTTATAGGAGAATATAGACAGTTGGATTTAATATGTCACTGGTACGTGGATGACTTTACAGTTGTGATTACGCCATGAATGCCAATGGAAACCAAATGGATACAATTTTGAATCAAATTTTCAAATGAACTCAAAGAGGAAATTCTACCTCAATATTTTCATATAAGGCCATAAGACCATAAGACATAGGCAGAAGTTAGGCCATTCAGCCCATCGAGTCTGCTTCTCCATTCAATCATGGCCGATAAATCTCTCATTCCCATTCTCCTGCCTTCACTCTGTAACCCTTGATCCGCTTGGCAATTAAAAACTTGTCTATCTCAGTCTTAAATATACTCAATGACCTGGCCTCCGACAGACTTCCGTGGTAATGAATTCTATAGATTCACCAATCTCTGGCTAAAGAGATTTCTTTAGCCTTCCCTTCGAAAAGGTCTTCCCTTTACTCCAAGGCTGTGTCCTAGGGTCTTAGAGTCTCCTACCAATGGAAACATCTTCCCAACATCCACTCTGTCCAGGTTAATCAGTATTCTCATATGGTGTTCTTGATGCAAACTGAATAAGCATAAAATAAAAAGTGAAAAGTAGTTGACAAGACTTAGAGTCTATTTTGGGAGATATAGATCTTTATTGCATTTATAAAGGATACATAAAAAGCCAGAAAGTGTTACCTGTCTTATCTCTCTTTCCTAAACAGACTTCGTCGCAATGTAGAAGTGGCCCCTTATTTCATTTTTGGAGAGAATGAAGAGAATGCTGGGTGACCTGTTCATCGTCCTGAAGAGACTTATGCACAATGTAATTTTAATGCCTTATTTGCACATTCTACAATTTGGATTGTTAACGTCATTTATCCAGTTAAGCTTGTTTCACAGAACTCCACTGGGCTTTAAAACAGGATTACAGAGTCACGGAATACTTTCAGCACAGAAGGAGGACATTTGTATCTGTGTTGTTCTCTAAAGAAGTGGTTCAGTAGTGTCACTGTTCTTGTATTCTCACCATAACCCTGCATTTTCTTCCTTCACAGATAATAATGCAGTTTCCTGTTGAAAGCCATGATTGGATCTTCCCCTACCATGTTCCCAAGCAATGTATTTCAGAACCTAAACACATGCTCTGTGAGAAAGCTTTCTCCCATTGGTTCTTTTGCCAGTTTTTAAAAACAAGTCTGTGCCATCTGCTTCTTTATATATTCCAGTGGGAATGATTTCTTCTGATTCTGTCCAAACTCATGATTTTTAGCAATATAAAGTCTTCTCTGAAATTTTTCTTCCCCAAGAAGAACAGTCCCAATTTTTCCATTTATTTCTGTAACTAAAATTCCTCACCCCTGGAACCGTTATTATGAAACCCTCTTTAATGCCTCCACATCATTCCTAAATGTATCACCCAGAGCTGGACACAATATTCCAGCATATGCAGGTTTAGCATAGCTTCCTCGCATTTCAACTCTATACCCGTATTAACAAAACCAAGGATGCTGAATGCTTTATTAACTTTCTTAACTTGTCCTGTCAGCTTCAATAATTCCTGCACATAAGCTGTCAGGACCGTCTGCTCCTGCACCCTCTTTAGATTTGTAGACTTTACCTTACTTTGTCTTTTCATAGTCATAAGACCACAATGACTTACTTCAAACTTCTCTATTAAGTTTCATCTGCCATTTATGTACCCATTCCCCAACCTGTGTCTGTCTTTTTGATGTTCTACACTATCCTCTTCATGGTTAAAAAGACTGTCAAGTTTTCTATCAGCTGCAAGTTTTGAAATTGTACTCTACATTCTGATCAAGGTCTTAAATCAGGAACCATGAGTCTTCGGCCACTCAACTATAAACCTTCCTAGAGTCCAAAAGTACTCATGAAAACAACTTTATGTTTCCTGGCACTCAGCTAATTTCTTATTTGTGTTGCTCCTGTCCCTTTTATTCCATGATTTCTAACTTTCCTCAGAGATCTGTTGTACAGCACTTACTCAAAAGCTGACATAAATAGAAATACCTTCATCAAACATCTCTCTTATCTCCCCAAAATCACAAGCAAGTTAGCTAGCCACTATTTCTCCCCCACAAATCCATGTTGGCTTTCTTATATTCATCCCTATCTGCCAAATTTACTATTGATTTTGTCTCAAATGATAGCTTCTTCACCACTGAAGTCAAACTGACTGTCCTATAATCCCTTGACTTATCTTTATACCCAGTCTGAAGAAAGGTGTAACATTTGCAATTTTCCAGTCCTCTGGCACCACCTGCGGAATCTAAGTATGATTGGAAAATTGTGGCCTCTGCAATTCCTGCTGTCACTTCTCTCAGTATCCAGAGACGCATTTTAGCTAGACCTGGTGCCTTATCAACTTTACAGGTAGTACACCCAATACCACCTCCAATTTTAGCATGATCTGCAGAGCTTCTTCTTTGGTAAGGATAGATAAAAAGTTAATACCTTAGCTGTACCCCTTGCTGCCATTTGTAAATCTCTTTTTTGTTTCCAAACTGGCCCTGTTGCCTTTTTTACCATGTTTTCCTAATTATATACCCAGAGAGACTTCTGCATTCCCCTTTATTTAGCTGCCCCTCTTTTATTATACTGTCTCTTTGCTTCTATAGTTTTTTTTAACTTCCCTTCTAAACGTCTACACTCAGCCTGGGTCTTGGCTCTATTATCCATCCGAATTTTGACATAACACACTTCTTTATCTTCACCTTACTTTCTATCTCATTTGTCACAAGGAAACTACCTTTCCCTTAATATGCCTTAATTGTGCCTGAATGATGTCTTCTTTAAAGGGAGCTAGTTGTTTAGTTACAGAGTCTGCCATTCTTTGATTCCAATTTATGTGGGTCACAATGAAACACCACTTTTGTCAGAATTCAGGGTGAATATTGGTTTGAGAGTCGGATTCCTTCTTTCACTCAGGACACTACTGTGCCCTTTCTCTGCATAGTCCTAAACTACAGCGTAACCATACTCATTACCGTGCAATGCATAAAGCTCTAAGCCTCGTGGATATGCTGCATTGACACCAGCTGCTTATTTTCATTTTCATTTCTTTCAAGCTCTGATGTGTGTCTGGTCCAGTTCCTGATTCTCTCCTCAGATAAGCAATGGACCCCAAGCCTAGCCTTCACTTTATCTTCTCCCTGGTCCTTCCAATTTCTCCCTGTTCCATTCCAGCACTAGATTCTCCCCTTCAGAAACAAATCAATTTATTTGGTTGCAAAAGAAACAATTGGAAATATTCATGCTGGGTTTTTGATAGCCGCCGAAAGCCTCTTTAGATCTGTATTTGCTCACTACAATGCTCACAATCCTTCTGTTTGCAGTTGCTTTCAGTCCTTTTGTGAATCAAGACATTCTTCGTACTGAGGGTTTTAACTTCTTAACATTTTATTGAAAGAGGATTCTTTCTATTGAGCTCTCAAGGTTGATAAGTGACATTTTGTAACGTGTCTACTTCTGTAACTTTGTAAAATCAAGCTAAATAATATTATCTACTATGATGAGATGGAATTTCTAATGGACTAATTGTAATGTTTCAAGTGCTATTGTCTTAAAAATGTGTTCATTGAATGTGGGCATTGCGAGTTAGACAAAAGTTTGTTTACCATCACTAATTGCCCTCGAGAAGATGGTGGTAAGCTGTCTTTCTGAACTGTTGCAGTCCGTATAATATAGTCATGATTTGGAGATGCCAATGTTGGACTGGGGTGTACAAAGTTAAAAAGCACACAACACCAGGTCGTGGTCCAACAGGTTTAATTGGAACCAGTAGCTTTTGGAGTGCTGCTCCTTCATCAGGTGGTTGTGGAATATACACAAGTTGTGGAGTATACTCCACAGCCACCTGATGAAAGAGCAGCGCTCCGAAAGCTAATGCTTCCAATTAAACCTGTTGGACTACAACCTGGTGTTGTGTGATTTTTAACTTCATATGATATAGCTATACCACATTATGGTAGCGAAGAAGTTCCAGGATTTTGATTGAAGGAATGGCAATACAGTTCTGAGTCAAGATAGTCTATGGCTTGGAGGGGACTGTATATTAGGAAGGTTTCAAGTTCAACTACTAACCGACTACATTAGATTTCATCTCGGGCAATACACAAGAGCCAGGTAAGAGGAATTAACTAGGGTTTTGCTCCAGATTTTTACTTCATGTTCCTGTTTTTTGCAAAAAGAAGCACAGCCAGGTATGGTGACAATTGGGCACTAAACTTGTGCTTGAAAATGGGTAATTGAGGAAATGGTGGGGGTTGGTGGGGGATTGAGTTTGATCCTCTTAACTTCACGGAAGTTTCAGGGACTGATGAGTCTTGTGGGAGTTTTCTTGAGGCCCAGATAGGAACCTCTTTCCCATGTGAAAATTAAGATGATTAAAGTGGAGGCTAGTTTGACATTTTTAGCCTACAAACAGTATGCCTAGAGGAACCTGTCATAAAGGACGCCCAGATTGAATCTGTAGGTGGAGGGCCATTAATGCGCTGCAGATTCAAAGGTGAACTCCCTTTTAAAGGCTCTTTTAAGAGCCTAATTTTCAAAAACAAGCACAAGAGCAATTGGTAAGGTTACAGCATGTACTAAAACTTAGAACTGGGAACAGTTAAGCCTGACACTCAGTGGGTGAACAATTCTTTCTTAACATAGTCCTATATTGGAGGAAGTACTTCATGGCAGAGTTCATCTGAAAGCTGATGGATATCAATAATCAATATTGATACACTGGGATTGTCAGCAGAGCTAAACATTGGTGTCTTGTAGGTGTTGCAATTTATATCATCAAAAGGCTTCATTTTTGAAGTAATTATTATTAGCTTGCTATTATGCTAGGCTTTGGAATACCTTACCAAACTTTGATTGGAATCTATCCACAAATATGTAACACCTCTCGTGGTTGCAAAATTCCTAAATGGAATGAATATGGTTCTGCAGACTGATGTCTGGGGTGAAGGCTGAATGTTTTGTTGAAACACTTGCAGGACAGCAGTGACCACGTATAGAGGTAATATCTTCATCCCAGTTAGTGAATTAACAAATTACTCAGCATGCATTGGCTAAGCATGTGAAAATTGCTTCATCATTGAAAGGTATTTCACTATATGCTGTTTTCACATTTCCAATGAAAGTACAGATCTGGAGAGAATGTGAATGATGTGAGGTAGTGCAGTGTCTTCATGCTGTTTTCAGATTGGCTCATAACTGTGTGCAGGTTGAGAGCTGAAAGAGATCACTCAGTCACTAGCAAAAAACATGGTCAATAAAGTTAAGAAAATTGCTGACAAAATCACAAGAATGCACATTCGGAAAAGTGTGATCTGTAAGAATTCTATTTAATTAGTGACTATGAAATAGTACAAAAAGTGGCTGCAATTATGATCTTTTGACACTTCTCAAAGAGCAAATTGAATCATTTGATCTCAGTAATTATTACAGCTTAGTCAGCTCACTGTAGAGTACAGAGATGTTGGAAAAAAAGTTTAACAGGTAGCAAAGATAAATTTAGCAACAGTCCCTGCAATTACCTGAGAAGGGAGGGGGAGGTTAAACATTGGTGAGGTGCAGTCAATCATTGAAGAGTGGGTCAATGGGTTGTACAGGCGAAGGGCATTGGGTAAGGGTGGGGATTAGGTGGGCAGAGATCCTGGAGCTGGATAAAGAATCCTTGTAGGGGGTTAGGGAAGGTGTGCGATTGGATGTCTCAGATATAGAGTTGGTACGATACAATACAATATCCTTTTTATGGTCACATGTACTCCATCGTAGTCTTTTACAATGTCTGCCTTCTTCTGGCGACATCTAAAGTACAAGTACTTAGGTACCTTTCTTTGATACAGTAAAGGCATAAAAATAGTTGCATTACTTACAGAGTTGAATAATAAATTAAAAATAGAACATCATTAAAGGGTTGACATTACAGAAAGGTAGGAAATTTCAAATAGACATTACAGTGTGACAGCTCAGCGCAGGGCCTCCACTCATGGTCTGATTGCCAGTGCCAGACCCCAGCCCATTCCGTACCAGCACTCAGCTGCTCCAGGTAAGTGCCAGGACTGCCTCTTCCATACCGGGCTCTTTCCCCATTCCCTGCTCCGGAGCTGTTACCCCATTCCCTGCTCCGGGGCTGTTACACCATTCGCTGTTCCGGGGATGTTTCCCCACTCGCTGGTCCACGACTGTTTCCCCACCCCCTGCTCCGGGGCTGTTTCCCCACCCCCTGCTCCGGGGCTGTTTCCCCACGTGCTGTACCCAGGCTTGCTGCCCATGCGGTTCTCCATGGCTCACTGCTCACAGCAGATAGCTCAGAGAGAAGAAGGGAGTCAAGATTTAAAGTCTGGAAGCCAGAGTGGTACAGAGATTGGAAGCTTTGTGGTGAAACCGTAAGCATTAGGGGAAATCCTGTTAGAGAGCTACCTTTTTTAGGAGGCTCCTCAGGCAGGTGCATGGTTCCTGGAGGGAGGTATTGGCTCCCAGGTACAATGGAGCACACGTGATGATAAAAGGACATTGTATTATATATATCTCCCATCTCCCACTTCTATACCTGAGGCATCCAATCCCACACCTTCCCTAACCCTCTATAAGGATTCTTCATCCTGCTGCAGGATCTCAGCCCACCTAATCCCCACCCTTACCCAATTCCTTTCCTCTGTACAACCCATTGACCCACTCTTCAATGATTGACTGCACCTCACCAACATTTAGTTCTACTTTTGTATATTGTTTAGATGTCTCTTTGGGTAACTGTGACTTGTCTCTCTTTCTCTCTCTCTCTCTCTCTCTCTCTCTCTCTCTGGAGGTAACTATGGACTAACTCTGGTAGGTTTCTGCAAAACTCCTTTTATTTATACACGGATACATTCTGCAGGGCAAAGTAAGTGGCTGTCATTCTGGTACATACTGTTGCTTCTCCCTTTGTCTCTAGAACAGATCTATTATTATCATCATAGACATCACTATCCCAATAGCTCTACAACTCTTTAGACGCTTAGCTCCTGAACCTACCAAGTCTTCAGTTTAATGAAGGTGCTAGGTTTCTCCAGTGTCAACAAAAATCTGAATGACAGTGAGGCTCAGCACCTTGATATTTGTTAAGCACAACAAGGTGATTAATTGCCTGACAGCCCCCACCAAACAGGATTTATAGAGTATTTTATTATACAGGTGTGCTTGGATGATGTCATTTCTGACCAGTGGACTTACTTATGAATACAAGAAACATACCTGATCCAGTCATACACACAACACAACGTTTTAGATTGGCCAATGGAAAGTTGAGCTCTTGTTGCCTGCTTTTCAACGATCCTGGTTCACTATGCAGTTTAGTGCCACATGGTCTTTCTCTGATGACTGGCATGGTAAAAGAACAAAAATGGGTAATTTGTTTGAAAGCAGACCTAACTACTCCTGGATTCCACTTTTTCAATAGAATTTCTTGTGACCTACACATTTCATCAGTTGCTTTCTTGAATGCAATTCAGATGAGATTTGAAGTGTAATGGCAACACGTTATGATTTTAGTTAAATTCAAGAAATTCTTGTACAATAAAATTAGAATTGACCTGAGAAGGAAAAGATCAGATATATCACATATTTAATAGATGCTGACCTGACTGAAGTGCAATTGGACATAATGTGAATATGGAAAAGTGATGGCATAGAACAGAGAACAGCACAGCACAGTTCAGGCCCTTTGGCCCTCGATGTTGTGCCAACCTTTTATCCTCCTCTAAGATCAAACTAACCTAATACCCTTCATTTTGCTATCGTCCATGTGCTTATCCAAGAGTTGCTTAAATGTCCCTAACGTATCTGACTCTACTATCAGCTCTGGCAGTGTATTCCATGCACCCACTACTCTGCGTAAAGAACCTACCCTTGACATCTCCCCTAAACCTTCCTCTAATCACCTTAAAATTATGCCCCCTCATGATTGCCATTTCCATCCTGGAAATGTCTCTGGCTATCCACTCTATCTATGCCTCTCATCATCATGTACATCTCTATCAAGTCACCTCTCATTCTTTGCTCCAATGAGAAAATCTCTAGTTCCTTCAACCTTTCTTTGTAAGACATGTCCTCCAGTCAAGGCAGCATCCTGGTAAATCTCCTCTGCACCCTCTGTAAAGCTTTCACATCCTTTCTATAATGAGGCGACCAGAACTGCACACAACATTCCAAGTGTGGCCTAACCAGGGCTTAAAAGAGCTGCAGCATTACCTCGCAACTCTGAAACTCAATCTCCCTGCTAATGAAAGCCAACACACCATACGCCTTCTTAACAACCCTATCAACTTGGGTGGCAACTTTGAGGGATCTATAGACATGGATCCCAAGATCCCTTTGTTCCTCCACACTGAGAAGAATCCTGCCTTTAACCCTGTAATCTGCATTCAAATTCAACCTTCCAAAGTGAATCACTTCACACTTTTCCAGGTTGAACTCCATCTGCCACTTCTCATCCCAGCTTACATTCAACCAATGCCCCGTTTCAACCTACCACAGCCCTCCACACTATCCACAACTCCGCCAATCTCCGTATCATTGGTAAACTTATTAACCGACCTTTCCACCTCCTCATCGAAGTCATTTATAAAATTCACGAAGAGCAGGGGTCCCAGAACAGATCTCTACGGAACACCACTGGTCACCAAGCTCCAGGCTGAATACTTTGCATCTACTACCACCCTCTGTTTTCTATGCCTCAGCCAATTCTGTATCCAGACAGCCAAATTTCTCTGTATCCCATGTCTCCTTACTTTCTAAATGAGCCTACCATGGGGAACCTTATCAAACATTTTGCTAAAATCAATATACACCACATCCACTGCTCTACCTTCATCAATATGTTTTGTCACATCCTCAAATAATTCATTGTGAGGCATGACCTGCCCCTCACAAAACCATGCTGATGATCTCTAATCAAACTATGCTTTTCCAAATAATAAATAAATTCTGTCTCTCGGAATCCTCTCTAATAATTTGCCCACCACTGATGTAAGACTGACTGATCTGTAATTCACAGGGTTATCCCTATTCCCTTTCTTGAACAAGGGAATAACATTTGCCACCCTCCAATCATCTGATACTACATCAAGACACTGTTCAAAAGGGCCACAACACACTGCAGCACACCAGAACTGCAAAAAGAGGAAGAGGAACACCTATACAAGGTATTCGCAAAAAACGGATATCCTCGCAATTTCATCAACAGATGCCTAAGGGAGAGACAACAGAACGAGGACATGCAGCAACCCAAAGGACTAGCTACACTACCATACATCAAGAACATCTCTGAAATGACAGCCAGACTACTGCGATCACTAGGACTTATAACAGCACACAAACCAACAGCCACTCTCAGACAACAACTCACCAAAACGAAGGACCCGATACCCAGTATGAGCAAAACTAACGTAGTGTACAAAATCCCATGCAAGGACTGCACAAAACACTATATAGGACAAACAGGAAGACAGCTAATGATCCGCATCCACGAACATCAACTAGCCACGAAACGACACAACCAGCTATCCCTAGTAGCCACACACGCAGACGACAAGCAACATGAATTTGACTGGGACAACACTACCATTATAGGGCAAGCGAAACAAAGAACAACCAGGGAATTCCTAGAAGCTTGGCACTCATCCACAAACTCCATCAACAAACACATTGACTTGGACCCAATATACCGGCCACTACAGCGGACAGCTGAAACTGACAACCGGAAGCGGCAGGGACAGGCCACTATAAATGCCAGAGGAAACACCACAGAAGCGCTTCACAGGAGGCTCCCAAGCACTGAGGATGTCACCTAGACAGGGGACGAAATGTTTGCAACAAAAACTTCCAGCTCGGCGAACAGAATCACAGCAACGAGCACCCGAGCTACAAATCTTCTCACAAACTTTGATCATCTGATACTACTCCAGTCGACACTGAGGATGGAAATGTCATCACCAAATACTCAGCAATCTCTTTGCTAACTTCCTGTAGTAACCTTGGGTCTAGCCCAGGTAATTTGTCTATCCTCACGTTTTTCAAAACTTCCAGGACATCCTCCTTCTTAACATCAACCTGTTCAAGAATATCAGCCTATTTCATGATGTCCTCACAAATGACAGGGTCCCTCATACTAGTGAAGCAAAGTATTCATTAAGGACCTCCCCCACCTCCTCCGACTCCAGGCACAAGTTCCATTCACTATCCCCACTCAGCTCTACCCTCACTCTGTCCATCCTCTTGTTCCTCATATAAGTGTAAAATGCCTTGGGTTTTGCCTAATATTACGCACCAAGCTTTTTCATGCCCTCTTCTAGCTCTCCTGAGTCCATTCTTCAGTTCCTTCCTAGCTACCTTGTATCCCTCTAGAGCCCTGTTTGATCCTTGCTCCCTCAACCTTAGGTAAGCTTCCTTCTTCCTCTTGACTAGATGTTTCACATCCCTTGTCATCCAAGGTTCCTTCACCCTACCATCCTTCCCTTGCCTCAGTGGGACAGTGGGCATTGTGATAATATCCCTGGACTATTAACCAGAGGCGCAGGGTAATGCTCTGGGGTCACAGGTTTGATGCACCATAGAAGGTAGTGAAATTTGAATCAAATTAGAAAAAAAGCTAGTGCAACGGTGACCTTAGTTGACTGTCATTAAAACCCACCTAGTTTCCTAATGTCCATTCAGAAAGGTTATTCTAGCCTGGTCTAATTTACATATGATTCCAAACCCACAGCAATGTGGTTCACACTTAATTGTGTTTTGGGCAATTTATGATGGGAAGTAAATGCTGGCCTCATCTCAGAATTAATTTTAAAAATCTGATATGTGCCTTCAAACATTGCAGCTCAGTTTATTTGCTATTTTAAATTTATTCATTCATGAGATGTAAGGGTCAGTAACAAGGCCAGCGTTCATTGCTATAGAGAAGTTGGTGGGCAGTTATGATGGGCAATTATTGCTGGCAATCTTCACACACCAGGAATGAATTTTTAAAATATAATTATTGGGAATGTGTTAGTTTTTCGTAGTAAAACCAATGTTTCATTATGATTGAGACTTAGGTCCTTTAAGATCTTATTCAGAATTACAGAAATTAGAACATTGTTATTGTTCTATGCAGAAACAGTGCTCTAAACCACATTTGTACATCTTTCCAAAATATTAAGATTTTAACATTTACTTTCCAGAACATGTAAATTCCACATGAACTTTCAATGTAGGTTAGACAGAACTCCCACTTACACAGCATGTTATGA
Organism: Chiloscyllium plagiosum; assembly: GCF_037043375.1. NCBI lineage: Eukaryota > Metazoa > Chordata > Chondrichthyes > Orectolobiformes > Hemiscylliidae > Chiloscyllium > Chiloscyllium plagiosum. Next base: position 92,627,548 of record NW_028270139.1, on the reverse strand, counting down.
CTCACAGGATGTTGAAAAGTGCTTCACAGGTAATTAGTTTGAAAAACGGTTACTTTATTAATTGGGTGAACTTAAAACATAAAAAAGTTTTGTTGAGATTGATTTTGCTAACAATTATATCTGGTAATTACATATAAATATTTTGTTTCTGTTGTAAATCTTTCTGTTCAGGGATTAGGCTATTGCTGGCTAGAGGGCAGTTAAGAGTCAACCACATTGCTGAAGGTCTGGAGTCATATGTAGGCCAGAGCAGGTGAGGAATAGCAGTTGCCTTTGTTCAAAGACATTATGAACCAGATTTGTTTTTTCCAACAATCAACAATGGTTTCATGGCCATCATTAAACTCTTAATTCCCATACTTTTGTTGGATTCAAGTTGCACCATCTGCCATGGTGGGATTTAAGCCTGGATCTCCAGAACATTACTAGTGTTTCCGAATTAATAATCTAGCAATAATAACAAAAGACTCCTTTTAACTTATGCCCCTTTAGTACCCAATTTAATTTTCCAGTGAGATTTTCAAGCAGTGTCAACAATTTGTCAGTCAGAACATTAAAGTGAAGTTCCATTCATGTGGTTTAGAAATTCATCCACTTTCCTACAGCTTCCTTGAACATAGCACTGTCATCAACCCATCCTTGCAAAATGAGTGTCCAGTTTGCTAGAGATTGTGATTTTTGATTTCTTAGTATGATCTGAAGTGATATTCTAATATTATTTCACACCTCTTTTTGTTTGCCCAAATGATTTTACACTCCCAGTTATTTGCAAGCTTCACTACATTGGCACATAGGGTCTTAACTCCTTTATGCGTTTGAAGGAAGAAGATGCTAAGCAGGACAGGCTGCTCCCAAAACAGAACGTACTCACCCGTCAGTAACATTCACTTTAGAGATGGACAGTCAACGCTGGCCCAGCCAGTGATGCCCACATCCCGTGAAGAAATAAAAAAAACTTTATAAGCAACCTCTGAATCATCAGGGAGGCAATGACGGAGGCGGGCTAGTTCCTGCAGGAGAAGCTGCAACTAATGTGTACTTTAGGGTCGGAACCGCCTTTGGAAGAAATTTCAACTGTGGTCTCTGCCTTTACTTGCTTCCTGGTATATTAAGATGTTGTCTTATGGGGATTGAGGTTGGTGTTCTGATATAACAAACAGAGCTACTTCTTGCTAGTATTATGTTCACTATATCAACTTTTAAATAAGTGATTCAAATATCCTGTTGCTTCATTTCTGAGTGCAAGGTTCTGCTTCCTGTCTCCACGTTTACTTTGCCAGCCACTACATTTTGGCAGTCAAGTAGCCTTTATAAAGACTGAAATCTATATGAAAAATATTAGAAGCTTTGAAGATTACCAAACATTTCCCTCTGTGTATGTAATCATTTGGTGCCTATATTCTTTTAAGTTGAATCTGTTAGCGATGTTTCTGCAAAGTTTCATGGTTGCTGTCACCATGCAACCACTGGAAGGTCCCATGAAGGATTCTGTGATAAACGTTGCACAAATTAAATTGAAAGGGATCACACAGTCAAAATACAGCCATGCATAGCAACTACACTTTAAATGGACCATTACATAATACCCCCGTGAGTCCTTCACAGACCATTTCACTCATCCAGTACTCCCATTAAAGTTTTTGATTTGCCACTTAATTTATGTAAGAATTTTGGGATTTGTTTTCCTCCTTGGAAGTATTGATCATTCCTTTCGTGATATGGTGCTTCTTAAAACGTTCAATCCAATCAGCATGATGCACCACAAATTTAGTGGACACCACAAATTTAGATGTTTAGTGGACTCTTGAATGTTTCCACAACCTCAGTGCTGAGCTTGCCTTTTATTAGTTTGTACCAATACCTTCTCATTTCTCCTGGTTTCACTAGAATAAAATATGCTGAAGATGAACATTTTTTATTCCCTTTTTTATAACTTTACTGGTTCACTAAATTTTTGAAACCTCATTTTAAAAAAAAAGTGTAATTAATGCATTGCACTGTTTTGCTGTAGTGTACATTCCAGACAATACATTGACAAACCAACATTACAGATATAGGTGAGTTTTCTAATATCTGGTTAGATAGAAAATGAAGAATACACATTTCTAAATTAATTCACAAACCCAATCGAAAAGACTTCAAATTTAGAGTGAGACAAGTTACAATTTGAAACGTTGGAATGTATGATCTAAGGATAAAGGAATATGAACATTTAAAATGGGACAAGAAAATAGTTACTGATTCATCAAGCTTACTGCGTTATGACATGGTGAGACCCAAGGTACCATGAACCCACCCTTCACACAGAACAAAAACTTTTGGGAAAAGCACCAGGAATTTTCTGTGGGTCATCTGAAAGTGACCAAACAATTTCCTGATGACCGCAACAAATGATGTCAATTGCCCAATTACCCGAACACCACCTCATACAGAATGTCTTTGAATCTTAGCAACTTTTGAACCTTTACTCTAGAGACTTAAAGCTTTCTGTGAAAGTCTTTAAATGGGTGTTTAATTTAATTCTATGTCAGGAACTTAAGAAATAAGGGTGGGAGTATGCCACTTGGCCCCTCAACTCTATCCTATCAGTCAACAAGTCCATGGCTGATCAGAACCAGCCTTAATTCTTCAGTCTTTCACAACTTTTACTGATACTCCCACGTCTTCTGTATCAATCAATTTTAAATAATCTAATGATTAGAATCTACTCCATTATTTTAGAATATTGCATTTTTGACATTCATACTTGGCTGGAGAAATGAATTTTTTTTATTGTTGGTCAAGTTAAATTTTTACATTTTCAAGATGTTGAAATTTTTACACTTACCATCTGTAATCTGTCAATGTCATGCTGAGTTCTGTAAGTTTCTGTTTTCTTTTGCAATATAAGCTGGGAAGAATAGAGGTTTGGACATTGCGATGATGCAGAGAATGTACCAGTTTTGTTTTTTTTTCACAACCAAAGGGTCAAAAGTGAAACTGTGTGGTGTTTGCTTATCATTTACAGTATTTCATGTAACATTTGGAGAAGCTGGATTTAACATTTTTTGAAACCAGATGTTTTGTGTTATAAAGCTGTCTAGAAACAGTTGCAGATTGTCACAGTACTTAGACAAGGTATTCAGACCTCCAGGAAGACTGCAAGGACTGGCAGATCTCTTTTTTGCTCACTTCATGGGGTGAAACAAATGTTCAAAGACTCTGAAAAGAAGAATTTATAACTTAAGCAAAGACCTAGGCCCAACTGACCGAGGAATTGAGGAAATTCTATCTCCCTGTGATTGGCAACAATGTGATATTATCAAAAAATCAAAGGAACTGTGCAAAGACACTTCAATCCATCATTATGGTTTGGACTCTTTATTTCTTTTTGCCTATAATTTCCACCTATGATATTTCTGCCGAGCTGTCCTGTCTGTCCAATTTCTGAATGAATGTGTGTGAGTTTGGGTTTAAAGATGGCATAGTTGAAGTTGATAGATAATAATTCATTTTGTCATTTGTTAAATAGTAAATTTGTTTATAATTTTTTATTGTTTATTAATGAAATCTGGTACAGTATGAGTTTATTTTGTCCTACACAACAGCTAAATTCAGGCAAATTAACCATTTTAGTGATTCAATTATACATTTATACTTTTGTGATGGCTGGTGGAATAATGGGGCTTAATTACCAGAGCAGTCTTCCTATTCTAAGATGTATAATTTATAATAGCATGTCTTGTAGAGTGTTGCAAAATGTTTCAAGATAATGGACCAAATTTAAACCAAATGATTTGCGTCCTGCCAGTGTGACTCCTTCCCCAAGAAAACACCACATGCCCACTCCTCCGCCAACAATGTGGAAATGGCATGCCTACCCACCTCCCGACCTCCTGCCAGCCTGGCATCTTCCTGACCCAACACCTCTCCCACTCCCAGCGGGCTGAAAAGTGTCTAGACCTGACTCCCCCTCCAACCTGACTTGCCCAGCACTGACACATCCAGCCTACCTTCATTAGTCTGAGGCCTCTGAACCCATCAAGACCTCCTACATGTCGGATCTGACACTGTCACTCAGACTCCAAATCCCTGATATATCCCTCCTTTGGCTCCTCTTCCCACATCAGGTGACCCCGCCAAAGGTTTGTCCACTCTGGGTATTCCTCCTGCTTTGGCCACTCAAACAAGGCCCCCATCTAAACCCTCCATCCACCCATGCCTTATCACCCTGCTGTAAGACCCCTTGTACTTATCTGGCCCTCAGCCCTTGGATGTTGAATTTTTGGGGTTGCTTTTATCATAGAATCCCTACAGTGTGAAAGCAGGTCATTCATTCTCATCAAGTCCACGCTGACCCACCAAAAAGCATCCCACCCAGACCCACCCCATCCCTGAAACCCCTGCATTTACCATGGCTAACCCAGCTACTCTGCACTTGTTTGCACACAATGGGCAATCCCCCATAGCCAATCCACCGAATCTGCACATCTTTGGACTGTGGGAGGAAACCGGAACACCCAGAGGAAACCGACATAGACAGGGGGAGAATGTTCAAATTCCACATAGACAGTCACCCGAGGGTGGAATTGAACCTGAATCCCTGGTGCTGTGAGGCAGCAGTGCTAACCACTGAGCCACTGTACCGCCCTCTGATTTGGCCACAGTAGGTCCACTATGGGTCCACTATGTGGATGACACCTTTGCCATCACTAAATGAACCAAATTACAGGAAACCTTCAAGACCATCAATAATAATCTTACTGGCATAAAATTCACTAAAGAGGAGAAAAAACAACAACAAACTGCCATTCTTGGATGTCACAGACGAGCAAACAGCCAATGGTGAACTTCAAACAAGCGTCTACAGGAAAACAGCATATACAGACCAAATATTGAACTACAGAAGAAATCATCCCAACATCCACAAACGAAGCTGCATTAGATCATTATTTCAATGAGCTACCACACACTGCAGCACAGAGGAACTACACAGAGCAGAGGAAAATCACCTATATAGTGTATTCAAAAAGAATGGGTACGCAATGAACACAGTCTGCCGATTTCTGAGCAATAAACCCAAACAAGCAGACAAAACACGTCCAGAAACCCTAGCCACTCTCCCCTACATCAAAGACATCTCGAAAATGACTACCAGGCTACTCAGACCCCTTGGCATCATGGTAGCCCACAAACCCACCAATACACTAAAAGAGCAGCTAATGACCTTGAAAGACCCTATACAGATAACAAGCAAAACTTATGTCATTTACAAAATACCTTGCAAAAACTGTAACAAAGTTACATTGGACAAAAGAGCAGAAAACTAGCTACCAGGATACATGAACATCAACTAGCCACAAAACGACATGACCCACTCTCCGACCACTAGTATCTTTACATACAGATGAGGAAGGACACCACTTTGACTGGGACAACACATCCATCGTAGGACAAGCCAAACAGAGACATGCACAAGAATTCCTAGAAGCATGGCATTCCAACTGGAACTCTATCAACAAACACACTGACTTGGATCCCATTTGCCACTCCCTGAAAAAAGAACAGGAAATGACATTACCTTAGGAAATGATGTCACTACAGGAAATGACATCACCAACCCAAGGAAACCCAAACATATAAATAGAAAGTGGGCTACACCACCAGTACTTCATTCAGAGGCTCACTGAAGATGTTACCTAGTATGGTGACAAAATGTCTGAAAACAAACCTTCCAGCTCAGCGAGCAAACCTGCATTTAGAATGCAGTCACTTCTAACTCAGGGTAACCAAACATTGCGAACAATGCCGATATCTAGAAAATGAATTCAAAATCAGTTAGAAGAAACAATCATTTTGTTTTATAATTTAATTCATCCCAATGACCTTGAAAGATCCTATATAGATAACAAGCAAAACTAATGTCATTTACAAAATACCTTGCAAGAACTGTAACACAATTACATTGGACATGTCTTTTCTGGAGGGAATTTTAAAGATGGCCTGTGAATATGCCTGACCTGTCTTAGCATAATTCAAGCCATGCTGCTATAAATAATTTAACTCCTACAATTACATTATTTACTTTGCTCAAGAACGTGTATTAAATGAGTTGCCAAAGCAGACAGAATCTTCTGTAGTTACAACAATAAATCCTGCTGAAGATGCTCTTACTATGATTTCACTAACTGGGATATTCGAAAATGACACTGGTTTGGAGGTTCACGTGCAATTAGTATTAAAATTTGCTCCCTGACATCCACAAATGTCTTACCGAGTGCTTGCAGAAAGTTCCACTCCTGCACATTTTGCGAAATGCTTTGTCCAAATAAGTACAAAAAAATCTGAGCAAATGGGACAGAATGACATCACAGGCAGGAATACTGCACATGTGAGCTTTGCACGTGTACTGAGAGCATTTTAGGGCTGTCAGCAGACTTTCTCAATGTAATATTCGACCTCCATTGCATCTTCACTAGTCGCTCGAATTATATCAGAACAACTGCAGAATATTTGATTCTTTAAAATAAAGCCTTGGTGATTAAAAGCCAACTTATTATTTTACTCAATCTCAAAGTAACTGACCAATCTAAATAGTAATTTAAGTACAAAAGAATGAGGAGTAGATCACTCAACTCTTTCAGCCTCCTACTTAAATTGCAACATCCATATTCCCCACCTGCCTCTCTTCAGTTTGAGCTGGATCTTACCAGAAATTGGCTTAGTCCCAATTTTGTTGGGTTTCATGGAATTTTTCTCTCTGTGAGACTCCCAGCATGTTTTCTCATGCTATCATCCAAAACTTGCTTTATTACCTGTGCCTATATGGCACCTCATTTGTTGGATTCTGCCACGTGCTGTCAGCTGGAGTAGGATTCCTGGCACAAACACTATATGTAAGAGACAGTATTGTACCACGTCAAGCACAGTCAGTCTAGAGCTTCCCTGATATGGTTTGTCAAGCATGCAGTAGATAAGGGAAAGTTTGTTCCCCACTTTGTGGACAGTTTCTGGAGGATGGGAGATGCGGAGGGGGGCAGTCTGCATTCCCCAGGGCAACCAGATGACTATGATACCTTTTACAGCTAAGAAGCATATTTGCTTCCTAATTTTAAAAAAAATCTTTACTTATGAGAAATAGAGTAGGACTTATTTATTCCTGGAGTATAGCTAAATTCATCCCTCTGCCTAACAAACTTACATATCTGTTCCACATTTCTGTCAAAGGAGGTGTTCTTTGTTGAGTTTATTGGACAGTTGCCTGCAATTTGATTTAACCTCATGACTCCAGTGAGGTTAGTTAACCACAGGAGAAAAGAAATGCTATCTACAAAATATCACCAACAAAATGAAACAAGACAATGAAATCTGCACAAATTAAATAGATTCTGCCCACAAGAGTAAATATTTTATTGTTATTGAAGTATCAATATGATTTAGAAACATTTGAGCTGCTATGTGTATCATGAATACTTCCCAGATATTGTTGTCTCACCCATGGCAAAGGTTACATATCGATTAATGTGGATGGAAAATGTTGTCAGTTTGTATTAATGCCTTTTGATATTGGTAATGAATGGAAAGCTCAATAGTTGCTTTTGCATATCAGCTATAGCTCATTCACTGTGTATTCACTCAGAAAGACATGGAATTCTTGACAGTTCGCTTTCAGACATTTGAGTGCATTAATCTAGGCCGGTGATACAGTACTGAGGAAATTGAAGAAATGTTAAACCAAGGGTTGATTTTCCCTCTCACATCTGCATAAAACTTTCAAATGCAGTAAATTAGTCATAGAGTAGTTTCAGTACAGAAGAAGCCTATTCACCTGTCAGGCCTGTTTTATCACTTTGCAATTTCAACTCAGCTAGTTTTCATACTTCCCCTTTTCCCTGTAGCCTGCAAATCTTGATAGTTTGGATAATTATCCAATTATCTTTTGTAAAGCACACAATAGAACTGCCTCCACCACCTAACATGAAGGCCTCAAGATGCCATCAAAGAGGCTCAGTCAGCACCTTACTACCAACCTCTTAACCTGCAGCAACCGAGAGCTATGTGTGTCCACGGAGGCTGATAGATCCTATAGATCACTAGAAGAAGCATCTGGAAAGAGCCCTTTCTGCCAACTATTTTTAATAGTTTGATGAAAATGGCAAGAGATAAAACACCCAATCATGTGTAAGCATAAAGCTTTTGCTGCCTGGAAACTTTGCCACACTCTAACAGCAAATTCCTACTGGTGGCTGAAACCTGCAGGACTTAGATTTAGATTTTAGATCGTAACAAAACATGCAAATGGTGACTAGGAAAAGATATGTTGGAGAGAAACATGGTGACAGAACTACACTTGATTACATTTCCTCACATCCTGCTGGGACTCTTCTGTTTTTCAGTTTTTCCGTCTCTATCACAGCTGTTCTAATGATGTCACTTATCACCACCAGGCTGCCTCTGACATGACTTCCTTTGACCTCAACCAAGGATACCTTCCCCTCCATGGTAAATGAAAGGCCCTCAGTCAGATCCAACCCATTTCCCACATTTCTACCCCAACACTTCCACTTGCTCCCAAAACAACAATAGGATTGCCCTTATCCTCATTTTCCAATCCACCAGTTTCTGCATTCAAAGCATCATCCTCTAACTTTCCACCACCAAACACATCCTCCTCGCCCCTCCCTGGTCAGCATTCCACAGGGATGGATCCATACATCCACTGATTCCGTAACACATCCATTTGGCATCAAAGTCCAATTCATTGGCAAATCATTCTTTTACAAGAATGAATATTAAAATTATAGCCTCAAGCAATCTTGACCATTAGGTAGTTTGCACTGATTGCCTTGTTATATCTGTTATGCAAACCTGACCTCACCTGGATTTGCCATTACTCAGGTAGGTAAAAACAATGACTGCAGATGCTGGAAACCAGATTCTGGATTAGTGGTGCTGGAAGACCACAGCAGTTCAGGCAGCATCCGAGGAGCAGTAAAATCGATGTTTCGGGCAAAAGCCCTTCATCAGGGCTTTTGCCCGAAACGTCGATTTTACTTCTCCTCGGATGCTGTCCGAACTGCTGTGCTCTTCCAGCACCACTAATCCAGAATTTGCCATTACTCGGTTACATTTCCAGATATTTCCACTGAACTGTAAATTTGCACATGGTTTGTAATGTTCAAGGGTGGGTTTTTTGAGAGGGGTACTGTAGCAGTAAACAAGTGAATCTCACTTCTCCAATGTAGTTTTAATGACTTTGTTCTGCAGCATATATTTGGGTAAGGTTACATAGCTGAGAATGCATTATTAAAACATGACATTGGCTCCCTTGTAAAGTCTCGCAATATTTTGGGGATTATGATGGTTCATTGTGATGGATTTGAGGGCTTTCTGGAGTACTGTTTGTGTAATCCCACAGATTATTCATTCACATATCTGTATAGACATCACAACTGGTGGATTGCTTGTGGCCTTGGTGCACAGAAACCATGTCGAAGGAGAGGGCAATTACAATATTATCAGCTAAAAACAGCAACATCCAGCAGCTGACCAACAGCCTCCAGAGGGAGATGCAGAAGCTGAACATTTTATCAAGGAGGTAGAAGAGAAGGAGAAAACTTGGCTGTCATTATCTCCAGCTCTTAGAAACAAAATGCAGCCGCACACTAAGGACATGCTGGGTCACCATTGCCACATGGTGTCATCTTCTGGAGAATAAGTGGACAGCCATCCCATCTCAGCTGTTGTCAAAGTTACAGATGGATTGAGTTTTTATGCCAGCAGCTCATTTCAAGAAGAAACTAGGGACTGTGTGGCATTGTCCAACCCTCTGCACTGTAACACTTCTATAATCCTGGGACACAAAGCTAGGAAAAGGTGGAGAGGTTCATTTAATGTTTGTTAATGATGTTATTCGCATAAAAGTGAGAGATGACCTGGGTCCAGGATGTTGAAACACTTTGGGTAGAGTTAAGACATGATAAAGTCAAGTGGTCCCAGCAGTGGGACACATATATCCAGGGCGGCACTGATTCCAATTTTTTCAGATTACATCGGTTTATATTCTTGCCTCATGATGAAGAGAGTCCAGTAACTTGAGCAGGAGATATCTCCAACTGCTATACCATTGACTTGCAGAGTTTAACAACTGAAAAGGCTTCCATTCCATCAGTGCTCAATATATCTGTGACCATCGATGCCAGGTTTTGGAGGTCTCTGCTAGAAATCCTGGAAGCTGTGATGATTTCTGCATACTGGAGAACTTAAGAGATTCCTGAATCACTCCAAGATCCCTGGGTCCTGCATGGATGACTGCTGGGGAAAGGGCTATCCCATCCAAATACTGCTGATGTCACCTTTATGAAACCCTCACACATATACAGAGGTACAATATGGCCCTTTCTTCCACCAAGGCCATAATGCAACAGACTATGGCCCTCCTTAAGATGAGATTTTTGACACCTGACCACTTTAATGGGACCTTGCAGTATAAATCAGAAAATGTGTACCACATTATCATGGCATGCTGTGCCTTTTACAACTGGAGTCAAATGGAGTATGTCATGGGTGTAAATGACAGCACCCTTTTGAAGACAATTACTCTTATTTAAGCTTAATAAAGTAGTCTTGGACCCACTCCTGTCTCCCTAAAACTTCATGTAAAGTTTAGTCACGTTATAATTGCTCCGACTTAATGATGCCTTCATTATGAGATCATTAGTTAACCTTATCATGTTGCAAAATGCCAGGTGGAGTACAACCTCCTCTAGGGTTGGTTCCAGAACATGCTGGTCAAAAAACTACCTCAAAAACATGAACTCACTATCCATATTCCCTTGCCCATTTGACTTTGCAACTCTCTATGTAGATCAAAATTTTCCCTCATTAACACCAAGCCTTCCTGACAACCTCGAAGCATTCTTCTTTAATGGTCCACATGACTCTCTGGTTATTGTTGGGGAGCCTATATACTGCTGGGACCGCTTGGCTTTATCATGTCTTAACTCTACCCAAAGTGTTTCAACATCCTGGACCCAGGTCATCTCTTACTTTTATGCGAATAACATCATTAACAAACATTAAATGAACCTCTCCACCTTTTCCTAGCTTTGTGTCTCAGGATTATAGAAGTGTTACAGTACAATGTGCACTGGCTCTCCAAATGAGTACACCTTTCACAACCCTCAGTGAAGCACGCAGAAATGACAAGAGTGGATATCGATTCCCTAATAGCATGACTAAATGAATCATGTTTAGGCATGGTACGCTGTACCCAAGGCTGACTATAAGATGAGAGACTATAAGATGATGAGGTAGTGGTAAAGGACATTATATGTAGAAATATATTATCAATGAATCATAGGCTTTGGGAAAAAAGTTGTATATGAGTCAGAATAGCTGAGGACCTTAAAAGGAGGGAGACCTAACCCCTGTCCTCCTCAAAGTCTTTATAGCAATGTTAATAATAGCTGTGCAGCATGTGACTAGTTGCTAATGTGCAATAAACTGTTTTGTTAACTAGAAGAGGCCCTTTTAGTAAGATTGGGAAGTAGTTTTCTCTACCATACTATCTCTGTGGTTTCCTACACTTGAAGAAGGTGGTGGCAGGTGCCTTCATCTTGTGTAGCAGCTCATAGAGAATAGTAAGCTGGCAGGTCCATACAACACTGAGCACCCTCAGATAAGGTATAACTTGATGAGATAAAGATCAAAGTTCTCTTGACTTTGTTCCAGTTTTACAGTCTAACATTGGACAGAGATCACAAAACATCACATGATACTGATAGATGAGGAAGGATGTTAATCTAATTAAGTCATCCACGCAGAACAAGTCTACATTTCCCTCATTACTGAAATAATTGTTCCTTAAATGATTGCAAGGTTTCTCTTCTACTATATCTAGAATTCTATTTCAAATGTTGATCAATAGAACATTACAGCGCAGTACAGGCCCTTCGGCCCTCGATGTTGCACCGACTTGTGAAATCGATCTGAAGCCCATCTAACCTTCACTATTCCATTATCATCCATATATTTATCCAATGAACATTTAAATACCCTAAAAGTTAGCGAGTATACTGGTGTTGCAGGCAGGACATTCCATACCCTTACTACTCTCTGAGTAAAGAACCTACATCTGACATCTGTCCTATATCTATCACCCTTCAGTTTAAAGCTATGTCCCCTTATGCTAGCCATCACTATCTGAGGAAAAATGCTGTTACTGCCAATGCTATCTAACCCTCTGATCATCATGTATGCCTATATTAAGCCACCTCTTAACCTTCTCTCTCACAAAAACATCCTCAAGTCCCTCAGCCTTTCCTCTTAAGACCTTCCCTCCATACCAGGCAACATCCTGGTAAATCTCCTCTGCACCCTTTCCAAAGCTTTCATGTCTTTCCTATAATGCGGTGACCAGAACTGTACGCAATATTCCAAGTGCGGCTGCACCAGAGTTTTGTACAGCTACAACATGACGTCATGGCTCCAAAACTCAATCACTTTATCAATAAAAGCTAACAAACTGTCTGTTATCTCAGGTTACCTTTAATATTTAAATTTGTGCCCACTTGTCCTACTCCCATGATTTAATTTAAGGTCATTGTCAAATTAATTTAGTGCAGTGATTTTTCTCTCACACAAATTTGGACTGAGATTTTCAAATATACTTATATGTTGGATGGGACCTTTTAAGCCAATGGATTTTTGAACTATGAGAATTTGAACCAGGGCCTCAGATGTCAAATTTCGGTTATCTAACCCATTGGGCATCTTATCCAATCACATTTGGATGAAGGAACCAAATGTATGTTCGATAAATTTGCTGATGATACAACAATAGGAAGGAAAGTAAGTGAAGAGTATATAAGGAATCTGAAAACAGACAAGGATAGGTAAATGCATGCATAGAGAAATGGCAGATGGAATATGCTATTGGAAAATATGAACTTTAGCAGGAAAAATAGAAAAGCAGTAAGTTACTTAAATGGAGAAAGATTGCATGAGGTACAAAGGGTCTCAAAGAAATATTTGCAAGTGCAGCAAGTGACGAGGAAGATACATGGAATGCTGTTATTTATTGAAGGGAAATAAAATGTTTTAAAATGTTGTTTTGCTACAATTGTATAGGATGTTGGTGAGACCACATGTAAAGTATTACTTCAAAAATGCCTGAAATTAAAGCTTCATTAAGTCTTGTAATCATCAGGACTATCACACACATACAAAAAGAAACTTGGAAAAGGAATACCAATTTACACAGCATGAGAAGGATATGCTGACTGGTCAGACCATGTTTGTAAAGAGATGGCAGCTAACTGTTCCTGCTACAATCTAATTTGGCTGGAATACTTTGGATTTGGGTTTATCAGGGTGCTGCAATGAAGAATGCAGTAGGGATTCGCAGTCTCTAAGACATATTCTTCAAAGAAAAAGGAGCAATATATGAATAAATTCCTTTAGGCCACAAAGAATATAGTGCTGTGTGTTAATTTATGTATTCTCTAGCAAACACAAGTTAATCATATTGTGAGCCTAACTGATAATCTGAAATGGTTTCCATTGTAATTCTTAGTGCAGTTAGATTATTTAGGAAAGATCGTCTAACAGCAGAATTATAACCAATGTTGGATGTGGTGTTCTGAGGTTTGCAACCATTGTTAGTGGAGAGCAGTTCATACATTTTCCATAGCAAATGGTCAAAAGGATATATTATTTGATATAACCTACTAGTCATTGGGTTGAACAGTCATCACACCAGTACCACAACCACCAAATCACAGCAAACCTCAGAGGATCATGTCCAGCATTAGATGTGATTCCGTTATTGGACTATACTTCATGGAGACTGTCAATCCCTGCTGCATTCCCCATGGCACCATAATCATAATCTACCAGCCTGAGTTGAGTTTTGTCAACTATCTAAGATTGAGAGTTAACAGTTCCTACTGCATCTCCATGCCAATCATAATCCAACCAATCAGCAGCCTCTCTCAGGGTGCTTACATGGGTGTTGCTTTTCCAGGTTGTGTGTGTCCTAATGAATGCAAGTCAAGAAACTTTGACCTTGCACCTCGTTTGAACAATAACTACATTCTGTATTTTGCACAGTTTGGCCTGCTTATTTTGGAAAGGACACAAATTGCATTAGAAGCAGTTTGGAAGAGGTTCACTTGACTGATATCAGGGATGAGGTATTACCACATGAGGAAAGGTCATGCAGGTTGAGCTTATATCCATTGGCATTTTGAAGAATGGGAGATGATCTTCTTGAAATGCATAAGATCCTTGGGGGACAGGGGGGTAGGGGACTTGACTCCCCTTGAGTGGATGCTAAAAGATGTTTCTGCTTCTGGGAGAGTCTAGAACTAGGCAATACAGTTTTAAAAATAAAGTATGTCCCTGTGGAGATGAAGCAAAAAAATTCTCTGAGAAGTTTCTTCCCCAGAGAGTGTAGAGGTTTTTCATTGAATATTTTTAAGGCCAAGATAGATAGATTCTTGACAAGCAAATCAAAGGATAATCAGAACAGGTCAGAAGTGGAAGTTGAGGCCACAGTTAGATTTATCATGATCTTATCCAATGGTGGAGCAGGTTTGAAGGGTGAAATAGCTTAGCTTTGATCCCAATTTGCATGTCTAATTGAAAACTGAATGATCTCTTTGTTCTATTTATCAGGCTAATCATCTTGATGGAACTATTGGGTACAATGGATCTCAGTTTTCTACTGTGCATACTCCCTGCCCCAAAGAAATGGCCAATGCAGTTATTTTCATACATTTGACTGGTCCCCAGTTATATCCACTGTTGAGATTAGGTATTCCAGTTTATTTCACATGAGCTGAAAGCAAAACCCTCTAGTAGACCTTCCCATCTGTACCAGATGTGATCCAAACACTGAGATCTTTGTGTATGTTGTGTGGGAGAACTTTGAAAGCAGGGTCCTATGGAGCAGAACTGTTAATGAGTTCTTGTGTTCTTTGATGAATCTTAAACACATTGGGAAATTCATGAATCCTACATCCACAACAACATTTAGTATACTGAATTTCTTTCATATCTTGAAGTTTATTTTACTTTTGATTAAACTGTATATTTTCTGAGTAAATAAAAAAGAAACATGTAGCAGAGCTAGTGAGATGTCAGAAAAATATAGTGAAATGTTCTTACTTGAGTTGTGCTTAAACAGGAACAGCAATTATCCCATTAACCCATCAGCTTTCGATTAGATCAGGAGTAATTTGCACCTCAACATTATTCTCATGCCTTTGTTTCATTTACTTACCACACTAACCTAATAAAGACGACGATTTTAAGAATTTCAGTTGAGTCATTGCTTAGTCTTTTGTGTGAGTGTGTTCCAGATCTTCGCTGTCCTTATATGATAAAGTGCTTCCTGCTTTCATTCCTAAATGGCCGAAATCTAATTTTAAAGTTATGCCCCGGTTTCCCTCACTCTTGAAATTTATAACATGGTTTTTAAAAGTTCCACAGATGCTGCCAGACTTGCTGAGTTTCTCCAGAATTTTCTGATTTATTTAGTAATTTTTAATGACTGATTTGAGGACACCATATTGAGGATGTAGCTTTTATATAGGTCAGTTGACAACAATGAATAATTTTAAGAATGCCCTATTGAAAGGTAACTCTACACAACAGGAGAGCAGATGATTTTTTTGTCACTTGTGTCTGAACTTCCTGTTCTACTCATGACATATAATGCTGTCAATGATAAAAGACATCAAGCAAAGACAGACACCATCCTCCACCCTCCTCTTTGACCTATCATCCCAATCCCCACCCCCATTCACCGATTGTACTCTATGCTACTTTCTCCCCACCTCCATCTCTCTCTCATTTAACTCTCCACTCTGCAGGCACCCAGCCTCTGTTCCTGATGAAGGGCTTTTGCCCGAAATGTCAATTTTCCTGCTCCTCAGATGCTGCTGACCTGCTGTGCTTTTCCAGCACCACTCTAATCTAGACTCTGGTTTCCAGCATCTGCAGTCCTTGTTTTTACCTAGTCTCTAGATAATAGCAAGACAATCACCAATGACTCAAGTTTAGGCTAAATCAAGCCATTGACAAATTAATTCACTAAATCCCTATTTATGGATTACACAGGTTTGATAAAGAGTTGAGAGTGTGTTGCTGGAAAAGCACAGCAGATCAGGCAGCATCCGAGGAGCAGGAGAATCGATCTGCATGATACCTTTTTATGTTTGTATGTAAAGGCACCCAAATCCCTATAAGCACCAACATTCAATCATTTCTCACTTCTGGTATTTACTATTTTGTGTTATCATTCCTGGTGAAGGGCTCCTGCCTGAAACATCGGTTTTCCTGCTGTGCTTTTCCAGCAAAACACACTCAATTCTGATCTTCAGCATCTGCAGACCTCACTGTCTACAGGTTTGATAAAGTTGATCACTTATAATTCTTGGTAATTTATTAACTTTAAAATGCTTTAGTTATATGTGAGTATACACAAATCCAATATGTGGTGACACGGTTTATACCTTATGGAAGGTCATTGTAAAATTGTTTGTTCAAAGAATGTGCCAGACAATTTGAAACTTAAGATCATAAGGTGACATTATGGGCAATGTAGCATGGCTAATCCATCTAAACTGCACATCTTTGGACTGTGGGAGGAAAACCACCCTATGGTGAGAATGCACAAACTCCACACAGACAATTGCCTATGGCTGGAATCAAACTCAAGTCCCTGCCATTGTGAGGCAGCAGTACTGACTACTGTGACACTCCTAGTTGATGTGAATTTTTATGCTGCTTCACTTTTTACACAGCTGTGGAAGACTCTATTATTGCAACCAGTTGCTATGGTCAACATTTTAATAGCAGTCCTTTTCTAAAGACCTGTTTACTACTGCTGCCATGCACAGCATTTGAAAAGCCAAGTGGGACAATGGGAATTTCATCAAATATTCAAATGCTGAAAAATGTAAATAAGAAGGACGTGGGAACACAAGCCACAAATAGAAAGACAGTTCTGGAGCTCGGTGCCTTCTCATTAGTTATTCCAGGACTGGACACAAAAGACTTTGCCAGTCATACTAGTTTTAATGTGGAATTCTCATTGGTTCAACAAAAAATTGAGTAATAAACATAATGTTTATTCTTTGAGCAGTAATGTCTACCATTCACTTCAATAACACATGTATTGAAGAAAACCAGTCACAATGACAGTTCACTGATTAGTGTGAGGAGAGAACTGTTTTATAAATGCGAAGCTTATAGAACAGGTCACATGATCCTCTTCATTCTTCCACCTTATCCTAAATTAAAGAGGCAGTCTCAAAACATAACAACCTTATTAATTTTGTATTTAAGCACAGTGTTCTCATCTGATGAAGTAATGAACTCCTGTTGTACTCATTGTAAGAAAACTATGTCCTTCCTTCAGTAAGGAGACAAAACTACACAACAGTTCAGGTATGGTCTTATCAATTGCAACAATGTGTCCTCTCCATTGCAATAAAGGCCAATATACCATTTGGCTTTCTAATTGCTTTCTGTACCTGCATGGTACCTTTTTACATTCGTATGTAAAGGCACCCAAATCCCTATAAGCACCAACATTCAATAATTTCTCACGTCTGGTATTTACTATTTTGTGTTATCATACAAAAATTAAAATAATTTGCTCATCTCCAATAAATTCCTTTTGATTCTATTCATGCTACCCTACAATTGGAGTTGATATACAAAGCATAAGGGTTCAGTTGATATTATTCTTTGTTTCAAGACAATTTTGTGAATTTAATTTCGCTCAAGAAACCTGAGGCTAAAAATCTCAAAGCAGGACTAAGAGAGAAGTGCCACCTTTTGTCTGTTAAACCAAGGGCCAGTCTGTTCTATAGGTTGAACATAAACAATTCCATGCAAGTCCTTTGATGACAAGTAGGGGATTTTCCTCTGGTGTCTTGATCAATGTTCATCTGTCATTCAGCAAAATTGTGAAGAAGATTATTTGGTAATGATGACATTGCTGCTTGTAGAGTTTGTTGTTTCCAAATTGGATGTGAATTTCCCTACGTTACAATACTGCAAGGCTTCATGAATAAGCTGCAGTAAAGTCATCAGTGAAAATCTTGGGGTTGTGAGCTCTGAGACAGCTCTGCCTTAGTCTCAACTCGGAGCGAGTGCCAACAGCTGTATGGTCCCTCTTGCTTCTCATAGTATTTGTTATTAGTGGGTGTAGCAGATGACCCAAAGCTGGGTGAGATAGTATACTGTGAGGAGGATGCAGAGAAGCTTCATTGTGAATTAGACAAGTTACGTAAGTGGGCAAATACATGGCAGATGCAGTTTAAAAGGCAGATTATCATCTGAATGGTGACAGCTAGGGAAGTGGGAGGAGCAATGAGATTTGGGTGTCCCTTGTGCCCTAGTTGCTGGAACTAAGTCTACACATGCAGCAAGTGATGAAGAAAGCAAATGCTATGCTGGCCTTCATAGCGAGAGGATTCAAGTAGGGGAGCAGAAATGTCTTGCTGCAATTATACCGGACCTCAGAAAGACCACGTCTCAAGTGCATGAAGTTTTGATCTCCTTTTGTGAGGAAGAATGTTCTGGTTATTGTGGGAGTGCAAATAACATTTACTAAACTGATTCTTGTGGGACTGATGTATAGAGAGACTGGAGTGTCGAATTATATTCACAAGAGTTCAGAAGAATGAGGGAGGATCTCAGAAACCTGTAAGATTTGAACAGAACTAGACAGCATGGATGCAGGAAGGATGTTCCCAAAGGCAGGACAGTCCAGAAACAGGGATCACAGTCTAAGGATGTGGGGTAAACCATTTAGGACTCAGGGAAGGGTAAATTTCTTCACCCAGAGAGTGGTGATCTAGTGGAATTTGCTGCCACAGAAAGCAATCAAGGCCAAAGCATTGTATGATTTCAAGAAGGGGTTAGATATAGCACATGCGGGCTAATGCTACCAAAGGATATGGGAGAAACCAGGAACAGTGAACTGAGTTGGATGATCAGCCATTTTAAAAAAAATTCTCTTGTGGGACAGGGGCTTCGCTGACTGGGCCAGCATTTATTTCTTATCCCTAGTTGCTTCTGAGAAGATGGTGATGAGTTGCCTTCTTGAAAGACTTGATCCACAATGCCATTAATGAGGGAATTCCAGGATTTTGACCTTGCCAAAGTGAAGGAACTACAATATATTTCCAAGTCAGGATAGCGAATGGCATGGAGGGGAACTTGAAGATAGTGGCATTTCCATCTATTTGTTGCTCTTGTCCTTCTGGGTGGAAGTGATTGTGGAAGGTGCTATCTGAAGTGAATTTCTGCATCTTATAGATAACGCATACAGCTGCTATTGAGCATCAATGGTGGAAGGAGTGGATGATTATGGATATGGTGCTAATCAAGTGGGCTGCTTTGTCCTGGATGGTGTCAGGCTTCTTGACTGTTGTTGGTGTTGTGCCAATCTGGGCATATGTGGAGCATCCCGTCACACTCCTGGCTTGTATTTTGTAGATGACGGTCATATTCTTGGTGGACCAATTCAAAGGGCTGAATGGCTAGCTCTTACTCCTATACTCCTTTTTTTAATGTCTATGTTCTTATTTGATTGAGGCCTGAATACTCTCCTGAAATGTCCAGTGGAGAGATAAATGCTTTTTAGTTAAAAGTGCTGTACATTAAACAGCGGCATTCTTTCCCTCTCATAGGTTAATGCCCTATTACCCCACCACAGGTAGCTCAATCACTCTCCTAATCATTTGCCCCTTCCCCTCTCTGTTACAGATCTCTCAAACCCTGTCCATCACAAATCCCTCACTAGTAACTTCACCAACCCCCATCCCTCCCCATTCCCACAGACCTTACCCCTTGGCAAGCTCCAAGCACCACAATGAGGTCACTACAGGAACCATTTATGCTTCGGAGGTACTCCATTGGCTGTAAAGCTTTGGCATGTTTTGAAGTCATGAACAGGGCTATGTGAATGCAACATTTTCTCATTTTTCTTTCCTTTCACTTTCCATCCATGCTCTTTTAAAATTTCTTTATTACTGTGCTGAGGTACATTAATGCCACATTATTCATTTTTGACCTTGATCGGAATAGTTATGCAATATTCAAAACTTCTATTTACAAGCCTTCACTAAAAAACAACAAATTATAGTGCACAGATTCAAACTGCCCAATGTTTAACAGTTCCTGAAAGTTTTCTGGCTTTGGCATGTTTGTCTGCTCTAGGGGTTTTTTGACAAAGATGCTCTTAATAATCTTGGTTGTTTTGGAAGGGAACCAGAAGCATTAAGACAAGATAATTCAGTCCTTTGCAGTGTTCAGTAAATTGTTCAGTAAACTACGGCACTTCTGCTTTTGGGCTGTTACCAGTATACGTTCATCTAATGTCTAAAACATATTTTTGTGTACCATCAATTCATATTTTTTATTTGGATATCTTTTTAGTGAAACATTGCAAATCCATTCAGTGAAAAACATTGTCCAGTTGCCAAACATTAACACTAATCTTTCTCATTCAATGTAGTGTGTGGGTAGAGGATTTACTTTGCCTTGTATCTGAATCTGAATCCATTCAAAGTCCTTTGAAATTCCATGCTCTGCTGTAGATCAGATCTTTGAGATCCTTATTCAGTATGTTGAGGTTTTCTAATGCTATTAAAATAAATGTAATTGACAATTCCTTGGTGTAGGTGAATCATTTAATCAGACAGAGCTAATCAAACCACAAAATGATTTTAACACAGACATCAATATTTTGAAAATCACACTCAGCTTTATTTTTGTAATATTTAAAATGTGTGATATTTCATGAACTTTATGAATTCTTCATGGATTTTCATTTAATGTAATGAGGAAGAAAAGCTATTCCATTCTTGTCAATCATTGTGATTAACGAAGACAAAGCTGGGGTTAGTGCACTCAGTTGGCGAGCTTGCACAGAATAACATGGTTATGAGAAGCAGAATTTGGCACTCTGCATAATCAAACTTGCAACGTCACTATGTTTACATTCCCTGGAGTAACATATTTTTCATGGTATTGTAATAGCATACAAAAATTCAATTCTCAGTCGGATGCCCATAATCAATACTGGCTGAATGTAGGATACTTTGTTATAATTTTGTTATTAGTTCTTATTAGAGTAGAACTTTACTCTGATTGAGCCGAATGCTACCGATGTCTCTTGTCAGCTAACATTCTTTCTGGGTAAACTGACAAACAGACTGTCTCTCGGTGACAGCGTGTTTATCCATTTATCTGATTGGTTGGCATCAAAGCAATATTAGACAGGTATTACAGAAATGATCATGTTTTCCTTAATGGGCTAATGGAACATATACTATCCCAATGTATCATCTAGAACTTTGCAATGTAACAATGTCACAGAATCATAAATGGTTATAATTAATGGATAGAGGTTATTCACTCCTATTCAGTCTGTGCTGGCTTGATAAAAATGCAATTCTTCTTGCCCCACTCCTCCACTTTCACCCTGAAGCCCTGCATGTTTTCCCATGTGTTTAAGTTTATATAATAACAGATCCCCATATCTCAACCTAATGCATGGAAAGGAAAATTAATTGTAGTTTGAAATTAAACTTTACATGACAGTTATACACCACACCTGGACCGTCCCTCTCCATCTTCTAAACAGTCCTGCTTAAATCAATTCACTAAACCTCCAGAGGAACAAAATGCTCACTTTGTGATTTAACTAGTCACAGCTAATCATTCAGGTTCTAGTCCAGAAAGTCCATGCAGAATGTCGCATGTATTTCTCACTTGTGACCTTAAAAAAAAACTCATTCCTGAAGAAGGGCTGATGCCCGAAATGTCGATTCTCCTGTTCCCTAGATGCTGCCTGACCTGCTGCGCTTTTCCAGCAACACATTTCTATCTCTGATCTCCAGCATCTGCAGACCTCACTTTCTCCTTAAAAAAAAACTTATCAAGCAACCTCAGATTTTTATTGATGGCTTCTAAAATTGACTAATTCACTTTTGAAGGAATGAATACATTTAGCAAAAGACATTCTATTCAGCTTTTCCCGAATTATGGTTATTAAATATTGATAGGCTTCGATCAACTTCCTGCTGTAAAGGAAGCAGAAGAAACTCTGTTCAAATGGAGGCCTCTTATGAATAATTGTTTTTCTGAGGTTCCATTGGAAAAGCACTGACGGAAGTTCAAGTTAGTGTATCTGAATTATGAGCAGTAATACTGGTGACTGTTTACAAACAGAAATCTTTTTCTCTGAACTGAGTGACTAGTGGGGGCTTGCAATGTAGAGACCAGCATGTGTGTATAAACACTGAGCTGATATTTGGACTCTGTCACTGATATGTGTTTACCAAAAATGATTATTTGTAGAGGAGGATAGCCAGGATGTCTGGTAGTGTTTACAAATATAAAGATCACATACGCTCACAAATGCAAATGTAAATAAAATTAATGTTTTTAGTAATTATATCACAAAAAAACTGCTTTGGTCAACATTTTCTGAGTTACACTGTCGTAAATATTTGCTGAAGACATTGGTTTTAATTATTGGACTATAATGCGGGGTTCTGCCACAACAAAGAAACAAGAAAAGTCACCCCTTGGGAGTTTCCAACTGGGAGATGATGGTGGGGGTGGAGATGAGGGGAGGCAATGGGTTTATTAGAAAAGAGAAGAGGCTGCCTATAACTGGCAGTATTGAAATACTATTCCCTGATCTTCCACTTTGACTAGTTACAAATTAGCTATATCTAGTAAGATCAGGCATATGTTTTTCTGAGTCCTAATTGGAGCTGCAGAGACAGGAACTCCTGATCTTGATTACCTCCACCCTTCTTTATGTTGATGGCTTGTCAGGGCTGAGATTCTGTCCAAGAAAGTCCAAACAGGAAATCAATTCAACGCAGGGATCTGGAGTATTTGAGTCTCAGCTGGGTTAACAGCTACTTTCCTACAATAACCTTGTGGGTTCTGAGGACAAGTTATTGTTCCTCTGCTGAGCAAACTTACATCAGCCAATCAAAGGTGGAGGTGGGGTAATCAATTTAAATTTCTCAACTATTTTCTGTCAGCCACTAGTTTGATTGGTATGGGAAATGAGATTTGTCATCACATGATATGCACTTGAAGTTACTTTAGTTTTAATCTTTACATGTCTGTTGTAAATTTTGAATATCCCTGTGTTAAGATCTTTGGTGAGGTAGGTGGGTTCCTGAAGCCTGTGTGGAACTTGTCAGGTCAAATTGTTAATTGGTGAAGCATGTTTTGGAGTTAGAAACCTTTTAACAAATATATTTAAAAGGTATTGCTAACTTCAAAGTCATGATTCAATACTGTATGATAACTTAAGTATGTTTATTGCTGTGACTAATGATAGACCCCAGCCATTAAAAAGTAAGGGACCATTAAAATGATCAATATTGTGTAAGTGCTCAGATGCATTTGAATCCTTATTTCAATTGAAAAATAGCTATTACATATTCAATAATATTGAAAATTAGATACTAATATATTATCTGGATCCTATTTTTACCTTTGTCAAGTCTAGACATCCATTGAATCTTTGAAAATCTGAAGAATTTCTGGATTTATGTGATTGTCTATCTATTGAGCCTTTGAATAAAAAACTAACCAGATGGCCAAACATCTGTTTAGTCAACTTCAAAAGTTTTATTGTATTAAATTTTGCATGATTTATTTCTATAGCTGTGAAAATAAATCTCATTATAAATGCTGGGCTGTGTTTACATGACTATTGAGGGAATTGTGAGTTTTGTTTGATTGATTGCTCACAGCGTCACAAAGGTTACAGCACAGAAGGAGGTCATTTCTCTTATCATATCTGTGCTGGCTCTCCAGTGGAGCAATTTACCCAGTTTTCATCCTTCTTCCCATAGTTGTACAGGTTCTTCTTTTTCAGATAATAATCCAAATTCCTCTTGAATGTCTCATGTAAGCCCACATTGCCCATACTCTCAGGCAATGCATTCCAGACCTCCAAATACTTGCTGCATGAAGAAGACTCCTCCTTGTATCTCAATTACTTATTTGCCAATTTTCTTATAGCTGTGTCCTATTGCTCTCAATCCTTCCCCCAATGGAAACAATTTTCCCCTATCTCCTCTGTCCAGCCTCTCCATGATAATGAATATTTCTATCACATTCCATGTCAATGTTCTCTTCTCCAAGCAAAACAGTATCACCATCTCCAATTTATCTACATAACTACTTTCATATCTGTGGAGCAATTTTTATGATTTTTTTTTACACACTCTGATATGTTCACATCTTTCTTAAAGTGTGGTGACAAGAAATGAACAAGTATTTTGTGTTCTAAAAAGTTCAGTGACCATTTAACAGCATTACATTACTTCAAAACTACTTTTGAATAGTTGTTTATTTTAATAGATTTTAAGTCCTTATGTGGATTAAGTTTCTATTTCATGTAGAATTTGAATGTCTATCGTTGATTGATAGATTGGTGAGTTGCTAAAGAAAGCATTTTTTTAAGCAGAATCAGAGTCATAGAGCTGTCTAGCACAGGAAAAACATTTGGTCCAATTCATCCATGTCCTATGATATCCTAAATTAATCTACCATTTGCCAGCATTTGGCCCATATCCCTCTAAATCCTTCCTATTCATACATTCATCCAGATGCCTTTTAAATGTTGTAATTGTACCAGCATCCAACACTTCCTATGCACCATCCGCTGCATGAAAAACTTGCACCTTAGGTCCATTTTAAATCTTTCCCCTCTCACGCTAAATCAATGCTCTCTAGTTTTGGACTCCCCCAGCCAGGGAAAAAGATATTATCTATTTATCCTATCCATGCCCCTCATGATTTTTTAAACCTCTACAAGGTCACTCCTCAGCCTCAGAATAGATGGTTGTTCATTTTAGTTGCCTTACGAGCATTTAAAAGATTTCCCCGTGTTATCGGATTTCTGAGTTCTGTTCATAGTGGATAATAGTTAAGTGGATATGAAGGATATATGGGAGTGGGAGTGGGAGAGGTCATAGGAAACACAAGGGGTTATGGAAGGGAATTGAGGACATAAGGAGAAATAGAGGATAGAGAGGCTGCATTGGCACATGGGTGAGATGTGGCCATGGGTCAATGGTGAGGGATAGGGGTCGAACAATTATGAATCAAACTGTGCTGATGTCCCAGCAAATGGATACAAGACTTTTACCCTGCAGCCCTGGCATCCACCCACCTTGCATGTCCTTGACTCCAGACTTCCCCTGATTCCCTGGCAGGAAACTAACCCGTGGGCATGGTTCTTTACAGGAGGTGGGATCGTGATGTCGCAACATGGATTAGCTCACAATTCCTGACTCGAGCATCAAACTATGGCCCCTTGATTCTCGGGTGGAATCTCACTGAAGTTACAATGGGCAATAATTGGGAGAATAGTGAATTTCAGTTCCATTGTCTGATGCTAAGTGAGCTTTATCTTGAGTCAATTTACTGTCTCATCCAAAAATCAGTGCCTCTGCCAATGCAGCACTCTCTCGGTATGGATGGTCATGTTCATACCCTTGAGTGGACCTTGAACCAAGAATGTTCTGACTTAGATCTGAATGGACTATCAATTGATCCATGTCCCAGTGTTGAAGTAATTCTTCCATTTTAAAAATCTAGATAGGATTACAGAGAAATGGCAACAGTGAACCAATTGAAACAGCTTAAAAAGTTTGAATTGTTGTTTGTCCTTAAACCAACAACCCGTGCATCTATCTTATTATCATATCTTTTCAACCACTTTCCACAGTCACATTTCTATCTATACTTGAATGTTAATAAGTCAGGAATTTACGCCATTTTAACGACTTCACTGCTATAATTTCGCTCAAATTGGATGGAAAACCTTTTCAGTAGGTTATTAAATTTTTTTAAATTAGGTTTGATTGCTGGAATATCCTGGGTCTGTCACATTGCTTTGGAGGTTTTCGATTTGAATTTACTTGCTCTTTTGTTTTATTTGTCTCACCAAAACACTTCACCAGCTTGGAAACAGCTTTGAACCAAGCACTGAAGTTTGGGTTAGGAGCTGCATAGAAGCTGAGGACTGGGTGCACAGGGCTGTCAGAAATCAGAGATATTTCTAAGTTGGAGTTACTAAACAAGAATGCAGTCATGTTACTGCTTGAGCTGTGGTGTTTATAATCATGAGGTGCTTAAGGAGGGTTGGAGGATCACTTAGCCAGATGCTGGTGGAAGGACCCAAAGAAATCTTCTATCTCATGTAATACTTGGTTCCTGAGGAGAATAAAAGTGAAATACTGAAACCTGTGGAACAGCTTGGTCACAGGAATGAAAGAATGCTCAAGATCCTGTGAAGTGTCAGCGAAACTGTTATGTAGAACAGAAAGTGGTCTGTTGGTTCGAAAGCCAAGTGTAAGAATTGTAGTATTTAGTACTTGCTTTGCTTAATTCTTGAACATTGAAAGTTTTTGTTTAAATCATGAAATCTTGAGTTGTGAGTCTTTCAGTTAAGAACTGGGTGGCCAAATTTCATTCTGAATGTTTTTGGTCTTCACTTAGATCATAGCAATAATGATGTCCATTTTTCCTGTTCATTCAAAAAAGGAGAATGCATCAGTGAGAGATATTTCAAAGCCAGCTCCTGGTAATATTATGAACTGAAAGAGCCTGAAACAGGCATCATCCTTTGCCTGTTGCTAACAATTTTGAAGTAATCTTTCATAATATTTTAATGACAATTGCGATTACTGTATAATTACATTAAAAAATTAATTTGTTACATTGGGTAAGAACATCAAAGTCAAACAAGTTCTGGATTTACAGTGAATTCTCTCACTTTACACGAACAGTTCAAAACCAAAACTTTGTGAAGTGGGGTGTTCTAATATGGGGAATGTAACCACTATTCCATTCCATGCCACTATATGATGCTTTCAAGGGTGATATAGCATGGTTAGATGCTCCATTTAAGCTGTAAAATGCCTCTGGACGAGCAGCAAAATCGAAGTTGCTCGTCGGATGCTGCCTGAATTGCTGTGCTCTTCCAGCACCACTGATCCAGAATCTGGTTTCCAGCATCTGCAGTCATTGTTTTTACCTGTAAAATGCCTCAGCCCATTGCCTCAAAACAGCACTCCTCTTGGGTGATACCTTCCATCCCATTTCCTACACTGGCCAATTTGTAGTCCCTCTGAGTTGGACTCCCAATTTATCTTAGAATCGTTTTGTGAAAAAACCTGAGATAGGCTTCAAATTATGGGAAATATGTTCTTATTTGAAAGAAGCAAAGAAATTTATGACAATTTTTGATTAAGGAAATGATCAGCACATGGAAAATTTCAAAATCAGTTTTGAAACATATACTGTTTCCTTTACTTAGACATCAAAATGATTTCCTTTGTAGTCTATTCTACTTTTTTTTATTTGTTAACAGGGTGTCGGTATTGCTGGTTAGGCCAGCGTGTATTATCTTTCCCATTGAGAAGGTGGTGGGTAACTTGCATGCTACAACAAACTTGCAGCAACAAGCAAGTCAGTTTTTTCTCATATTGTGTAGATTGTGAAATTATTTAATTACTGCTGCATCTCCTGTTGTGCAGGTATGCTCATAGCACTGATAAGGAGAGAATTCCTGGATTTTGACTCAATGATAGTGAAGGAATGATACAGTTTGCAATCAGAATGATGTGAAGTTTGGTGGGAAATTGTAGTTTGTGATTTTCACATGTATCTGCTGCCCTTGTCCTTCTTGGTGGTAGGAGTAATGAGTTTGAAAGGTTGTGTCACATCAACCTTGGTGAGTTACTACAGTGTATCTTGTAAACGGTGCATACTGCTGCTGCTGGTCTTTCGTAGTGCAGGTGCGATTATTGAATGTATTGGATAGGATGTCAATCACATGTGGTCTGCTTTGTCCTGTGTTGAGCTTCTGGAGCGTTGGTGGAGTGAGGGATATTCCACCACCCTCCTCTCTTGCGCCTGGTGGATTGGATTTTGATGAGACAGGAAGTGGTTTTCCTGCATGCTACAATGAACGTACAGCAACAAGCAAGTGAGTTTTTTTCTTATATTACGTAGACTATGGAATTATCTCTTAGTGCTAAAGATTTTTCCCACTAGATAATACTGAGTCTTAGCATTTGTCCAAATTTCTGACTGAATGACCTTTAAAGTAAGAGCTGGATAGTGTTAAAATGAATCTTGAAGTTTATTATCTTTGCATTATAGAAATGTTAAGAAATGTGATCATTAGTTTGAATTAGACATTGTCAGTCAATCTAACTTCATTATAATTTATTTTTCTTGACTCACAAAGTCAAAATCATTTTCTGACTATGGCACATAAATGTTGAAAAGGAAAGAAAATTGACTTCAACCTCATAATTTTTAAAAAACGGATTGTTAATTTTTACCTTTAGTGCAGCCAAGTTTGTGCTGTGCAATGACTTCCACGTCAGGTTTGCATAATAATTTATAACTGAATGGCAAATTGCTATCTTTCTCACGAAGTCCATTCTGCTTGGGAAGGAATAAGCTGAATTGTCAGAGTCACAATCTGAAATATAACTGGGCACTCTTCCAAATTTTTGATGAATGACCTGAGGTACAATTGATGCCAAAAAAAGTTGGCATTACAATACCTTTATTGCATCTTTCACATCTCGAAGACTTTCACCTGATGAAGTACATTATCAAATTCAGTGTAGGGTTCTTTGAGTCAATAGAGTATAGATAGAGATAAAAGTTCTGATGCAGGCTTTTGACGCAAAATACAAAGAGAACAAAGAAAATGACAGCACAGGAACAGGCCATTCGGCCCTCCAAGCCTGCGCTGATCCAGATCCTCTATCTAAACCTGTCGCCTATTTTCTAAGGATCTGTATCCCTTTGCTCCCTGCCCATTCATGTATCTGTCTAGATACATCTTAAATGACGCTATCGTTCCTGACCCTACCATCTCCGCTGGCAACACGTTCCAGGGACCCGCCACCCTCTACATGAAGAATTTTCCACGCATGTCACCCCTAAACATTTCTCCTCTCACTTTGAACATGTGTCCCTAGTAATTGAGTCCTCCACTACGGTAAAAGGTTTCTTGCTATCCACTCTGTCTACACCTCTCATAATTTTGTAGGCCTCAATCAGGTCCCCCTCAACCTCTGTCTTTCCATTAAAAATAATCTTTATCTACTCAACCTCTCCTCATACCTAACACCCTCCATACCGGGCAACATCCTGGTGAACCTCCTCTGCACCCTCTCCAAAGCATCCACGTTCTTTTGGTAATGTGGCAACAAGAACTGTATGCTGTATTCCAAATGTGGCCAAATCAAAGTCTGATACAACTGTAACATGACCTGCCAACCTGTAACATGAAAGCATGCCATATGTCTTCTTGACCACTCTACTGACCTGCGTTGCCGCCTTCAGGGAACTATGGACCTGAACACCCAGATCTCTCTGTACATCAGTTTTCCCCAGGGTTTTTCCATTTACTGTATAGTTCGCTCTGGAATTGCATCTTCAAAAATGCATTACCTCGCATTTGTCTGGATTGAACTCCATCTGCCACTTTTCTGCCCAACTCTCCAATATATCTATATTCTGCTGCATTCTCTGACAGTCCCCTTCACTGTCTGCTACTCCATCAATCTTAGTATCATCTGCAAACTTGCTATTGAGGCAACCTACACCTTCGTCCAAATCATTTATGTATATCACAAACAACAGTGGTCCCAGCACGGATCCCTGTGGAACACCACTGATCACAGGTCTCCATTTTGAGAAGGTCCCTTTCAATACTACTCTCTGTTTCCTGTTGCCTAGCCAGTTCTCTATCTGTCTGGCTAGAAAACCCTGGAACCCATGCAACTTCACCTTCTCCATTAGCCTACCATAGGGAACCTTAGCAAATGCCTTTCTAAAGTCCATCTGACATCTACATCCTTTCCCTCATCAATTAACTTGATCACATCTTCAAAGATTTCTATTAGTTTGTAAGATATGACCTTCCCTGCACAAAACCATACTTTTTATCACTGATAAGCCATTTTCTTCCAAATGGGAATAGATCCCATCCCTCAGTATCTTCTCCAGCAGCTTCCCTACCACTGACATCAGACACTCAGGTCTGTAACCACCTGGATTATCCCTCCTACCCTTCTTAAACCCATGTTCAAGGATGCTGCAAATTATCTGTTAAAGCCCCAGCTATTTCCTCTCTCGCTTCCCTTAGTAACCTGGGGTAGATCCCATCCAGACCTGGGGACTTATCCACTTTAATACCTTTTAGAATACCGAACACTTCCTCCCTCCTTGTGCCGACTTGACTGAGAGTAATCAAAAGATCTATCCCTATCCTCAACATCCACCATGTCCCTCTCCTCAGTGAATACCGATGCAAAGTATTCATTAGGATTCTCACCAATTTTCTCTGACTCCACGCATATCTTTCCTCCTTTATCATTGAGTGGGCCAACCCTTTCCCGAGTTACCTTTTTGCTCACTATATATGATTAAAAAACTTTGGGGTTCCTTAACCCCGCTCACTAAGAATATCTCATGACTCCTTTTAGCCCTTTTAATTTGTTTCAGATTGATCCTACATTCCCAATATTCTTCCAAAGCTTAATCTGTCTTCAGTCACCTAGACATCATGTACGCACCCTTTTCCTCTTAGCTAGTCTCACAATTTCACCTGTCATCCATGGTTTCCTAATCTTGCCATTTCTATCGTGCATTTTCACAGGAACATGTCTCTCCTAAACTCTAATCAACCTCTCTTCAAAAGCTTCCCACATATCAAATGTGGATTTCCCTTCAAATAACTGCTCCCAATCTACATACTCCAGCTCCTGCGAATTTAGGTTTGGTTGGCCTTCCCCCAATTTAGCACTCTTCCTTTAGAACTACTCTTGTTTTTGTCCATGGGTATTGTAAAACTTATGGAATTGTGATCACTATTCCCAAAGTAATAGAACATAGAATGTTATAAGGTAGTACAAGCCCTTCGGCCCTCAATATTGCACTGACCTGTGGAATTAATCTAATGCCCATCTAACCTACAACCTACATAATAATATATGCATACATTGTTATCCATATGTATGTCCAATGCCCATTGAAATGCTGTTAATATCAGTGAGTCTACTACTGTTGCAGGCAGGCCATTCCACTCCCCTACTACTCTGTGTCAAGAAACTATCCCAATATCTGTCCTAAATCTATCACTCTTCAACTTAAAGCTGTGTCCCCTCGTGTTAGCCTTCACCATCCGAGGAAAAAGGCTGCCACTGCCCACCTCTTATTATCTTATATGTCTGGATTAAGTCATCTCTCAACCTTCTTCTCTCCAACGAAAACAGCCTCAGTTCCCTCAGCCTTTCCTCGTTAGATCTTCATTCTTGGTAAATCTCCTCTGAACCCTTTCCAAAGCTTCCACATCCTTGCTATAATGCGGTGACCAGAACTGCACACAATACACCAGGTAAGGCCTTACCAGTGTCTTGTACAGCTGAAACATGACCTCTTGGCTCCGAAACTCAATCCCCCTACCAGTGAACACCAACACACCATATGCCTTCTTAACAACCCTATCAACCTGGGTGGCAACTTTCAGGGATTTAACACCTGGACACCGAGATCTCTCTGTTCATCTACACTGCCAAGAATTTTACCATTAGCCTGTACTCTGCATTCCTGTTACTTCTTCCAAAGCGAACTACCTCACATTTTTCCACATTAAACTCCATTTGCCACTTCTCAGCCCACCTCTGCATCTTGTTATTGTCCCTCTGTAACCCACAACATCATTCGGCACTATCCACATCTCTGCTTACCTTAGTGTCATCTGCAAAGTTACTAAGCCATCCTTCTATGCCCACATCCAGATCATTTATAAAAATGAAAAACAGCAGTGGCCAGATCCTTGTGGCACATCATTGGTAACTGAGCTCCATGATGAACATTTCCCATCAACCACCATCGTCTGTATTCTTTCAGCTAGCCAATTTCTGATCCAAACTGCTAAATCATTTTCAATTCCGAAACTCTGTATTTTGTGCAATAGCCTATCATGTGGAACCTTACCAAATGCCTTACTGAAGTCCATATACACCATATCAACTGCTTTACCTTCATCCATCTGTTTTGTTATCTTCCCGAAGAATTCAATAAGGTTAATGAGGCATGACCTACCCTTCACAAAACCGTGTTGACTATCCCTAATCAAATTATTCCTTTCCAGATGATTTGAAATCCTATCTCTAATAACCTTTTCCAATACCTTACCCATAAACCGAAGTAAGGCTCACTGGTCTATAATTACCAGGGTTGTCCTGACTCCCCTTCTTAAACAAAGGAACAACATTTGCTATCCTCTAGTCTTCTGGCACTAATACTGCCAACAATGATGACATAAAGATCAAAGCCAAATGCTCCACAATCTGCTCCCTGGCTTCCCAGAGAATACTAGGATAAATCTCATCTGGTCCAGGGGTCTTATCTATTTTCAGATCTTCCAAAATTGCTAAAACCTCCTCTTTGAGGAGAAAGTGAGGACTGCAGATGCTGGAGATCAGAGCTGAAAATGTGTTGCTGGAAAAGCGCAGCAGGTCAGGCAGCATCCAAGGCTGGAGATTCCTGAAGAAGGGCTTATGCCCGAAATGTCGATTCTCCTGTTCCTTGGATGCTGCCTGACCTGCTGTGCTTTTTCAGCAACACATTTTCAGCTCAAAACCTCCTCTTTGTCAATCATAATCCCAGCTAATCGAGTAACCTGTATCTCTGTATTCTCACTAACATTGCCCTTTTCCAATGTGAATACTGATGAAAAGTATTCATTAAGCACTTCCCCTATGTCCTCAGATTCCACACACAACTTCACACTACTAACTTTGGCCCTAACCTTACTCTTGTCATTCTTTTATTTCTGATATACCGATGTAAAGCCTTAGGGTTTTCCTTGATCCTATCCGCCAACAATTTCTCATGTCCCCTCCTGGCTCTTCTTAGTCCTCTCTTTAGATCTTTTCTGGCTAACTTATAACTCTCAAGCCCCTTATCTGAGGCTTCACGCCTCATCCTCACATAAGCTTTCATCTTCCTCTTGCCTGAAATCTTACCGAATCGCATCACAATGGCCTTTCCCTCAGTTATACCCCTTTCTCTGTGGTATATACCTATCCCTGCCCATTGCTACTGTAAACATAACCGAATTGTGGTCACTATCCCCAAAGTGCTCACCTACCTCCAAATCTAACACCGGGCTGGGTTCATTCTCCAGTACTAAATAGATCGGATAGATCAGGTGAATTTTTTGAAGAGTATAAAGGAAGTAGGAGTATACTTAAGAGGGAAATCAGGAGGGCAAAAAGGGGACATGAGATAGCTTTGGCAAATAGAATTGAGGAGAATCCAAAGGGTTTTTACAAATACATTAAGGACAAAAGTGTAACTAGGGAGAGAATAGAGCCCCTCAAAGATCAGCAAGGCGGCCTTTGTTTGGAGCCACAGAAAATGAGGGAGATATTAAATGAGTATTTTGCATCAGTATTTACTGTGGAAAAGGATATGGAAGATAGAGACTGAAGGGAAATAGGTAGTGACATCTTGAAAAATGTCCAAATTACAGAGGAGGAAGTGTTGGATGCTTTGAAATGGGTAAAGGTGGATAAATCCCCAGGACTTGATCAGGTATACCCGAGAACTCTGTGGGAAGCTAGAGAAGTGATTGCAGGGCCTCTTGCTGAAATATTTGTATCATCGATAGTCACAGGTGAGGTGCTGGAAGACTGGAGGTTGGCTGACATGGTGCCACTGTTTAAGAAGGATGGTAAGGACAAGCCAGGGAACAATAGACCAGTGAGCCTGACATCAGTGGTGGGCAAGTTGTTGGAGGGAATCCTGAGGGACAGGATGTACATGTTTTTGGAAAGGCAAGGATTGATTAGGGATCGTCAACATGGCTTTATGTGTGGGAAATCATGTCTCACAAACTTGATTGAGTTTTTTGAAGAGGGAACAAAGGGGATTGATGAGGGCAGCGTGGTAGATGTGATCTACATGGACTTCAGTAAGGCGTTTGACAAAGTTCCCCATGGGAGACTGATTAGCAAGGTTAGATCTCATGGAATACAGGGAGAACTAGCCATTTGGATACAGAACTGGCTCAAAGGTAGAAGACAGAGAGTGGTGGTGGAGGGTTGGTTTTCAGACTGGAGGCTTATAACCAGTGGTGTGCCACAAGGAGCGGTGCTGGGCCCTCTACTTTTTGTCATTTACGTAAATGATTTGGATGCGAGCATAAGAGGTACAGTTAGTAAATTTGCAGATGAAACCAAAATTGGAGGTATAGTGGACAGGGAAGAGGGTTACCTCTGTTTACAACAGGATCTTGACCAGATGAGCCAATGGGTTGAGAAGTGGCAGATGGAGTTTAATTTTAATAAATGCGAGGTGCTGCATTTTGGGAAAGCAAATCTTAGCAGGATGTATACACTTAATGTAAGGTCCTATGGAGTGTTGCTGAACAAGGAAACCTTGGGGTGCAGGTTCATAGCTCCTTGAAAGTGGAGTCGCAGGTAGATAGGATAGTGAAGAAGGCGTTTGGTATGCTTTCCTTTATTGGTCAGAGTATTGAGGTCAGGAGTTGGGAGGTCATATTGCGACTATACAGGACATTGGTTAGGCCACTGTTGGGATATGCGTGCAATTCTGTTCTCCTTCCTATTGGAAAGATGTTGTGAAACTTGAAAGGGTTCAGAAGAAATCTACAAGGATGTTGCCAGGGTTGGAGGATTTGAGCTATAAGGAGAGGCTGAACAGGCTGGGGCTGTTTTCCCTGGAGCGTCAGAGGCTGAGGGGTGACCCTATAGGAGTTTACAAAATTATGAGGGTCATGGATAGGGTAAATAGGCAAACTATTTTCCCTGGGGTGGGGAGTCCAGAACTAGAGGGCATAGGTTTAGAGTGAGAGGGGAAAGATATAAAAGAGACCTTAGGGGCAACTTTTTCATGTAGAGGGTGGTACGTGTATGGAATGAGCTGCCAGAGGAAGTGGTCGAGGCTGATACAATTGCAACACTTAAGAGGCATTTGGATGGGTATATGAAAAGGAAGGGTTTGGAGGGATATGGGCCGGGTGCTGGCAAGTGGGATATCTGGTTGGCATGGACGGTTTGGACCAAAGGGTCTGTTTTCATGCTGTACATCTCTATGACTCTATGACTCTAAATCCAATATGGCATCGCCCCTTGTTGGCCACATACTGTGTCAGAAAGTCCTCCTGCACACATTGAACAAAAACTGACCCATCTAAACTACTTGAACTATAGTATTCCCAGTGAATATTGGGGAAGCTAAAGCCCTCCATAGCAACTACCTTGTTACTCTCACTCCTATCGAGAATCATCTTTGCTATCCTTTCCGCTACATCCCTGGAACAATCCGGAGGCCTACAGAGAACTCCCAACAGGGTGATCTCTCCTTTCCTGTTCCTCAGTGGATGAGTCCTCAAATGTTATCTCCTCAGCTGTAATACTGCCCTTGATTAACAATGCCACACCATCCCCACGTCCCTTTTACCATCTTCTCTGTTTTTACTGAAACATCTAAATCCCAGAATCTGCAACAACCATTCCTGTCCCTCTTCTAGCCATGTCTCTGAAATGGCCACAATATCAAAATTCTAAGCACCAACCCATGCTGCAAGTTCACCCACCTTATTCTGGATGCTCCTGGCATTGAAGTACACACATTTCAAACCGACATCCTTTTTGCTGATGCCCTCTCGCGACCTTGTAAACCTATCTCTGACCTCACTACCCTCAACCACCTGTACACTGGAACCATAATTCAGGTTCCCCTACTGAAACTTGAGATTGTAGAATTAGTGTTAGTCCCTGACTGGAAGTGTTAAGCTTAAAACCTGAAAAAGGTTACTTAAAGCTGAATACTTTTAAAGAGGTGTATGATAGCTACAGCCATTCGAGTCTAAAAGTTGAAGTCACAGGGAGTTTAAGCATACTGAGGTGTGAGATATAGGGATTTTAGAGTTCAGGGATTGTCTTCAACTTCAGCAAGGTGGTTTTGGATGCCAAGGTGAGTCTGCATACTGGCCCCAACAGTGCAATGTTGCCAATGTATGGAACTGGTAAAATGTTATACACAGTAAGATAATCTCTCCTAGTCTGTGCCATGGAGCAGTGCTTGCTGAGTTACATGCCTTTCAGGAAGAATAATGGTAATATGTTGGCTCTAGCCTCTGTTGACTCCAGTCTTTAATGTGGATCATCTGCTTTTTAGGACACATGATATTAATTGCTGTTAAAATGCAGAACACTGAATATTTTTGATATGGTGTGTGAAAGTTTTGTCATCTTCTGAAGTTTGCCTTTCAGTTTGTTGACTCTGAACCACATTGAAATGTTGTACTTTTGTATTTTCTTAATACTTTCTAACTATATATTTGAGAGATAGATTAGATAAATAATTAAGGAATCAAAGATTAAGGGTAAAAGTCAAGGAAGTGGACATGAGGATTGTCAGATCAGCCATGTTTTCTATTGAATGGTGGAGCACTAGTTTTGGTTTGTTTAATAATGTCTGACAATGGTCCAGCATAACATATGGCATGCATTATCAATTCAATGGTCATTAAGCATTGAGCAACAAAACAATAATATTGTGCACCAACAATGGGGAAGGGATTTATCATCTGCACCACAATTTAAACTTGGAAGGTAAGTGCAAACCTAGCAACCAACTGAGGTTGAAAAGTTTTCTGTCCACTCTGTAGACAATGTTCAGACCATTGGGAATCTGCTCTTCACAAAATGAAGAATGGTGGTGATGTAGATGGAGAAAAGAGTAACAACAATGATACATCCCTGCTTCACCCCAGTTTTGACCTCAAAGAATTCTGACATATTTCTGCCAGTTAGGATCATTGCATCTTGTTGTGGAGGAGATGGAAGATGGAGACAGAAGGTCCCTTTCCATGTATTGCCACCTTGCTGTGGTGGATGAATACAAACACCTGGACACCAGTAAAGGTTGCTAGAATATGCAGCCTGTCCAGATCATACTGAGTCATTCCTGATCAGGGCGCTATATTGTGAAGGAATGTAAGCCAGGCCACATTATTGTACAACATTCCAGTCATACTCAAAAAGAGTGAGGAAGAAGACTCTGACCATGATGATTATGTGGTGATGCAAAGCCACAGCTACGAGCAGAAGACAGCGAGTTGTCAAACTTAGTGCAACAGAGAACAATGCGCACCTTTCCGGATGGTTATATGTTCACCAGCTCAGGATGAGTTGTCAAATCTCCAAAGTATTACATTGAAGTTTAAGCTGTTGGTCTTGCAAACACTGTTTAATCTGTTTGTGTGACTATTAATAGACAATACATTCCAATGTATACTCATATGTATTTAGAACATAGAACATAGAACAATACAGCACAGAACAGGCCCTTCGGCTCACGATGTTGTGCCGAACATTTGTCCTAGCTTAAGCACCTATCCATGTACCTATCCAATTGCCACTTAAAGGTCACCAATGATTCTGACTCTGCCACTCCCATAGGCAGCGCATTCCATGTCCCCACCACTCTCTGAGTAAAGAACCTATCCCTGACATCCCCCCATACCTTCCACCCTTCACCTTAAATTTATGTCCCCTTGTAACACTCTGTTGTACCCGGGGAAAAAGTCTCTGACTGTCTACTCTATCTATTCCCCTGATCATCTTATAAACCTCTATCAAGTCACCCCTCATCCTTCGCCGTTCCAATGAGAAAAGGCCTAGCACTCTCAACCTATCCTCGTACGACCTATTCTCCATTCCAGGCCACATCCTGGTAAATCTTCTCTGAACCCTCTCCAAAGCTTCCACATCTTTCCTAAAATGAGGCGACCAGAACTGCACACAGTACTCCAAATGTGGCCTTACCAAGGTCCTATACAGCTGCAACATCACCTCACGACTCTTGAATTCAATCCCTCTGCTAATGAATGCTAATACACCATAGGCCTTCTTACAAGCTCTATCCACCTGAGTGGCAACTTTCAAAGATCTATGAACATAGACCCCAAGATCCCTCTGCTCCTCCACCTTACTAAGAACCCTACCGTTAACCCTGTATTCTGCATTCTTTTTGTCCTTCCAAAATGGACAACCTCACACTTGACAGGGTTGAACTCCATCTGCCATTCCTCAGCCCAGTTCTGCATCATATCTAAGTCCCTTTGCAGCCGACAACAGCCTTCCTCACTATCCACAACTCCACCAATCTTCATATCGTCTGCAAATTTACTGACCCACCTTCGACTCCCTCTTCCAAGTCATTAATAAAAATTACAAACAGCAGAGGACCCAGAACTGATCCCTGCGGAACTCCACTTGTAAGTGGGCTCCAGGCTGAATATTTACCATCTACCACCACTCTCTGACTTCGACCGGTTAGCCAGTTTTCTATCCAATTGGCCAAACTTCCCACTATCCCAGGCCTCCTGGCTTTCCGCATAAGTATACCATGGGGAACCTTATCAAATGCCTTACTAAAATCCATGTATACTACATCCACTGCTCTACCCTCATCCACATGCTTGGTCACTTCCTCAAAGAATTCAATAAGACTTGTAAGGCAAGACCTACCCCTCACAAATCTGTGCTGGCTGTCCCTAATCAAGCAGTGTCTTTCCAGATATTCATAAATCCTATCCCTCAGTACCCTTTCCATTACTTTGCCTACCACCGAAGTAAGACTAACTGCCCTGTAATTCCCGGGGTTATCCCTATTCCCGTTTTTTTATTTATTTAGGATAATCGTTTTCTCTTTGGTGGTAGAATGGAGACGTTGTGTTATGTCTCACAGTCAGCATCTTTTAAACACATGGTCATTATATTATCAGTGTATCATAGCCTGTGACCCAAGAACATAAATAATACATAACAGGAAGAAACTGGTATAGTCCTAATGTCATTGGACTACTAATCCAGAATCCCAGGCTGGTGTTGTGTGGACACGTGTTCAAATCCTTTATTGGCAGAGGTGAACTTGGAATTCAATAAAAAAAAGTTTGATAATTCTTGTGGTGCAGTGGTACTATCTCGACCTCTGAGCTAGAAAGCTATAACCCATCCGAAAGCATTGATTAAAAATATCGTTAAAGATCACATACTCCAACTTAACTGAGATCACTTGAACCATGACATGCTGTTGAAAGCAAGCTATTCTTTGTAACCTCGCAGCTTAACTTTACACAGATGAACAGACAGGACCCTTTCTTTGCCCAGTGAGGGTCCTTTAATCTGAAATTTGCAAAGAAAGGAGAAGTGTCTTCACATTTTGCTGAGGTAGTCAAGGTGATTTCCTTTTTTATATCCAAGTGAGTGTGAGCTAGCTGCTAAGTGACCATGAACCTGTCTCTGCAATCCAGACTTCCATTTATATCCTTCAGACCTCAAAACCTTGTGAACTGTGTGACAATTCACTTTTAAAAATTCCTTTCAGACATTTCAGCATAGTTTTACACACCATGTGATAAGCAATACAAATCTAAAGACCACTATATTTAAAGTGGAAATGTACCATTTTGCTTCAGGGTACAGAGCAACACTTAATAGCTCACAGACTTAATCAATTAAAGGAATATGAGTTCCGCACTTAGAAGTGTCATTTCTACATTTAAAAGCAAGAGGCAACTGCGTCATGACTGAGTCAAAGGACTGACCAATTGCTTTAGATCTAGAACAGCCTGCTTACTCATGTTGCATCTCATTTATTTAATAGAAAGGTCAGTTTTATAAATAACAATCAAAGAAAAGCAACCGCACCAAAAATGCTTATCTTATACTGGTTTGTAACTCAACAACAAGAGTGTTGAACCTTTTCCAATTTGTATTAAGCTGAGGTTAAAACAGCCTGCATAAGTCTATACAACTCAGTGCTCACTGCTCAATGAGTTCAGGTGAGGTTTTGCCCTGCAAAACAAATATAGTGAGAATAACAGGTGTTGAAATGCTTTTGACGGTTAAATCAGCACATTACATCTTTGTAATAAGAATTAGCAATCTATACTGTTTCCTTTTACTATTCCCACTGTCCGTTTTGTTCTGAACTGCCCTGTATCAGTTCTAATGTGAGATGTCAATCCAAGGCATCAATTCATGATTTTTCTTTCAGATGATCATAGATCTATATACTTATTTGCACTTTTTTCTCACATGAGATAAACCTCTTAGCCTTACAATGGCATTTCTGCTAGACCCCACAAAAAAGTACCAATGTTAACTTTTTCGCTTGGTTACAGGACACCACCAAACTGGCTCATATCTCATATTCAACTTCCAACATAACAATTGCAGTTGCTCCTGCAACCAGACTTATTCTCAGTAAAAAGGTTTAAAAACAGCCATGAATGTTAGATGTTGAATGTATCATTATCTCAACTTCTAGTGACAATAAAAGAAGAACAGTGAATATCCAGATGTATGGAAAGGTGTGGAGAGATGTTACCTATTTGTGGAATATGAGCCTAACATTTCTTCTTAGATCCTGGTATTTGTGTGTAGATGAAAAGGTGAGGTTTCTACCAATGCACAAGTGAATAGTATGATGGTGTTTTCAGCCAAGCAGTTTGCAATTCCAGGATTTTACATAAATATTTTCAGCCGGCAATTGTTACTTTTAAGTTGCCCAATTTTGGAAAACAAAATAGTTGAACAATATGTGTTTCAGACAGTAGTAGATAGCATTGTTTGTATTCAGAGGTAGAATGTATATATTTAACAATGTTTGCAGTTAGATTAACTGCTCATTGTCCTACTAATGCATAAGCTGACAAATAACATTTAATCAATAGTATAGTTAATTCAAATATATTTAACAATTTACATGTGTGTGCAAATCCTTCTTTGTTGTCGCATTTGTATCACACTCTTTTTCAACCTTTTCTTGTTATAAATTCTCAGCTTAGCTGATTTTTTTTCCCCAAGGCTCTGAATGATATGGGCAATGGTAAGAGGGTTGGGAAAAAAATGGCGAGAAAGGAGAAAAGCTTTAAAAGTTTTAATGGGTAGATAAGAATTTTACCAAGTGAGTGGCCAGGGGTCTATTTTTAAGCATTAACATCCAATTATTGCCTAATCTCCCCTCATACTTTATGTAGCTTGCTCTTTCCCAGCAGTGGAGAGAAACTAGACAGAGACAATTCTCTACATGTAGTCAGAGAGGGTTACCCATCGCTGCAGCTCCTTCGCATCTTCTCCGTTCCTCTATTTTGTCCAGCATTCCCCAAAGCTTCAGGGCACTGCATCACCACGACACAGCTCAGACTCACTGATAATATATTTCAGTGCCCCAACATCAGACTTGAGCTCACCAATGCCTTTCATTGCAATGCTGCTGCCAGGCTGCTTTGCGCAAAGCCACAAGCATTCGTCTCATGAATCAGAGCACATGGTATCACAGGGCTCTTTCTTGCTTTCATAGCATCCACTTGGTTTGCACCGTTTGGATGTTCACAGCATCTCTACCTTGTCTTGCAGTTTAGTATGGACAGACAGCCAGGCAGCTGTGCTGTTTGACAGCAATGAACAGTTATGTGGGACTATGATCAATCAAAGCCTGGTTTGTTCTCGGTAAGGAAAAGTTGTGATGCATCACAAGTGAGTGGTTATGGAGAGAGATAGGTGCGCACAACAAGATAGATTTTATAATTGGGGGAAGGGAAATTACGATGCTGTAAGGCAGGATTTGAGGAGCATACGTTGGGAGCATAGGCTGTCAGGGAAGGATGTGGTGGAAATGTGGAACTTTTTCAAAGAGCAGATACGACGTGTCCATGATATGTATGTACCTATCAGGCAGGAAAGAAATGGTCGTGTGAGGGAGCCTTGGTTGACGAGTGAGGTTGAATGTCTGGTAAAGAGGAAGAAGGAGGCTTACATAAGGTTGAGGAAACAGGATTCAAACAGAGCAGTGGAGGGATACAGGATAGCCAGAAGGGACCTGAAGAAAGGGATTAGGAGAGCTAAGAGAGGGCATGAAAAATCGTTGGCGGATAGGATCAAGGATAACCCCAAGGCATTTTATGCGTATGTGAGAAACCTGAGAATGACGAGAACGAGGGTAGGTCCGATCAAGGACAGTAGTGGGAGACTGTGTATTGAGTCGGAAGAGATAGGAGAGGTCTTGAACAAGTACTTCTCTTCAGTATTTACGAACGAGAGGGACCATATTGTAGAAGAGGAGAGTGTGAAATGGACTGGTAAGCTAGAAGAGATACCTGTTAGGAAGGAAGATGTGTTGGACATTTTGAACAACTTGAGGATAGACAAGTCCCCCGGGCCTGACTGGATATATCCTAGGATTATGTGGGAAGCAAGAGAGGAAATTGCAGTACCGTTGGCAATGATCTTCTCGTCTTCACTGGCAACGGGGGTGGTACCAGGGGACTGGAGAGTAGCGAATGTTGTGCCCCTGTTCAAAAAAGGGAATAGGGATAACCCCAGGAATTACAGGCCTGTTAGTCTTACTTCTGTGGTAGGCAAAGTAATGGAAAGGGTACTGAGGGATAGGATTTATGAGTATCTGGAAAGACACTGCTTGATTAGGGACAGCCAGCACGGATTTGTGAAGGGTAGGTCTTGCCTTACAAGTCTTATTGAATTCTTCGAGGAGGTGACCAAGCATGTGGATGAGGGTAGAGCAGTGGATGTAGTGTACATGGATTTTAGTAAGGCATTTGATAAGGTTCCCCATGGTAGGCTTATGCGGAAAGTCAGGAGGCATGGGATAGAGGGAAATTTGGCCAATTGGATAGAAAACTGGCTAACCGGTCGAAGTCAGAGAGTGGTGGTAGATGGTAAATATTCAGCCTGGAGCCCACTTACAAGTGGAGTTCCGCAGGGATCAGTTCTGGGTCCTCTGCTGTTTGTAATTTTTATTAATGACTTAGATGAGGGAGTCGAAGGGTGGGTCAGTAAATTTGCAGATGATACGAAGATAGGTGGAGTTGTGGACAGTGAGGAGGGCTGTTGTCGGCTGCAAAGGGACTTAGATATGATGCAGAGCTGGGCTGAGGAGTGGCAGATGGAGTTCAACCCTGCCAAGTGTGAGGTTGTCCATTTTGGAAGGACAAAAAGAATGCAGAATACAGGGTTAACGGTAGGGTTCTTAGTAAGGTGGAGGAGCAGAGGGATCTTGGGGTCTATGTTCATAGATCTTTGAAAGTTGCCACTCAGGTGGATAGAGCTTGTAAGAAGGCCTATGGTGTATTAGCATTCATTAGCAGAGG
The DNA here is from genome assembly GCF_037043375.1 of Chiloscyllium plagiosum. NCBI lineage: Eukaryota > Metazoa > Chordata > Chondrichthyes > Orectolobiformes > Hemiscylliidae > Chiloscyllium > Chiloscyllium plagiosum. Next base: position 92,584,254 of record NW_028270139.1, on the reverse strand, counting down.
GATTGAATTCAAGAGTCGTGAGGTGATGTTGCAGCTGTATAGGACCTTGGTAAGGCCACATTTGGAGTACTGTGTGCAGTTCTGGTCGCCTCATTTTAGGAAAGATGTGGAAGCTTTGGAGAGGGTTCAGAGGAGATTTACCAGGATGTGGCCTGGAATGGAGAATAGGTCGTACGAGGATAGGTTGAGAGTGCTAGGCCTTTTCTCATTGGAACGGCGAAGGATGAGGGGTGACTTGATAGAGGTTTATAAGATGATCAGAGGAATAGATAGAGTAGACAGTCAGAAACTTTTTCCCCGGGTACAACAGAGTGTTACAAGGGTACATAAATTTAAGGTGAAGGGTGGAAGGTATAGGGGAGATGTCAGGGGTGGGTTCTTTACCCAGAGAGTGGTGGGGGCATGGAATGCGCTGCCCGTGGGAGTGGTAGAGTCGGAATCATTGGCGACCTTTAAGCGGCATTTGGATAGGTACATGGATGGGTACTTAATCTAGGTTAGAAGTTCGGCACAACATCGTGGGCCGAAGGGCCTGTTCTGTGCTGTATTGTTCTATGTTCTATATGAGTGAGTAGGAAGCACTCAGGTTAGCAAAGGTACTTTCAGTAGATGGAGAGGGTGAGGGCCATTGAGTGTTACAATATTGAGAATCGAGACCATGAGCCTTGGGAGGAGGCTGATGCAATGGCAGAGCTAGAGTAAGTATGAGGTAGCAGGGATAAAATGGTGACCCTTACCTTTATGGAGCACAGAAATTCATTAAATTTCTTACAGCATTGCTGCACAATCCTCCAGACCATTGATAATGCCATGACCTGGCTGACAATGTTTGACAAAGCGTGTAGCTGGTATTTAAATATGGTGCCCACCATACGAATGCCTAAAGGTCCAAGCAGTGGTGAGTACTTCATTGCTGCTGAGTGTAACATAACATACATATTGCCCAATGGATATGTGGTACATACCTATTGAGGTGAGTGGTGTAAAATTGCATGAGAAAAGTCATTAGGGCTCACTGAGGGAAAGCTTCATTAAATTCCCCAAACTTTACACTGAGATAACTTCTGGAAATTTCAACTCACATTAACTGATTGGGTCAGATTTTCATGACTGCAATGGAAATTGGGAGGTGGGAACTTTCCCAACCTCGCGATTCATCAGTTATAGTCACAGCAACATCTGGACAATTTTCAATAGCTGAAGATGGAGACAGCTTAAGGCACCACTCAAAATAATGCCTGTTCTAGCACTACTCCACTACCCCATATCCACCTGTATCTCTATTCACCTTTCCATCTGCTATCTTCCACTCTCTCACTCCCTTTCATCTATATTTACTTCTTGGCTTCAAAACAAAGTAGTTCACAAAAATAAGAACAAAATCAATTGCTTTAAAATTAGATGTTTTGAAACCATATGCTATCACTATGCTTTCGCATAAAAACTTGTATCTCACTCCCTGTGTGCCATCATCCTGCAATTCAACTAATATGACTGAACCCATTAACTGGCCATTTATCTCACAGATAGTTGTGGGGAGAGGACGGACTGATCCGTGGGGAACTCTGGAAAGGAATATACCATGTATAAAGGAATATGAAAGGAATATTGATGAGCGACTATTGCTGGTAATACGTTGTACTAAGGCAGGCCAAAATGTAAGGCCAGGTCCCAGGTGGAAAACAAAGGAAGAGAGTGGTGTGTTCATTATTGTGAAGAATTCCCCAAGGAGAGACAGGTTAACATCCTATTTTAACCTATCTCCAGTGAAGTTGAATTTAATTTGCTTTACATCACAAACCAGTACACTTTGTTTTGATTGCTTTATAATTCACCTCAACACCATTTCTGCTATTCAACTACTCTTCAAATTACTTGTCAGTTTATTTTATATTCCAATACATTTCAATGCCATTGGTGTTTATAGCAATGCACATTTTCAATGTAGTATATTTTTAGAATATTTATAGTAAAACTCAGATGGCTCGACCTTGATATACAGAAGTGCAGTTATTAACTTGAGAGATTTAAAGCTAAATTCAAAGCTTAATTTTCCATGGAACCCTGACCTGAGCATGTTATTGAGTATGTGTGAACAAATTGAGCTGACAGTACAGGATGCAATGATCCAGAGCCAAGGTCATTGTGGTATGCCTGTGGGCTTCAAAATCAGTAACTAATCAATAGTTGATTTTATTTTTTAAAATTGAAACAGTAATTCTGATTTAGGCAAACAAGCAAAAACAACAAATTTTCCAACTGACAAAGACTTAAAATACTTCAAACGTTCGTGAAAGATTTGTTTAAAAATTGGTTTTGATTGTGAACTTCGATTCAAACCTCTGCTGTGTTTTGGGTGAACTATTAATATGGAACACTTAAACCAAACTAATACATTCATTTTCCCATATCATTTGCACCCATTCTTTCATCATCCTCCCAATTGTGATCTACAGCCTTCTATTTGTATCTAGGAGATGCAACTTGGTCTCCTCTAAAAACTCTCAATTTAAATAGAAAAGAAGTATTCTTCAGGGGCAGACATTGTCCATACAACCAAAAACACAAGCTTGCATTGTGTTTACAAAGATATTTTTTTGCTTCGGGGAAAACTTCAAATCTTAGAAAGCTTTAGTTTTTCAGTTCACACAGATGCTGGTGAAAATAGATATGTGAAACATTTGTCTTAGGTATAAATAGCTTAGTTTATTCTATTTTATCCTCTTTTCTTTTGCCTAACAAAATTTGCCTTATGGCTAAAACGAAATCTGCAACTTTGCATGCTTGTGTGTCAGTGAAAGATCACCTCATTAAATAAGCAAAAACAAACATTGGATCTATCAAATCTAGGATATCATTTGTCCACTAATAACATCAGCAGGGATCATAACAATACGCTGCAGCCACGTTGTATAAGAAATGCAGTGTGTACATGTTTAGGATAGTTTGTGTTATCCGAGATGTTGTGGAGCTTTCTGTGTTATTGGAATTGCACTAATTCAGATAAGTGGAGAATATTCCATCACATTCTTGGCTTGCACTTTAAAAATGGTTGATTGGCTATGGAGATTTAGGAGATTAGATACTCACTACAAAGGTTCCAGCCTCTGACCTGCTTTTGCAGCCATAATATCTATATGGCTGGTCTAGTTGTGGCTTTTATCTGGTAACCCTGGGATGTTGATGGGGGATTTGATGGTGGTGGCATCATTTAATGTCATGGGGAAGTGGATAACTTTTCTGGTGGAGCTGGTCATTTGCTGGCATTTGTGTGGCATGAATGTTACTTCCCACAAAGAACTGTGGATGTTGAAAATCCAAAATCGAAATTGCTGGAGAAACTCTACAGATTTGGCAAATCTGTGGCAAGAAATTAAGTTCACCTGGACAATCTCAGATACCTCCCTCCCCTTCCTGGACCTCTCCCTCTCCATCTCCGGTGACTGACTCAATACAGACATCTATTTCAAAGTCACAGCTACTTCGACTCCACGTCCTCCCACCACTCTCCCCCCCCCACCGTAAAAATGTGATCCCGTACTCCCAAATCCTCTGCCTCCTCCGTATTTGCACCCAGGAGGAGCAATTCCACTCCAGAATATCCCAAATGGCCTCCTATTCCAGGAATCACAATTTCCCTTCCCAGAGATCAACAATGCCCTCCAGCACATCTCCTTCACTTCCCACATCTCCACCCTTGAACCTCACCCCTCCAACTGCAACAAGGATAGAACCTCCCAAGTCCTTACCTTCCACCTCACTAATCTCCGGATACAGCACGTTATTCTCTGCCATTTCCGCCACCTACAATCAAACCCCTCCACCAGAGATATATTTCTCTCCCCACCCCTATCAGCATTCTGCAAAAAGAATTCCCTCCGTGACTCCCTTTTTAGGTCCATTCCTGCCACCAACCCATCCTCCACTCCTGGCATCTTCCCTTGCCAACGCAAAAGGTGTAAATCCTGCACCCACGTCTCCGCCGCATCTGCTTCCAGGAGGACCAGTTCCAATACCGAACAACCCAGATGGCCCCCTTCTTCAAAGACCGCAATTTCCCCCCAGACTTGATTGACGATGCTCTCCACCGCATCTCTTCCACTTCCCGCTCCTCTGCCCTTGAGCCCCGCCCCTCCAATCATCACCAGGACAGAACCCCACTGGTCCTCACCTACCACCCCATCAACCGCCATATATATCATATCATTTAGATTAGATTTAGATTTAGATTAGATTAGATTACATTACATTACATTACAGTGTGGAAACAGGCCCTTCGGCCCAACAAGTCCACACCGACCCGCCAAAGCGTAACCCACCCATACCCCTACATTTACCCCTTACCTAACACTATGGGCAATTTAGCATGGCCAATTCACCTGACCTGCACATCTTTGGACTGTGGGAGGAAACCGGAGCACCCGGAGGAAACCCACGCAGACACGGGGAGAACGTGCAAACTCCACACAGTCAGTCGTCTGAGGCGGGAATTGAACCCAGGTCTCTGGCGCTGTGAGGCAGCTGTGCTAACCACTGTGCCACCATGCCGCCCATCATCCGTCGTCATTTCCGCCACCTCCAAATGGACCCCACCACTAGGGATATATTTCCCTCCCCTCCCCTATCAGCATTCCGAAAAGACCACTCCCTCCGTGACTCCCTCGTCAGGTTCACACCCCCCACCAACCCAACCTCCACTCCCGGCACCTTCCCCTGCAACCGCAAGTAATGCAAAACTTGCGCCCACACCTCCCCCCTTACTTCTCTCCAAGGCCCCAAGGGATCCTTCCATATCTGCCACAAATTCACCTGCACCTCCACACACATCATTTACTGCATCCGCTGCACCCGATGTGGCCTCCTCTATACTGGGGAGACAGGCCGCCTACTTGCGGAGTGTTTCAGAGAACATCTCTGGGACACCCGGACCAACCAACCCAACCACCCCGTGGCTCAACACTTCAACTCCCCCTCTCACTCCACCAAGGACATGCAGGTCCTTGGACTCCTCTATCGCCAGACCAGAGCAACACGACGGCTGGAGGAAGAGCGCCTCATCTTCTGCCTAGGAACCCTCCAACCACAAGGGATGAACTCATATTTCTCCAGTTTCCTCATTTCCCCTCCCCCTACATTGTCTCAGTCCCAACCCTCGAACTCAGCACCACCTTCCTAACCTGCAATCTTCTTCCTGACCTCTCCGCCCCCACCCCCACTCCGGCCTATCACCCTCACCTTAACTTCCTTCCACCTATCGCATTTCCAACCCCCCTCCCCCAAGTCCCTCCTCCCTACCTTTTATCTTAGCCTGCTTGGCACACTTTCCTCATTCCTGAAGAAGGGCTTATGCCCGAAACGTCGATTCTCCTGCTCCTTGGATGCTGCCTGACCTGCTGTGCTTTTCCAGCAACACATTTTCAGATCTCATCTACTGTGTCTTGATGTGGTTTCCTCTACATTGGGGAGACAGGATGCCAACTCGCAGAATGTTTCAGGGAACATCTCTGGGACACACGCACCTAACAACTTTGCTGTGCTGTGGCTGACCACTTCGACTCCCCCTCCCACTCTGCCAAGGACATGCAAGTCCTGGGCCTTCACTACTGCCAAATCCAAGCCATCTTCTGCCTTGAGACCCTTCAACTACACAACATCAATGTTGACTTCACCAGTTTCCTTACCTGCCCTCCCCTCACCTCATCCTAGATCCAACACTTCAAATCGGCACCGCCATCTTGACCTGTCCTACCTGTCCATCTTCCTTATCACTTATCCGTTCCACCATCTCCTCTGACCTATCACCATCACCTCCACTGGCATCTCCCTATCACCTTCCCAGCTATCTTCCACCCATCCCCTCTCCACCCTGCAATTTGTCTGTCAGCCCCCTTCCCCCCCAAACATTCCTGATTAACGACTTATGCTTGAAACATCAATTTTCCTGCTTCTCACATGCTGCCTGACCAGCTGTGCTTTTCCAGCACCACACTCTTTGACTCTTACTGATACAATCATAGACTGACATATCTGCAGCTGGCAGATTGAAGATGAAGTCAAGTATCTTTTTCCCACCACCTGCTGCAGACCCAATCTAACATCCACATCCTTCAGAACTCAAGCAACTCGATCAGTAGTGGCACTGCCAGCCACTCTTGATGAATGTTTAATCACCCATCCAGAATATATTATGCACCCTTGCCAACCTGAATGCTTCCTCTAAGTGGAGTTCAAGTGTTAATTCTTCAGGCGAAGGTGGATGGGTTAATGTTGTAACTAGCAGAATTTCCTTGCCCGTATTTGACCTAAAGGGGTCAGGAATCAATGATGAAAACTCTCAGGGCAACTCCTTTTTGATTGTATACCACTGTGCCACCACCTATGCTGGGTCTGTCCTTCTGGCGCCACAGGACATACCCAGGAAGGGTGAAGGTGTTGTTTGTAAGGTACGGTTATGTTATGTTGACTAGTCTGTGGGACAGCAGTCACAATTTTGGGACTAGACTCTAGATGTCGGTAAGAAGCTATCGACAGGACTGCGTTTGTTGTTGTTTTTGATTAGATTACTTACAGTGTGGAAACAGGCCCTTCAGCCCAACAAGTTCACACTGACCTGCCGAAGCACAACCCACCCAGACCCATTCCCCTACATTTACCCCTGCACCTAACACTATGGGCAATTTAGCATGGCCAATTCACCTAACCTGCACATTTTTGGATTGTGGGAGGAAACCAGAGCACCTGGAGGAAACCCATGCAGACACGGGGAGAATGTACAAACTCCACACAGTCAGTCGCCTGAGGCGGGAATTGAACCCGGATCTCTGGCACTGTGAGGCAGCAGTGCTAACCACTGTGCCACTGTGCCGCCCACTGTGCCACTGGTGCATTAATCCATGCCAGGTGGTCCACCTGATTGTGTTCCATTTTCAATAAGGCATTTTGCAGTTTTGATCCAAGTGAATATTCATTTCAGAGGGCAGTTAAGAGTCAACCACATTTGCTGTTGGCCTGGAGTCACACGTCACATCTGTCTCAATCGGATTTGAACCCCTGGTCCCACAACTATTCACATTATACATTAACGATTTGGACAAAAGAAATGAGGCATTGTTATTAAGTTTGCAGATGACACAAAGATAGGTGGAGGGACAGGTAGTGTTGAGGAAGTTGGAGGCTGCAAAAGGACTTAGCCAGGCTAGCAGCTTGGGAAAAGAAGTGGCAGATGGAGTACAATGTGGGAAAGTATGAGTTTATGCACTTTGGTGGGAAGAATAGAGGCATAGACTATTTTCTAAATAGGGTAAGTCTTTGGAAATCGAAAACAGAAAGGGACTTAAGAGTCTTGGTTCAGTTAGGAAGGCAAATGCAATGTTAGCATTCGTTTCAAGAAGGCGAGAATACAAGAGCAAGGATGACGCTATAGCTCAGGTGCATAAGGCTCTGGTCAGACAGCATTTGCAATATTGTGAGCAGTTTTGGGCCCAGTGTCTAAGGAAGGAGATGCTACTGTTAGAGGGGTCCAGAGGAGGTTTACAAGCATAATCCCTGTGATGAAGGGCTTGTCATATGAGGAGCGATTGAGGACTCTGTGTCTGTACTTGATGGAGATTAGCAGGATGAAGGGGGGATCATGATTGAAACTTACAGAATACTGAGAGGCCTGGATAGAGTGTACCTGTCAGAGTGAAGGTATGACCTATAGAACTGAGATGAGGAGGAATTTCTTTAGCTAAAAGGTGGTTAACCTGTGGGCCTCATTGTTACAGAAGGTTATGGAGGCTAAGTCATTGAGTATATTTAAGGCAGAGACAGATAGGTTCTTGATTAATATGGGGGTTCAATGGTAATGAGGAGAGGTCAGGAGAATGGAGTTGAGAAACATATTAGCTGTGATTAAATGGTGGAGTATTCGGCCAAATGGCCTAATTTTGCTTCTATAGCTTATGCTCTTATGGTATTAGTCTAGGCTACTGATACCAAGTAGGGAAGGATACACTAAAGATATCTTAGGCAGAAGAAAGGCTCAATCATGATGAAGTGTAAATAGGTTTATTACATATTACTTGATAGATAGCTAATAACATTTAAGATTGTCCTTTATACAATGGGCTGTATGTGTTTTCCTGCAGACTCTGTTCCATTAATCTTGTTTGTTATTGGACCTCATCTAAGCAGCATACATCTACCCTGCAGGCACCACTCTGTCCTTTATGCTGCAGAGTTTTGTGATAATACACAGGTGTGGTGGTGTACTTTTAGATTCTGTCTGTTTTCAATGGTTTCCTTTGCTTTCCGGTGTGTGTAAAACTCAGTAGGAGGTATTGAAAACCCAAGAGGTCATCTGTTTTGGATCTTAGAAAAATAACCCAGAGCATTTTCTAAATGTGGAAAAGATAGAACTGTTGGCAAGCTGGGATTCCAAGTAGATAAATCACAATAGCGAACAAGTACAAACAAAAACTGAAAATGTTAACAAAATGTTATCCTTTACCCAAGAGAGGATTGGCAGGCAATAGGGTGATCATTAAAGCTGTAGATGTCACTGGTTAAATTCCATTTAGAGATGTATGTTTATTTGGGGCATTATATCTCAAGAAGGATATATTGGCTTTCAAGGGTGTATAGATTTATTAGAATTATACCATTGTGTGTCAAGTATTGTAAAAGGCCTGAAAATCATGGAACTAAACTCTATGACTGGACTTAAATATGCTCTAATTCACCAACTACAAAACCATTTTTCAAAATGTGAATGGACCAAAACAACTTTGATCAAATCTTCAAAATGCAGACTGATAATGTCTGCAACTGCCTATTTGTAAAGTTTATTGCTTCTCATTTCCCCTCTACATGGGCACTTAGGGATGAATCTGTGCTCCCATCTGATCTAGTGATCTGGTGGTGGATCAGAACCATCCAGCTAAACAGCTTTACACAATTGACACATTTCAGAATATTGGTACATATTGCCTTTTCCATTTATTTAATTTCTTATTGCAAAGCTAGTTTTCCACCAAGTGATTACTGGTGTAAAAACTAGAAGGCATCATAAAGTTGGAAGTTAGACCATCTCTTGATGTTTTATAGTGAAAGTTTTAATGCAAAATATAATAGAGATACCTTGGGGCACTCTAGAGACAGCATTTCCTCTTTAGATCAAGCCCTTTGTTCTATTCATTTCATTCCTCTCCTTTACAACAGCATGATACAAATGAGCTCTTTGCCACCTATCACATATACAGAACTACAGTGTGAGTATGGGTTGCAGCAGTGTGTCAAGGTTAAATGTATTGTTCATGAAAACTCATTATTAGCGACAGTAACACAATTCTTTCCCAAAATGTTGGATTAAGTTGATTTATTTATCAAATGTTTTCAATATATTGGCACTTGAAACAAAACAAAGGTGACAAATAGCAAATAACCACAGCTAACTTTGACTTTGACTTTGTGTTTGCACTAATGAAACTGGTGGAAGTGTCAGCATTTGCTATCATTGCTGTGAAAATGGCAGTAACTTTTCAGGTCTGCACATGTGCAGTTAAATTAAAACACAAGAGCTGTGGCTCTATAATTCTATAATTTTATAATTCTATGAAATGAAGTTTATCCTTTATCCAGCATTTAAAATCCATTCTAGGGTATGAACTTTCCTACTCCTCTAGCCAATAGCAAGGCTGAATTCTTTTAAGCACATTTATGAAAAGACCAACACTAATGCCATTTCCAATTCCACACAAATATCTCATATTTTTCAGGAGAAACAAGGGAAGAAAGGCATAACTACTTGTTCAGAATTTGCTCAATTCCAACGCTGAAAATGTGTTGCTGGACAAGCGCAGCAGGTCAGGCAGGCAGGATCCAGGGAACAGGAGAATCGACATTTCGGGCATAAGCCCTTCTTCAGGAATGAGGAAAGTTTGTCCAGCAGGCTAAGATAAAAGGTAGGGAGGAGGGACTTGGGGGAGGGGCGTCAGAAATGTGATAGGTGGAAGGAGGTCAAGGTGAGGATGATAGGTCAGACTGGGGTGGGGGCGGAGAGGTCGGGAAGAAGATTGCAGGTTAGGAAGGCGGTGCTGAATTCGATGGATTTGACTGAGACAAGGTGGGGGGAGGGGAAATGAGGAAACTGGTGAAATCCGAGTTCATCCCTTGTGGTTGGAGGGTTCCTAGGCGGAAGATGAGGCACTCTTCCTCCAACCATCGTGTTGTTGTGGTCTGGCGATGGAGGAGTCCAAAGACCTGCATATCCTTGGTGGAGTGGGAGGGGGAGTTAAAGTGTTGAGCCACAGGGCGGTTGGGTTGGTTGGTCCGGGTGTCCCAGAGGTGTTCTCTGAAACGCTCCGCAAGTAGGCGGCCGTCTCCCCAATATAGAGGAGGCCACATCGGGTGCAGAGGATGCAATAGATGATGTGTGTGGAGGTGTAAGTGAATCTGTGGCGGATATGGAAGTTTCCTTTGGGGCCTTGGAGGGAGGTGAGGTGGGACGTGTGGGCGCAAGTCTTGCACCTCCTGCGGTTGCAGGGGAAGGTGCCGGGAGTGGAGGTTGGGTTGGTGGGGGGTGTGGATCTGACGAGGGAGTCACGGAGGGAGTGGTCTTTACGGAAAGCTGATAGGGGAGGGGAGGGAAATATATCCTTGGTGGTGGGGTCCGTTTGGAGGTGGCGGAAATGACGGCGGATGATGCGCTGTACATGGAGATTGGTGGGGTGGTAGGTGAGGACCAGTGTGGTTCTGTCCTGGTGGCGGATGGAGGGGCGGGGCTCAAGGGCGGAGGAGCGGGAAGTGGAAGAGATGCGGTGGAGGGCATCGTCGACCACGTCGGGGGGGAAATTGCGGTCCTTGAAGAAGGAGGCCATCTGGGTTGTACGTTTTTGGAACTGGTCCTCCTGGGAGCAGATGCGGCGGAGTCAAAGGAATTGGGAGAATGGGATGGCGTTTTTACAGGGGGCAGGGTGCGAGGAGGTGTAGTCCAGGTAGCTGTGGAAGTCGGTCGGTTTGTAGTAGATGTCCGTGTTGATTCGGTCGCCTGAGATAGAAATAGAAAGGTCGAGGAAGGGGAGGGAGGAATCTGAGACTGTCCAGGTGAATTTGAGGTCGGGGTGGAAGGTGTTGGTGAAGCGAATGAACTGTTCAACCTCCTCGTGGGAGCACGAGGCGGCACCGATACAGTCATCGATGTAGCGGAGGTAAAGGTGGTGGTTGGGGCTAGTGTAGTTGCGGAAGATGGACTGTTCCACATATCCTACGAAGAGGCAGGCATAGCTGGGGCCCATGCGGGTGCCCATGGCTACTCCTTTCGTTTGGAGGAAGTGGGAGGATTGGAAAGAGAAGTTGTTCAAGGTGAGGACCAGTTCAGTCAGTCGAAGGAGGGTGTCAGTGGAAGGGTACTGGTCGGTACGGCGGGAAAGGAAGAAGCGGAGGGCTTTGAGTCCTTCATGATGGGGGATGGAGGTGTACATGGACTGGATGTCCATGGTGAAGATAAGGCGTTGGGGACCGACCTTTCTATTTCTATCTCGGGCGACCGAATCAACACGGACATCTACTACAAACCGACCGACTCCCACAGATACCTGGACTACACCTCCTCCCACCATGCCCCCTGTAAAAACGCCATCCCATTCTCCCAATTCCTTCATCTCCGCCGCATCTGCTCCCAGGAGGACCAGTTCCAAAAACACACAACCCAGATGGCCTCCTTCTTCAAGAACCGCAATTTCCCCCCCGACGTGGTCGACGATTCCCTCCACCGCATCTCTTCCACTTCCCGCTCCTCCGCCCTTGAGCCCCACCCCTCCAACCGCCACCAGGACAGAACCCCACTGGTCCTCACCTACCACCCCACCAATCTCCATGTACAGCGCATCATCTGCCGTCATTTCCGCCACCTCCAAACAGACCCCACCACTAAGGATATATTTCCCTCCCCTCCCCTATCAGCATTCCGTAAAGACCACTCCCTCCGTGACTCCCTCGTCAGATCCACACCCCCCACCAACCCAACCTCCACTCCCAGCACCTTCCTCTGCAACCGCAGGAGGTGCAAGACTTGCGCCCACACCTCCCCCCTCACCTCCCTCCAAGGCCCAAAGGAAACTTCCATATCCGCCACAGATTCACCTGCACCTCCACACACATCATCTATTGCATCCTCTGCACCCGATGTGGCCTCCTCTATATTGGGGAGACAGGCTGCCTACTTGCGGAGCATTTCAGAGAACACCTCTGGGACATCCGGACCAACCAACCCAACCACCCTGTGGCTCAACACTTTAACTCCCCCTCCCACTCCACCAAGGATATGCAGGTCTTTGGACTCCTCCATCGCCAGACCACAACAACACGACGGTTGGAGGAAGAGTGCCTCATCTTCCGCCTAGGAACCCTCCAACCACAAGGGATGAACTCGGATTTCACCAGTTTCCTCATTTCCCCTCCCCCCACCTTGTCTCAGTCAAATCCATCGAATTCAGCACCGCCTTCCTAAACTGCAATCTTCTTCCTGACCTCTCCGCCCCCACCCCAGTCTGACCTATCACCCTCACCTTGACCTCTTTCCACCTATCACATTTCCGATGCCCCTCCCCCAGGTCCCTCCTCCCTACCTTTTATCTTAACCTGCTGGACAAACTTTCCTCATTCCTGAAGAAGGGCTTATGCCCAAAACGTCGATTCTCCTGTTCCCTGGATGCTGCCTGACATGCTGCGCTTTTCCAGCAACACATTTTCAGCTCGGATCTCCAGCATCTGCAGACCTCACTTTCTCCTCAATTCCAACGCTGCCTGTCTCCACCAAAACCAGTACAGGCAGGTCACAGATCATGATTCTCATTACCTGACTATTAGTGCACTTAAAGATTTGTTATTCTGCTCATTCAAGCTCCAGAAACATTGTTCTATTATTGAGCAGGTATCAACTTGCACTTTCAGCAACTTCCTATGCAAAAAATAAATAAACACCAAAAGTGCAAGAGCAAATTTAGCTAAAGGCAAATGCCTATTAGATGTCTTGCTTAGAGATTTGGCTTATCACCAATTTATTGAGAAGTATCAGAAAAACCGACAGTTGAACTCATGTCAAGGAATACTGTGATTAAATGCCTATCACTCCAAACTGATTTGCAGAATTTCTTATCCCTCAGCTGGACTTAACTTTTTTTATAGCTGGTATCTTTCTGGTCTTTCAGTCAGAGAATCATAGATCCACGTCCTGAGCTCACATTTTACCTTGACATTGCTTCATTATTGGGAATGCTGCCTTAGTGATGAGATATAAAACAGAGAACCTATCTGGTTGTCCTGGTGGTTCAGGCAAATATTGATGATCATGAGACTGTATTTCAGCTGGTTCTACTATTTGTTTGCTATACTTTGGTGAAAGATCCACTGACCTTGAAAAACCAGCATAAACAACTCAATCCTTCTACTGTGCCACGGACCTTCATATTTGCAAAAGCCCTGAAGACTTCTATTTAACTTAAACACAGCAAGGAAATAAAATGAATGCAAAGCCTTCACATCAGAAGAAATTATTCCCTATGGGTTCGCTCACTCAGGTTTAGTGCTTTAACAGGAGGGTTTATTGTTTTCTGCTAATAACTTATGTAGCATAACAGTGGCAGAAATACTTAGACCCCCATTACATTGGGAAATTAGCAGTTTTTGCACCATCTGGGTTTGAGTGAGCAGAGCAGAGTGCAAGGATAGTGCCATAGGAAAGCAGCAGAAGATTGTTGATTGCTATGAGCTCAGGGCAGAAAGATCAGATTTGCAGTGACAAAAGTCATACAATGAAGCAGTGAGCAGAGAAAAAATTGAGAATGATGCAATTTTAGTAGGATGCTGTGCAACAGATGGCACTGGGCAAGTTCTAAGGTATGGAGAGGAAAGAGAAATTAGAGATGGTGTAATGGTGGGAGAAAGGTATAAGATCAATAACAGATATTGACTGCGACTTTTCATATAAGAGCAAGTCTGCACAAAGGTAGATATGTTGAGTACTCAAAATAATAAAGGGGATCAATGTCCAAGACTTGGGTATGGGACAGATTGAGTGCACAAAAAGTTGATTGCATGGAAGAGTTATGAAAGAACCAGGTGAAAGAAAGAAAAAAGAAGTTGACAGGAATGTATAGATTATGAGGGGCACGTGTAGGGTGGATGAGGTGGTGGGAGCATGAAAATTGAGCATAGGCTGACACCAAATATGAATTGCTGTAAAAATAACTGTAAGACTTCCTGATATAGCTAAAAGATCCTAAGCAAGGTACAGCAGCAATAATGAAAGGTATGAGGAAGATGCAGAGTGTAAATTTTTTGCCCACTACTGAGTGGCAATAAGCCATGACAGAAGCACAAGCGGAACTTGCGCAGCTTAATAAAAAATTATGTGAAGGATGATTAACTGCAATGATTGGCATTGTTATGTCTTTGAGTATCTTAATTGTCCTAGTATGTTAAAAGTTTGACTGCGTGTTCCTTGGTGGGTAATCAGATATATGTAACTAAACCAATTCATTTTGTTTTTTTTTACCTTTGAGATCCCTCATTTCATGTAGATACAACAAATCTTCATTCTCAGACTAGAACACGTGTTCTAAAGGCAGCATGGCACTTTGAGTTGCTATAAAATGCAGAATGGTTACATTTTGTCTGATACTTGCTTTAAACCTATTCAGTGAAATTCACTGATTTGTTCATACGTCTCCCCTAAATCAATTGGTTCCTTTTTTTTGAGTCTTGTGAGCTCTGCCCTCATGATGGATGAGCAGAAATGAATCTGTAAAGTGAGAACATAATGTACCAAAATCGAGACTCCTCATAGGTTTCAGACGCTTGACATGTTAATGACTGACAATTTATCAGCTGGATATCTGAGCTACATGGGGCGGCAGAGCTGATTACCATCAAACCAAACAAGTTCAAATGATGTCTCAGTTCTAAATCCCTTTGGTCAAAACCAGAAAGGAAACCTCATTTTAATTGCAACATGTAGTTGCATATCATTCTGTTGAGCAGCACAAACCCAAAGGAAGCAGTGAGAATTGCAATTTAACGCTGCAATAGAGTCAGTAAGGATTTCCAAGGCTTTGTTTTATAAATTTTCATGTGTTTCTGTTATTGGAGTGTTACAATTTGTCAGTAGAAATCAATGCACTTTCTTAATTCTCGGTATTTATCTTCATGAACTATATAAATCTGTACCGGCTAGCCTCCTTATTCAATACAAAACAAATGCCCCCCAATTTTACACAAAGTCTGAAGCTAATGGATTTCAGTTTTAATTTTTATCAACTGGTAAAATGATTATTGAATAATAGTTTCCTGCTTCATGTAGTGTGTTCCTGAAACAAAGAGGCATTGCTATCAGGTTAACCCTGATTTGTGCTGAGTTAGCTCATGTCAGCTGATGCAGTGATGAAGGCGAAAGGGAGAAAAATAATCAGCTGTGGACTCTGTCCTCTTTGCACCCAGGCTGGTGGAAGCAACTTCATTAGCAGCTTTCCAAAGGGGATTGGATATATACTTGTACAGGAAAGGTTTGCTGGGGTGTTACAAGAGGACTGCAGTGAGAATAATGTGAAAAGCTGATACAATGCCAAATTTAATCCTTCCTGGAAGCTGTGCACTATTCAAACTCAACACATCAGAAATAGACATTAGAAGTTGCCCAGAGGCTAGGTGGCATTATAGAATGATATTGTGTCATGAATCATTGTATTCAGCACAGCTTGGGACAAAATAAAGTCCCAAGAAATTGGGAAATTGTAGATACATAGAGTTAAGATCGAGAACTTGGGTTTTAGACGTGTTAGTTATAAAATTACCATAAATAGAAAAAAATGACCATATTGCTGAATTCAACAACAATTTACATTTGTATGTCATCTTTAATGACAGATACTTCACAAAAGAGAAGAACCATGAGGCAGGGAATGAATAACAAAGTAGTGCTATTAAAGAGAGGGAATTCCAAGAGTAGGGTGACAATTAAAGACATAATTGAAATTAATGGTAAAGTAGATGGAACATGTTTCCAAGGAGGTAGAGCTGAAGAATTAGTGAGTTGGATATTTATTGGAGTGTTTACAAGCAATTTTCAGAATGGGCCAGACCAAGTCCCAGATCTATCAGATCTGCCAACTATTAGTCGCGAATTAGTTGTGCTCCTTGAACTAATAGGAAAAAAAATTAGAATATTCCAGGAAATGAATGGAATTTGGGACAGAATAAAAGACTTTCTGGGAACAAGGTAAAGTCAGCAAGTGAAAGAACAGTTAAACAAATTGACAAAACAACAATTGCAGAGTACCATGGGAAAGGAGAGCCTGAGGCTAAAAATCTGAAAAAAGCTGTTGTCAGTAACATGGAGAGAAAAGTTTTCAGTGTAAGATGTAACAAAAAACAAGATTGGATGGAGACTTGGACAATATTGACTGGGTGGTGATACAAAGAATTGGTCAGATGGTCAGTGGTTCAAAGAAAAATGGTAGATAAGCTATGTAGGTAAGGTAGAGGCTAGGATCATGCAAATCTATTGTGGTAATATCAATGGGCTTTTAATCCAGGACCTCATGCTAACAAATGTAGAAAGTCAGCCTAATGGTGACAATACAATACCTGTTGTAAAAAACAAACTGGTTCATTAATATCCTTTAGGGAAGGAAATATGGCATTTTTACCTGAGTTACTCCAGACCCACAGCAATGTGATTAACTCTGAACTGTTCTCTGAGCAGTTAGGAATGGGCAATAGATAGCGATACCTACACTTCTTGAAAGAATAAAGGAAAAATAAATTGTGGGTAGAATCTTATAGGGGCCTGAATGATGTGTTGTGTAAGATTTGGGTCAGGATTGCATGAAAGGCCTGACAAGACCTGTCCTCATGTATGGAGCAAGTTACTGCATTTTTTAATTTACTGAGTTGATATGAACTCAAATGGCACTGATGAGTTACCAAATAAGGGGGATTATAGCTTGTTAAATGTCTTATTAAAGCCACATCTCACCTCACTAACATTGAGCACCCTAACTCCCAAAATACACTGAGCAAACTAGATGTGGAGGTCAGACTGGGTACCTGATGACTTCAGTTCATCACTGGTTGTGAGGAGCCTCTGTGTTGTTCAGCACCAAACAGCATCTCAGAGCATGCTCTATTGGCACCAGCCACACTGACCCCCCAACCATGCACATTGATATTTAATATTTGCCAAACCATCATGAACTACATAGCATTTCTTCAATCCACTTGCAAGACCTGTAGGAAACACAGACTTACACTGCAGGGTTCACTAGAAACTAGACTCTTCCATGTCAACGAAGTATTCTAAACTGATCTAGCCCCATTTGCCAACATTTGGCCTATGTTCCTCCAAACCCTTCCTATTCATATACCCATCCCAGATGCCTTTTAAATGTTGTAATCGTATCAGCCTCCACAACTTCCTCTGGCAGCTGGTTCCATACACACACCACCCTCTGCGTGAAAATGTTGCTCTGCAGGTCCCTTTTAAATCTTTCCTCACTCACTCTAAATCTATGTCCTCTAGTTTTGGACTCCCCTCTCACCCTAAACCTATGCTCTCTAGTTTTGGACTCCCCTACCCTGGGAAAAAGACCTTGGCTATTTATCCTGTTCATGCCCCTCATGATTTTATAAACCTCTATAAGGTCACCCCTCAGCCTCTGAGGCTCCAGGAAAAATAGCCCCAGCTTATTCAGCCTCTCCCTCTAACTCAAACCCTCCAACCCTGGCATTATCCTCACAAATCTTTTCTGAACTCTTTCAAGCTTAACAACATCTTTCCTATAGTAGGGAGACTAACTGAATGCAGTATTACAAAAATGACCTCACCAATGTCCTGTACAGCCTCAACATGAGATCTCAACTCTTATACTCAATGTACTGACCAATGAAGGCAAGAGTGCCAAATGCCTCCTTCACCACCCTGTCTACCTGCGACTCCACTTTCAAGGAACTATGAACCTGCACCCCTAGGTCTGTTTGTTTGGCAATACTCCCCGGGGCCCTACCATTAACTGAAGAAGCCTTTCCCTGGTTTGCTAGTCCGGGGAATCTGCAGTTTATTGTTGAGGTGTGGGTTCTATAGTGCAATGAAGAGATCCAAGGAGATATAAGGCAGTTATATGCATATTACCATATGAAAATAATTATGTTACCTGATAGACAACTATGTGATATAACTTGTCATTGCTTTCCAGTCAGAGAAATTAAGTTGCCAGTAGATCATGCGTACAGTTCAATAATTCATGCTGCCAGTAAAGTTGCCTCAGAAATATGAATGTGGTTTTGTTGCGCATACTTCATTGGGTTCAGTGTCATCAGTCTCTCCCACAGGCAGCCTGATTGACACACACTGCTCTATATCCAAGTGAAGGGCAAAGATGGATTGTCAAAGCTTGGCCATGTGCTCAGTAGTTTTTCGGAAATGGCATGGGCAAAACAGATGTTGTTCTTTTGGGGGATGTGTGCTGAGTGGTGAGTGGTTCTGGGAATCATACGTGGTAAAGTAAAACTAAAGTTGGATGATAGAGACACCATCAGGGTGGAGTAGATATTTAATAGAGCGAGTCTGATAAGATATGGAGAGAAATATCCCTGTACATCATGACAGAAGATTCACCAAAAAACACACTGGAAACAGCACTTACTGAAAAAACCCAAATGATTCTGCATTACGTCTCAGTTTGCAGCAAAGAACGAATCATAGGGATTGGGAACATGAGTATAAAGTTCATGCTACCCAATATTGTGCTTCTTATTTGCAAAAGCTTGGAACCACTTCCTCTCTACCACAGGGCCTTCTTTATAGATACTTTTGATCAACCTATTCAGACAAATGTCTGGCATAGGTGGAACTTGAACCTGGACACAAGGATCCTTAAGTTAAAATTAAGTCGTACGATATCCCACAGCAGGATCTGAGCTCTTACCCTAACAGCATTACCTTAAGCCACTAGCTAACCAGTCCAGTGACATCACCACTACACCAACACCCTCAAGGGCATTCTCCCTATATTATTCAACAATGTTGTCAGGCACCTCATGAACCAGTTTACACCAGCTTTGCATTCAGGCTAATAGAGATTGTGACCTTGTGAACTGTAACAGCAGTAAACAATATAATTATGCTAGGTACTCAATTTAATTATAGCCATTATATAACATGCTACATAATAGATAACAGTGGGACGTTCCATGTCATTGGTTTCCATTCAGAAAAATTAGATTGCCAGTAGCTCATACGTACAGACCAGTAATTCATGCTGCCAGTAAAGTTACCTCAGAAACGTGAATGTGGTTTTACTGTGGACACCTCATTGTCATTGTTCAGTGTCATTAGTCTCTCCCAGAAAAAGTCTGATCAACACACACTGCCTATATCTCTTTGGAAAATAGTTTAACCTTGGGTAAGAGTGGTATCCTCTCATGATCTGAACCGGATATTCACAGCTTTCAGAAGATAATTCTTTCATTCAGTTTAACAGTAACTGTATGATATGTAACTTAAAATTATTTGATAAATTGTTTGATTAAATTTGACAGAGGTGAACATATACAGCAGCTGTATGATCACTTTGACTTGTATGTTATATTTTTTGTAATTAATACGAAGTAAAGAGCATGCATGTTTTGCTATTTTAAAAGGTTGCCTTTCTTGACCCAAGCCAAGTTATTCTTTCATTCCATCTCATAGTCTTTTGTTCCAGACTGCCTTATGGCAGAATTTGTTTCAAACAACTTTTTAGACTCAGAAAAAATCTTCACAAATTTCCCTGGAAAGACCTTTACATAATGGCTGGATCTGGTTTTGTTTGTATGCTGTCTCAAATATGGATCAAAGTCTGTCCAACATATAGGGTTAACATTAACCATTCCCTACCCTCAATCTAGCAGGAGTCATCTTACCTGGCACAAGGCCATTTCCACCTGGCAGCATATCATCTCCAACAGTTTATCTTCAAGTTGGCCAAAGCTTCTGCTGTAAGCAGGCAAGGGCCTACTCAAAATGGCCTGATGAACATCGCAGAAACAAGAGTTATTCTGTTGGTCTATCTGTTCCATGTTGGACAGGATAGACCCCAAACTCTGGGAAAAGACCAATGCCAATGGGCTTGACTCCCCTATGCTCATTGACCTTGTCTGCACATTTTAATGACAGGTTTTCCAACTCACCAAGCATTTTGCTGCATATACCTAGCAGCCACAACTATTTTACATAGAACCTTTTAAGTAATAAAACATCTCAGGGCACTGCATAGGCACAGTCTAAAACAAAATACAGCATGAGGCTTCAGAAGGAGGTATTAGATCAGAAGACCAAAGATTTGGTCAAAGATATAAGAAATAAGAAAGTGAGTGGGAAAGGCAGAGTTTCAGGGAGGGACTTCCAGAACTTGGGTTTAGGCTGATAAGTTGTTGGAAATTAAATAGAGATGCTAAAGAAGCCAGAAGTCGAGGTATCGCAGGTGAGTGTTGAGCTGAAAGAGAATTTGGAGAAAGGGAAGGGCCAGGCCATGGAACGGTTTGAAAACAAGGATAAGGATTTTAAATCGGAGACTATTCTTAATAGGGAATGGATGAAGGTCAGTGAGATCAGAGAAATAGATAAATGAGAACTGAGGAGAAAGTGAGGTCTGCAGATGCTGGAGATCAGAGCTGAAAATGTGTTGCTGGAACAGTGCAGCAGGTCAGGCAGCATCCAGGGAACAGGAGAATCGACGTTTCAGGCATAAGCCCTTCTTCAGGATCCTTTCTTTTCAAATGAGAACTGAGGCCAGTAAGAACACAGACTGTAGAGTTTTGTATAAACTCAAGTTACCTCAACCTCAAACATCGACCCGGGTTCAATTCCCACCTCAGGCGACTCTCTGTGTGGAGTTTGCACATTCTCCCCGTGTCTGCGTGGGTTTCCTCAAGGTGCTCTGGTTTCCTCCCACAATCCAAAAATGTACAGGTTAGGTGAATTGGCCATGCTAAATTGCCCATAGTGTTAGGTGAAGGGGTAAATGTAGGGGAATGGGTCTGGGTGGGTTATGCTTCGGCGGGTCGGTGTGGACTTGTTGGGCCGAAGGGCCTGTTTCCACACTGTAAGTAATCTAAACTAATCTAATCAAGATGCCTCAATCTCAAATGTAAATCTCTGGAGATTTTATTTCTTGGTTTAAACCTGACTTAAAACTGCTCTTTTATCTCTCTGCCTTGAATTTGCAATTCAAACCAAATTACCAGATGTTTTCACTTTGTTTTTATCATATCTCCATTCATATCGACTATGTTCCTTAGTGACTGGGAGGTACAAAAATCCTTTTCTTATATGGAGCTGCTCAAAGCTGGATTAATCAGCACCTCACCTAGACAAGGGAATTTCAGGTATCTGAAATGTTAACTGCCATTATCCTACAGCTACCCAGGGACTCCCCTGGTGCAGTGGTAGCATCTCTACTTTTGAGCCAGAAGGTCCAGGTTCAAATTCCAGAGATGTGCAATAACATCACTGAGCAGTTGATTAGAAAATGTCTCAGGCAGATGCATCATTTTATTAGATTGGTTTAACTCACTTAAAAGCTATTGGCTGAATCTGATGTTAATTCTAGAATTAGAGTCATAGAGTCATAGAATCATACAGCAGGAAACAGAACCTTCGGTCCAACTTGTCCATGACAACCAACTTTCCCAAACTAAGTTACTCCCACTTGTCTGCATT
The DNA here is from genome assembly GCF_037043375.1 of Chiloscyllium plagiosum. NCBI lineage: Eukaryota > Metazoa > Chordata > Chondrichthyes > Orectolobiformes > Hemiscylliidae > Chiloscyllium > Chiloscyllium plagiosum. Next base: position 92,562,518 of record NW_028270139.1, on the reverse strand, counting down.
TGGCCCAATCCTTCTAAACCTTTCCTCTTCACTCTGCTATCCAAATGTCTTTTAAATGTTGTAACTGTACTGGCATCTTCTGACAGGTCGTTCTGCAAACAAACCACCCCCTTTGTGAAAAGATTGCTCCTCAGGTCCTTTTTAAATCTTTCTCCTCTCACCTTGAAAATATGCCCCCTATTTTTGAACTCCCCCGTCCTAGAGAAAAAGACCTTTTCTATTCACATTATCTATGCCCTGTACGGTTTCATAAACCTCAATAAGGTCACTCTTCGACCTCCTAAGCTGCACTGAAAAAGTCCCAGCCTATCCAATCTCTCCTTATAACTCAAGCTCTTAAATCCTGGCAACATTCTGATAAATCATTTCTGAATCCTCTCTAATTTAATAATATCCTTCCTATAGCAGGACAACCAGAACTGGACACAGTACTTCACAAGTGGCCTCACCAATGTCCTGTACAATCTCGGCATGACGTACTAACTTCTATACTCAAAGGTCTGAGCAATGAAGGCAAGTGTGGTCAACCATCTTAACCACTCTGTGTACTTGTTGCGCCACTTTCAAGAAACTATGTTCCTGAACCCCTAGATCTCTCTGTTGCTAAAACTATCCAGGCCACTACCATTGATTATATAAGACCTGCCTGCCACCACCACTAGCCCCCTCACCCCTTTTAGCTTTACCAAAAATACAGCACTGCTCATTTATCCAAATTAAACTCCATCTGCCACTCCTCAGCCCATTGGCCAAATTGATCAAGGTCCCTTTGTAATCTTGGATAACCTTCTTCACTGTTGACTATATCATTGAACTTCAAAAAGATATAACAGTTCAATACCCACCTTACACCAAATTCCCAGATGTAGTTACTCGGCCCTTCTCTCTGTCTCGCTTCAAAAAAGGCTCCACTCACGCTAAAATGGCTGTAACAGCTTGGTATGTGATTTTTCTCTTTTAACTTAGGTCTGAACAGAAATCGAAGTCTCCATGCAACAATGTGTCTGTTTCAGCAGGAATTGGGATGTGGTTGAGCAGGGACTCTCTCCCTGCCAGTGACTTTTTTTCTGATTGATTGATTTTGGAATTTTCATTTGAGACATTTGCTGACCTCTTGAAGACCCAGGGCGATCAAAATAATCCTCCATAGATAACCAGGCGGCACGGTGGCACAGTGGTTAGCACTGCTGCCTCACAGCACCAGAGATCCGGGTTCAATTCCCGCCTCAGGCGACTGACTGTGTGAAGTTTACACATTCTCCCCGTGTCTGCATGGGTTTCCTCCGGGTGCTCCGGTTTCCTCCCACAGTCCAAAGATGTGCAGGTCAGGTGAATTGGCCATGCTAAATTGCCCGTAGTGTTAGGTAAGGGGTAAAGGTAGGGGTATGGGTGGGTTGCGCTTCGGCGGGGCGGTGTGGACTTGTTGGGCTGAAGGGCCTGTTTCCACACTGTAAGTGATCTAATTTTAAAAAGATGTCTGCCAGTGAGTTCTGAGCTCAAGCAGGCTCTCTGTGACATGTAGCGTAGCCTTTCTTTATGAATTATGCGGATAATTATATCAAGATGGACAACGCCTTAAAAAAGGGAACAGTTAACAATACTTCTAAAATTTGTTCATGACATGAATGTCACTGGTTAGGTCAAACCTCATTTCCACCTCCTCCACCAATGTTGGAAAACGTGGCTGCCCACTCTCTCCCATTCATTGCCTAATGAATGGACATGCACTTTAAGTTTTATTTTTGGAGTCAACTCAGTTTTTCTCCCAATGGATAATAAGCCCATCTTCTGTGCTGAGAACGTCAAGTTTTGCATGGGAGTTTATTCCAATAAAAAATTTCACTTCACTTTTCTCTTTCCAGTTTCTAAGCTTTTAATCCTATGGAGTATAAAAGCAGTTTCATATGCTCACAGTGCTCAAGCCCAGCATTTCTCATGCACTGTTACTGATGTTCGAAGGGTGGTAAAAAACCTGGTGAGTCTAACAGCAATTTTTAATCACAGTTTGTAATTCTTGTCATGTATTTGCAATAGTCCACATGGATTTCACAGAACAATGGTTGCGCAGCTTTAAACATGCCTGCAAGAAAAATACATACTTAAAGAATTCGAGCAAATCTCCAGGTGCTTTCAAATCAGGGAGGCTTACTAAACGGATGTAATAACAAATTAGCATTTCAAATGTCAAGGCACAGGGAGGGGAATGCTGATCAGATGCATTATAATTTAAGAGCACTGAAGTCCCAACCTATTCAAATTATAGACTTTGAGTAAAGTGTTTCAGAACAGAATGAGACAATAGCCGATTACGCTCAGTGAGAAGCAAATAGGAGATGGACAATTGCGCAAACCTTCAGGAAAATAACAAATGATATGACGGACATGTGAATGAGTCATTTGCGTCACTCCAATAGCCAGCAGGCATTCAGAGAAAATAAGTTACACGTTTTAGTTTTGTAACTTTACTGAGTTGGAAATACAGAGGAAAACAGCTTCTCGGTGACAGAGAAGAATTTGTTGAACAAACTGAACAGATTTAAAGAATCATAGAATCGTAGAATCTTAGAATCCCTACAATGTGGAAACAGGTCATTTGGCTCAACACGTCCACACCAACCCTCTGAAGAGTATCCCAGACCCATTCCCCTACCCTTTTACTCTACATTTCCCATGACTAATGCACCTAACCTACACATCCCTGAACATTATGGGCAATTTAGAACATAGAACATTACAACGCAGTACAGGCCCTTTGGCTCTCGATGTTGTGCTGACCTGTGGACCAATCTGAAGTCTATCTATCCTACACTATTCCATTTTCATTCATATGTTTATCCAATGACTATTTAAATGCGCTTGAAGTTGGCGAGTGTACTACTGTTGCTAGCAGTGCATTCCATGCCCCTACTACTCTCTGAGTAAGGAACCTACCTCTGACATCTGTCCTATATCTATCACCCCTCAATTCATAGCTATGTTCCCTCGTGCTAGCCATCACCATCCAAGGAAAAAGGCTCTCACTGTCCACCCTAACCATTGCTAGCCACTGAGAAATCTTCTCATTTTGAAAGACAAAAGAATCCTGTGCTTCCATTTGGTATTGCTGTTCTGCTATTGAGGTACAGAAAAAAAACCCTGCTATTGCTCTGCAGCAGCTCTAACAACAGTTCACTTGTCCCTCAGAATCAAAACTAAAATATATGGAAAATCTTTAGAAATTGAACTGCATGGCTGGTGAAGTGAATCTGACCACATTGTGGTATTTTAAGCTGGAAAGTGCCGGACATATATTGGTTTAATCTGTGGACAGTTGCTGTGCTACTAAATCACCTAAGGATCACCCTAACCCTAACCCTAAACCTAAGCCTAACCTTTAAGTCACTACAATTGGCTTTTGTGCTCTTTTCCAGAAAATAAACAAAGTTAGCCAGTGTTTTCCCCCGAAAGCCCTCTTCAGTGACCTGGGCCCATGTGGGAACATTCAGTCAGGACTGACTGGAGCTTGCATGTGAAACCTGCTACAGTTGATTGTCAGAACATGGGAACAGGGTGCATTCTGTTACATTATCACTCTGACTAAGTACATATCTTGATCTTCCTGCTTGAAAATGTCGAATTCTGTTCCTGTATTTATCATTTGCCCATTTGAAAATTTCCAGACTCCTAAACTAACTTTAGGGGAGGTGATGGCCTAGTGGTTTTATCACTAGACTGTTAATCCAGAGACCCAGGTAATGTTCTGAGGACTTGGGTTTAAACCCTGCCATAGCAGACAGTGGAATTTAAATTCAGTAGAAAACAAAATCTTAAATTAAGAGTCTAATGGTGACCATGTCTCCACTGTTGATTGTTGGAAAAGCCCATCTGGTTCATTCATGTCCTTTAGGGAAGGAAACTGCCATCCAAACTCTGAGACTGTGAACTTTGGGATCACTGCCTGAATCTTACTGAACTGTGTTGGGTCTCTTGTTCATTCAGGAAAAGAGCTCCCTTTGCATTTGCAACTATTCCATTCTGCCATCTGCATCACACTGACTTCTTTTCAACTTAGCACCCAAACCTGAATGTTGTTTAGGTCTTGTTGCATATGGACATGTTTTATGGACCAAACCAAACGCCCTCAAAATATATTAAGATGATAGCCTAGAACCCAACGTTTCCTTATTTTTAAAGGCAAGTGTGTTGCGTTCTGATGCAATTCAGTTTGGTCACATTACCCCGCTTGAAACAAAATATACTTTGCATTTTAACTATAATGTAAAAATAAACAAGAGAAGGAAGTTTGGAATAACAACTCTATTGGAAAATTTAACAGCATACTAGATTATCTAACTACTAAACAGCAACTGTTCCAATACAGTAACATCTCATAAATGTACACTTGGCAAAGGCAAATTCAGAAAAATAGATTGACTCATGTGCAATTCTAGGAGTAGAAAGAGAACCCAAGCTTTTAGCTGTAACAGAGAGAGGACTAACAGCTACCACATTCACTTCAGGATCCCCAACAATTACTGAAAGGTAAACTAAAATCCTAGTTCTGTGGGAGCTTGACCCCTCCCCTTCGTGTTGTTTCTATTGCTCCAAAACTTTTAAAAAAACAAAGCTAGCTGGGCTCAGAGTAGACAGCTCAGCAACCTCCACACCGCCACCTTCCCCTGCCACTGTACAAGTTCAAAACCTGTGTCTACAGTTCCTCCCTCACCTTCGTCCAAGGCCCTAAAAGATCATTTCAAATCTGGTAGGGATTTTCCTGCACATCCACCCACCTCATTTACTACATCCGTTGCTCTCAATGTGTTATACTCTACACTGGGGAGACAGGACGCCACCTTGGGAGCAGTTCAGGGAACATCTCTGGTCCGCATGCACCAAGCAACCCCACTGCCCTGTGACCAACCACTTCAGCTCCCACTCCTCTCAAGGACATGCAAGTCCTGGGCCTCCTCCACCACCAAATCAAAGCTACCCGCTGACTGGAGGAAGAACATCTCATCTTCTGCTTTGGGACACTACAACTACACGGCATCAGCATTGACTTCACCAGTTTCCAAATCTCCCCTCCCCCCACCTCATCCCAGATCCACCTCGGCATCACTTGCGTTGCAATCAAAAGCAAATAGTACTGTTCCTAATTTTTGATGATAACAGATCATTGGTGAAGTAGCTGAAGTTGAATGGGTCCAGGAAACTGCCTTGAGGAAATCCTTCAATGATGTCCCGTGGTGATTGGTTTCCAGTAACCACCATCCTTTTTTGTACTAGTTTTGTCTTCTATTACTATATTTTCTCCTGATTCCCATTGACTTTGGTTTTTGCTTTATTCCTTCATGAGATGTGAATGTCACCAACAAGATGTTACCCATCCCTAATTGCCCTGAGCTGAGTGACTTGCTAGGCCATTTCAGAGTGCAGTTAAGAATTAACTACATTGCTGTGGGTCTGGAGTCACATGTAGGCTGATTTTCCTTTCCCAAAGGGCAGTAGTGTACACGAGGGATTCTTGATGCAACACTTGGTCTTGATGTTGGGTGTAGTTGTTCTTAACTGTAACTCTGGAATTCAGCCCTTCTTTAGATGAAGGGTTTAATGAGTTCTGGAACAGAGTGTTCCTCGTGGAACCTAAACTAAGGATCAGTGAGCAGATTATCAGCTTGTAATTGCCGAAGCTTTAAAGCTAAAACCTTTAAATAGAATATTGTTCAAAGTCAAAATATTTAGTTGATCTGTCATGGTGTAGTCAGTTCTGCTGGAAGCTAACAATTTTCTTCTATTTATTTCAAACATGTTGGAACATTCCTGGTTTACTTTGTCAAAACAATTGAATATACTGTTCTTTCAAAATCTGTTTCATTAAACTGTCAGTTTAACTTTTTAGATAGACCTTTCCATTTCCAATATTGCCTGTAAGCCAAGCTCAAGGAATTCAAACTGTTTAGCTAATCTGTTTAGCAGCACAGTGACTCAGTGGTTGGCACTGCTGCCTTGCAGCACCAGGTACCAGGGTTCGATCCAGCCTGGGGTGACTGTCTTGTGGAGTTTACATAATCCCCCCCCATGTCTGCGTGGGTTCCCAAAGATGTGCATGTTAGGTGAATTGGCCAAGCTAAATTGTCCATAGTGTTCAGGGATTTGTAGGTTAGGTGCATTAGTCAGAGGTAAATATAGGGTAGGGGAATGGGTCTGGTGGGTTACTCTTCAGAGGGTCAGTGTGCACTTGTTGGGCTGAAGGGCCTGTTTTCACACTGTAGGGACTCTAATTCTCGTAAACTGTTCCAATGGGCTTAATGAAACTCTTGTGGTTTCGTCTAAAATGCAACTTCAACATTAAGAAATAATCTTTTGTTGCTTTTTAAACCATTACACACTGTGCTTTTACCTTCTCTTCTGCCCAACAAGATCCCAGTGAGTCGGGTAACTGTCATGCTGTTCAAGATAGGAACTTGGGGAAAACCCAGGGATCTGCAGGCCAGTTAGCCTGAGACATACCATTGGGAAAGTTTTGAAATCTATTATTAAGGAAATCTTTAGGATGGACTTATGATTAGTAAAGGTCAATATCATCTTACAAAAGTGCAATAATCTTGGAAAAATGTATTAGAATTCTTTGACGATACAACCAGAAGTACAGATAAGGCATTCACTAAGATATCATATAAAAGACATAATAGGGGCTGTGGAGTAGAGTGATACATTAGCATGGATAGAAGATATGTTATTGGGCAGGAAGCAGAGATGAGGGATAAATTAGATATGTTGGCAGACTGTGACTAGTGGAATGGCTTAAGGATTGTGACTAGTGGAATGGCCCCCAGGAACGAAGGATTTAACTTGGGTTACTTGTGTAAGGTATGCAGAAAGTTAGTGTGCATATTAAACAAGCAATTCTGAAGGCATATAACTCCTTTATTCTAGGGATGGGAGTACAAGAAGAAGGAAGTCTTGCCACCATGACTTTGTGAGACCACAATTGGACTGCAGTGTATAGTTTTGGTCTCCACACCTATAGAAACACATACTTGAATGGAAGGTTGTGCAATAAAGGTACAGAGGTGATCCAATATAAGTATTCAGGATTATCAACGGGGTTGACAGAATACATATGGATACATTAGTCATGTATCTATGGAGTCACAGGTGGTATTAAGTATTTGCAATCATAAGCAAACATCCCCACTTCTAACATTAAGATGGAGGGAAGGTCATTGATGAATTAACTAAAGATAGAACACTACCATGAGGGTTTCCTCTTGTGACACAGTGGTAGTGTCCCTACCTCTGAACAGGTATACAAATGTTCAAACCCTAGTGGTGTGCAATCTCACCTCTGAAAAGGTGATTTGAAAATACCTACCTTGAGGTATTTTCTGAAGAGATGTCCTGAAGAGATGTCCTGAAACCATTATGATTGTCTTCCAACATCCACAGCCATTTTCGTTGTGCTGGTTCCCAGTGGAGAAATTTCCATGCTGCTAAAGGGGCTGGAACAGTGGTTAGCACTGCTGCCTCACAGCGCCAGCGACCCAGGTTCAATTCCCACCTCAGGCAACTTTGTGTGGAGTTTGCACATTCTCCCCGTATCTGCGTGGGTTTCCTCTGGGTGCTCTGGTTTCCTCCCACAGTCCAAAAATATGTAGGTTAGGTGAATTGGCCATGCTAAATTGCCTGTAGTGTTGGGTGAAGGGATAAATGTAGGGGAATGGGTCTGGGTGGGTTGCTCATCGGAGGGTCGGTGTGGACTTGTTGGGCCACACTGTAAGTAATCTAATCTAATCTAGAGCTGCTTGATGCCACACTTGGTCAAATGTGGCTTTGATGGCACCTCATCTCACCTAAATTTGCAATGAGATTATTTCTGTGCATGCTTGGTGCTAAATACATGAAAAGAGGTGGCATATTATTTTAACTCCTCAGTTGTCATCACTACATTCTATGCTGAATATATAGAGTCATACTGTCATAGAGATGTACAGCATGGAAACAGACTCTTCCGTCCAGATACCCTAAACTATTCTGATACTCATCCAGATGTCTTTTGAATGTTGTAATTGTACCAGCCTCCATCATTTCTTCTGGCAGCTCATTCCATACACACACCACCCTCTGTGTGAAAACGTTGCCCCTTAGGTCCCTTTTATATCTTTCCCCTCTCACCCTAAACCTATGCCGTCTCGTTCTAGACTCCCCCACCCCAGGGAAAAGACCTTGTCTATTTATCTTATCCATTCCCCTTATGATTTTATAAACCTCTATAAGGTCACCCCTCAGCCTCCAATGCTCCAGGGAAAACAGCCCCAGCCTACTCACCCTCTCCCTATAGCTCAAACCCTCCAACCCTGGCAACAAACTTGTAAATCTTTTTTTTTTAAGATTACTTACAGTGTGAAAACAAGCCCTTCGGCCCAACAAGTCCACACTGACCTGCCGAAGCGCAACCCACCCAGACCCATTCCCCTACATTTACCCCTTCACCTAACACTATGGGCAATTTAGCATGGTCAATTCACCTAACCTGCATATTTTTGGACTGTGGGAGGAAACCAGAGTACCCAGAGGAAACCCACGCAGACACGGGGAGAATGCGCAAACTCCACACAGAGAGTCGCCTGAGGCGGGAATTGAACCCGGATTTTCTGAACCATTTCAAGTTTCATAAGATTCTTCCAATAGGAGGGAGATCAGAATTGCACACAATAGTCTAAAAGTGGCTGAGAGGCTACTGGATTAGAGTGGTGCTGGAAAAGCACAGCAAGTCAGGTAGCATCCAAGAAGCAGGAAAATTGACGTTTCAGGCAAAAGCCCTTCCTGATGAAGGAGTGTCGTTCCGAAAGCTAGTGTGCTTCCAATTAAATGGAATTTTCACAAGGCTGCCTTTCTATAACCTGGTGTTGTGTGATTTTTAATGTGGTTAAGAATAGTGGCTCGGACGTTCTGTCCATAAAAAAGACCCTACCACTTGAACACACCACCTTGTTCCCTAGTCAACATCTCTGTCTAAGGCTGGTTGCAGTGCTCCAGCATCTCATTTTCTGCTTGGGAACTCTACAGCCTTCTGGACTCAATATCGAGTTTAACAATTTTAGAGCTTGAAACACTTTCTCCCATGTCCTTAGCCCAATCGCCACATTCCAGGCCTTGTTATCACATGGTATTAAATAGAACACATTGTTAGTCACTAATGCCTTAGCAGTTCCCATTAGCAGTTATTCATTTTCCTCAGCTGATCGTTATCTGCTCCTTCATTCTCTTTGGACTCTATATCCACCTATTGTTTACTTCTTATCTCCTCCCCACACAACACCTACTGCATAAAATCAACTTTTTCCTAGCATGCCATTAGTTCTGAGGAAGGGTCACTGGGCCCAGAATGTTGCCTGAATTGCTGTGCTCTTCCAGCACCACTGATCCAGAATGTTAACTCTGATTTCTCTCTGCAGTTACCAGACCTGCCAAGATTTTCCAACAATTTTTTTATGTTTTTGCCACTTGTAGTAGTTTGGTGACTGTTATGTAAAGCTTTAGACATTTCAATCTGATGGTAATTTAAGGTAGTTTGGTAATGAATGAGTTAAAACTAACTCTACAATGTTTCTGTTCTGTATTAATAAGTTCAAGATTTCCTCATTTATTTTCTGATTGAAGAAAGGCAGCCTTGTGAAAATTCCATTTACAATATGTGTGCTCTGCATATCTAAGAAAGCTGTTGTCTTTTTGAAGTGCAGATGTTTCTAAATTAGTATGGTTTCAGCATGGAAAGGTCACTTATAATTCCAGTCAATTTTTGATCCTAGTTGAATAATACATATGTACAACTGAGAAGGAATATATTTGCTGAGCTATTATCTGAATGAATAGTGTCTCAAAATTCTGTAAATTAATGAGAAACTCTACAGCTGCTCCAAGTGCCAAAATAATTATAATCTCCCACTTCAAAATAACATTAAAAGTTTTCTTCTGGCTTCTGACTTGATAGAGCAGCCAAGAATGCACTTAAACAACTGAAAACAATGGAAACATTCAGTGGGTCAGGCACCATCCGTGAATGAGAAATGTAGGGCTGAATCTTACATTTTTTTCTCTAAGTACCAGTTGCATTGAGTTTTTTGGGGGGCTTCTTGCTGCGATGCCCAGGGAGATCCCTCACTATATCTTCCCAAACTCACCGCATTAACTATCTACCCTGTTCCAATAAGGCATCACATCTAATCCTCAGCCCATCTTACTACAGGCCATTCCCAGAACAACTTGCCTCTCGCTGAATATCTGCCAAAGATGCTGAGGATGGAGGAAGTAAAGCGACAGGTGTTAGACCTTCGGGGTTGCAGGGGAAAGTGTTTTAGATTAGATTACTTACAGTGTGGAAACAGGCCCTTCAGCCCAACAAGTCCACACCGACCCGCCGAAGCGCAACCCACCCAGACCCATTCCCCTACATTTACCCCTGCACCTAACACTATGGGCAATTTAGCATAGCCAATTCACCTGACCTGCACATTTTTGGACTGTGGGAGGAAACCGGAGCACCCGGAGGAAACCCACGCAGACACGGGGAGAATGTGTAAACTCCACACAGTCAGTCGCCTGAGGTGGGAATTGAACCCGGGTCTCTGGCGCTGTGAGGCAACAGTGCTAACCACTGTGCCACCGTGCCGCCCCACTTTTTCCGGCTGTTAGGAGTGAAGGAGGAATGGACCAGGCTGTCCTGGAGGGAAGGTCCTTGCGGAAGGCTGACAAGGGATAGGAGGGGAGGTGAGGCCAATGATCCACTGGATGTAGATGCTGTTGGGATCAGAGCCTCTAGTGTGCACTTCATATTCAAAAAGCTGCAGAGTGCCTAGAGAAGCACTGACATTCTGAAGCTCTCAGCTCAGTGACGGAGAGATTCTGAACATGTTGGAGAAAGGGACAATAATGCTGCAATTCTGCAACAGGGACATGGAAGTCCTGATGGATTGGTATGGTACAAAGTAAGGGTGATCTCTTCTAGAATGACCAGAACAGGAGACCACCACACCAGATCCTGGCAACCTGGTCTGACACCCTTAAGGTCCAAACTTAAACACCCTGGGACTTCCCAACTAAATGTCTAGTGTCACTGGGTTCCACTGTTGAGCATGGTCCCTCCAATCCAGCTACATAATCTAAGAACTACACTGAGATGCAGTGGGAAGGAGAGAAATAGGGAACTGAATTAAGGGCACTGTGGTGACATGGTTGAAATTAAACTGTGTATGAAGTTGCACATTTTTATACATCTCATTTTTTGGCACTCGATCTATTTGTTTGTATGATTGAGTAGCCTTGAAGATAACTGTGGCAGCATGGTTCTTGACTTCATGCCCATGCAAGATGCATCATGGTTCGATGTTTGTGCTGGCCGTCTGCTGCAGTATATGGAAACAAGAGGAGCACGCATATATAGACAATGGGTCCTGCTGAAACCATTGTCCATCATCATAAACATCTCATTCCTTTCTCTAGCCTCTGTGTCCAAAAGTGTTTGAATGAATGACATGGTCAGTAATGTCCGGGCAGGAGCTGTGCAGCACACAGAAAGTCAATGCATTAGGATGGCCAAGGATTAGGGACATTGCAGGTCTGTGTCCTATACAGTGTGCAGGTTTGTGTGAAATTTTTGTGACTTCTAAAAGGCCTCAGATTGGTGTCCTATCTCCCTCACAGGTCAAGAATTTTACCCTGAAACTCTGTGTGTGGTTGCAGTCTTTTTCTCTCACATTGTCTACTTTTTGAGTTCCAACAAGGTGGAAGGCTACTGGGAGTTCCAGTAGCTTTTGAGTGTTCAGTCGACCATGTAGATGAGTTCAATCCATTCAATTCATTCAAATCCCTTTCCTGCAAACTCATAGGCTTTGCATCTCCTCAGGCCCCCAGCATTCCCCAGTCCTGGGATATGTGGCGACCACACTTGTTGTGGTTGTGCACTTTACCCACCTTGAAACAGCAGGGGGCTCCTAACCGTGGACAAGCTCACAACCCCCCACCACCCGCATTACTCTGTTCCCATCCTTGCCTCAATGTAGCCACCTCTTAGAAATATTGTCGCCTATTTACAACTCACATTTCTCCCACCTTGCAGCCCTGAATCACAATGAATAGGTTCCTGAACCTCATTTAAATGGCAACGGTCCCTCTTGTCCCCCTACATCTCCCTTCCTGTATTAGTTTCTCTGGATGGATGCAACAGATTGATGGTCATCCCTTGAGCAACTAACAGAGTGACCCCTGGCAGGAAGTGTGCAAAGCTGTGATCAATGCCTGTAAATCTCCCCACTTGGTTCAGACCCACTCTTCCGGATTGACTGGTGTGGACCCACTCCCTGGGCCACAGAGACTTGGAGCACCCTGAGTGAGATTACACTGACAGGAAGTTTGTCCACACCCATTCCCCTGGACTGGTATCAGACCCTGCCCTTGACTTACTGTGCTTGAGCCCCCTGACTGGCAGTTGCTTCCATGGGCTTTGTTGACGACTACTGCCTGAAGATTTTGAGACAGGGCTGTTTGGTCACTGCACATGCAGCGTATCTATAATCTGCTGACTTGTGAAGCGGGTGTGAGATTGATACAGCACACTGACCTACAGAAAGAATTTTATTATACATGAAAAATTTAGCAAGAAGCAAGCTGGGCAATAATGAGATCAGGTGTGGAATTAACATGGAGTCTAACAAGATGTAACCCATAACGGTAATATCATTGGACGTTGGAATGCTATCCCAGAGTCTGAGGCTAAAGCTGTCAAGGCAAGATTTCAAATCATACTACGACAGCTGATGGAATAAACTGGATTAATTAAAATATAAATCAGTAATATAAAGTCAGTCTCATTAATGCTGACCAAAAAACCATCGTCAGTTGTTGTATAAACCTATCTGTGTCACTAAAGTTCCTTAATGAAAGTGATTTACCTGGTCTGGTCTCTGTGTGACTCCAAGCAGCAGTGTGGTTGATTCTTAAATGACCTTGTAAATCACTTATTTCGAAGGCAATTGAGGGTGGGTAACAAATGCTGATCTCCCAATGATTCCAGAATCCAATTAAAGAGTAAACAAAAGAAACTCCATATATAAGTATGTTAAGGCTGGAAACTTCTGAAACAAATATGGTAAATGGCTTCAAGGACAGACTTGTGGATAGATATTGATCCCATTGAGACAATTTTTCTTGCAGCTGATATTTTCAACTGTCGCTATATCTGCTGGTATATAAACTAGTGTCCTTAGCATCAATTTGTGATTCCCTGTGCCAAAAAACTGTAACCAGAAGTTAGAAAATTCAAGGCAATATTGCTGTACATCTCCTGCAGCCCCTCTGACCCACTCTGTAGTTGCTGTACATACCCTTCCTGAACTTCAGCCTATAATTCATTAAGCTCCACATTCTACAATAATTGTATCTTGCCCAAAACCCATTGGCTCCTACACCGACCTCATATTCTCATGAGGACAACCTTGAAACAAGTGGAAATCACCAATCATTCCTGAAGAAGGGCTTATGCCCGAAACGTCGATTCTCCTGTTCCTTGGATGCTGCCTGACCTGCTGCACTTTTCCAGCAACACATTTTCAGCGAAATCACCAATTATCCCAACTTAATGAAAATTCCAGCCACAACAGCTTTGCAGAGATGTTGTCCAATGCTTAACTTTGTAGAAAGACTGGGTTCATTAATAGTTTTATGTATGTTTAACTTGTGAATATCCATGGTCTTATAAAACTTATCACGCAAATTATTTAGTGCTGTAAATGAATCTCTGTTTTTTTGGGTATAATTAGGCTGGAATATTAATGCCAGAATGTGTCCAATACTGTTAATGAGGCTCATTTTCACTGGTTACACATGGATTAATAAGTTAGCAATAATCTTATCAGCTTGTTAACCTTAGCAATACTATCGTATTTATCTTGAAAGTGAGCTATCACCATATATCTAACGTTATAGGAGCTGAAAAGGACCATCCTGTCTAATTGATTCCCAGTTTAGGTTGGGGAACCATTTAAGGTAACCATCATATACACTCTGACCAGTTGTTATGTATGCTGACTCAGCCAAAGCTAGTTTAAAATAAGGACACCCTGGGACTGGGGTAGATAGTTATTGAGGCACAATCAGTAAGACACAACGGGAAATCCTGCTCCGTCTCACATTGGATATTCCTCCACAAACCTGACACAACTCGCACAGAGAGCCAAAAACATAAAATGTTCCACTCTCTGTGTCATCCTCCCCCCAACCCCACAAAAGTAATCTGTGTTGCTGCTATTGAATATCCTTTATTGTCACGTGCAGTGAAAAGTTTATACTGTTGCCGCTCATGGTGCCAAAGTACCTACGTACAAATCTTGGATACAAAAAAGAGGAATAAAAGCGAAAAGAAGTTGCATTATCTTACAGTGATTCATAGTACAAGTTAGAAATAAAACTTGGTTAAAAGGATAAACACTGCAGTCAGATAAACAAATTGCAGATAAACATTACATTGCAGTATCTCAGTGCAGGGGCTTCCACATGTGGTCGAACAGGTTTCGCAAGCCACTGCCCACCTGTGCCAGACCCCAGTCCAACAACCATCAACAGATTATCTGGTGGCATCAAGGCCCCATTGGCATTGAGTGTGAAAAACCCACATCAGTAATTTTAAAATATGCCTTTGGTATTTGCCGCTAAATTCACCTCACGGTCCCAAGGAATTATGTTGAGTAATGTTAGACCAGGAGAACTAGCTGCTGTTACTGGATGGTTTAGTGAAGTCAGGTCTACTGCCCATTGGAAAGGAGACTGGTCAGGAGGGACCAGAAGTAAATGAATTTCCAACAGAATAATTTTGTAGTTGACATTAAAGTATCAACGTTAAACATTATAAACTACACTATTGATTTAGATTGTAAAGTATGTAGAAATGTACAATGTCTAATTAAATACAATTTTATAAATTGGCAGAAACATAAGTAGCTCTCATTCCAGAAGCAATTAAGAAATATTTTCATTCAATTAGAAGGGCCCAAATTGCTTCATAATTATG
The DNA here is from genome assembly GCF_037043375.1 of Chiloscyllium plagiosum. Classification (NCBI taxonomy): domain Eukaryota; kingdom Metazoa; phylum Chordata; class Chondrichthyes; order Orectolobiformes; family Hemiscylliidae; genus Chiloscyllium; species Chiloscyllium plagiosum. The sequence goes on along the minus strand of NW_028270139.1, from coordinate 92,547,475 downwards.
GTAAGTGATTGCTTAAAACCAGCTTACATGATTTTACTGTCTATTTACATTGTACACTTCTTATGAAATAAATCACGTGAAGGAAGTAGTGTTCTGCAGTCCCTGGGCTAGAGAAGACAATAATTTATGGAATTGTATCAAGTTACCCAAGAGGCAGGAGAATCAAACGTTATTGGGGTGGATGGGAATGTGGAATGTGAAATGGAAACGGATCAACCATGGTCTTATTGATTGATGGAGCCGGCTCCAGGGGTTGAATGATCTACTTGAGCTCCCATTTCATATGTTTTCTATGCTGTAGGATCCTTCTGTTCAAGTTCCTTAGCCTCTCTTTCCTTCCATTCTCTTATCCTGAGTCAAACGTCCAATTCAATTATAGTTTCTCTCTCACATCAGTGATCAATGCCGTCACGTCATTGTCCCTCAGGCCACTGGCAATGTCATGGTCACCAGCAAAGCTTCCATCATTTGAAATGATTTTTATGAAACACAGAGCCAAAGTACACTATAATATTGCAGAGATGCTAACAATGGCATTGCCAGATATGCTGCTAATGGGTCTCTGAGAAAAAAAGTATTCATTTATGTTCAAAATAGGAGTGATACTTGAGTCATTGTCATTTTCGGAGTAATATTTATGAGCAATTTCAAAGATGCAGCTGCCCAGGCTATTGACACTCGGAGGGCAGCCAGAGACCAATTGCCTGCACAGTTGTGAGCAAGAGAGGATGCTGGCTGGCCATTGTCCATGTGCACAGGGAGTTACAGGAGTGGCTGGCGGGAAAGTGAGACACAATGGCCCTCAGTGCTCAAAAGCTACAGGATTGCAGACCATCATGTGACTGTCTCTCTGCCTCCATGAACAACATGGTTGCTGTCACAGAAAGACAAATCCAGCAACCTCAGGGTGTGCTGGAGAGGCACAAACATGTCCACTCCATCGCCCCGCACCAGCCACTGGTCCTCAGGAACCACACATTGGCCTCTTGGGAGTTTCCTCTCAGGGAACCTCCATTTTGCCTGCTCTCCTCAGAACCTTAAAGGTTCATGCATCTAACGAGAAGACCCTCAATATGCCTGGCCCATCCAGATATACCAACATCCCATGGTCACCTGACTACCCTAGTTGTGGAACCAGGGAGTACACTGAGACTGAGTGGGAAGCATAGAAGAAAACTTATTAAGGGCAAATCGGTAGCATGGGTGATAATGCATGGTGAATTATTTTGCAATTTTTCATACATGACACTGCTTTGATCTTGCATTCAATTGTTTATGTCTGTGTAACCTTGAATCTAACTTTGCCGGCCTGGTGCATAACCTTACAGGATATAGCACAGGATATACTATGGATCAATGGCTTTGTTGAGAGCTTGCTGCATTATCCAGCAGCAAGCAGAACAAGGTCAATACAGGGCAATGGTTCCAATTGGCATCACTGGTTCTGATCGACATCATTCTTATTCATTTCCTGGCCTCTGTGCCTAAATGTGTTGGTGTAGCTGAGCTGCTCAGCAATGGCTGAAGAAAAGAGGTGTGCAGAGTGCTTGACGTAGTATGTAATGTGATTCGTCTTCAAATGTCCTCCCATTGGGGCTCTGGTACATGCTGGATGTTCATTTCCAAGTATGACTGATTTTTTTAACTGTCCTTTCCTTTTGGCTACCGAACCACGCAGCCCCAGATGGAAATTGCCCAGCCCCCTAACTCGCAGCTGTATACCTTCCTGATCACATTATCCAGCCTGGCCAGTGTGGAGTGACCAGACCAACCATGACCCAATCCCCAGACTGCAGAGGCACAGAACTCCTGACCAAGTGCACTCTGATGGGAAGCGTGACTGTGGCCATTGCTCTGGACTAGTATGGAAGACTACCCTCAATATATTACATTGGGACCAACTGACCTTTGGAGCCTCTATGGCCTTTGGTGAAGACTACTCCTCGAAGACTGTAAGATGTGGCAGTCTGCTTGCTGCACATGAGTTGCTGACACATGATGCAGCTGAGAAGTTGATGTAGCACACTGCTCTATAGCAAGCTGTACATCGCTTAGACTGAGGACTGCTGACCAGCAAGGCACACTGCCTCATCCTGCCATTGTGCAATCTGGCATGGTAAGGCAAGGCTGGACAAAACAACGAATGAATAGTGTGAGTGTGCAGGTTGGCGTTAAGTAAACAAGAACCAAGAGAGGAAGTGAGTAGTCCTGAGAGACAGTGAATCTGGGTCCTTGCTCATACATGGAAAGTATCCCTGCTGTAGCCTTTCCCAGCCTAGTTGCTGATGTGCCCTGCAATGCAAATCTGTACTTCCTGAACAACCCTCAAGTGGCATGATGGTTCTGATAGGTTAGAAAATGCCAGCTGCCAGTGGTCATGCACGAGGGGTACATGCAGCTGCTGCCTGTGGATACCACTTGGTCCTAAGTAACATTGAGGTCTTGCAGAGCAAGGGGTGAGCTGAAGTCACTAGGCACCCTCTCTGAATTTTATGTTGAGTTTTCTTGATGTCTAATTTGTTCAGCAGGGTTGATAAGAGAGGAGACCGAATATTAATGAGGTGAGTTGGGCTGTAAGCAAGGCATTTAATAAGCAATAATATCCTTAGCTGGCAACTCACCATTGCATAGCAAATGGTGCCTTACCGTGCCACTTGTTAAAAGCATAAAAGACAGAGCAAGATGCTTCTGATGTAGAGCTAGGTTTTGCCAGACTAGATTTCCTGGTCTGATTCTGCCACAAATCTTGCCATAGCCCATATTGCTCAAACCTCTATAAGATTCTACCACATTTCAGCAAACATCCCAGAATCCCCCATTACAACCCCTGAGTACATCCCATCCCACTGCCAGACAGATCCAAAAAAGGTTGCAGAACACTGGTTTGCAATTAGGGACTGTCTCAAGGAGACATCCACAATGACTCCATGAAGTATCTAGGTATCAAGTCAACCATAGGCAAGGAAACTTCCTTGGGTGTTTTCATGTTGTGGTGTTATTGTTCTGATCAAGTCAATGCTTTCAGTTAAGGTGAATGCATATTTGTAACTATTTCTGGAAAAAAATCTATCATTTTGAACACAAAAATATTATGAGTAATTTACCAGTTTTGCAGTTTTAGGGGGAGTAGATTATCTCTAGCAATGAATCTTTGTAATAATAGAAGATTTTCTGAACATTATCAATGCTTAAAATATCTTAACAATATTCAAATACTGCACCACCTGCTTTAGTGCAAAAACAACTAACGATTGAAATTAAGATTCAATTTTGTCTTAGTTTGAAAATTCTGGGTAAGTAGGGTTTAATAAATTTTATTGATATCATTATTGATGTTACATTAAAAAGGCATCAAAAAAGCCTCGAAGAGTTAATACAACTCCTTGAAAATGGGTTGCATTTATTTCTTGGCTCTGAAGGATTGGGCAGAAGTGATGCAACAAGGTGGAATTGGTTTATGATAGATGGGACTGTTTTAATGCTTTGATTCTTCATTCACAGGTTTCATGTTTTCCCAGTGGAGCTGAATTGAATAGCTCTAAGTATTATACAATTTCTGCCCTATAGAAATTGAAATGACACGTTTGCAATGCTGCCTCCAAGGTGCTCTCATCAGTGTCACTATGCTGAGTCATGTTGGATGGTCCATAACAGTCATATGACTGCTCCCTGTCAATGCTATGGTACATTGAAGAGGAAATGCCTGTCTGAGCTCCAGAGACGTTATGAGCAAATACTAGATCAACAATGTGTAATGAAATGTAAAGTACACTTAGGGAGTTTTTATTTCTAGTTGACAAAATTATTAGTATGCCTGGTAATAATTCAGCAGAAAATACAAACCCAGAGGATTCTGGAAATATGGAGAAGTTTAGGCATGATTTGTGAAGAGGGAAATAATGGTAAGAGAAGCAGATAGTAATGGGAGGGAAACAGGCTAAAACAGATAAACACATATCTTGTCAGAGTAAGAGCTGAACCTCTCCCAGATATTCCTGGAAGGGACATATTAATGAATTAGACCAGAGAAGAAAAGTAAGTATTGCATTTAATTTGCTTTTGTTTTCTGAGATGACTGCGGTAATTGTTACCAAATTGATAGTTTCAGTCAGAGAGATTCCGTGGATGATTGGAGCTTGAAAGATAAATATAATTGGTGTAACATTGGATTTGAAAGCTCTGAAAATGTCACTGCGGATGAGTTCACATTACAACGTTGGTGGGGGGTTGACGTTAAGCTTGTATCGATCCTCGTTGGGGAGTTGATTTTTTGGAGTCAGGCTAATGTTGGTGACAGGCTTCTGGTGATGTTTCTGGAGTCACCAGGTTCCTCACCTCAGGCAATAAGCATGCCTGGCACAGCCTGGAGTGGTGCAGTGTCAACTGAAGAAATAGTCAAAACATTTACTTTAAATCTTTCTCATTGCCAAGGGTGACCATTTGCTCTGTGATTGCTCTGCGAATAGCAGAGGAAGTAGCTTCAAAATAAAGGATTCCCTATTTGTAGGGAATAGGGAATCCTTCATTTTGAAGCAACTTCCTCTGCTAATCTCTGCAAACTTTACATGAAACACAAATGAATCCTTGATTTCCAGCATTAGACAAATGCTACTGCTGAAAATTGTCTCTTCCCTGTTCTTGAACTATAATTTATTCACTGACTACTGTCAAATTCAGTAGAAAAGCTAAAAAAGTGGTAACCGACACAGGGAGCCAGGGAAAGGCCTTCAGAATTCCTTACCCTGGGTGCTCATACTTGAACAAAAAGAAGAAAAAGACAAGAAGAAAGTCCAGGCCATTAACTATTGCAGAGTATGATGACCTTTGACTACACCTTACATTTTATAAGCTGGACATTTGACCTAGAAATGGTTAATGTTGTAAGGAGTGAAAAGTCTGCCGTTTCCTGTGCAGAAACAGGGTGTATATAACCACAGCAAGAAAAATGCTACAGACTTGTTATACATTCTTACTCACAGCACAATTACAATCAGAAAAATAATGTGGGCTTCGTTCAATCGCAACACAAAATATTTTGCAGATAATGCAAGAGAGCTCTTTAATATGTGAGCAAAATAAATTAATGTCTGGGAATTGGAACAGACTTAAGAGAAAATTTCTAGCCAGCTTTGAATCTCAATTTCAGAGCAGAGTGCTATTTAAAAAAAAACCTGTGATATGTCAATTTGAATAAGTGTTGCATCAAGGGAATGCATGGTATTTTGGGTGTTGTTCAAATTTCTTTTAAAGGTGGTTGTACTGACTTGTATTTAAGTGAGATCTGCAGACTTCTTTTTTTCAGAATTACTGGAGAATAGAATGGTTTCTGTAGGATCCAAACACATTTTTAACAACACCAAAAGAAACATAATATGCTCTAACTTGGTTTAAACAGAGAAACCAGTTCTACAAGTAATCAATTGATAAATACTAATAAATAAGAACAATCAATAACTTGAGAGTTGAACAATTAATCGGCCAGATTTTAATTAAACTTTTCATTCATGTTGATGCAAACTAGGCTGCATGTTTTGTTTTTGGAAATGTCTGAATTAAAGTTAGGCAGGTAAAGCAATTATACCATCAGAGTCTGACATCTCTTGGGTTTGATGTTGACGGCAGTATTATTTCTACACAGTTAAATGTTACTATTCAAACTTGATAGTTATTATGCACTGACATTTCTCAGGTACCTTCTTATGCCAAAATACCTCAGAACACTCTAAAATGAAGTTAAACTTGTTTGATAGTGTTGCCTGTTGTCGTCTAGGTGAATATGTCATCCAAACTATGACAACTACAATGAATGAATAGTCATCAGCATTTCCTCTGTTTTCTTGGTGGAATTGGGTGTCAGCCAAGACATTAGCAAAAGTTTTCATGTTCTTCTGATGGAACCATAAAATCTTTAACTTCTGAACTATTAGAAAATGAAAGTTAGCAGGCAAGCTCAGATCAATCATGAGAACAGTGACTCCAGCGGGTTGCTAGCCACACAGTATTACATTGCAGTGTCATCCTGTTTTATGTCCTTGAGTCTCTGGTATAAGATTCTAACTTAGAAACCAGGGTAATACCCACTAATTCAATGTTACAGTGATAGAGTCCATTCAAGTGGACAGCTTGAGGTGAATCGTGTTAAAACATGCCTTATACCTGAAGCAATTAAAGAATAAGCTCTCCTTAACCTGCGCTTAATCCAGGCATACTCTTTGATGGCATACCTTCTAAATCAGAACAACAAGGGCTACTGAAGACCTGAGGTGAGGCACGTAGAGTCATAGAGTCACATAGTATGGAAACAGACCCTTCGGTGCAACCATTCCATGCGGAACGTAATCCCAACCTAATCTAGTTCCACCTGCCTGCTCCTGGCCCATGTCCCTCAAGCCTTTCCTATTCATCTATCTGTCCAAATGTTTTTTAAGTGTTGTAGTTATACTCACATCCACCACTTCCTCAGGAAGTTCATTCTACACATGCAGACCATCCTCTGTGTAAACACTTTGCCTCTCACGTCTTTTTTCAACCTCTCTCCTCTCATCTTAAAAATGTGACCCCTAGTCTTGAAATCCCCCATCTTGGGAAAAAGGCAACTGCCATTAACTCTATCTATACCTCTCATTATTTTATAAACTTCTATCAGGTCGCCTCTCAACCTCCTATGCTCCTAGGCTGAAAAGTTTCCAGCCTATCCAGTCTTTCTTTATAACTCAAACCTTCCATACCCAGCAATGTCCTGGTAAATCTCTTCTGAACCCTCTCCAGCTTAATAATATCCTTCCTATAACTGGGTGAACAAAACTGGATGTGCATACATGATGAAAAATGCTTGCTTTCCATGACTGTAGAAAGATGTAATGTGGATAGGCTTCATTACATCCTTGATCTGAATATACTTAAAGGCGATGAACTAAAGATTTGAGATAGTTGTATACTACTTTGATGTGAATGCTGATTATAGCCATACCTGGCAAAAAGGAAGATGGTTGCAGATGTTGGAAGTCAGTTACCTTAGCTCGAGGAAATGTCTGCAGGACATTTCTCATTGTACTGTCTCAGGTCCATCCATTTTTAGGCTGCTTCATCAATGACCTTCCTTCCATCATATAGTCAGAGGTGGGGATTATTGCCAATGATTGCACATTGTTCAACACCATTTGTGATTCCTCAGAAACTGAAGTAGTCCGTGACCATATTCAGGATGATCTGGATAACATTAAGTCTTAGGATTATAGGTGACAAGTGACATTTATCCCACAAAAGTGTCAGGCAATGGCCATCTCTGACAAGAAAGAATCTCCATCTCACCTTGACATGCAATGGCATTACCATCTCTGAATCGCCCATTACCGACATTCATTGACCTAAAAATAAACTTGACCAGCCAAATAAATACAGGGCTGAAGGAACAAGTCAGCAGCCAAGAATCCTGCGGCGAGTAACTCACCTCCCAGTTCCCCAAAGCCTGCCCGCTATCTACAAGGCACAAGTCAGAAGTGTAATGGGATATTCCCCATTTGCCTGAATAAATACAGCGCCAACAACTCTTAATAAAAGCAAATTACTGCGGATGCTGGAATCTGAAACCAAAAGAGAAAATGCTGGACAATCTCAGCAAGTCTGGCAGCATCTATGAGGAGAGAAAAGAGTTGACGTTTTGAGTCTAACTGACCCTTTGTCAAGCTTTGACAAAGGGTCAGTTAGACTTGAAACGTCAACTCTTTTCTCTCCTCACAGATGCTGCCAGACCTGCTGAGATTGTCCAGCATTTCTCTTTTGGTTTCAACAACTCTTGTAGTGCTTGACACCATCCAAAACTAAGTGGCCCACTTGTTAACACAACGTTCATGACCTTAAACATTCAATGTATCCATCACCACACACAATGGCCACAAAAAGCATAAGATGTCAAGTCTTATTTGATAGCCTCTTCCAAACCCATAGACTCCACCTCTTGAAAAGAAGATATAAGGGAAGATCACCTCCTGTAAGTTCACCTCCAAGGTGTAAACCATCTTAAACTATATTTATGATCCTTTACTGTGTCTGGGTCAAAATCTTGAACACCTCTCTCACAGCTCTGTCAGTGTGCTTACACCACATGAACTTCAAGAAGACACCTCACCATCACATTCTCAAAAGTAGCTAGGCATGAGCAAAAATGCTGTCCTTAACAATGACACCCAGATCCTATGAATGAATAACAAAAAGAATGTTAGTCAATTGCCTAGGGTAAATCTCAGAAGATGCAGGTTTGAAATATACTAAAAGCACACAAATGGAAGTGCTTTTCTCATCACAATGCTGCTTCTTTTCAATATGTCTGAAGCAGCCCATGTCCATCTAGGACAAAGCAGCCCACTTGATTGGCACCACATCTACACACATCCACTCCCCCAACCACCGACACTCAATAGCAGCAGCACGTCCTGTAAATATATCGCTATTATTTCACAGTCGCTAAGTCAAAACCCTAGAATTCCCTTCCTAGGGGTATTGCAGGTCAACCCACTGCAGATGGGCTGCTGTGGTTTAAGAAGGTAGCTCATCACCACCTTCTCAAAGGCAACTACGGACAGGCCATTATTGCTGGCTCAGCCAGAGATGCCCATGTCCCATGAATTAATTTTTAAAAATGGTCCTTGTAGTGCCATTTGCTAATCTGAACCTCATCAAACCATAACTGTTGCAACTGAGACGTTATTGGGAACCACCCCTGGCATTGTACACTGCAATGTGATCATCTGCATGAACAAATCTTTTGAAAAAATGTTTGTGTAAAACAAAGTATTGAAACATACGTGGTATTATTCCTGATTTCTGATCTGGTATTAGCCTTTTTTTAAAATAGATTGTATTGTGGGTTACCAGTAGATTAAGATCCTGCTTTTTATGGTTAATATCTCCCATGTATGTTTCATATTTATTTTGTTACAAATTTGCCTTTAACTATTTTAGATTTAAGTTGTCCTTTCTTGATATAGTGGGCTATATAGCAGTCCTTTTTTTGCCTCTGGAAATTCCCTTGCCCTGCCTACCATATTCATCCCATTTATTGAAGATATTTAAAAAACCTCTAAAGAATGGCCTCATGATTTCAGTTGCACAAATGTCACCTTAAAACTTGTATGAAGCTGCTTGCCAGATATGGTGGATAGGGATCATGCTAATTTTCAGTAATCAAAAAAAATCAAAGAACTTTGAATACTGAAATTCAGAAACAAAAACAGAAATTGCTGGAAAAACTCAGAAGGTCTGGCAGCATCTGTAGAGGGAAACCATTTTGTGTGCAGTGACTGTATTTCAGAGCAGGAATACTTTCAGTACTTCGTCAAAGCATCAACTATTCATGGGTATATTGCTGTCATAATCTGTTGATCTAGTAATATTTTATATTGAAAGTTTCTCAGTTCTCCAGTTCTTTGAAAATTGCAGCAATATAATGTATAATATAAATAACTTTGGTTGTTATGGATGCAATGAGTTATCTGATGAAGAATGATTAATTCCAGCAGATTACGTCATCTCTGATGTGATAATTTGTTTTCTTTGGGACTATGTGCCTCCTAGGCATGAATTAAAGTGAATTCTTGAGGGTTGAAGACTACAGCTCATTCTTAAGTTTTATGTAAAGATATTCTTTTCACAAACATTAGGTATTGATATTATGGATAGAGAAACACAAGACAAAAATGTTAACTTTTCATCTAGCTGGTTGATGTAAGAATTTCATCCTGCAGAAATAGCTTTTAACTTGAGTCACTGAGTTTCAGAATATAACGTTTCTGGCAATAACTGAGGTGCGGTGAACTTTAAATGCTGTAGATTTTTAGATTTTTGCATTCATCAAGAGGGAACAATTCCAAAGAATGAAATCTATATTCCTCTATTATGATGCTGTGTCTGCATCAAGAACATTCAGTTAGATGGGCTGTGCATCATTAGCCTGACACAGTAACGTTATCACCACTATCAGAAAACTACTCTCAACGAAAATGGTAGAAAGCATGTGGGATCTGGAACTGAGATTAAAATGAATGCAGCATTGAGCTCACAAGCAGTCTCATTTGCCCTGAGGCAGTTGATGAAACCTATGGCAAGGGCATAGAGTTTGCGACACGTGGTTGTAGGAGCTTGGATTGGATGATTTTGCATAGGCATCTCAGTCACAGTATCTTATCCTTCAGACAGTCTTGGCAGGAAGAAGTCAGGCCCAGGAAATTAATATAAAATTTAATTGTTCACATTCACCAATGCACCTCCTGTTTGATTTCTGCCCAAAAATGTGTGGCATTTGTCCCGAGACAAGCTGGTGGGTAGCTTGGAGAGGAAACTCATAGGATTGTTAAATAGCACTCCACTCTGAAATTGAGATTCAAAGCTGGCTGGAAATTTTCACTTTAGTCTTTCTAACTTTCAGGCACTAATTTATTTTGCTCACATATTAAAGAGCTCCCTTACATTACCTGCAAAATATTTTGTGTTGAGATTGAAAGAAGCCTGCATTGTTGTTTTGACTGTAATTATGGCAACAAGTAAAAATTCATAACAAGTCTGTAGCATTTTTCTTGCTGTGGTTATCGACATCCTGATTCAGCACAGGAAATGGTAGACCTTTCACTCCTTACCTACACCCTGTTTCAACATTAACCATTTCTAGGTTAGAAATGTCCAGCATATTAATATAAAGTGCAGTCAAAAGATCATCTTACTCTGCAATAGTTAATGGCCTGGACTTTTCCAAGTATGAGGAACCAGGGTAAGGAATTCTGAAGCGCTCCCTCTGGCTCCCTGTGTCTGTTATCACTTTTCAGCTTTTCTACTGAATTTAGTAGTCAGTGAATAAATTATAGTTCAAGAACAGAGAAGAGAAAGTTTTCAGCAGTAACATTTTTCTAATGCTGGAAATCAGGGATCCTATTGTGTTTTGGTCATGTAATGTTAGCAGAGGAGGTTGCCTATTTATCCTGTCCAAGCAATCACAGAGCAAATGGTCACCCTTGGCAATTAGAAAGATTTAAAGTAAATGTTTTGACTATTTCTTCAGCCGACACTGCACCACTCCAAGCTATGCCAAGGCACACTTATTGCCTGAGGTGAGGATCCTGGTGACTCCAGAAACATCACCAGAAGCCTGTCACCAACATTAGCCTGACTCCAAAAAATCAACTAGGAGAAAGTGAGGACTGCAGATGCTGAAGATAATTCCTGAACAAGGGCCCGAAACGTCGATTCTCCTGCTCCTTGGATGCTGCCTGACCTGCTGCGCTTTTCCAGCAACACATTTTCAGCTCCAAAAAATCAACTCCCCAGCAGGGATCAATACAAGGTAAAAACAATGACTGCAGATGCTGGAAACCAGATTCTGGATTAGTGGTGCTGGAAGAGCACAGCAGTTCAGGCAACATCTGAGGAGCAGTAAAATCGACATTTTGGGCAAAAGCCCTTCATCAGGAATAAAGGCAGAGAGCCTGAAGGGTGGAGAGATAAGCTAGAGGAGGGTGGGGGTGGGGAGAAAGTAGCATAGAGTACAATAGGTGAGGGGGGGAGGGGATGAAGGTGATAGGTCAGGGAGGAGGGTGGAGTGGATAGGTGGAAAAGAAGATAGGCAGGTAGGACAAGTCATGGAGACAGTGTTGACCTGAAAGTTTGGAACTAGGGTGAGGTAGGGGAAGGGGAAATGAGGAAACTGTTGAAGTCCACATTGATGCCCTGGGGTTGAAGTGTTCCAAGGCGGAAGATGAGGCGGTTTTCCTCCAGGCATCTGGTGGTGAGGGAGCAGGGGTGAAGGAGCCCAGGACCTCCATGTCCTCGGCAGAGTGGGAGGGGGAGTTGAAATGTTGGGCCATGGGGCGGTGTGGTTGATTGGTGCGAGTGTCCCAGAGATGTTCCCTAAAGTGCTCTGCTAGGAGGCGTCCAGTCTCCCCAATGTAGAGGAGACCGCATCAGGAGCAACAGATACAATAAATGATATTGGTGGATGTGCAGGTAAAACTTTGATGGATGTGGAAGGCTCCTTTGGGGCCTTGGATGGAGGTGAGGGAGGAGGTGTGGGCGCAGGTTTTACAGTTCCTGCGGTGGCAGGGGAAGATGCCAGGATGGGAGAGTGGGTTGTAGGGGGGCGTGGACCTGACCAGGTAGCCACGGAGGAAAGGTGGAAAGGGGTGGGGAGGGAAATATATCCCTGGTGGTGGGGTATTTTTGGAGGTGGCAGATGATTGATTTATGCAAAGGTTGGTAGGGTGGAAGGTGAGCACCAGGGACATTCTGTCCTTGTTACGGTTGGAGGGGTGGGGTCTGAGGGCGGAGGTGCGGGATGTGGACGAGATGCATTGGAGGGAATCTTTAACCACGTGGGAAGGGAAATTGCGGTTTCTAAAGAAGGAGGCCATCTAGTGTGTTCTGTGGTGGAACTGGTCCTCCTGGAAGCAGATAGAGCAGAGGCGCAGGAATTGGGAATATGGGATGGCATTTTTGCAAGAAGCAGGGTGGGAAGAGGTGTAATCCAGGGAGCTGTGGGAGTCGGTGGGTTTGTAAAAAATGTCAGTGTCAAGTCAGTCGTCATTAATGGAGATGGAGAGGTCCAGGAAGGGGAAGGAGGTGTCAGAGATGGTCCAGGTAAATTTAAGGTCAGGGTGGAACGTGTTGGTGAAGTTGATGAATTGCTCAATCTCCTCACGGGAGCACGAGGTGGCACCAATGCAGTCATCAATGTAGCGGAGGAAGAGGTGGGGAGTGGTGCCGGTGTAATTACGGAAGATCAACTGTTCTATGTAGCCAACAAGAAGACAGGCATAGCTGGGGCCCATACGTGTGCCCATGGCTACCCCTTTGGTCTGGATCGATACAAGCTCAACATCAACCCCCACCAACACTAATGTGAACTCATCTGCAATGACATTTTCAGAGCTTACTGTATACCCATGACTGCGTTGCCAAATACCAGACTAATGCCATTTACAAGCTCGCCAATGTCACCACCATAGTTGGTTGAATCTCATGTTTCAAATCTCATCTTTCAAATCTAATGTTACACCAATTATATTTATCTTTAAGCTCCAATCATCCACAGGGTCTCTCTGACTGAAACTATTGAATTGAATTGAATTGAATCTATTGTCACATGTACCGAGGCACAGTGAAAAGCTTTGTCTTGCGAGCAATACAGGCAGATCACAGAGTTAAGTAGCGTAGATACTAAATAATAGGTAAACAGCTGCAAAAACAAAAATATAGGTACAGGCCAATGTTAAGAGTTTGTGAGTCCATTCAGTATTCTAACAACAGTAGGTTAGAAACTGTTACGGAAACTGGGTGGTGCGTGTGTTCAGGCTTCTGTACCTTCTCCCCGATGGTAGAGGTTGTAGAAAAACATTGCCAGGGTGGGATGGATCTTTAAGAATGCTGGTGGCCTTCCCTTGACAGCGGGTCTGGTAGATGGGTTCTATAGGTGGGAGGTTGGCCTTTGTGATTGTCTGGGCCAAATTCACCACTCTCTGTAACCATCTCCAATCTTGAATGGTACAGTTGCCATACCAAGTAGTGAAACGTCCAGACAGAATGCTCTCGATGGCGCCCTATAAAAATTGGCAAGGGTATTCGCTGTCTTGCCAAATTTCCTCAGCTGCCTGAGGAAGAAGAGACATTGTTGGGTCTTTGTAACCAGTGCATCCACATGAAGAGTCCAAGAAAGCTTGTTGTGGATGACAACTCCAAGGAGCTTGACACTCTCCACTTGTTCCACCTCTGTGCTGTTAATGTGTAGGGGGCATGAGTAACATCCCGCTGAACGGTGAGAAAATTCGTAAAGCCAAAGTACAGAGGGATTTGGGAGTGCTAGTTGAGGATTCTCTAAAGGTAAACATGCAGGTTGAGTCCGTGATTAAGAAAGCGAATGCAATGTCAATTATCTCAAGAGGGTTGGAATATAAAAGCACCATTGTGCTACTGAGACTTTATAAAGCTCTGGTTAGGCCCCATTTGGAGTACTGTGTCCAGTTTTGGTCTCCACACCTCAGGAAGGACATACTGGCACTGGAGCGTGTCCAGCGGAGATTCACACGGATGATCCCTGGAATGGTGGGTCTTACATATGAGGAACGGCTGAGGATCCTGGGATTGTATTCATTGGAGTTTAGAAGATTAAGGGGAGATCTAATAGAAACTTACAAGATAATACATGGCTTGGAGAGGGTGGATGCTAGGAAATTGTTTCCGTTAGGCGAGGAGACTAGGACCCGTGGACACAGCCTTAGAATTAGAGGGGGTAAATTCAGAACAGAAATGCGGAGACATTTCTTCAGCCAGAGAGTGGTGGGCCTGTGGAATTCATTGCTGCAGAGTGCAGTAGAGGCTGGGACGCTAAATGTTTTCAAGGCAGAAATTGATAAATCCTTGATGTCACAAGGAATTAAGGGCTACGGGGAGAATGCGGGTAGGTGGAGTTGAAATGCCCATCAGCCATGATTGAATGGTGGAGTGGACTCGATGGGCCAAATGACCTTACTTCCGCTCCTATGTCTTATGGTCTTATGGAATGTCAATAATGAGTTTCTTGATTTTGCTGGTATTGAGAGCTAGGTTGTTCTCAGTGCACCATTTTTCTAGGTCTTCCACTTCCCGTTTGTAGTATGTTTCATCACTATCTGAGACTCAACCAACTATGGTGGTGTCATTGGCAAGCTTATAAATGGCATTAGTCTGGTATTTGGCGATGCAGTCATGGGTATACAGTAAGTACAGTAGGGGGCTGAGTACGCACTCCTGGGGGGGGGGGGGGGGGGCTTCAGTATTGACTGTTATTGGGGATGAAATATTGTCCCCAATCTTCACTGATTGTGGCCTGTAGATCAGGAAACTGAGGATCCAGTTGCAGAGAGTGGGACTTAGTCTGAGATCACTAAGTTAGTCACTAAGTTTGGGTAGCATTGTGGCACAGTGGTTAGCACTGCTGCCTCACAGCGCCAGAGCCCCGAGTTCAATTCCTGCCTCGGGCAACCGTCTGTGTGGAGTTTACACATTCTCCCCATGTCTGCATGAGTTTCCTCCGGGTGCTCCGGTTTCCCCCCACAATCCAAAGACGTGCAGGTTAGGTGAACTGGCCATGTTAAATTGCCCATTATGTTAGGTGAATGGGTCTGGGTGGGTTGGTCTTTGGAGGGTCGGTGTGAACTTGTTGGGCTGAAGGGCCTGTTTCCACACTGTTAGTAATCTTAACTATCAATTAATGCAATCATTTAAGAAAGCAAATTAAATGCAAGATTTAGTTTTCTTCTCTGATCTAATTCATTGACATTAATCTTCCAGGAATGCTTGGAAGCTCTCACTTTGACAAGACTAGTGTTTGTCTGTCTTAGCCTATTCCTCTCCCATTACTATCTGCTTCTCTTAACATTATTTTTCTCTTCACAGATATTGCCTAAACATCTCAGTATTTCCAACATCCTATGGGTTTGTATTTTACATTGAATTATTACTAAGCATATAAACAATTTTGTCGACTAAGAACCAAAACTCCCAAATGCTCTTTGTATTTGATTGCACATTGGTGCCTCTGGAGCTCAGACAGGCTGACTGATCAGCATTCTTTGCCCTTTCCAGTTGCCTTTGCAAAGGTGGTGGTAAGCTTCCTTTTTGAGCTGCTGCAGTCTGTTTGTAGACCCACAATGCTGTGTAGAGGGAGTTCCATGACTTTGACTCACCGGTCCTGAAGGAAACGTGATAAGTCCAAGTCAAACTGGTGAGTGGCTTGAAGAAGAACCTGCAGGTGATAATGTTCCCATGTATCTGCCACCATTGTCCTTCTAGATGGAAGTGGCCATGGATTTGGAAGGTGCTATCTCAAGGATCTTTGGTGAATTTCTGCAGTGCACCTTGTAGATCATCCACATTGCTACTACTGAGCGTTGATGGTGGAGGGAGTGGATGTTTGTGGGCCCAGTGCCTTTGTACTAGATAGCATCAAGCTTCTTGATTGTTGCATCTGCCCCATCAATGGGGAGTATTCTGTCACACTCCTGACTGGTGCCTTGTAGATGGTGGGAAGGTCCTGTGGGGTCATAAAGTGAGTTAATCGCTGCAGTATTTCTTGCCTATAGGAGAGAGTGGTAAATTGAGTTGAGGTTGTGAGTCAACCATGATTAGATTAGATTAGATTACATTACAGTGTGGAAACAGGCCCTTCGGCCCAACAAGTCCACACCGACCCGCCGAAGCGTAACCCACCCATACCCCTACATTTACCCCTTACCTAACACTATGGGCAATTTAGCATAGCCAATTCACCTGACCTGCACATCTTTGGATTGTGGGAGGAAACCCACGCAGACACAGGGAGAACATGCAAACTCCACACAGTCAGTTGCCTGAGGCAGGAATTGAACCCAGGTCTCTGGCGCTGTGAGGCAGCAGTGCTAACCACTGTGCCACCGTGCCGCCCTTGTATTAAATAACAGAGTTAGCTTACAAGGCTATATGATCTACTCCTGATCGCATATTTTTGTTTTCTTAAGTAAACAAACACCAATTTATATTTTCTTCGTTCCTATAACATATAACAACATACCAAAGTGCTGTCTAGATTTCTAGAGGCCATAAATTGGACTTCTTTTCATTTCACATTTGCCTGCCAATCCTTGTTTTTAAAGTTTGTGAGAAGATTTGTAGCTCGGGTGCTCGTTGCTGTGGTTCTGTTGCCGAGCTGGAAGTTTTTGTTGCAAACGTTTCGACCCCTGTCTAGGTGACATCCTCAGTGCTTGGGAGCCTCCTGTGAAGTGCTTCTGTGGTATTTCCTCCGGCATTTATAGTGGCCTGTCCCTGCCGCTTCCGGTTGTCAGTTTCAGCTGTCCGCTGTAGTGGCCGGTATATTGGGTCCAGGTCGATGTGTTTGTTGATGGACTTTGTGGATGAGTCCACAAACTCCATCAACAAACACATCGACCTGGACCCAATATACCGGCCACTACAGCGGACAGCTTAAACTGACAACCGGAAGCGGCAAGGACAGGCCACTATAAATGTCGGAGGAAACACCACAGAAGCGCTTCACAGGAGGCTCCCAAGCACTGAGGATGTCACCAAGACAGGGGACGAAACGTTTGCAACAAAAACTTCCAGCTCGGCGAACAGAACCACAGCAATCCTTGTTTTTCTTCATAGTTAACATTATAAAAACCTGCAATGTCTTTGAGTGTCATTAAAAGTTGAATGCTGTAGATTTTCCTTTGTGCTAGTGTAAGTGACACTGGAGCAGCTTCTCCTAGTGCCAGCCATGTTTCTCACCAGCCTTTACAATTTCCAGGTTGCAAGGAGATGATGAAGCATTCTTTCACCCAGAGAGTGGCAGGAGCATGAAACTCACAAAAAGACACTCTCACCACATTTAGTACATACCTGGATATCTATTTGAAGAATTGGGACTATAACTTGTTAGGTATACTAAGATGGGAAGAAGTGAGATAACTATTTGTCAATCAGCACAAATTGACTTTGTTTTGTTTTGCACATTCCCTAATATTCATTATTCCAAATCTCAATTAAGACTGATTTTGATTTAAAAACTCTAAAAATTGAATAAATAAACATTGGTAACGTGTGCTTTTTTTAAAAAAAAAGGTCGGCAACAATGCTTCAATCTAATTGTGGGCGGCACGGTGGCACAGTGGTTAGCACTGCTGCCTCACAGCGCCAGAGACCCGGGTTCAATTCCCGCATCAGGCGACTGACTGTGTGGAGTTTGCACGTTCTCCCTGTGTCTGTGTGGGTTTCCTCCAGGTGCTCTGGTTTCCTCCCACAGTCCAAAGATGTGTAGGTCAGGTGAATTGGCCATGCTAAATTGCCTGTAGTGTTAGGTAAGGGGTAAATGTAGGAGTATGGGTGGGTTGCGCTTTGGCGGCGCGGTGTGGACTTGTTGGGCCAAAGGGCCTGTTTCCACACTGTTTCCACACTGTAAGTAATCTAATCTAATGTGGAAAATGTAATTAACATGCTGGACCACATCTTCATTCTCTTTGAAAAACACACACTATTACTATTCATAGCTTATTTTTCAGCTAATTGGCAAGCATTGCAAATGCTCAATGGAGATACATAATTCAGCCTCAGATTGGTGTGTATTATAATAGTTTTCTTTATGGACTTACTGATTTCTTTGAGGAAATGACAATCTTGATTGATGAGGTAAGGGCTGTAGATGTCACATATAGAGGGACCTCGAATACCTGATGGACACAGACGGCGAGTATTTCGCTCGGTTAATTGAATTCCGGATAATTGAATGCCAGATAACATAGTTTAGCCGAGCATTGGGGACCTTGTGATCTTGTCGGATATTCTGATATTTGGGTAACTGAATCCTGGATAATCGAGGTTCCTATGTACATGGACTACAGTAAGGTGTTTGATATGGTTGCCCATGGTAGGCTGATGGAGAAAGTGAAGTCGCATGGGGTCCAGGGTGTACTAGCTAGATGAATAAATAACTGGCTGGGCAAGAGGAGATAGAGAGTAGTACTGGAACGCAGCATCTCAAAATGGAGAGCAGTGACCAGTGGTGTGCCATAGGGCTCTGTGCTGGAATCACTGTTGTTTGTGATAGATATAAATGATCTTGAGGAAGGTATAAGTGGTCTGATTAGCAAGTTTGCAGATGACACCAAGATTGGTGGAGTAGCAGAGAGTGAGGGGGACTGTCAGAGAATACAGTAGAATATAGATAAATTGGAGAGTTGGGTGGAGAAATGACAGATGGAGTTCAATCTGGGAGAGGTGATGCATTTTGGAAGATTCAATTTAAGAGGGAACTATACAGTAAATGGAAAAGTCCTGGGGAAAATATAGAGAGATCTGGTGTTCAGGCCCATTCTATCCTGAAGGTGACAACAGGGGTCAAGAAGGTATACGGCATGCTTTCCTTCATTGGACAGCTATTGAGTACATGTGTTGGCCGGTCATGTTACAGATGTATCGGACTTTGGTCTGGCCACGTTTGGAATACTGCGTACAGTTCTGGTCACCACATTCCCAAAAGGATGTGGATGCTTTGGAGAGGGTGCAGAGGAGGTTCAGGTATGGAGGTTGCCTGGTATGGAAGGCACTAGCTATGAATAGAGGTTGAGTAGATTAGGATTATTTTCATTAGATAGGCAGTGGTTGAGACAGGACCTGATTGAGGTCTACAAAATCATGAGAGGTATAGACAGGGTGGATAGCAAGAGACTTTTTCCCAGAGTGGAGGACTCAATTACTAGGGGTCACAAGTTCAAGGTGAGAGGGGAAAGGTTTTGGAGAGAAATTTGTGGAAAGTTCTTTATGCAAAGGGTGTTGGGTGCCTGGAACACATTGCCAGTGGAGGTGGTAGAGGCAGGCATGAGAGTGTCATTTAAAATGTATCTAGAGTGATACATGAATGGGTAGGGAGCACACGGATACAGATCCTTAGAAAATAGGTGTCAAATTTAGATACAGGATCTGGATCAGTGCAGGCTTGGAGGGCTAAAGAGCCTGTTCCTGTGCTGTAATTTTCTTTGTTCTTTGTTTTTTTTTTGAAGTACCAGCAGTCTGAACTGTATAATTTTTAAAAATCAGGTTTTTATTTTGGTTCATTTTGAGTTGATATACCCTTGCCTATTTGATAAATTGAACTTCATTAGAAAGCTGAATCAAGTATTGTGTTATCACCATTCACAGTTCTGCTTGCTTGTCCAGTTGCATGTGCTATACTTTGTGTTACATTACTCGTATAAAAAAAAAACACGGATGAAATAATTCCACAGAGGCCGGTATCCCATCAACAAGTCACCCTTTATTTACATGTGCATTGTACTTGAAACTCTGACAGTCCTGTTTATATCTGTCAACCAGGTTAACAGCCCAAATACCTTATATTCTATGAGTTATACCTGGCTGACCTCATTACAACTACTACAACTTGCATTTATAAAGTATGTTATCTCAACACTCAGGATGAAGCAAAATGCAGTGAATTATTTTGAATTTCAATCATCGATGTAGACAAATTCAGCAGCTATCTTGTTTATCTAAGGCCTAAGATGCAACAAATATACAAAATCTGGAATAAAAACATAAAGTGGTGAAAATACTTGGCAGATCTGATAGCTTCTCTGGAAAAAGAAACAGAGCTAACATTTCAAGTCGATGACCTTTCCTCAGAACGGATGTAACAACAACAAAACGTCATAGAGTCAAGCAGCACGAAACAAATCCGTTGGTCCAACTTGTCCAAGTTGATCAAGTTTCCCAAGCTAAACTAGTTCCACTTGCCTGCTTTTGACCCATATCCCTTTGAACCTTTCCTATTCATGTACCTATCCAAATGTTCTTTAAATGTTGTAACATACCTGCATTGTTTAGATGTTCCTTCCCCCATATGAATCACCCTCTGTGTGCAAAAGTTGCTCCTCAAATCTTTCTCCTCCCACCTTGAAAATATGCCGCCTAGTTTTGAACTCCCTCTCCCTAAAGAAAAGACTTTTGCTATTTATCTATGCCACTCAAGATTTCATAAACCTGTACAAGGTCACCCCTCAACCTCCTACAATCCAGAGAAAAAAATCCCAGCCTATCCAGCCTCTCATTATAACTAAAATCCTCCCGTCAATGGTAGCATCCTGATTAATCTTTTCTGAACCGTCTCCAATGTAACCATATTCTTCCTGTAGCAGAGTGCACAGGACTGCACACATACTCCAGAAGAGGCCTCACCAATGTCCTGTACAACCTTAATATGACTTCCCAATTGAAAGACAATCTAATTTTGATCCTTTATTTTGAAGAAAGAAAGATGGTCAGGACATATTTCAGAAAGGATTTTAACATTGAGGTTCTGGGGGAATCTCTGAGAATTATTAGATTTCTTGCTCTCTAATTATGGAGATAAATCTAAAATAAAATATTAGAAGTACTGGGCATGATGACTTCTGGTTAACTGTGCGTTCACTGCATCTCTAGGGAATTGGGACCGTCTGTATTAATGATAGTGTTTAAGATGGCTGGAAAGACTACCCCCAAAACTGGCCTGAGGAAATTTTAATGTTCTGCGGGCATCTATCATCAGATGCAGTGTGAAACAGATTGTTAGCTCACTATGAACACGTTCCACGTTACTGACCAAGACCAATTTATTTCGATTAGATATCAGCATTAAACAGAGATTTCAGAAAGTGGATTTCTGTTGTTAAAGTTTTACTGATATAACTGTACATCTGGTTATAACAATGGCTAGTTATACAGTGTACATGTAGAGAGAAGCTATTGTCCTGTCAGTCAAAATGAAATACAGCAAGTAGCAAACAGCAGATGAAAGATTATGAAACATGTTGTGCATCGTAGAGTAAGTGAGGTGGATGCAGTTAATTTACAGAGACTTAAGAGGACTGTAATCACACAGAGGTACTATGTCAATGCAGCTAGCTGATCTAATTTGTTTCATGAAGATGAATTCAATTATTTAAAAGTAGACTTTCTAGTGTAAGACATATAAGGTGATCAGCCATGGCAAATGCAAAAATAGCATAGTGTGCACATTATACTGTGAAACAGAAACTATAAGAAAGAAAAGCATCGTGTATTAGATTTAAAGCAGACCTACAAAAAACCATGTTTTGAAGCTGAATGCATCAAATCTCTCGTCATATTATATTCCATCTTCTTATCACATTCCCACCTTTATCCTGCTTGGTACAGAAACCACACACTTTTCCCTGAAAGACCTCCAGATTAATCACTAAAAAATGTACAAAAGAACTCTACTTATTAGTAGGTGGATGTCATGGCAATGGAAAGATCAGTATGTAACGCATCTGTCCAAATAATTACATTCTGCACTATAACACTGAATTATGTGTCACTCTATGAGTATTTCATCATTAAATATGATTTTTGTTTTTTCACAGCTATATCACATGAATACTGGAACAGATATCTTAGTTTCTCCTCAAAGGAACAAACATTTTTGCAACAAAATCAAGATAAGTTCACATTAAGTCTTTATCTGAACAGGGCAGGAACAAAGATCAAGGCCACCAAAGAGAACTTTCTGAATGAAATATTGTTACCATGCTGTTGTGTAAAGGTGACCTTGCTGAGTTTCAGCTATGGTAATGTGAGACTTAAGAAGAATATGAGAAGCAAATAACTAACACAAAGGCAGGCAAGGGTCACATCTAACATGTCCACTGGTGGTATGAATATGTAGCAGAATATTTTACAATAGAATGCTCAGAGTTGCATAAATTCCTAGATTCACTCCTCCAAGGAGTAACGTAGGGCAGAATCTTATCTGGCTTAAGGGAGTAGGTCAGGGGAGGGATTTGGGAAGGGGCTGGGGAGGGGGAGGTAGTGAGTCAATGATGGGGGTGGGGGAGAAGCGATTGCATCCTGGCATTTCAGGGGCCTGACTGAAATCCTGAAGAAGTCACACTGGACTTGAAATGCAAACTTTGCTTCTCTCTCCAAAACTGCTGCCAGACCTGTTGAGTTTCTCCAGCATTCAATTTGCTTCAGATTTCCAGCATTCACAGTATTTTACTTTTATACCTTAAGATCCTGGATGTAGAGCATGAGGTCCAGAGGACTTAACCTTTAGTTTCACTTGTTTTCTCAAGAGGATTATTAGGCCGATCTCTCCTTAGAGAGATAACTGGTGGTTTAACCTGAGGGTCACCATACCTCAGACAAGGGAAAAGGCTGAGAAGAAGGGACCTTCATAGTAGCCTCAGTTGCTCAGGGAATTTCAGCCATATTGTTGGTGTCATTCTGCATCACAAGCTAACTGTCCAGTTAACTGAGCTAACTAACTCCCAAAGTGACCACGATTGTTTTAAGTTCCTCCATCCCTTTTGCTCATTTTCCACTATCCTTGGAATGCATTTTGTATTTTTGCTGTGAAGACACAAACAAAATACTTGTTCAAAATCTCTGCCATTTCCTTGTTTCCCAATATTAATTTCTGAGTCTCAGAGTCAAACAGTCCAAGGTTTAATGTCTAACTTAACTACTGTTCT
The DNA here is from genome assembly GCF_037043375.1 of Chiloscyllium plagiosum. Classification (NCBI taxonomy): domain Eukaryota; kingdom Metazoa; phylum Chordata; class Chondrichthyes; order Orectolobiformes; family Hemiscylliidae; genus Chiloscyllium; species Chiloscyllium plagiosum. Next base: position 92,524,451 of record NW_028270139.1, on the reverse strand, counting down.
TTTTAATGATACTCGGACACTTTTGTTGTCTTTTCTTTTTTTAGCTTTTCACTCATATTCAATTTCTCCCTCTTTATTTTTAGCTTTGCCAGTTTCTAAAACATTCTCAAACATCTGAGCTACCAATAATCTTTGCAATATTGTCCATCTTTCAACTTGATAGCATTCTGAACATCTTTAGTACCAAAGGATGGTGCAATCTTCTCATTGAGTCTTTCTCTCCCAGTGGAAGGTATCTTTATTGAAAGTTATTAAATGACTCCTTAAATGCCCATCACTAATATCTGGTCAGCATGGACGGGTTGCAGTGAAGGGTCTGTTTCCATGCTGTACATCCCTGTGACTCTATGGTCTTACTTCTTAACTGATTTTCTCATTTCACCTTAATCAACTCTGTTTTTGTTTCCTTGTAATTGCTCTTAAGTTTCAAACTCTAGTTCAATGTTTGGGAGAAGATTTGTAGCGTGGGTGCTCGTTGTTGTGGTTCTGTTCGCCGAGCTGGGAATTTGTGTTGCTGACATTTTGTCCCCTGTCTAGGTGACATCCTCAGGCTTGGGTGCCTCCTGTGAAGCGCTTCTGTGATGTTTCCTCCGTCATTTATAGTGATTTGTACCTGCTGCTTCTGGTTGTCAGTTCCAGCTGTCCGCTGCAGTGGCCGGTATATTGGGTCCAGGTCGATGTGCTTATTGATTGAATCTGTGGATGAGTGCCATGCCTCTAGGAATTCCCTGGCTGTTCTCTGTTTGGCTTGTCCTATAATAGTAGTGTTGTCCCAGTCAAACTCATGTTGCTTGTCATCTGAGTGTGTGGCTACTAAGGAAAGCTGGTCATGTCGTTTCATGGCTAGTTGGTGTTCATGGATGCGGACCATTAGCTGTCTTCCTGTTTGTCCTATATAGTGTTTTGTGCAGTCCTTGCATGGGATTTTGTACACTACATTGGTTTTGCTCATGCTGGGTATCGGGTCCTTTGTCCTGGTGAGTTGTTGTCTGAGAGTGGCTGTTGGTTTGTGTGCTGTTATGAGTCCTAGTGGTCGCAGTAGTCTGGCTGTCAGTTCAGAAATGTTTTTGATGTATGGTAGTGTGGCTAGTTCTTTGGGTTGTGGCATATCCTCATTCCATTGTCTTTCCCTTAGGCATCTGTTGATGAAATTGCGGGGGTATCCTTTTTTGGCGAATACATTGTATAGGTGTTCTTCTTCCTCTTTTTGCAGTTCTGGTGTACTGCAGTGTGTTGTGGCCCTTTTGAACAGTGTCTTGATGCAACTTCTTTTGTGTGTGTTGGAGTGGTTGCTTTCATAGTTTAGGACTTGGTCTGTGTCTGTGGCTTTCCTGAATACCTTTGTGGTGAATTCTCCGTTCGCTGTTCTCTGTACCATCACGTCTAGGAATGGGAGTTGGTTGTCCTTTTCTTCCTCTCTAGTGAATCGGATTCCTGTGAGTGTGACGTTGATGATCCGGTGTGTGTTCTCTATTTCTGTGTTTTTAATGATTACAAAGGTATCATCTACATATCTGACCCAGAGTTTGGATTGAATTTGCGGTAAGACTGTTTGTTCTAACCTTTGCATTACCGCTTCTGCTATGAGTCCAGAGATGGGTGAGCCCATGGGTGTGCCGTTGATTTGTTCATATATTTGGTTGTTGAATGTGAAGTGTGTTGTGAGGCACAGGTACAGTAGTTTGAGTATGCAGTCTTTGTTGATAGGTTCCCCGTCTTGTTGTCTGTTCTGTATGTCCAGCAGGTTGGCTATTGTTTCTCTGGCTAGGGTTTTGTCGATAGAGGTGAACACTAAAGCACACAACAGCACACAAACCAACAGCCACTCTCAGACAACAACTCACCAGGATGAAGGACCCAATACCCAGCATGAGCAAAACCAATGTAGTGTACAAAATCCCATGCAAGGACTGCACAAAACACTACATAGGAAAAACAGGAAGACAGCTAACAGTCTGCATCCATGAACACCACCTAGCCACGAAACGACACGACCAGCTATCCTTAGTAGCCACACACTCAGATGACAAGCAACATGCGTTCGACTGGGACAACGCGACTATTATAGGACAAGCCAAACAGAGAACAGCCAGGGAATTCCTCGAGGCATGGCACTCATCCACAGATTCAATCAATAAGCACATCGACCTGGACCCAATATACCGACCACTGCAACGGACAGCTGGAACTGACAACCGGAAGCGGCAGATTCAAACCAGTATAAATGATGGAGGAAACACCACAGAAGCGCTTCACAGGAGGCTCCCAAGCACTGAGGATGTCACCTAGACAAAGGACGAAACGTCTGCAACACAAATTCCCAGCTTGGCGAACAGAACCATTTCAGACTCTTGTATCAGCCTCACATTTCCCCTACCCCCAAAGTGAATGTGAAATTCCATCATGTTATGATCAGTCCTCCCAAGAGAATCCTGTACTGTTAATTGCCATAGATTAATTATATCTCATCACACATTGCCAGACCGAAAATAACCTGTTCTCCAATTAGTTCCAAAATGTATTTTTCAAAATTACTGCTATAAGGATAACTTTACCAAACTGATTTCTTTATCATTATATGAAGATTAAAGTCTCCCATGATTTTTGCAGTGAAATTCTTAGAAACCCCTCACTTCTTGACTTGTACTCAGTGTCACAATTGTTATTGAACCTCCAAATTATTACCTTTGCTATTTCTTATCTCATTCTGATACCAACTTATAAATCAAAAATAAGGGATGTAGTGGCCATGCCATTGGGTGAGAGAAGCACACTAATATTCTTGAAACATGTTTAAATCCCTCAACAGCAGCCAGTGGAATTTAAGTTGAATCAATAAATGTGTGATGTAAAGCTAATCCCAATAATGGTGACCACGGTACCCATCAGTGATTGTTACCCTTTTGAAAAAGAAATCTACCATCTTCACATGGCCTGGCAAACACGTGACTCCAGACCCACAGTAATATGATTCAGGGAATCAGTTTAGCTCAGTTGACTGGGTTGTTGGTTTCTAGAGCAGCGTGATGCCAACAGCATGGGTTCAATTCCTGTCATCGACTCCATTTGTGGGAAATACACCCAACTCCAGGTCCTCGAGAACCATGTTAGGGGAATGGAGCTGGAGCTGGATGAACTTTGGATCATTTGGGAGGCAGAGGGGCTTATTGAGAGGACTTACAAGGAGGTAGGTAGTTACTCCACAGCCACTTGAAGAAAGTAGATAGGTTATTGTCAGGGGTAGGAAAGGGAACTGGCAGGCAGTGCAGGGAGCTTCTGTGGTGGTTCTCCTCAACAACAAGTATACTATTGGGGGGATGTCTTGCCAGGAGTAAACAATGGGGCACTGGTCTCTGGCACAGAAGGGAAAGGGGAAGAGAAGCAGAGCTTTAGTCATTGGGGACTCTATAGTTAAGGGGACAGATAGGAGGTTTTGTGGGAATGAGAGAGACTCATGATTGGCTTGTTGCCTTCCAGATACCACGGTTCATGATGTCTCGGATTGTGTTTTCAGGATCCTTGGGAGCAGCCCCAAGTCATGGTCCACATAGGTTCCAATGACATGGGTAATAAGAAAGGTGGGGATTTAAGGCAGAAATTCAGGGAGCTGGGGTAGAAGCTTAGAACTGGAACAAACAGAGTTGTTATCTCTGGTTTGTTGCCTGTGCCACGTGCTAGTGAAGCGAGGAACAGGGAGGGAGCAGAGCTGAACACGTAGTTGCAGGGATAGTGCAGGAGGGAGGGTTTTGGATTCCTGGATAATTGGGCTCTTTCTGGGGAAGGTGGGACCTCTACAACGAGAATGGTCTTCACCTGAACCAGAGGGGTACCAATATCCTGGGGGGCGAAATTTGCTAATGCTCTTTGGGGGGTTTAAACAAATGCAGCAGGGGGATGGGAACCGGAATTGTCATTCCAGTGTACAGGAGAATTTGCAGAATGGGTTGGTACCTGGGATTTCGATATTGTGGCCATTTCATAGACATGGCTAGAGGAGGGACAGGAATGGTTGTTGAAGATTCCAGGATTTAGATGTTTCAATTAAGTGGGGGAGGGAGGGGCGGGGGGGGGGGGGGGGGGCGGAAGGTAATGTGGGATGGTGGTGTGGCATTGTTAATCAAGGGTAGTATTACAGCAGCAAAGATAACGTTTAAGAACTCATCCACTGAGGCAGTTTGGTCTGAGATTATAAACAGGAAGGGAGAGATCACCCTGTTAGGAGTTTTCCTTAGGACTCTGAATTGTTCCAGGGATGTAGTGGAAAGGATAGCAAAGGTGACTCTCAATAGTAGTGAGAGTAACAGGGTAGTTTTATGGGGGACTTTAATCTCCCCAATATTCACTGGGTATACTATAGTTCAAGTAGTTTAGATGAGTCAGTTTTTGTTCAATGGTGTGCCGGAGGGTTTTCTGACACAGTATGTAGACAGGCCAACAAGGAGCGATGCCATATTGGATTTGGTACTGGGGAATGAACCCGGCCAGGTGTTAGATTTGGAGGTAGGTGAGCACTTTGGCGATAGTGATCACAATTCGTTTTTTGTTCACAATTGCAATGGGCAGCGATAGGTATATACCACAGGGAAAGAGTGATAAATGGGGGAAAGGCAATTATGATGCGATTAGGCAAGATTTAGGATGCATAGAATGGGGAAGGAAACTGCAGAGGATGGACAAAGTTGAAATGTGGAGCTCATTCAAGGAACAAATACTGCGGGTCCTTGATAAGTATATCCCTATCAGGCAGGGAGGAAGTTGTTGAGTGAGGGAGCTATGATTTACTAAAGAAGTTGATGCTTCTGTCAAGAGGAAGAAGATGGCATATGCGAGGATGAGGCGAGAAGGCTCTGTTAGGGGGCTTGAGTGTTAAAAGTTAGCCAGAAAATATCTAAAGAGAGGGATAAGAAGAGCCAGGAGGGGACATGAGAAGTTGTTGGTGGATAGAATCAAGGAAAACCCTAAGGCCTTCTATAGGTATATCAGGAATAAAAGAATGATTAGAGTAAGATCAGGGCCAATCAAGGATAGTGGTGGAAAGTTGTGTGTGGAATCTAAAGACATAGGGGAAGCGCTTAATGAATACTTTTCGTCAGTATTCATATCGGAAAAGGGTAACATTAGTGAGAATACAGAGATCCTGGCTACAAGGTTAGATGGGATTGCAGTGACAAAGAGGAGGTTTTAGCAATTTTGGAAGATCCGAAAATAGATCAGACCCCTTAGCCGGTTGGGATTTATCCTCGGATTCTCTGGGAAGCCAGGGAGGTGATTGCAGAGCCTTTGGCTTCGATCTTTATGTCATCATTGTCGGCAGGAGTAGTGCCAGAAAACTGGAGGAGAACAAATGTTGTTCCCTTGTTTAAGAAGGGGAGTCAGGACAAGCCTGGTAACTATAGGCCCGTGAGCCTTACTTTGGTTGTGGGTAAGGTATTGGAAAAGGTTATAAGTGATAGGATTTATAATCATCTGGAAAGGAATAATTTGCTTGGGGATAGTCAACATGGTTTTGTGAAGGGTAGGTCGTGCCTAACTAACCTTATTGAGTTCTTTGAGAAGATGACAAAACAGGTGGATGAAGGTAGAGCGTGTGATATGGTGTATATGGACTTCAGTAAGATGTTTGATAAGGATCCACACGGTAGGCTATTGCACAAAATACAGACTTTCGGGATTGAAGGTGATTTAGCAGTTTGGATCAGAAATTGGCTACATGAAAGAGGACAGAGGGGTGGTGGTTGATAGGAAATGTTCATCATGGAGCTCAGTTACAATGGTATGCTGCAAGGATTTATTTTGGGGCCACTGCTGTTTGTAATTTTTATAAATGATCTGGATGTGGGTGTAGGAGGATGGGTTAGTAAATTTGCAGATGATACTAAGGTGGGCAGAGTTGTGGGTAGTGCTGAAGGATGTTGTGGGTTACAGAGGGACATAGATAAGATGCAGAACTTGGCTGAAAAGTGGCAAACGGAGTTTAATGTGGAAAATGTGATGTAATTCACTTTGAAAGAAATAACAGCAATGCAGAGTACTGGGCTAATAGTAAAATTCTTGGCAGTGTAGATGAACAGAAAGATCTTGGTATCCAGGTGCACAAATCCCTGAAGGTTGCCACCCAGGTTGATAGGGTTGTTAGGAAGGCATGTGGTGTGTTGGCATTTATTGGTCGGGGGATTGAGTTTTGGAGCCATGAGGTCATGCTTCAGCTACACAAGACACTGGTAAGGCCGCACCTGGAGTATTGTGTGCAGTTCTCTCACTGCATTATAGGAAGTATGTGGAAGTTTTGGAAAGGGTTCAGAGATGACTTACTAGGATTTTGCCTGGTATGGAAGGAAGGTCTTACGAGGAAAGGTTGAGGGAGCTGAGGCAGTTTTCGTTGGAGAAAAGAAGGTTGAGAGTTTACTTAACTGAGACGTACAAGATAATCAGAGGGTTAGATAGGGTGGACAGGGAGACCCTATTTCCTCGGATGGTGAAGCTTAACATGAGGGGACATAGTTGTAAATTGAGGGGTGATAGATTTAAGACAGATATAAGGGGTAGTTTCTTTACTCAGAGAGTAGTAGGCGCATGGAATGGCCTGCCTGCAACATTAGTAGACTCACCGGCATTAAGGGCATTTAAATGGGCATTGGACATGAATATGGATAATAATGGAATGCTATAGGTTAGATGGGCATCACATTATTTTCACAGGTCAACGCAACATTGAGGGCCAAAGGGCCTGTACTGTGCTGTAGTTTTCTATATTCTATGTTCACTGGTTTGAGGTTACCATGCAGGACTCTCCTTCTCAACCTAATCCACCGCCTGAGGTCTGGTGGCCCTCAGGTTAAATCACCAGCAGTCGCTTCTCTTTCTAATGTTCATGGTCTGCTAAGACTATAGCGACACAAGAAAAAAATACAATTTACCATTAACGAGGCTCTGAAAGGCCTAGTGAGGGAATTAGGGATGAGCATCATTGGACAAGGTTGAGAAGCAGAATCCTTCATTGTAACCTCAAGCAGGTGAACAAAGAACATAGAACACTACAGCGCAGAACAGGCCCTTCGACCCTCGATGTTGCGCTGACCTGTGAAAATAATCTGATACCCATCTAACCTACACCGTTCCATTATTATCCATATATATGTCTAATGTCCATTTAAATGCCCTTAACATTGGCAAGTCTACTACTGTTGCAGGCTGGCCTTGCCATTGATACTCACTTTCCATTAAAGAATAACAAATTATTGTGGAATGAAAGGGCAATGGGAAGTGAGAAGAATTGGATACAAGCGTAGTGGATCTTGACTGGTTTCAGTGCTGCAGCTTGCCATGGTCACTTCAGTAACGGTGAGCACCATCTCATCCAGGGCTTTAAGGACATGCAGGTGTGATAGATTATGTGACAGATTACGTGTTTTTGAATCTGATATAATCTTGTTTGCAAGAGAGAGGGGGAAAGGCGGAGTGTATTGCTTTTGGATGATATGGTTGTTATGGTTGAATATTGACCAGCAGGTGGAAGCTGTAAGTTGTGAGTTTGAGGCTTTCAGCAATGAGAAGTATGTGGATGAGATGAAGCTTTGCATGTTAGATGTCAGTCTCTCTTGATACAGATTTTTAAGTTGGTGTCTGAATGGGATGCAGGAATTCAGCAAGGTTTTGAACTAATGGAGCAGTTAATGGGCTATGGGATTAAAGATGTATTCACATGTGTGAGGTCATTGAAGTCCTCGAGGTCCTTGAGATAATACTTTGGCAGCTGCCATGGGTATTTGGTCCAATCCCCTTTGCAATGTCAATATGGAGTGCCTCCTAACTCCTTGTGCATGGAGGACACTACCCTTCATCACATCTCCCATGCCAAGGTCTGCAGAGCAGTATCTGAGAACAGTGGAGAATGTTTTCTCCCCTGTGGCGCCAAAGTCACTCTTCTTGAGGATAAACATTCTTCTTCACCCACTTCTGCCACAACAGTGTCAATGTTGGCTTTTGTTGCAGCTATATAAGACATTGGTTAGGCCACTTTTGGAATATTGTGTTCAATTCTGGTCTCCCTCCTATTGGAAGGATGTTGTGAAACTTGAAAGGGTCAGAAAAAAATTTACAAGCATGTTGCCAGGTTTGGAGGATTTGAGCTATAGGGAGAGGTTGAATAGAATGGGGCTGTTTTCCCTGGAGCGTCAGAGGCTGAGGGGGTGACCTTACAGAGGTTTATAAAATCATGCGGGACATGGACAGGATAAATAGACAAGGTATTTACTTGGGGTGGGAAGTCCAGAACTAGAGGGCGTAAGTTTAGGGTGACAGGGGAAAAATTTGAACAGGTCCTAAGGGGCAATTTTTTTCACACAGAGGGTAGTGCGTGTATGGAATGAGCTGCCAGATGAAGTGGTGGAGGAGGAATACAATTACAGCATTTAAAAGGCATCTGGATGAGTATATGAATAGAAAGAATTTAGAGGGATATGGGCTAAGTGCGAGAAAATGGGACGAGATTAGATTAGGATATCTGGTCGGCATGGACGAGTTCGACCGAAGGGTCTGTTTCCGTACTGTAAATCTCTATGACTCCATGACTTAGTTTCTGTTGCTCCACTAAGAAAAATAGCTAGTCCAGTTGTGATTAAACGAGAATGCCAACCCCCCAGCTGATTGCCTTGGAATAAAAGTAATGCTGCGATCACAAGGCTGTACTGTTTATAAAGGTAAGCTGTTGGAGAAGCTTACCTGTGTTGCGTGATCTTGGCATTTATGTGAGGTGGAGGCTCATTAATCTGCCCAGATATAGAGATGGTTCTTTAAAGACTAAATGAGTAAACAAATTTCTAATTATGGGTAATATGAAGGTATTTTCTTTCACAACAACCTGAAGCCTGTGCAGCTGTATATTTTTATATTTAAAGTTAATGGACTGTGATCATTTGACGTCTCCATTCACATTGTCAGGTGCAGAGCATAGTGAGTATCACTGAGCAAATGGACTTGTGCCTGAATATTCTTCATAAATTATCATTCCACCTTTATGCAGTTCTGATCAGACAAAGCTGGAAGTCTGTATCAAAGGTAACAGTTGAAACAATGCAGGAAGAATCTGTCTCATTTACATTCCATCACTGCCAACAGATCAGGTACTCATGCTACTAGTGTTCCATTTAGCTTTAGTGTCTTTATTTCAAAGATACACTTGAATGGAAAGGAGTTCAGTGTAAGATCACGAGGTCTCACCATTGCTCTCTACATAATAACAAGATTTTTATACTCCATCCCTGTTGTAATAAAGGACAAAGTTTCACTAACCTTCTAAATTACTTAGAGTCATAGAGATGTACAGAACAGAAACAAAGCCTTTGGTCCAACTTGTCTATGCCAACCAGATATCCTAATCTCATCTAGTCCCATTTGCCAGCACTTGGCTGTTCACCCTATCCATGCCCCCTATGATTTTATAAACTGCTATAAGGTCACCGCTCAGCCTCCGATGCTCCAGGGAAAACAGCCTCAGTCTATTCATCCCCTCCCTATAGCTCAAACCCTCCAACTCTGGCAATATCCTTGTAATTTTTTTTCTGAACCCTCATGCTTATCTTTTTGCGATTTATGTATGAGGACATTCAGACCTGCGGTCAGCAAGCTCTATCATTTTAAATAATATGCTGCTTTAATTTTTTTCTCACATGGATAGCTTCACATTTTCTCAGAGTTCACTCCAGTTCCAAATTTTGCTGATCAGTTAACAATTTGCAGAACATTTGTGTGTTAAAAACTTAGTTAGCTTGTATCCTTATAAAGTTTGCCTATAATGGACTCTCAATATTATATCCTCTTCTGAGGTGTGCAGCCATTTATCAGTACACACAAGTACTTAGCCCTGGCTGTACTTGGCAACTATTTAAATGACCAAGCAGTGTGATATTTGCATGCTGTCTATATTAAGCGTAATGGGAATGGACTAATTTGTAGCTTTAGGGTACAGGAGCTGGAGTGTAGGGAGGTTAGGAACATGGCATCAATTTCAAAGGAGGGTGCCTGTAAACAGGAAAGTGGCTTGAAGTGTGTATACATCAATGCAAGAAGTATACGAAATAAGGTAGGTGAACTTGCAGCGTGGGTTGGTACCTGGGACTTCGATGTTGTGGCTATTACGGAGACATGGGTAGAACAGGGACAGGATTGGCTGTTGCAGGTCCCAGGGTTTAAATGTTTTAGTAGGGTCAGAGGTAGGGGTAAAAGAGGGGGAGGTGTGGCATTGCTTGTCAAAGATAGAATTACAGCTGTGGAAAGGACGATGGATGAAGACTCGCCATCTGAGGTAGTTTGGGCTGAGGTTAGGAATAGAAAAGGTGAGCTCACCCTGTTAGGAGTTTTTTACAGGCCTCCTAATAGTCCTAGAAACATAGAAGAAAGGATTGCGAGGATGATTCAAGAGAAGAGTGAAAGTAATAGGGTGGTTGTTATGGGGGACTTTAACTTTCCTGATATTGATTGGGAAAGCTATAGCTCAAGTTCGTTAGATGGGTCAGTGTTTGTCCAATGTGTGCAGGAGGGTTTCCTGACACAATATGTAGATAGGCCAACAAGAGGTGAGGCCATACTGGATTTGGTTCTGGGTAACGAACCAGGCCAGGTGTTAGAATTAGAGGTAGGTGAGCACTTTGGGGACAGTGACCACAATTCGGTGACTTTTACTCTAGTGATGGAGAGGGATAAGTGTGCACTACAGGGCAAGAGTTATAGCTGGGGGCAGGGAAATTATGATGCGGTGAGGCATGACTTAGGATGTGTGGCTTGGAAAAGTAAGCTTCAAGGCAAGGGCGTAATTGATATGTGGAGCTTGTTCAAGGAGCCAACTATTGAGTGTCCTTGATAAGTATGTACCTGTCAGGCAGGGAGGAAAGGGTCGTGTGAGGGAGCCATGGTTTAATAAGGAATTGGAATCCCTTGTTAAATGGAAGTCGGCGGCCTATGTAAAGATGAGGCGTGAAGGTTCAATTGGGGCGATTGAGAGTTATAAGGTAGCCAGGAAGGACCTGAAGAGAGAGCTAAGTGCAGTAAGGAGGGGACATGAAAGGTCCTTAGTTGGTAGGATTAGGGAAAACCCTAAGGCTTTCTATAGGTATGTCAGGAATAAAAGAATGACTAGAGTAGGAATAGGTCCAGTCAAGGATAGTAGTGGGAAGTTGCGTGTGGAGGTTGAAGAGATTGGGGAGACACTGAATGAATACTTTTCGTCAGTATTCACTCAGGAACAGGACATTGTTGTCGATGTGAATACTGAGTCACAATTAAGTAGAATGGATGGCTTTGAGGTATGTAGAGAAGAGGTGTTGGAAATTCTGGAAAGGGTGAAAATAGATAAGTCCCCTGGGCCTGATGGCATTTATCCTAGGATTCTCTGGGAAGCAAGGGAGGAGATTGCAGAGCCATTGGCCTTGATTTTTATGTCCTCGTTGTCTACAGGAGTAGTGCCAGAAGATTGGAGGCTAGCAAATGTGGTTCCCTTGTTCAAGAAGGGGAGTAGGGATAACCCTAGTAACTATAGGCCGGTGAGTCTCACTTCTGTTGTGGGCAAAATCTTAGAGAGAATTGTAAGGGATAGGATTTATGAACATCTGGATAGGAATAATGTGATCAAGGATAGTCAGCATGGTTTTGTGAAGGGCAGGTCGTGCCTCACAAACCTTATTGAATTCTTTGAGAAGGTGACTAAGGAGGTGGACGAGGGGAAAGCGGTAGATGTGGTGTATATGGATTTTAGTAAGGCGTTTGATAAGGTTCCCCATGGTAGACTACTGCAAAAAATACGGAGGTATGGCATTGAGGGTGAGTTGGAGGTTTGGATTAGGAGTTGGCTGGCTGGAAGAAGACAGAGGGTAGTAGTTGATGGTAAAGGTTCATCTTGGAGTGCCGTCACTAGCGGTGTTCCGCAAGGATCTGTTTTGGGACCATTGCTGTTTGTCATTTTTATAAATGACCTGGAGGAGGGGTTAGAAGGTTGGGTGAGCAAGTTTGCGGATGATACGAAAGTCAGAGGAGTTGTAGACAGTGAGGAAGGATGTGGCAGGTTACAGCGGGATATAGATAAGCTGCAGAGCTGGGCAGAAAGGTGGCAAATGGAGTTCAATGTAGCTAAGTGTGAGGTGATTCACTTTGGTAAGAGTAACAAAAAGATGGGGTACTGGGCTAATGGTTGGATACTTGGTAGTGTGGATGAGCAGAGGGATCTTGGTGTCCATGTACACAAATCTTTGAAAGTTGCCACCCAGGTAAATAGTGCGGTGAAGAAGGCATATGGCGTACTGGCTTTTATTGGTAGAGGAATTGAGTTCCGGAGTACTGAGGTCATGTTGCAGTTGTATAAGACTCTGGTGCAGCCGCATCTGGAGTATTGTATGCAGTTTTGGTCGCCATACTATAGGAAGGATGTGGAGGCACTGGAACGGGTGCAGAGGAGGTTTACCAGGATGTTGCCTGGTATGGTAGGAAGATCGTATGAGGAAAGGCTGAGGCACTTGGGGTTGTTTTCATTGGACAAAAGAAGGTTTAGGGGTGACTTGATAGAGGTGTACAAGACGATTAGGGGTTTAGATAGGGTCGACAGTGAGAATCTTTTTCCACGTATGGAGTCAGCTATTACAAGGGGGCATAGCTTTAAATTAAGGGGGGGGGGGTAGGTATAGGACAGATGTTAGGGGTAGGTTCTTTACTCAGCGAGTCATGAGTTCATGGAATGCCCTGCCAGTAGCAGTGGTGGACTCTCCCTCATTATGGGCATTTAAGCGGGCATTGGATAGGCATATGGAGGATAGTGGGTTAGTGTAGGTTAGGTGGGCTTGGATCGGCGCAACATCGAGGGCCGAAGGGCCTGTACTGCACTGTATTCTTCTATGTTCTATGTTCTATTTGATTGCCCATCTCACACCTTATGCATCTTTTTGTGTTTTACCCGATTGCGTGATCTTGGCATTTATGTGAGGTGGAGGCTCATTAATCTGCCCAGATACAGAGATGGTTCTTTAAAGGCTAAATGAGTAAACAAATTTTTAATTATGGATAATATGAAGGTATTTTCTTTCACAACAACCTGAAGCCTATGCAGCTGTATATTTTTATATTTAAAGTTAATGGACTGTGATCATTTGACGTCAATGTTTTGTCTTCATTCCCACAGGCAACAAAATTTGACTTGCAGATTACTGTTCCAATTCACTGATACTTAACCTCAAGCTTGTGGTAATTCTTAATCCTTTTTTTAAAAAATTTCTATCACTGAATGAGGTTAAATGAATTGAAATGAGGTTGCTGGAGACTGTGCCAGAGTTTCTTCTGGCAGTGGAAGTAACATGAGAAATTAATTGAAGCTTAAATTCATAATTTGTGACATAATGTGAACTCTGTTTACACATAGAGTTTACACACACACTTTTATTTCTGCCTTTGTTCCCCACACAAACCACTTTTCCATCTTTCCTTCCTTTTCTCCTGAAATATAAATCATATTCAAAATAGTTACACAAGTCATAGTGAATCCCCAGCTCCTAATATCAAAGGAGATTTTTTTTTGTGCAAGGAAGTGTGTGCATGGGTGAGAATTGGATTAGTATACTCAGATGGTATTTACAATCTAAGTTCATGACAAAGGGTGGCCACATCAATGCGGCATTGCATCTGCATACTTGACTCAAGGAACCATCCCAAAATCAAAGCTTAGGAAAATATTGAGGGACAAACAAACAATTGATTACATGGTTATAAGTATTTGGAGTGTCCAGCACCACCCCATCCCACCAAGGGCATGTATCAGACAATTTAGCGAGAGACCCATTGCCTCCAATCAGAGGACTTTGCAGTCTATAAGTTCAATGATGAGTAAGTTGGGAGTTCACTCTTGAACCTGTCCCAGCAAAGCAACGATACAGATTTATTCACCATGAGAGGGGTTTTAGGAGAGTACCATGCATAATGCATGCAGCAGGGTGAGCAAGAACAGAAGAATAGAGTTTTTGGCAGAGGAACAGAAACTAGATGCTTGAAAGATCAAATGCAATTAAGTCTCGGTTGATGATAACATAGATTTGGAAAATAAGGCATTGGGGCAATTGTTGAATGTGCTTATTTGTTTCCAGCAAAAGGCATCGAGATGGAGAACGCCACAACTCAAACTTGTAGTTATTTGAAATACAGGTTAGAAACTCTGTAATTCATGCTAGAACATGTGACCAGCAACAATGTAAATGACAGAAACTCAACATTCCTCAGAGTGACAACTCTGACTTAGAAAAATTCCAGCATGGGCAAGATAGTGGACATGCACGGTTGTGGGTATCAGGAAAGGACTAAAAATTCTCGTTTCATTTACTCTTGAAAAAAAGAAATTGAGCAAAGGTCTAATTGGGTCTTTAAAACTATTAAAGATTTCGGATACAGAGAGACTGTTTCCTTTTGTGGGCAAAAACATATCTAGAGGCCATCAAGATAAGATTATAACGTGTAGTAAGAATATAGAATTTAAGCATCATTAGTCAGAGTAAACCTGTCTTGTTCCAAATGTAAACAAGGCTGATAGTCATCTGTCAGTCAGCATGAATGGGTGCATTCTTCTTGGCAATGCCTCTATCAATCAGGGTCCATTTGCCAACCAAATAGCACTCTTGTCTCATGGAGTTTGAATGCTGGTTTAACTCTTGTATTGGCATTCTTGCGAAATGTCCTGATAAATGCAAAATGATAAAACTTTGACAAAATGTGTCTTTTTTCAGCAACGCTTATATTTCAACATGACAAGTGAAACCATCACTGACATAATGACAACAATTTTCAATTTATTAAGAATTCCAGGACAGATTATTTATGAAAATGGACTGCATTTCACTGAAGAAGGGCTTATGCCCGAAACGTCGATTCTCCTGTTCCCTGGATGCTGCCTGACCTGCTGCGCTTTTCCAGCAACACATTTCCAGCTCTGCATTTCACTAGCAAGACATGTTCTCTAAACAGTATGTCCATATCACTTTATCTCCCGATGATCCATGCTCAGTCTAACAGAGCATTTCGTAGTTACCAACAAATCAATATCATCAATAAGTTTCACATGGGCAAGAAGAAGAGATCCCATCTCGAGTGAGACAAATCCTCAGTGAATGTATAATTCAGAGAATTTGGCAGCAGCAAAGGGATTTGGTGCAGAAGGAAAGAGGTGCTTTATGCTTGCTTTTTTTTGGCTCATAGCTTGTCAGATTTTTTTTAGGAAAGGATAAATTGAAGCTCAGGATCAGGGGCCCAAAGCAAAAGAGTGACATCACAGGTAAGCTGTAGGTTCATTGGCTGGTGACAGCTACTATTTTGACTATCTATTGTCAGTTACTTCCAATTTGAAGGTTAATAAGAGAAATATTTACAGGCTAAAAACTGAAACAACAGTAGGAATATTTTTTTAAAAATCAAGTCTGAAATAAATAAAACAGAGAAGCCAGCCAGGCAGTGTGTTATAACTGTATGGTGTGGGAGCTGGTGGACGCTATTAGAGTTCATAATGACTATATCTGTGGTAAATGTTGGTTGCTTGGGGAATTCTGGTTCAGAGTTGATATGCTAGAGTCTGAGTTTCAAACACTGTGACTGACTGACTGACTTGGACTCTGTATTTTGGGAGGTAGTCATGTCCCTTAGATTAACTACTTTGAATTTAGTCAGAATATTGCAAATACCTGTAAGGCTGGTAGAAGGATCCAGAAGGTAGTGCTGAAGGAGCCTCAGCCCTTTAGCTTGTCTGATGGGTTTTAAATTCTTGCTCCCCATTTGGATGAGAGCAGGGGCTCCAAGGAGGATGAGCAAACTGACCATAACACTTTGGTACAGGGACCCATTAAAGAGGGGTGTACTTGTAATCGAGCAGAGTATAGTCAGGGGAAGAGACACTATTCTCTGTGACCAGGATTGAGAGTTGTGAAGGCTGTGTTGGTTGCCCAGTGCCCAGGTTTAGGACGTCTCATCTGGGCTGCGGAGGAACTGTAGGGGAAAGATCTGTTTATCGTAGTCCACATAGGTACAAATGATATAGGTAGAAAGAGGAAAGAGGTTCTGCTGAGAGAATATGAGCAGTTAGGACTAAATTGTAAAGAGAACCAAAAAGGTAATAATCTCTGAATTCTTACTTGAGCCTTGGGCACAAGCTTAAAGGGGTAAGGCATTTTTCGAGGATTAATGTGGGAGAAATAGGTTTGAATTAATTGGATATTAGCATAAGTATGAGGGAAGGATGGAGCTGTTCAATGGGATGGGCTCCGCCTGAATTACACTGGGACCAGAGTCTTGGTGAATCACATAACTAGCGCTGTGAATAGGGGGGTGCATGGAAAATTACAAAATAAGTTAAAGGGGGAGAGGGCTAGGCAGAGGTTAAAGTTTCTAGAAAAAGTAAGAGAGCACTGAAAGGGCCAGGAATCTAACTTCAGGCACAGCAGATAGTGGGTCCATTATGAGAAGTTAATGCAGGACTGAGGGTATTGTACTTAAATGCACAAAATATATGAAACAATGTAAATGAGCTTGTAGTGCAGATTGAAATGACAGATAACGATGCTGTGGGTATCACAGAGCCATAGCTGCAGGGGATCAGGGCTGGGACGAAATATTCAAGGAAACATGACCTAACAATAGGGTAGATAGACGGGCAGAAAGGACGGGGTTGTCTTGTTAGAAAGAAGCAAAGTTAAATTGATAGCAAGAAGTGGGATAGAGTTGGAAGGTGCATAATCTGTGGAGATAGAGTTGAGGAACTGTAAAGGAGAAAAGACCCTGATGGGAGTTGTGTACAGGCCTTCTAGCAGTGGTCAGGATGTGAGGAAGAAAAATCAATCAGGAGATAGAAAAAGCATGTAGGAAAGGCACTATTCCAATAAACATGGAGGACTTCAAATTGCAAGAGAGCTGGGAAAGTAAGGTTGCTAATGAATCCCAAAAGAAGGCACACGCGGAATATCTGAGTGATGTGTTTGTTGGAGCAGCTGTGGTAGAGCCCATGAGGGAACAGGCAATTCTTAGTTTGGTGATGTGTAATGAGGCAGACTTGATTAAGGGTATTAAAGTGATGGAATCCTTAGGGGCCAGTAATCATTATATGATAGAATTCACCCTGCAGTTTGAGAGGGTGGAAGCTGGAATCAGATGTAATTGTATTATAATTGAGTAAAGGAAACTACAAAAATAACTACAAAGAGCTGGCCAGACTTGATTGAAAGGGGAGCCTAACAGGGGAGGCAGTGGAGCAGCAATGGCAGACACAGCAGAAATTTATCCCAAGGAAGAAGAAACATTCTAAGGGAAGGATGAGGCAACCAGAGCTGACAAAGCAAGTCAAGGACAGCATAAAAGAAGAAGGAAAGGTGTATAATGTGGGGAAAATTAGTGGGAAGTCAGAAGATTGGGAAGTCTTTAAAAACCAGCAGTGGAAACTAAAACAGCAATAAAAGGAGGGAGAAGTTGAAATATGAGAGTAAGTTAGTTAGTAATATAAAAGAGGATTGCAAGAGTTTTTTTAGATTTCTAAAAGGTACAAGAGAGGCAACAGTGGACAATGGATAATTGGAAAATGAGAAGTAGTAATGGAGAACAAAGAAATGGCAAAGAAATGGAAGTAAGTAAGTATTTTGCATCAGTTTTCACAGTGGAAAGCACCAGCAGCATACCAGAAATTCAAAAGATTTAGGGGCCAGAGGGTGAGTGTAGTGGCCCTCACTAAGGAGAATATGCTGGGCAAGTTGAAAAGTATGAAGCTGAATCACCTGCACCAGGTGGACCAGACCCTGGGTTCTGAAGGAGATAGCTGAGGAGATCATAAAGGCATTGGTGGTGATCTTTTAGGAATCACTGGAGTTGGATCTGGCTGGGGGTGAGCGGGGTTGTGCCAAAGGTTTAGAAAATAACTCATGCAACATTCAAGATGGTTGACACCATACAAGACAATGCAGCCCACTTGATTGGCACCACATCCACCACCATCAATAGTTCCTCCCTCGGCCACTGACTCACTGCAGTAACTCATGCAAGCTTTTTCTAAAACTACGAGAAAGTGAGGACTGCAGATGCTGGAGATCAGAGCTTAAAAATGTGTTGCTGGAAAAGCGCAGCAGGTCAGACAGCATCCAAGGAGAAGGAGAATCGACATTTCGGGCATAAGCCCTTCTTCAGGAGGACGGAGGTTGGGGGGTAGATGTGGGTGTAAAGCCTGTGCCCCACCTTCGTCCCTCACCTTCATTCAAGGCCCCAAAGGATCCTTCCACATCTGGCAGAGATTTTCCTGTACTAGCACACACATCATCTACTGCGTCCGTTGTTCCCATATGGTCTCCTCTACATTGGGGAGACAGGATGCCAACTTGCGGAGTGTTTAAGAGAACATCTCTGGGATACACGCACTAAACAACCACACTGCCCAGCGGCCAAGCACTTTAAATCCCCCTCCCACTCCGCCAAGGACATGCAAGTCCTTGGCCTCCTCACTGCCAATCCCGAACCAGCCAACGCCTGGAGGAAGAACACCTCATCTTCCACCTTGGGACCCTCCAACCACATGGGATCAATGTGGATTTCACCAGTTTCCTCATTTCCCCACCCCCCCATTTTATCCCAGATCCAACCTTCAAACTCAGCACCATCCTCTTGAACTGTTCACCTGTCCATCTTCCTTCCCACTTTCTGCTGCATCCTCCACTCAGACCTATCACCTTCTCCCCCATCTTCTGCTACCTATCTCATTTCCAGCTACTTTTCCACCAGCCCCAACCCCCCACCCCCCACCTCCGCCCCACCCCCTCCCAATTATCTCTCAGCCCCCCCTTGGGCCACATGCTTCATTCTTGATGAAGAGCTTATGCTTGAAACATCGACTCTCCTGCTCCTAGGGCTGTGCTTTTCCAGCACTACACTCTTTCCACCACCAACTCATCAAGGAAAGAGCCAATAACATTGCCTTTTTACCATATTTTTAGTCATTGACTCTACTTATTGCTGTTTTTCTCCGTTTGTCCCACTCTATGTGTCATTATCCAAAAGCTGCCCTGTAATGTTGCTGATTTCTTTTGCATTGTAAGCCTACATTCCGTCTCTCCAAAACCCTCATCACCTTTATTTATTTTAAAGCCCTCTCTACAGCCTTATTGCTTGATTCACTGGGACACTGATCCTGATACATTTCAAGTGAAGCCCATCCTATCAGACCAGCTCCCTTCTACCCCAATGCTGGAGCCAATGCCCCATGAACCCATTTCAAGCTTGACAATCATTGAACCATGCATTTAACTCCTTGTCTTTATTTACCCTGTTTCAGTTTGCTCAGGTACTAATCCAGAGATGATTATGTTGGAAGTTCTCTTTTTAACTTAGCTCCTAACTGTTTAAAATCTTCCAACAGAACCTTCTTTCTTGTCCTACCAATGTTGTTAGTACCAACATGGATGCTGACTAGAGACCTCCCTTCTATTTTAAGTTTATCAACAAAACAGTATGATTACTACTGCATGAAAAGCAATCAAATAACAATAATAGTGGTTCATTTGAGTCATCTCAAGTCAACTTCCCTGCAGACATGAACATCCAGTGCAAAAACTTTAATTGTCCCCACACCAAGAGGTCAACAGTGACTATTCTAATGTTCTTTCTACTCTCCCAAATTTAACTGAAGTCTGATTGGTGAGAGCCTGAATGTGCAGTGGATTTAGATGTTTTCACCATGAATAAAAAATAATATGCACTTAACAGCTTATTTTCACCTTACCACATCAGTAGTTCCTAATGATTGACTACAGTGCTTTCTGCTTAAACACAATAGTTGTGTTCTTGTGTGACCTTGCACTATAGAAAATCGCGCAATGAAAATAATAGGGCTTATGGAAAAAATAAAGGTTGGGGGGCAGACCACCAAAAATATTACTCAAAATTGAAACGAATATAGTAGTTAACCTAACACAAAGGATAGCACAATTTAAGTAAATGTTAAATTCATATCTAATACTAAAATAATACAATAAGTTTAACGCTTAACCTTGAGAAAATTTGAAGATAGCTTGAGGTGGGAGGAGGGTGGTTTTGAGGTTGCTGGGTTATTAAGACAGGACCTGAGGGTCATCATCATCTTGGATGTTGGCTTAAAAAAGACACTTAGTTTTTGCTGCTTTACCATTTTTCTTCTTTCATAACGAAGCTCTTCATCAGCTGCCAGATAAGACCTTATTCCACGAACTGCGTTCTGCATTGTAGTCATTGTCTTCTAAGAGCTGCAACTGCTTCTCATCTTCCTCCAAGCTAGAAGACAAAGGAAAAGTGGAAATCTCTCATGGTGCTGCATCCTGAACTTCATCTGCTTTATCTCCAGCTTCCATTTCCCCCTCAGCAACAAGTTGTTGTTGATCAGCTGCGGAGAGGTCTTCACAATGGGACTCAAGCAACTCTTCAACATTCTCACTCTCCACTTCTTCAATCCACTTGCTTTATAAGAGCAACACAATGTTCTTTGATTCTGGGAGCACATCTGATGGTTCAAAACATTTAAAATCCTGGCTGTGACCTCATAGAGTTGCTATCACCCAGACTTGTTCCAGCAATACAGCTTGCTTTAACTTTTTCTGCATTGTCTCTAATGATGCATAACGCGACTCTTATTCCTGTTGCCTGAACAACATCACACGTTCTTTCATTAAGTTCAAAACACCTTATAAAATCTAGCTTCTCTTCAAGTGTTATAGCCTTTCTTTTACGTTCACCACCCACAATTTTTATCACCAGGAGACTTCTTGTAAACATTCTTGTTACTTTGTCCTCCCATATTTCTTTGAGGAGAAAGTGAGGTCTGCAGATGCTGGAGATCAGAGCTGAAAATGTGTTGCTGGAGAAGCGCAGCAGGTCAGGCAGCATCCAGGGAACAGGAGAATCGACGTTTCGGGCATAAGCCCTTCTTCAGGAATCAGGATTCCTGAAGAAGGGCTTATGCCCGAAACGTCGATTCTCCTGTTCCCTGGATGCTGCCTGACCTGCTGCGCTTCTCCAGCAACACATTTTCACCTCCCATATTTCTGCCTAACACAACAACATTTGCAATAAAAAAATCAAAATTATGGAATACCTCTCAAAAAGCACTTCACAACAAATCACACCAGCCAACTGAATATATGATGTGAATCTTTTGGCATAAACATTGCATTCCTCCATGCATCATGACAAACAGTGTTCACCCATTCATCAATCACATTACAGCCAATTCGCATTGATAAAGCACGTGTAATAGCAGAAAGGAGCACACCACACATTGTTCCAATAAATTATGTCAAAGTATATGAAGGAGACTGAGAAACATTTTTGCTCAGAAAATAGCTGGCAATTAAATTTGTGACTTGTAAAATTATAAAAATGACCAATTCAAGTTACCAATGAGGAAGGCATTTGGTACGCTTGCCTTTATTGGCCAGTGCAAAGTATAAGAGCTGAGAGGTCATATTGCAGCTGTACAGGACAATGGTTAGACCACTTTGGAATACTGCCTGCAGTTCTGGGCTCCCTGCTATTGGAAGGATGTTGTTTCAGTTGAAATGGTTCAGAAAACATTTATAAGGATGTTACCAGGGTTGGAGGGTTTGAGCAATAGGGAGAGGCTGAATATGTTGGGTCTATTTTCCCTGGAGCATCAGAGGCTGAAGGGTGACCTTATAGAGGTTTATAAGATCATGAGGGGTATGGATAGGATGCATAGTCAAGGTTTTTTTTCAGGGTCAGGGAGTCCAAAACTAGAGAGCATAGGTTTAAGGTGTGAGGGGAAAAATATAGAAGGGACCTCTGGGGCAACTTTTTCATACAGAGGATTGTGCATGTGCGGAATGAGCTGCCTGAAGATGTCGTGGAGGCTGGTACAATTACAACATTTAAAAGGCAGTTGGATGGGTATATGAATAGGAAAGGTTTGGAGAGATATGGGCCAAATGCTGGGACCAGATTAATTTAGGATATCTGGTTGGCATGGACGGGTTGGACCGAAGGGTCTGTTTCCATGCTGTACATCTTTATGACTCTACAACATAAAGTGAAGGAGCATTAACTATTCACCAGCAGGGGGAGGCAAACCTGCATTTTAGCGATGCATCATTTGCCTGATGGTTTACAGTGAATGATGGAGTGGATCATGGGCACATTTTAATTGTCAACAGTGAAAATAGAGATCAGCGGTACCAACTGAATTTCAGGTTGACTGTCCCCTGCAATAAGAAACTGCTACACTGTTCCAGTTGAATGATGCCATAATTACTAGGACACAGATCTTTTGGGGCCCAGGCTGGGACTTGAATTCTTGTGGTGCCCATTGAATGACCTCTGTCTGTACAATGGTTCAGTATTTGCAGCAGTAAGCAGGGACTCCCAAAGCTGAGGGTTCACATTTCCTCAGCCTGTAGAGTAGCCATCAGAAAGGTTAGGAGGGTGCCAGGCTGCATGCTAATGCTTGGATAACTCGGAGAAGGGATTTGTGGGATTTTAGGCTGGGATCAGGATCTGGACTTCCAAAAGTGTAAGGAAGTGTAACCCTCCTAGAGTGGGGCAACAGAGAGATATCGCATCTCGAAGCAAACTCCTCCCTCAAATCAGTGAGGTCTCAAATAATGTGTTGGCCACTGCCCCTCAGCAGAGATAAATAGAGCGCCTGCTGTGGATTGATGTCAAAGATGGTTGGATGGAATGTGGATCATGAAAAGTGGACATTTTGGACCTCAGCCTACATTTGGGCCAGTTTCCAACCAGAATAATGGAAGGGAGACATGTTGGAAAGGAGAGGATGGTGGGTGCCTGGAACACACTGCCAGTGGAGATGGTAGGGGTGGCATGATAGCGTCATTTAAGATGTATCTAGATGGATAGATGAATGGGCAGGGAGCAGAGGGATATAGATCCTTAGAAAATAGGTGGCAGGTTTAGATCGAGGATCTGGATCAGTGTAAGCTTGGAGGGCCGAAGGGCCTGTTCTTGTGCTGTAACTTTCTTTGTTCTTTCTTTAAATCCAATCAGGGCTGGGGGAATGGGACCCTCACCAACTAAATGATGCTGTCGTCCATGGTTTCCATTGTAAGAGGACCTGTGTTATATTTTTAAAGTAATCACTTTAGGTTCAGCTCTCAATCTCAGCCTACAGCACTGATCCTTATTCTGAATGGAACACATTTACCTGGGGTGCTAGTTAGATTATTGTAGTCCTGTCCAAATATATTGATCTTTTCTACTTCATCACGCTAGACACTGCTTGTTATGTACTGTCCTTTGTAAATGTGTTCAAGTGAGGGACATATGTAGGTTCTGTCCCTGATCATGCCTTGTAGGAACTGTCTGTGGAACAGGAAATAGGACAGCCTGAACTCCTACCATAGTTTGTCAGCATGGGTATGGGAGGTGAACTCCTAAACTTTGAAAGGTATTGGATTGAGAAGGGCATGGAAATCAAGCTAGATCAGTCATACATCATCCACATTGACCTTTCAGCAAAGGTCACAGAAAGTAGCTTATCTGGGAACAAACAGAGCAGAGGCCCTTTGGCCCATTGAGTTTGTACCTATCCATTTACACTAATCCCACTTTCCAGCACTTGACTTCTAGCCTTGAATGTTATGACATTTCAAGTGCTCATTCTCCTTTTAAAGGTTGTGAGATTTCCTGCTTCGATTACCCTCCCAGGCAGTGCATTCCAGATTCCAACCCCCTCTGGGTCAAAAATCTTTCCTCAAATCCCTTCTAAGCACTCTGCTCTTCATATACGCTTGACTGATGTATATTTGGTAACCAATTAGCACCTTAAATTGTGAACAACCATTGGCAGCAGTTCAGAGACACTTTATAGTTACTGTACAGCTTTTCATTGTAACATCCATATATTTCATTCTTTATTTCTACCTCAGTAACAGCATTGGAAAGGCTTATAGTGTTTCAGCCGCCCTGTCACCTATGTTTCAGGAATCAAGGTGACATGTATTCAGCTGACTACAAATGAACACCTTGCAGTCTGACAGAGCTGCCTGCAAAACATGTGCAGTGGATGTGAACTGTCAGGTATTTGACTTAATGAGCATCCATGAAGGAAAATTGGCAATTAGCATCTGGTGAGCACCATCTGGTTTTGAAAATCCACATTTTTGAATATTTATGAAGTACAAATATAATGGAGAGAACTGGTTGGATTGAAAATGTTTGAGTAATTACATTACAAATGTAACAGATCTGTCTATACTCAATTCAGTTTTACTGAATAACAATGTGACAAAATGGTTGGTAATTCTAAGAAAATTTAATGGTGCTCATCAATTATTTTAATAGACTATGTTTTCTGTATTATTAATGTTTCCTTTAAACTAGGGTATTAAAAACAATGAGGGTAATTCCAATGTCAGCAGGAGCATCAAAGGGTTGGAAATGTATCGGCCTGCCTGAATGAAGATAATACACTGGGTATATAATAGGGCCAAGAGAAAGTGAGAATTGCAGATGCTGGAGATCAGAGTCAAAAAGTGTGGTGCTGGAAAAGCACAGTCGGTCAGGCAGCATCCGAGGAGCAGGGTAGTCGATGTTTCAAGCATAAGATCTTCATCAGGAATGTTGGGGGTGGGTGCGGCCCAAGGGGGCTGAAAGATAAATGGGAAAAGGGTGGGGCTGAGGGTAAGGTAGCAAGGAATGCGATAGGTAGATGAAGGTGGGGGGTGATGGTGATAGGTTGGAGTGAAGGGTGAAGTGGATAGGTGGGACGGAAGATGGACAGGTAGGACAGTTCAAGAGGGCAGTGCTGAGTTGGAGGGTTGGATCTGGGATAAGATGGGGGAAGGGGAGATCAGGAAGCTGGTGAAATTGACATTGATCCCGTGTGGTTGGAGGGCCCCAAGGCAGAAGGTCTGGTGTTCTTCCTCTAGGCATTAGTTGGCTAGAATTTGGCAGTGGAGGTGGCCCAAGACCTGCAAGTCATTGGTGGAGTGTGAGGAGGAGTTGAAGTGTTTGGCTACAGCGCTGTGGGGTTGATTGGTGCATGTGTCCTGGAGATGTTCTCTGAAACATTCCACAAGTTGGCATCCTGTCTCCCCAATGTAGAGGAAACTGTATCGAGAGGAACGGATACAGTAGATGACTTGTGTGGAGGTGCAGAAAAATTTCTGCCGGATAAGGAAGGATCCTTTGGGGCCTTGGATGGAGGTGAGGGTCTGCTCTTGCATTCAATGAGATCATGGCTGATCTAAAAATATTCAACTCCACTTTCCTGTCTTTTCCCCTTTTAATCCTTGACTCATTTACTGATTAAAATTCTATCTCAGCCTTAAATATAGCAAATGACCAGCCTCAACAGCTCTTTGTGGTAAAGCATTCTACAGATTCACAACCCTCTGAGAGAAGAAATTCCTCTTCATCTCTGTCTTAGATGTGCAATTCCTTACTCCTAGATTCTTCCATAAGGGACACTACCCTTTTCACATCCATACTGACAAAACCTTGAAGAATCCTGTATCTTTCAATGACTTCATCTCTCATTTTTCTACATTCCAACACCATTCTGTTGGACCCAATGGCTTTCTAAGTAGCTAGCAGTATTGTTAGCCTCCTGCTTGTTAGTGTGAATGCTTCGATCTGTAACTTGAGCGCCAATCATTATTCAGTAGTGGCAGTCTGTACTTAAGAAATGTTATTGGAGCAGAAGTAGACTGTTTGGCCACTCAAATCTGCTTCACCGTTCAACAGTAGTCAAAGATTCACCTAAACTGTACCTAGTTAAAGACTGAATTAGGATTAGTGTACAAGACTGAGGAAGTCTTCTTACAATGATATAGGAATTTGGTGAGACCACACTATCCACAGTTTGGGTCCCAAATTTCAGTGTGGAGTCCAATGATGGGAGGCTGAATAAAGTGAGTCTATAACTTATGAATTTATGAGAAGAGAGGTAATTTCATCAAAACGCTTAGAATTTTGAATTGGTTTGGCAAAGATACATTGGGAGTTTGTTTCCCCGGCTAGGGAATTTAGAACATACATTCATTGTCTCAGAATACGGAGAAATAAGTTCAGTCAAAGAGTTGTGAGCTTTTGTACTTTTCTGCCTCCACTCCATTGTTGAATATATAGAAACTTGAGACAGACAGAATGTTGGTTACTCATGGATTCAAGGTAAATGGGGAGAGGACAGGCAAGTTGAGGAGCTGGTAAATCAGTAATGATAATGGCATATTGTTAACTCTACCTCTTAAGTTTTTACAATGAATTCACCCCAATTTCCAGCAGAATGTTCGTGTTCAGAATGTTGCTGCATGTAGTGATCATAGCAAACATTTACCTGTAGACATGAAATAATGTATGGGTTTTCTCATGAGGCTCAATGGATATGATTGCACAAGAAAATAAAATCAATTCCATTATCAATGTTTGCTATTCTAATTCATGTTCTCATTTAGCTGAAGTATTGGAAAATTGCTCTTTCTTCTTCATTCATTCCCATGTATGAGATACCAACTGAACTGAAAATCAAACAGCCCCAGAACTCCACTGTCAGTTGCTGAGGTGTTAACACTCTTCCACATCCCTGTCACTACATCTGTGTTATTCAAATGAAGCAGGGTAAACAGGTTAGCGTAGGCAGAGATGGATAATTCTCACTTTCTTTAGCTCTCAATTGACCAAAGTTTTTTTAAAAGGAAAAGTGTTTGACTCCTTGAGTGCAATAACTTTCAAGAGCACACAAAACACAGGTTTTCTTGTAGATCCTTTACAGGAATAAGATAAGTATTTATTTCTCAACACCTGAATGTATTTGCACTTTTGCACGTGAATGCAAACACACACACAAACATGCAAAGAAATGAGAAGTAACATCTACTTAATTCTTGGCAGTCCCAAAATTCACTTTTAAACCGAGGCCTCTGGAGCTGGAAGAAGGCCTGATGGCTCCTCTGTCTTTCACTGAAGCGATGGAGGTCAGAAGTTGTCAATACAATGGTTTATTACTTACATTTGCAGGTTTTTGGCTTCAGAACAAGCAACAGTATAGTACAGGAATAGACCCTTCGGCCCACCAAGCTGAGCCAACACATGATGCTTTTCTAAACTATAAATCTTTTGTCTCTATATAGTCTGTATTCCTCTATTCCCCGCCTATTCATATATCTGTTAAGGTGCCTCTTAAACATTGCTATTGCATATGACTTTACTTTCCACTGTCTGTGTAAAAACAATTGCCTCTTGCATTTACTTTAAATTACTCCCTTTTACCTTAAACATATATCCCCTAGTAATTGACATTTCTATCCTGGAAAAAAAGACTCTGACTATCCACTCTGTCCATGCCTCACATAATTTTTGTGAACTTCTTTCAGTTTGCCCCAATCCTTCGATTTGCAAGAGTGAACTTACGAAGTTCATCTGATCTCTCCTCATATCTAATACCCTCCAAACCACCAACATTCTGGTAAACTGTTTCTGTACTCTCTCCAGAGCCTCCACATACTTCTGGGAGTGTAGCGACCAAAACTGTACTCAATATTCTAAATGTGACCTAAAGTTCCATTCACCTACAATATGACTTGCCAGTTTCTATTCTCTGTTCCCCGAATGATGAAAGTAAGCATGCCATACGCCTTCTTGACCACCTTATCCAGTTGTGTTGCTACCTCCAGAGATCTATAAAGCTGTACGCCCAGATCCCTCTGTATGTTGATACGACGAAGAGTTCTGCCATTTTCTCTATACTTAGCTCTTGCAGTAGATGTGCCAAAATGCATCACCTCACATTTGATTGAAGTTAAACTCCACCTGCCATTTCCTCACCCAAATCTCCAGCCTATCTATATCCTATAGTATCCTCTAGTAATCCTCCTCATTATCTGCAGTTCCCTTTGTGTCATCCACAAACTTTCAAACCAGGCGACCCACCTTCTCCTCCAAGTCATTGACATTATTACAAATAAAAGAGGCCCCAGTTCTGATCCCTGTAGAAAACTGCTGGTCACAGATCTCTTGTCAAAACACCACCACCCCCCCCCCCTCCCCCCAACCCCTCCACCACTACTCTCTGTTCTCTATGACTAAGCCAGTTTTGTATCCATTTTATCAGCTCAATGCAGACCTCATTTGACTTCACCTTTCTATCAGCCTGCCATGAAGCACCTTGTCAAAGTCCTTGCTAAAGTCCTTATATAAGTCCTTACCCTCATCAATCATCTTTGTCACTTCCTCAAAAAGCTCAATCAAGTTTGTGAGACACAACTTCCCCACATAAAGCCATCTTGCCTTTGCTAATAAGCCCACATTTTTCCAAATGTGAATAAATCCAATCCCCAAGAATCTTCTCCAATAATTTCCCCAAGCTGAATGTAAGGCTCACCAACCTGTAATTTCCCAGAATGTTCCTGTTGTCCTTCTTAAACAAAGAAACAATGTTGGTTATCCTCCAGTTCTCTGGGACTTCTCCTGTGACTAAAACCGATACAAAGATTTTGTACAAGGCCCCAGCCATTTCCTCACCTGCCTCCCTCAACAGTCTGGGACAGATCCCATCAAGTCCTGGGGACTTGTCTACTTTACTGCTTTTTATTATACCCAACACCTCCTTTTTTATATTAAAATGCTCTAGAGTGTCAACGTACTCCTCCTGAGACTCACCATCTGCCATGTCCTTCTCCTTTGTGAATACCAATGTGTTAAGGACGTCACCCACTTCCTCAAGCTCCATGCATAAATCCCCTCCTTTGTCCTTAAGTGGACCTATCTTTTCCTTAGCTAATGTTTTGCTCCTTATATGTGGATAAAACACCTTAGAATTTTCCTTAATCCTGTTTTCCAAAGACATTCCAAGGCACCTTTTAGTTCTCCTAACTCCTTGTTTAAGTTCTTTCCTGCTTTCCTTACATTCTTCAAGGGCTATGTCTCGCTTCAGTTCCCTAAACCTTAGGAATGCTTCCCTTTCTTTTTGATTAAGCTCACAATTTCTTTTGATCGCCAAGGTTCCTGAATCTTGACATCTTTACCCTTCAGGAACATGCTGGTCCTGAACTCTGATCAATTGATCTTTAAAACATTCCCACACATCAGATGTGGATTTACCCTCAAACAGCTGCCTCCAATCTACATTTCCCAGTTTCTGCCTAATATTGTGATAGTGAGCCTTCCCTCTGTTTAGTACTTTCACTGTCTCTGGATTCGTGGTGCTGGAAAAACACAGCAGTTCAGGCAGCATCCGAGGAGCAGGAAAATCTACTTTTTTTTAGAGAGGAGGAAAACTTCTTCAAGGCAGGCATCCTTGCAAGAGGATTCGCATAAGGGTTAAAATCAACTAGGTAAAAACAATGACTGCAGATGCTGGAAACCAGATTCTGGATTAGTGGTGTTGGAAAAGCACAGCAGTTCAGGCAGCATCCGAGGAGGAGGAGGAAAATCGACGTTTCGGGCAAAAGCCCTTCATCAGAAATACCTTTTTACCTTTTTACCTTAGTACTTACACTGGAGGATTATCTTTGTCCTTATCCATTAAGTAACTTAAAACTTACAGAATTATGGTTACTGTTCCTGAAATGATACCCCACTAAAACTTTGTTCATCTGGTCAGGCACATGCCCCAGTACCAGCTCTAGTGTGGCCCATTCCCTAGTTAGACTATTTCCATATTGTTTCAAGAAACCATCCCGGATATACATAGCAACTTCTGTTCCATCCAATTTCCTGATACTGAGTCAATATAAGGGAATTTAAAATCACTCACAGAACAACCCTATTTTTCTATATATTTTTCCACAATCCACATACCTGTTCCTCAATCTCCTGCTGGCTGTTGGGAGGCTTGTTGTACAATCCCATAAATGTGTTTGCACCATTCCTATTCCTGAGTTCTACTTACATGGCCTCACTGGATGAGCCTTCCAAAGTGTCCTTCCTCAATACAATTTAGTATTCTCCCTAATCAGTAATGCCACTCTTCCACCTCTTTTACATCCCTCTCATTCATGCCTGAAACATTTAAATCATAAAATCCCTACAGAATCATAAAATTATAGAATTCCTACAGTGTGGAAACAGCCCATTTGGCCCAACAAATCCACACTGATCCTCCGAAGAGTAACCCACCCAGATCCACTCCCCTACCCTATTATCCTACATTTACCCCGACCATTGCATCTAACCTACACATCCCTGAACTCTATGGGCAGTTTAGCATGACCAATTCACCCAACCTGCACAGCTTTGGATTGTGGAGGAAACCGGAGCATCCGAAGGAAACCCATGCAGACATGGGGGAGAATGTACAAACTCCCGGAAGGTTCAACTATCAGTTTGCTCCTCTCTCAACCAAGTCTCTATAATAGCTAAAAAATCATAGTTATATGTATTAATCTAAGCTCTAGGTTTATCTGCCTTACCTGTCATGCTCCTCACATTAAAACAAGTACACCTCAGATTGCCAGTTCCACCATGTTCAGTATCCTCTCCAAGTCTGTTCTTCCTTTTAACCTTATTGGCCTTGATCTCTGATTCCTCCTTGCTGACCTACTACTCTGGTTTCTGCCCCCTCGCCACACTAGTTTAAGCCCTCCTGAATGGCACCAGTAAATCTCCCTGCCAGGATATTAGAGCCCCACTGGTTTAGATATAACCCATCTTTCTTGTACTCCTACCTGCCCCAATGATCCACATACCTGAGGCCCTCCCTCCCACACCAACACTTTGGTCATTTATTTAACTGTACTATCTTCCTATTTGTAGCCCCACTGACACAGGGAGTAATTCCAAAATTGCAACCCAGTGGCCCTGCTTTTCAACCTCTTACCTAACTCTGAACTCCCTTTGCAGAACTTTGTCACTCTTCCTGACAACGTCATCAGTACCAATATGGACTATAACCTCTGGCTGCTTACCTTCCCCTTTCAGAATATCTTATGTCTTCTCAAAGTCATCCCTGACCCTGGCACCAGGGAGGCCACACACCATGCTTTCAGCCTCTGAAACGTTACCTATGCCCATGACTATAGCGTCCCCTATCACTATTGCTTGCCTACACTTTGACCCTCCCACTGTACAATCGTGCTAGTCGTGGTACCATTGATCCAACTGCTGTTGTATTTCCCCGAGAAGCCAGCCCTCCCAACAGTATCCCCATGGTGTACTGGTTTGAGATGGGAATGGCTGTAGGGGATATAGCCTGCCCATGTCTTCCTGGTGGTCATCCAACACTTCTCTGTCTGTGTAGCCCTTAATGATGGTGTCACCAGCTCACTGAATGCACTATCCAGAACGTCGTCATCCTCATGCATGGTTCATAGTGAATCCATCCGCAGCTCCAGCCACTCCCTGCGGCAATTCAGGAGCTACACCTGAACATACTTCCTGCATACATAGTTACCATGGAAACTTTAAGTGTCCCTGATTTCGCATATATTGCTTCACTGCCATCAAGTTGAGCATCTATACTGATGATATTGTGTAGTTCTTCAGATTGGGTAAAGACAAGACTAACCCTAATTCTCTGCCTTTGGGCAGATTTTAGGTATATTTCTTTCTATGCTAAACTGGATCCCTTTGAGTTTCTTTGGATTCCATACTGACAGAACGTGCTTTGTTTCTGTCAGGTGAACACACTACCTGTTTTCCAGTGCTGGCTCAAACGGTCTCTGACACTTAGGCATTCACAGACAATAGCGGCTCAGTTTCATTCATTTCTCATTGTGATCTCCACAGCAAAGAACTTTGAAAAGCCATTGAACAACCTTCTACAAGTATTTGAACAATGGCGGCCACTTAATCTACAATATCTGTTGCATTGTAATGTCTTTTCAATTAAAGGATCCAAAACGTCATTTCCATTTTAATGGAATTTAATTCAGGTAAATGTACGGTGTTGCATTTTGGAAAGGCAAATCAGGGTAGGACTTATACACTTAATGGTAAGGTCCTGGGAGTTTTAGACCTGAACATTTAGACCTTGGAGTGCAGGTTCATAGCTCCTTGAAAGTGGAAATGCTTGCAGATAGGATAGTGAAGAAGGTGTTTGGTATACTTTCCTTTATTGGTCAGAGATTTGAGTATAGGAGTTGGGAGGTCATGTTGCAGCTCTATAGAACATTGGTTAGGCCACTTTTGGAATATTGTGTGCAATTCTGATCTCCTTCCTATCGGGAGGATGTTGTGAAACTTGAAAGGGTTCAGAAAAGATTTACAAGAATGTTGCCAGGGTTGGAAGGTTTGAGTTATAGGAGAAGCTGAATAGGTTGGGGCTGATTTCCCAGGAGCATTGGAGGCTGAGGGGTGACCTTACAGACACTTATAAAATCATGAGGGGCATGGATGGAGTAAATAGACATAGTCTTTTCCCTGGGGCGGGGGAGTCCAGAACTAGAGGGCATGGGTTTTGGATGGGAGGGAAAAAATTTAAAAGGGACCTAAGGGGCAACCTCTTCACGCAAAGGGTGATGTGTGAATAGAATGAGCTGCTAGAGGAAGTGGTGGAGGCTGGTACAATTACAACATTTAAAAGGCATCTGGATAGGTATAAAAATAGGAGGGATTTAGAGGGATATGGGCCAAGTGCAAGCAAATGGGACTAGATTAGTTTAAGATATCTGGCTGTCATGGATGAGATAAACCCAAGGTTCTGTTGTACATCTCTATGACTCTATGTCCTGTCCAGGCAAGCAGTTTACATCAAGCCGAGTGAAATTCCAGACAAGAACCAAGGTTACCTGACCTTTCGGCTCCATTTTGTTTCAAAACACTATCCATTTTCTACAAGTTCATGAGTATAACCACGTGACAATAAATAGTTCAGATGGTTCATATGTTAATTGCTCTATGGTTGTAAATGCATGAAGAAATATGAATAAATTCATGTTAGATGATGGGAGGTGACTGCCTAGTGGTATTGTTGCTGGACAGTCAATGAAGAGACCCAACTAATGTTTTAGGTTCATAGGTTCAGTCCCCGCCATGGCAAATGGTGGAATTTGAGCTCAATAAAAATCTGGAATTAAGAGGCTAATTGATTGATTTAATTTGATTTATTGTTGCATTTATCTAAGTACAGTGAAAGGCTTTGTTTGTGAGCAGTACAGGCAGAATCATAGTAAGCAAGGACATAGAGATCATAGGGTGAAAAAAGCTTGGACAGATTGAGGCATACAGGTTACACCACACAGAACATGTGCAAGGCAAGATCAACTTTAACAAGATCAATATCAACATCAACAAGATTAGCATTATTTGAAATTAGAGAGTCCATTTATCAGTCTAATTATGGCAGGGAAGAAACTTTTCTTGACCCTGCTGGGAATTATGTCAATTGTTGGAAAAACCCATCTGGTTCAGCAGTATCTTTCAGGGAAGGAATCTGAAATCCTTACCTAGTATGGTCTACATGTGACTCCAGACCCAATGTCGTTGATTCTTAATTGCACTCTGGGATTGGCAATAAATGTTGGCCTTGCCAGCAAAGCCCTCACCCCATGAATTAATTTAAAAAAACAGACAGAAAACTGCCTGTTGTATTAGAGTTTCTGATGTAAGGTATATTTTTCATGAAGACCTCATGTAACTCTCTGGCAGGAGCCAGACCTGAAAACAGTTATATGAAGCAGCATATCCCCAAATGTGCATTTGCAACTGTAGTTTTAAATTAAATTCCCAAACATTTCTGAGGTGTTGGGCACAATTTCACTTCAGCAACTTCATCAGGACAGTGCCCTCAGTGTATCACGCATCTCACGCATGTCTGCCCACAGATCTATTAACCACTTCCTGGGATCATCGGTCTCTTCTGCTGTTCCAAACTTCATGGAAAGATAAAACTGATGAAATTCTCACTTAGTTTAGCTTATCAACACAGGAGAGGTATCAGGATTTGCCCACTGGGGTGCTTTAGCAGGTAACTGGATGCATAAACGCCAGCTGGGGGACACCGATAAGTCTTACCTACATTCAGAACCAGACTGTAGGACTTATAATAACTTAAAGGCACTAATCCGATACGTTTTTAAGTACATTCTGGTTTCTGAAGACTGCCTTACAAAGGGAACAACTCATTTCTAAGCTTTTCTTCTTCTAGGAGCTCAAATGAAATCTAAAAATAGACTATTAACCTGTTGTGTATGTCAACCATTGAAAAGAGCAGCCATACTCTTTATTCAATGGAGAACTAAAATAGTTTCTAAAGTGAACACTTCACAAAAATAATTCGATCTGATAATTTTGCTGAAACCAGAAGGCTAAACTCAGGCTTCTTCTATTTTTATTCTCCAATGACAATCTTATGACATTGCATTTCCTTCAGTTAATGTCTGGGAAAACATTTTTGGCATTGTGCCAGCATTTCCAAATTGACCAATGAATGGTACGTGCAAGAGATGAATGAGAGGCAAACAGTGGCTGGTCTGGGTGCGAAATGTTTAGATGTGTGCTATTTACATCCAATTGTTTACCCTCAGTGATATTTTTGTCAGTCCCTGGATTGTGAGTGAAGTCAGAATATTGGAAACAAATTAACTCTTGATTTGCTGATAGCTCAAAAGATGCTCTATACAGCCTGAATTAGCAATATCTAAAGAATTAACTTAAAACATAGGAAGCTGAAAACTCTCCTATATATTACAAAAGCTGAATGTTTAAGAGTAGTTTGGTTGTAATATTAATTAAATTTATACAAGAAAAGCAGATTACGTATTTCAATATTATAAAGAGAAACATCTAGTTTTAATAAATTTGGTACTGTTCTACTTGTTATCACTCTCTCCCACGCCCAGCATTCACTAATGGAAATTGGTGGATAATCATGAATTTATATTGATTGTTAGAATGTGATTGCCACTTTATAGCTTGATTCTTGTTAACAAGTGTCCTCACCTTGGTAATCTGGTAAAATTATTAGTGTCACTGTCAGACGTCCAAACGCGAGGTGGATTGACAACAGGCTTGGTGACCGGACCTGTATCAAAGCAAGGAAGAATCATATTAAATATGAAATGTTAACACTGTCTCCCTCTCTCTGTCTCTCTCTCTCTCTCTCACCACAGATGCTGCCAGACTTGCTGAGTTTCTCCAGCAATTTTTTAATGTTTTTGCGACTGTACCCATCTTCATTTTTTAAACTGCTGCAAACATTACAGCAATGAATCTCTCCTCACAGTTCAAACTAGAGACAAAGCCTTCATTCTGCTAAATGAACTTATGTTTCACCCTGTCAGAGATTACACTTCAAGTGAATCATACATATTTAAGGTGCCACTTTATTTACTACTTTTTAACTTTGATATTATTTTGCATTTCAAATAATAACTTAGCTATGTTCTGCGCTCTAGAATTCCTTCTCAGATTTGAAACTCAAATCCTTAAGATATGGTCATTGATTTACAGAAAATCTATTCCTTAGATCAGTTTGTCAACTGATCAGAAGAAAGATATTTATGTTTGCACTTGTCACACGCCTGGGTGATCAGGTACATTCAAAAGTGTAAGTGCTTTTGTGGTGCAGGGTTAGTGTCCCTATCTCCAAGCCAGGAGGCCTGGGCTCAGGTCCCGCCTGCACCAGAGGTGGGCCATAATATCACTGAATAGCCTGATTAGAAAATGCCTGTCATAACAGAAGCGTTGTTTCTGGGTGAATTATCATAAAGAATCAAGCAAAGCTAAAGACTTATTCAACTGTGCAAATTATTGTGGCAAATCAATCCAATTTATGATCCTAATGATGATCATTAATCATTTTATAATATGCCTAATTAATCAGTGAGTTTACCCGCCCAAATTCAGTGAGTTATGTAGACCCAGAAGGGCCCAGCTTTGAACTTCATTATTGCAGAGTTCATTGCAATCACCACTGATGGAGGCTGGTTAACTGGCTTGTGATGCAAAATCACACCAAAAGTGTGGGTTCAATTCCTGCACCAGCTGAGGTTACTATGAGAGACTCTTCTTCTCAACATCTCCTCTTGCTTGATGTGTGGTGACCCCCGGGCGAAACCACATGTCTATTGAATGAGAGAGCAACCCAATGGTACTTTTATGATGGTGCCATTGGTGTTTGGTGCGCTGAATATTGTGAAAGATCCTGGTTCTGATCAGTGTCTAGGAAACATTACTGTCCATGGATTTGTGTGAATATTAGGTAAGCTTTGAAATCTTTAAATACAATAGTTCAGTAAGCTTCTTATGGCCAGGAAGTAGAGATCACACCTAGAGTGAGACATGGTATGAGTGAGTATATAGTTTGGGGAATTTGGAGTCCAGAGGGGAAGAGCTTTTTTGCTTGTTATTTTTGGCTCATATCTTGTAGGTTTTTTTAAAAAAATGAATAATTTGATGTTCAGGATCAGGGACTCAGGACAAAAAGTGACATCACAGATAAACTGTAAGCTTATTGGTGGTGAAAGCTGCTAATTTAACTATCTATTATAGGTTACTTTCAAGCGGAAGGTAAATAGGGGAAATATTTACAGGCTACATACTGAAGATGGACTACATCCCAGAATTCTGAAGAAGATAGCTGAGAAGATTGTAGAAGCATTAGTAATCTTTCAGGAATCATTGGAGTCAGGGAGGGTTCCAGAGGACTGTAAAATGGATAATATAACACCCCTGTTTAAGAAGGGAGAGAGGCAGAGACAGGAAACTATAA
The DNA here is from genome assembly GCF_037043375.1 of Chiloscyllium plagiosum. Lineage (NCBI taxonomy): Eukaryota > Metazoa > Chordata > Chondrichthyes > Orectolobiformes > Hemiscylliidae > Chiloscyllium > Chiloscyllium plagiosum. The sequence continues at coordinate 92,487,814 of NW_028270139.1, read as the reverse complement.
GGCAGGTAGCCTGACCTTAGAACGTTGGTAAGATTTTAGAGTCCATTATTAAGGATAAGATTTTGGAGAATCTGGAAGTGTATGGTAAAATAGGGCTGAGTCAGACTGACTTCCTCAAGGGGAGGTCATGCCTGACAAGCTTGTCAGAATTGTTTGAGGAGCAAGTTAGACAAAGGAGAGCCAGTGGACGCGATCTATGTTGATTTTCAGAAGGCCTTTGACAGGATGCCACACAGCAGGCTACCAGGGAAATAAGAGCCCATGGTATTAGGGCAAAATACTGGCATGGATAGAGGATTGACTGACTGGCAGAAGACAGAGGTCTTTTTTAGAATGGCAGCTGGTGACTAGTGGAGTTCTGCAGGAGTCAGTGTTGGGACCACAGCTACTCACATTACACATTAACGAGCTGTACGAAGAAACTGAGAACATCATTGCTAAGCTTTCAGTTGACACAAAGATAAGTGGAGGAATAGATAGTGTTGAGGAAGTGGGGAGGCTGCAGAAGGACGTGAACCGGTTTGGAGAGTGAGCAAAGAAGTGGCAGAAGGAATACAATGTGGGATAGTGTGAGGTTATGCACTTTGGTGGGAAGAATAGTGGCATAGAATATTTTCTAAATAGGGAAAGGCTTTGGAAGTCTGAAGCACAATGGACTTAGGAATCCTAATTCAGGATTCTCTTAAGGCTTAACATGCAAGTTCACTTGGCAGTTAGGAAGACAAATGCAATGTTAATATTCCTTTCAAGAGCGCTAGAATACATGAGCAGAGATGAACTCCTGAGGCTGTATAAGGATCTGGCCAGACTGTATTTGGAATATTGTGAGCGATATTCTGTGGGGATGAAGGACTTGTCATATGAGGAGCAGTTGAGGACTCTGGCTGTAGAGTTTAGAAGGATAAGGGTGGGTCTGATCGAAACTTGTGGAATTTTGAGAGGCCTGGATAGAATGGATGTGAAGAAGATCTTTCCACAAGTAGGAGAGACTAGGACCCAGGGGCACAGCTTCAGAGTGACCCTCTAGAACTGAGATAAGGAGCAATTTCTTCAGACAGAGGGTAGTTAATCTATGAAACCCACTGCCACAGAGGGCTGTGAAGGTCAGGTTAATGAATGTATTTAAGACTGGAATGGATAGATTCTTGATTGATAGAGGGATCAAAAGCTATGGGGAAAAGGCAGGAGAATGCGATTGAGAAACATATCAGCCATGATCCATTGGTGGAGCCTAATTGCTCTCTGCGATTTAATGGTCTTATGGTCTAATTGTTATTATTGCAAGGTCATAGATAAAAGAAGTCATATGACTAGCCATTAAAGGCTGACTGACATCTATTGAACAATAGCCCAGTACCACAAATATGTGGTTATAATGTTATACATTTTATAATGAAAGCCAATTTGTTTCTAAAATAGCCCTAAATAATCTTACAAAACAGTTCCATGACTGTGCTTGTTTCAGGAAGAAATCCTAGGACCTGCTCCATTCAATCCACCTGTGGGCAACTCTAACTATTCAACTACAGAAGCAATCACAACCATTGAATTCTGACTTTAAGTTTCCAACTCATTCACTTTGGAAAGAAAAATCTTCAAGCAAACTCGGCCTGCAATGATATAGAGATCAGTCTTATTTACTGATGCAACTTGTATTCTTAATTACAATAAATCTTTGTGTCTGGTTTTTTTTGCTAATACCTACCCATACCAGTTTTTACTAAAATAACTTTAAGTAATAGTTGTGTAATAAATGAACCCTTTACCTCATTTAAACTAGAAATCTGAGGTATTTTAAAACTGAAACACTCAAAAACTAAGAAGGGGGTACTTAGGAGCTAATACAAATTTGGAGTTCACATCTACATGGAGCAAATGCCTGCAGTGGTTGTGACACCAGTAATAATGTTCAATCGTCATTCCCATGATGCTTTCACATTTATTGCTCATTGATAGATACCCCTGAGAGAAGTGGCAGTAGGCCTTCTTCATGACCTCATCCATACAGTGAAAGTACTCCCACGCTGTTTTCAGTAGTGAGTTACAAGGTTTTGACCCATTGATGATGAAATCAAAATCTTGATAGAATGAAGGGAAGAGGAAATTAGATCAGAGAAACAAAATCAGAATAGCAATCAGTCTGACTAATCGTACTAATTATGTGAGTGAATTACCATTTGAACAAATAATATCATTCAAAATAACCATTTCATTAAAATGTTCTAATTCGTATAAAATGGATGATTTTTTGTGCTGATTTCCATTATAATTTATTTTCTATTCCTTTTATAGATTCTCTGAGAATTGACTAATGATGTGAAATAGAGAACTGGAGATTATGCATTAAAATCTGGTAAGATGTAAATTATTCTCAGGGAATTCATGATATGCAGAATATCATTTATCAAAAAAAATTTACTGAGAATGAAACTATTCTCTATGCAGAAAACAGCACAAATTACGTGCTTCAAAATTAGATTTTGTTTTCTTTGTAACAACAGAATTGTGGCAGTTTAGAGAGATAGCTGTGAACAATTTTTCATGGTCATGCCTGAGACCAGTGCAGGTTTGTTTTGGTTTAGGATGAGGATTTCTTGAGGCTGGAAGGCAGTTTACATCCTGCTTATGCACTGATGGACGTGCTGCTCCACCACAAGCCCATGGTGATAGATTGTGTCAGTCACTCGATGACCTGGGAGCTGGCAGCTTTTCACAGCATTGTTTCTTGCTCCTTGTGAGTGTTGTTGCAGAGGAATTCCTGAGCTTGAACTTTCCCAGTATCTGAATGCAAGCTGAGTGCTGAGCCAACAGGAAGGTCCCTTTCTTTGAAGCTTCCTCTGAAACAAATCATTTGCAGTGAGGGGTTGCTGCTTAGCTTTGCAAACCATATCATGTTAATGTAGGTGGAGTGACCAACCTGCAACCTACAGGACAGAAACCTTTTGCAAGCTTAATCACTCTGATTTAGTCACTCTGCCTTGTTCAGCATTAGTTCAACCTCGACCCATTTCTTGTTTCCTTCCTTGTCTCACGATCGTTCCCTTTTTGCTTGTACCCTTTTTCATTTAACCTCTCCTCCCTCACACCCTAACAAAGATTTTCTTTGTTCTTATCTAGAGCTTTTCATCCCCCCCAGTTCCCTTTAGCTGTGTGCTCAATTAAAACACTGCACTTCACAGCTCTGAGGAAAAACCATTGGTTTGGAATAGTAACTCTGGGCTGGATCTTATACTTTGTTCTGGCAAAGTTCGTGGGGCTTTCTGGAAGGTTTCTCGCCATGAGGCCTCATGAATTTTCTTACCCTATTTTATTGAACTCGCTGCATTAACTTGCTACTCTCTCTGTGGCATCTGCCCCATCTCACTGACATGCCTTCCAAACCCTCAGTCAGCTGATATCCCACAATGCACTGGTATCCCTTACCTCTGTGCCATCTTTAAGAGACTGTAGTGTGCTCAGATAAGCACTGGAATTGACCCCTAACATTCCTGATATTTGTCCTGGAAATGGCAGACAGAGTGGACTGGGGAAGGTGTGTGGAAATTAATGACCTACTGTACAGGCAGGGTCCTGGCGGTCTCGTTGGACAAGGTGGTGCTGATGTGGGACACCGTCTTCCCCTAAGACCACAAGACCATACCATTGGCTGTCTGGTTGGCGGTTGCCATGTGGGTTAAAGCTGTCTCTGCCATCTGGTAGAATACCTACCACTGTACCAAGAAGGTGGTTCTCCTTCACTTCACCAGTGGAGGTGCCACCATCTTCTCAGTAATACCTCACCATCACTCTATGTCTGCTATTGTACCTAACTCCCATATGATCATAAAATTATAAGAGTTAGAATTAGGCCATTCAGCCCAACAAGTTTGCTCCACTATTTGATTATGGCTGATACAATTCTCAACCCTATTCTCCTGCCTTCCCCTCTTAACCCTTGATCCCCTTACTATTCAAGAAATACTGAGGCTCATGCTCTACTACTCTCTATTGCCTGCAACTCCATTGGCCCTCACTTGTCCTTGCCTACCCCACCCTCTGACACCACCAGCCCTGCATGCAGTCTGTGCTACCAACTCACTTGCTCAGGTCACCTCCTCATTTACAACAAAAATAACAACTGTGCCACACACTTTTGTCTTCCATAAAACCAGCACTCAACCCCATCTGCCTATTTCTCTCTCATTCCAGGAGAAAGACAGCCCACAGAAAGGGTCAAGACAGGATGTGTGCTGCCTCTTCCTTTCTGAACAAAGTTCCTTCGAAGGTTAAGTGGCTGGGAGTTGCTGCCGTGTCTCTGACTGCCCTGAGCAGGGTCTGGACTTGTTTCGAAGGCTGCCCATGATTTACAAAGCCAGGATCCCCTTGAGATAAAGCCTGCTGACAACAATGACAGGCTTACATTAAACACCACAACAAGGCAGCAGTTATATCAGACTGAAATTCTGGCTGAGGGGATAAAGCTCAAACAGGCAAGGCAAAGCACGGCATGGGTACTGAGAGCATCTGGGCAGGTCCAGAGTAAGTGACCATAGTGGGAACAAGCAAAGAGACTGGAGATGCAGCCTGGTCCTGTCCCTGAGCTGAATCTATGTCCCTGAGCAAACTGTATCCTCACTATAGTATTCCAATAATTGTTGCTGGTGCAGCATTAAACTCATTTCCAAACTCCATGACCCAGCATTCAACTCCCCTCCTTTGCAAGAGGATCCTTGACTTCCTGACCCAGACAGCACAAACAGTAAGGATGGGCAACAATAATCCTCAACAACACAGCCCTGCAAGACTGCGTACTCAGCTCCTTACACACTCACAACTGAGTGACCAAATTCAACTCTAACTTCTTTTACAAATTTGCTGATGAGTCCATTGTCGTGGGTCAGATCTTAAACTGTGATGAGACAAAGCACAAAAAATAGATAGAGAGCTTAGTACCAGGGTGTAAATAAAACAATCCCTCCCTCAACATCAGCAAAATGAAGGAGCTGGTCACCAACTTCAAGAAGTGGAGTGGAAGATAGTCTGTATCAATGGTGCTGAGGTGGAGGTGGTCCAAACCTTCCAGTTCCTGGTCTGATTCCATCCCAATCAATGCTATGGTCAAGAAAACATGCCAATGCCTCTACTTTCTGAAGGCTAAGGAGATTTGACATTTCCACAATGACTCTGACCAATTGTTATAGATGCACCATAGAAAGTAACCTATTGAGTAGGATAGGGCTATAGAGTAGTAGATAGAATTTAGTTTAGATAAATGTGAGGTGCTGCATTTTGGAAAGGCAAATCAGGGCAGGATTTGCACTTAACAGAACAAAGAACAAAGGAATTTACAGCCCAGGAACAAGCCCTTCTGCCCTGCAAGCCTGAGCCGATCCAAATCCACTGTCTAAACCTAGCGCCCAATTCCAAAGGATCTGTATCCCTCTGTTCCCCACCTACGCATGCATCGGTCCAGAGGCACCTTAAATTAATCTACCGTGCCTGCCTCTACTACCTCAACTGTTCCAGGCACCTACCACCCTCTGTGTAAAGTACTTTCCATGTGTATACCCCTAAAACTTTTCACCTCTCACCTTCAATGTGTGACCTCTCGTTATTGAATCCCTCACCATGGGAAAAAGATTATCTTTATCCACTCTGTCTATACCCTTCATGATTTTGTAGACCTGAATCAGGTCCCCCTCAATCTCCTTTTTTCTAAAGAATACAATCCTAACTCACTCAACCTCTCTTCATAGCTAATACATTCCATACCAGGCAACATCCTTGTTACCTTTCTCTGCACCCTCTCCAAAGCATCCACATCCTTTTGGTAATGTGGCGACCAGAACTGTACACAGTATTCTAAATGCAGCTGAATCAAAGTCTTGTGCAATTTTAACATGACTTGCCAGCTCTTGTACTCAATACTCCGTCCAATGAAGGCAAGCATACTATATGCCTCTTGACCACTCTATCCACCTGTGCAGCAACCTTCAGGGTACAATGGACCTGCACTCCCAGATCTTTCTGCCTATCAACTTTTCCTAAGGCTCTTCCATTCATTGTATAATTCGCTCTAGAATTAGACTTACCAAAATGCATCACCTCACAGTTGCCTGGGCTGAACTCCATCTGCCACTTCTCTGCCCAACTCTCCAGTCTATCTATAGTCTTCTGTATTCTTTGACAGTCCCCTGTGCTTTCTGCTACTCCACCAATCTTCGTGTCATCTGCAAACTTGCTGATCATACCAACAGTGCCCTCTTCCAGATCATTAATGTATATCACAAACAACAGTGGCCCCAACACTGACCCCTGTGGAACACCACTGGTCACCTTTCTCCATTTTGAGAAACTCCCTTCAACTACTACTCTCTGTCTCCTGCTGCTTAACCAGTTCTTTATCCACCTAGCTAGAACACCCTGCACACCATGTGACTTCACTTTCTCCATTAGCCTACCATGGGGAACCTTATCAAATGCCTTACTAAAGTCCATGTGTATGACATCAACAGCCCTTCCTTCATCTATCAACTTGGTCACTTTCTCAAAGAACTCTATTAAGTTGGTAAGGCACAATCTCCCTTGCATAAAACCATGTTGCCTATCACTGATAAGCCCATGCTTTTCCAAATATAAATAGATTTTATCCCTCAGTACCTTCTCCAGCAAAGTTCCCACCACTGAAGTCAGGCTCACTGGTCTGTAGTTACCTGGAATATCCCTACTACTCTTCTTGTACAGGGGGACAACATTAGCAACCCTCCAGCCCTCCAGCACTTCACCTGTGTTTAACGATGCTACAAAGATATCTGTCAGGGCCCCAGCTATTTCCTCTCTTGCCTCCCTCCGTAACCTGGGAAAGATCCCATCCGGTCCTGGGAATTTGTCCACCTTAATTCTTTTTAGCCTAACCAACACATCTTTCCTCCTTATGTCAACTAATCCAGAGTAAACTAATTTCTATCTCCAATCTCAACATTCATCATGTTCCTCTCCTGAGTGAACACTGATGCAAAATAATCATTGAGAATCTCACCCATTTTCTCAGGTTCTATACAAACTTTCCTTCCTTATCCTTTAGTGAACCAAACCTTTCTCTAGTTACCCTCTTGCTTCTTATATATAAATAAAAGGCCGTGGGATTCCCCTTAATTTTGCTCACTAGAGTTATTTCATCACCCCTTTTAGCCTGCTTGATTCCTCTTTTAAGACTGGTCCTACTCTCCTGATATTCCTCTAAGGCCTGTTCTGTTCTTAGCTGCTGGGAGCTTATGTACGTTTCCCTTTTCCTCTTAGCTAGTTGGACGATTTCTCCTGTCATCCACGGTTCATGAATCTTGCCTTTCCTATCCCTTGTTTTCAAAGGGACATGCCTATCCTGCACTATCTCCATCTATCTTTGAAAGCCTCCCACATATCAAAAGTGGACTTCCCTACAAATAGCAGTTCCCAATCCACATTTCCCCACTCCTGCTGAATTTGGATATAATTGGCCTTGGCCCAGTTTAGTACTCTTCCCTTAGAACCACTCTCATCTTTGGCTCCAAGTATTCTAAAACTTACATAATTGTGGTCACTATTCCTAAAGAAATCCTCCACTGCAACGTCTACCACCTGGCCTGGCTCAACACCAGGTTCAATATGGCCCCTTCCCTCGTTGGACTAATGGTAAAGTCCTGGTGAGTGTTGCTGAACAAAGAAACCTTGGCGTGCAGGTTCATAGTTCCTTGAAAGTAGAGTTGCAGGTAGATAGGATAGTGAGGCATTTGGTATGCTTTCCTTTACTGGTCAGGGCATTGAGTCTAGGAGTCGGAAGGTCATGTTGCAGCTGTACAGGACATTGGTTAGGCCACTTTTGGAATATTGTGTGCAATTCTGGTCTCCCTCCTATCGAAAGGACGTTGTGAAACTTGAAAGGGTTCAGAAAAGATTTACAAGGATGTTGCCAGGGACGGAGAGTTTGAGCTACAGGGAGGGGCTGAATAGGCTAGGGTGGTTTTCCCTGGAGCATTGAAGGCTTACGGGTGACCTCGTAGCAGTTTATAAAATCATAAGTGGCATGCATGGGATAAATAATGAAGGTCTTTTACCTACAGTGGGGGAGTCCAAAACTAGAGGGCATAGGTTTGAGGTGAGAGGGGAAAGATTTAAAAGGGACCTAAGGGGCAAATTCTTCATGCAGAGGGTGGTGTGTGTATGGAATGAGCTGTCAGAGAAAGTGGTGGAGGCTGGTGTATTCATGAATCTTGCCTTTCCTATCCCTTGTTTTCAAAGGGACATGCCTATCCTGCACTATCTTCATCTATCTTTGAAAGCCTCCCACATATCAAAAGTGGACTTCCCTTCAAATAGCTGTTCCCAATCCACATTTCCCCACTCCTGCCGAATTTGGATATAATTGGCTTGGGCCCAGATTAAAAGGCATCTGGTTGGTGTAAATATAGAAAGGATTTAGAGGGATCTGGGCCAAATGCTGGAAAATGGGACTAGATTAATTTAGGATATCTGATAGGCATGGACAAGTTGCACTGAAGGTTTTATTTCCGTGCTGTACATCTTAATAACTCTATGATCCTAAGTTATGATTTGCCTAGACAGCACACAAAACAACACTTTTCACTGTACCTCAATACATGTGACAATACTCAAACAAATCAAATCAAATGCAGAAGTGTACTGTAAGTGCATCTGTGATGTACCATGAGGAATTATAGGGGGTGGCATATAATGCCCAAGCCCATGTGTATGGCCCAGTTCAAACATGAAGGTTATTCAGAGTGGCGAGATGAACCTGTCAGTTACTCTTTGGCTTCCTTGTTGAGTTTTCCCAATGTCCAGCTTGTTTGGTGAGTTTAGTGAACATTAATCAGGCGAGTTGTGCTGTTAACAAGAAATTTAACAAGGAATAATCACCATCAATTGGCAACTTGCCACCGTCTAGCAAAAATCTCACTACATCACTTGTGAAAAGCATAAGAGATACAGCCCTCTGTTTCCCACTTCCCGATCTGCTGAATGTTTTCAGTATTTCCTGATTTTAATTAGTACTCATTTCTTTCCAGTTTTCTTTCCTCTTTCCGGATGTCTGGCTGTGTGCTAGTTCTCACTGTGGTTCACTTTCATGAAGTACTAGCTAGCTCTATCAAGCATCATTCACCCTGAATCAATCAGATGAGTTAACTAGGAATCAAACCTAAGGCCTGCTGCTATTGGTTACTCCATTCACCTTTGCACAACGTGGTCACACATTAGACCATTAGAAGACTCTTTTGAGAAAGCCACATGTTTGAGTCTGGACCAGCTGGAAATCATTGTGTTGAAAGTCATTCACTCATTGTTTCCTTACTCATTTTGAAATGGATTTATTTCTTCCAAGTCAATTGAAATAGTTTATCGACATGGCAATCCTGTTTACCCGAAACAATTCTCTCTTTTTAAGATTTCCATATGATTTCCACCTTTCTAAAATGTGAACAATCATTTAATTAAATGATGGCATTTATACTCAGATTGTGTTTTTCTATGTACAAAGCAGCACATTACTAAAGGAATGATACAATTTTCATTAATAGTATCCAGTTGCTCTAATGTATGAGTTTATGCATAAGGGATATTAGTATCTGAATAAAATCAAGCGTTGCATGTCATTTGTTGTATCATACAGTGAAAAGAAACAAGGTGTCACCTATGTCTCAAAGTTGTCCAAGTAAACAAAAGTAGGATCAGTGGTAAATGGGTGTTATTCTGACTGGAGGAAAGTATACAGAGGTGTTCCACAGAAATATTAGGATCACTATGCTCTTTGATGTACATTGATGATCTCGACTTAAGTAAATGAAGCATTACTTCAAAACTTGTGTGAGTATGAGACAAAATTCAAAATGCAGTAAACAATGAGAAGAGTAATGAGAGCCAACAGGAGGGCATAGACAGGCAAAATGGATAAATATGAGAGATACATTTTCACAACAAATGTGACATTTCACAGCAACTGGGCAAAGAGACAATATGAACTAACCTTTAAAAGGGTGAAGGAACAGGAATGTGAGCATATACACATATCTTTGGAGGTTTTGACATCACATTGAGAAAGCTGCCTAGAAATCATATGGAATTATTAATAGAAAAAATAGAGTGCTATGTATGCTATGTATATATATTATATTAGCCTGAATAATCAAACAGGTTAATGGAGTGATTAATACAACATATGTCATCTTGAGCTTAATAAGTGGGGCATAGAGTATAAAAGTAAGGAAGCTATGTTCTACTTATATAAACCACTGGTTTAGCTTCTGCTGGAGCATTGTGAGTAATTCTGGATGTCATACTTTAACAGGAATGGGAAAACTTTTGAGATAGTGCCGAAAAGTCTCATGGGAAAGATTCCAGGGATGTGGAATTTGATGCAGAAAGATCGAAGAACTTGAATTGTTCTCCTTTAGAGAAGAGAAAATTCGAGAGATATTCAAATTCATGCGGGATCAGGACACAGTTGCTAGGGAGGAAGTGTAGCATTGGTGGAAGGAAGGAGAACTGGACAGCATTGGTCTAAGACCGTTGGTAATAGAAGCAATGCTGATGTGAAGAAAACTTTTCTCATGAAGAAAGTGGGACCTGGAATGCACTGCCTGAGAGTATAGTGGTGGGAGCATCACTTTCAAAATTGAATCACTATCTGAAAGAGAAAAAATTGCAGAACAATGGAGAAAATGAATGAGTAAATTACTTAGATAAGAGGATTAGCACAGACACCATGGGCTGAATGGTCTCTTTATATGCTGTAACCATTCCAGCATTCTATAAATGGAAGAAGGTTATGTTAAACACGTATAAAACATTGCTTAGATTTCAATTGAAAATATGCTGAATTCTGGGCATCCTTTTTTTTTTGGCAAAGTAGTCAAGACCTGGGAAATGGAACAGGGATATTTGTTAGAATTTTATCAAATTCATTGGAAATTCTGGAGTAATGAGGTTTTCAAATGGAATGAAGATTATTTAACTATCTCAGTATTCTAATCTTTTATATTTCTGGAAATGGCAAAATATTTCAATAATATTTCTCTAGATACATCCAGTAACTTGGGGTTACAATGTCAAGATTGTCAGCAAGGCAGCGAAGGGTGAGAAGAGGAGAAACATCTTTTCTCAGAGAGTTGTTAGGATTTGGAATGTTCCGACTGCTAGAGTGGTGGAGGCAGATCCCACAGGAGGTTTCAAAAGAAAACTGGATATATATTTGAAAGTGAAGTTAGAGAGCTGTGGAGCTCAGGCTGGAGAATGGGATTAGCTGGGTAATTCTTTTGGGACACGGTACAGAGATTCTATAAGCCTTAATTTTCAGCGCCCATTTAAGAATGTTTCTTTTTCAATGTTGCAGTCTCAGAAGGTGTATTGTAATAGTGTATATGTGTATGTATATACATATAATATATAGTTATAGTTTGCAGCTAACATATGAATATCACACTTTAGAATCACACTCTGTACTTCATACTCCTCAGTCTCAAATTCAGAACGTTATATATGGGCTGTCAGACGTCTGTAACAGATGCACAGCTCTTTTCAAGAAAGCCATTCATGTCATGCTGAATTCTTCTGCCCCGGAATGTACAAGCCGCTAAATTTATTTGGCTTTATTTATTTAGACCATTTCTCCACAGAGAGCACTTGAACAGTGATGTTAAAGAGACTGATGGGGTTGAAAACAGCTTCCTGTTGGCAGATAAACCTCACAGACCTCAGACTATCCAAAAGCAATATCACAGCAGGTTGCAAATATATCTTATACTACTTATGGCGGAAGTGTGTGTGATATTTGCATGAGGTTAGTCATAAATCCATACCATCTCTCTTACATTCTGAGGCCTCATTATTAAAGCAGCTTTTTTGGAAAGATGTCATTGAGTCATATAGTCATGGAGATGTACAGCATAGAAACAGACCCTTTGGTCCAACTCGTCCATGTCGACCAATATCCTAAACTGATCTAGTCCCATTTGCCAGCATTTGGCCCATGTCCCTCCAAACCCTTCCCATTCATATTCCCAGCCAGTTGCCTTTTAAATGTTGCAATTGTACCAGCCTCCGCCACTTCCTCTGGCAGCTCATTCCAACAAAATGATTTTTAACTTTGCCTTCATGATTAGGGAATCAGTTAAAGTCAAAGAAAAATCTCTGTATATATACACAGATTGTCAAGAAACATGCATAGATTAAGAATCAGTAATGGAAGGGGACAAAAACAGTAGGGACACAAAAAACACTGGAATGGGAGGTACACAGTACATACAGCGGGCACAAATCAAAATGACACATCTTTGAAGATGCATGAACATGAAATAACTACTCACATAACGGACTATTCAACATGTAACAGCTAATGAAGAGTCATGTACACAGCATCTCAAGAAGGCTCAATCACACACTTAACTCAGCAAAGTGGCCAAAGGCGTCTTTTAAACTGTACATTGCATTTATTGATGAAATAAGAGAGATTCATTAAAATGAGTAATCCCTGAAAACATTATCATTTAAATATAGCCCATTATTTATTTTTATTATTGGCTTCTATTCAATTTCAGGATTCTATGATTTTGTGATACTTTGCTTATTGACAAATCGGGGCAGAATTGTTTTTTAACCCAAGTGAAGTGGGCAGCATAAAAAAGGAAGCATGCCCAAAACAGGAGGCTTGAGTTTGGTCTCAAATTGGGTATCATGCATCAATTTCATCTCAATGGCAAGATGTATGATGTCTCCAGATCTTAGTGGGTTTTTCCCATATCAAACAGTGAGAAACTGAGAGCTGGTTGGAATGGCTTCTTCTGAGCTTTATGATTCAGAAATATAGTTCCACTATTTTACTTCTTTCTCCCCAGCCTCATTTTCTCACTTTCCTCTGTTCCTAAGCAAATTAATTCACTCCTATCCATAATTATGTAAACCTATACAAATTTACAAGATCCCTCAAGATCGACTGGTCCAGAATATTAAATCACATGGGATCCACAGTGAGTTGGTAAGTTGGATACAAAATTGGCTTGGTCATAGAAAACAGAGGGTAGAAATGATGGTCTGGAGGTCTGTGACCAATGGTGTTCTGCAAAGTTGTGAGCTGAGACTTCTGTTGTTTGTAATATATGTATAATGATTTTGATGAAAATGCTGTTGGTTTAAATATGGAGACAACACAAAAATTGGTAGAGTTGTGGATAGTGAGGAAAATTGTCAAAGGATACAACAGGATATAGACCAGTTGGGAAGTTGGGCAGAAAAATGGCAGATGGAGTTTAATCCAGACAAGTGTGAGGTGATGCATTTTGGGAGGTCCAATGCAGAGGAAAAGCATGCAGTAAATGGCAGAACCCTTAGGAGCATTGTTCTACAAAGGGATCTTGAAGTGCAAGTCCATAGCTCCCTGAAAGTGGCAACACAAGTGGATAAGGTGGTAAAGAAGGCATAAGCATGTTTGTCTTCATCAGTCAGGCCATTGAATACTTTTTTTATTCACTCGTGGAGCACGGGCATCTCTGGCTGGCCAGCATTTGTTGCCTGTTCTTAGTTGTCCTTGAGAAGGTGGTGGTGAGCTGCCTTCTTGAACCTCTGCAGTCCACATGCTGTAGGTTGATCTTAGGGAAGCAATTCCAGGATTTTGACCTGGTGATAGTGAAGGAACTGCAATTCTAGTCAGGATGGTGAGTGGCTTGGAGGGGAACTTGAAGGTGATGGTGTTCCCATGTACCTGCTGCCCTTGTCTTCTAAATGTAAGTGGTTGTGGTTTTGGAAATTGCTGTCTGAGGATCTTTGATGAATTTTGGCAGGAGAGGTGGTAAAAGCAGATACAATAGCAAGTTTTAAAACAGTCACATGACGAGGCAGTGAATAGAGAGAAACAGACCACATGCAGGCAGCTGGGATTAGTTTAGAACAGCAATGTGGTCTGCATAGACATGATAGGCTGAAGGGCCTGTTCTGTGCTGTTTTGTTCTATATTCTATGTTCATACCATACTTTCCAAGCCCAGAGTCTCAGTCCCCTAGAAGGACAAAGGCATAGGAACCCCACTACATACCATCTTGCCCAGGAACTATTTTGGCATACCATCCCAGCTACTGGGTGAAAACAAACCTGGAATTCCCCTTCCTTTAACACTGTAGGAATTCCTATACTCCAAGAACTGCAGTGGTTCAATAAGGCAGTTCACTACCATCTTCTTCAGAGCAATCACAGATGGGCAATTGACATTTGCCTAGTCGGTCACACCCAGATCCTGTGAATGAATAAAATAGAACCAATAGCTTCACTCTTCATTTAACCCTTTCTCAGTAGGCTATAACAAACATATTTTTAATTTGTTTTTTAACACATTGGTATCACACTTTAATTAAACATAGTTAATCGGATCAAAAATACATGGAGAGCTAATTCCAAGGCTTTCTTCAGTGCAAGAAAGTGAAGACTTATTCCTGTTCAAGCGAAGAAAATTAAGAAAAAAACATTTTCTACAATTGTTTGCAGCTAACCTTGATTCCTTTATTAATAAATATCTTTCAAGTTGTGTTTTCACTGATTGCGTTCTGAGATTGTGAGAGAATGTTTGAGAGTGAAAGAGAAAAAAGAGCTTGCATTATGCTTGATGTTATCAGTCCATGTTGCTTTCTGTCTTTTGTTATTCAACTTTTGCATTAATATACAATTCCTTCATGGATTCTTGAATCTATGGTCATTGTTTCATTCCAACCGGATAGTTTCATTACATTAATTTAAGGGCAAGTAAAAGAATTTTTTGATGCCCTGATTATGTTTTGGTGCTTCTTGAGTAAAATTATAATTCAGTTGCAATCAGTTTTATACCATTGTGGGTTTGCCTGGCCTTGCCAGGTGTTGACAGATGTCACTTTTGGTTAGTAGTGTCCTTTTTAAAAGCATTTTTAGTCCATGGCAATCTCAGGCATTGCAGGCAAATGAAGAATGTTGAATATTGATTGTTCAGTTTTGCTGCGAACATAACAAAAGTTAGGATATGTAAATCTTTTCTTATTCACAAGTGCCCACAGTTAGTGACCACAGAGTTAGGGAATATGGTCAGCATGGAGAAAGTGAGGACTGCAAATGCTGGATTTCAGAGTCGAGAGTGTGGTGCTGGAAAAGCACAGCAGGTCAGGCAGCATCCGAGAAGCAGGAGAATTGACATTTCAGGAATAAGCCCTTTATTAAGAATGATCTCATTCTTGATGAAGGGTTTATGCATGAAACATCGATTCGCCTACTCCTCAGATGCTGCCTGACCTGCCGTGCTTTTCCAGCACCACGCTCGCAACATGGACAGCATGGACGGTTGGACCAAAGGGTCTGTTTCCATGCTGTGTGACTCTATAACTCTGTTTCCACTAGCAACTGGGTGTTACATTGCACATCAACTCTGTCCAAAATCAAACCTCTGTTTGGTGATTGGCAGAGTAGCTCTCATTGAGTAATCATCATTAAATTGCTTTCAGTTTTAAATAAACTTCTCATTTTCTTGACCCCCTTTCTCTTTAGTTGCTTCATTTTTCCTTTAGTGTGCTAATTGTTATTATTTTGTTAGGAGACGTAGCACACCCGACAATTGCATACATACCACATTTAAAAAGCATTGAATGCATATAAGGGCAACTTGACATAATTCACTCACACAAGTGTATCTCTTTCTGTGGTTGTTCGGGTTTCAATATGAAGGGAGTATTTATTCCGCTGTAACAAGAGTTTTTTAACCTAAGGATGCCTTAGGATGCCAGTGTGAGTGATTTAACCAATGGGAGATCAGTCTAATTTTTAATTATCTGAAGATTAGTCCTTGAAAATTTTGCAAATTGCTTGACAGAAGCTATTTGACAAGCGTATTATATTTACAATCACAGGAACAGATATAATAGCGGGCTGAATAAACTGCTGACAGGAAAAAGCTATTTGCTTATTTTAAATCGCCTCACAGCTGACAAATTGAATTGTTTCTAGTATTTTACTTGGCTAGATTTAGTGAGTCAGTTTGCAATTAAATATGCACTTCTTTCATATTGGGGTGGATAATGTAAGGGCCTGTCATTCACTTTTCCTGTGCATCTGCCCAACTTACAGCAAATTCCATGGAAACCTGACTGCTCTAATGATGCAAGTCAGAGCTGATTGAATAGGGTGCTGGTTGTTTAAATTTACTGAAGGATACGACAGGGATAGATAACTAATGACTGTTCGCTGGAGATCTGTCACTGCTGCTGTTCTCACAGGGGATAATGATTGCTTGAACTGATACCACTCTTTGTCAGCAACCACAGCTGAGATATTAGCCTGGGAATTACTTCAAGTGATATTGTATGCCATTGTTCAACAGAATTGAATAAAGTTCCTCTCTCTGCTTTTTTAGATGGAGGTGTTAACCCATTTCAATAGATTGAGCTAATGCTAATGTTTAAATATAGTTCTAATGATGACATCATTTACAGTGAGTACCACATTGTGGAGAGAAACTATCGCTTTCAAATGCAATGGTAAACAAGCAGGTGCAGCAAGCAATTGGCAAATGGAATATTGACCCTAATTGAAAGAGGAATTGAGTTCGGAAGTTGGGATGTCTTATTACAGCACTACAACAGGGCCTTTGTGAGACCACACCTGGAGTTTTGGTCTCCCTACATAGAGAGAGTAAAGCAGAGGTTCACTTGGCTGATACCAGGGATGGCAGAACTGTCCTAAGAGGAGAGATTGGTTTGACAGAGTCTGTATTCACCGGAGTTTAGAAGGATGAGGGAGACCTGACTGAAACATATATAATTCTAATGGGGACTGGATGCAGAGAGAATGTTTCCTGGTTAGGGCACAGTCTCAGGATGTGGAGTAGGCCATTTATGAGTGGGATGAGGGAACATTTCTTCACTCAGAGAGCAGTGAACCTGTGGAATTCTCAACAACTGAAAGCTGCGGAGGCCAAGACAATGAATCCATTCAAGAAAGATATTAGGTATTAAAGGCCTCAAAGGTATGGAGAGAAAGGAGGAAAGTAACATTGAGATAGAGGATCAGTAATGATCACATCTAATTGTGAGCAAGCCTGAAAGATCAAATAGTCAAACTCCTGTTCCTAGCTTCTATATTTACATAATTCAATATAGATGTGGAATTTTTTGCCATCATGCTGTTCATCCGGTGCTGTTCTTTAAGGTTTTAAATAACTAATTTATGAGAAGGACCCACTCAAATTAGTTTGTGTTGAGCAAAGCCAGCAGTGGTTGATCTTGCCCAGAAAGCTTTAGTAGCCCAAATACCACCAATAAAAGCAGATCAGATCACCGTCTCACCCTGCATCCTAAACAAGACACCCCACTCCCACACCCTCACCCATAGCCCTGGGACTTGTGGTTCATACATAATAGTACCTATCTCCAAATGTAATGTTTGAGAAATTAACAGGGTCTTTATGACATTTGGAGCAGCATTTCATTTTCCAAACAAGTTCAAGACATTGAGATGAAGTTCTTGCTGATGAGTGGTGAGAAGACTATTCATGGGGATTATTGCTCATTATCACCCTCATTCTTACTGAATCTTACTTCATTAATATACACTCTCCGATTGTACCACTGGTTGGACAAACACAAATAAACATAAGACTGTAAGACACAGGGGTGGAAGTAAGGCCATTCGGCCCATCAAGTCCACTCCGCCATTCAGTCATGGCTGTTGGGATTTCAATGCCACTTACCCACACTCTCCCCGTATCCCTTAATTCCTTGCAAGATTAAGATTTATCAATGATGGAAATGTGTTGCTGGAAAAGCGCAGCAGGTCAGGCAGCATCTAGGGAACAGGAGAATCGACGTTTCTGGCATTAGCCCTTCTTCAGGAAGAAGGGCTAATGCCCGAAACGTCGATTCTCCTGTTCCCTAGATGCTGCCTGACATGCTGCGCTTTTCCAGCAACACATTTCCATCTCTGATCTCCAGCATCTGCAGACCTCACTTTCTCCTCTAAGATTTATCAATCTCCTCCTGGAAGACATTTAATATCCTGGCCTCCACTATGCTCCCTGGCAATGAATTTCACAGGCCCACCACTCTCTGGCTGAAGAAATGTCTCCTCATTTCGGTTTTAAATTGACCCCCTCTAATTCTAAAGCTGTGCCTATGGGTCCTAGTATCCCTGCCTGACAGAAACAAATTCCCAGCGTCCACCCTCTCTAAGCCATACATTACCTTGTAAGTTTCTATTTTTCTCCCTTCAACCTTCTAACTCCAATGAATACATCCCTAGATCTTCAGCCGTTCATTGTATGTTAGGCCTACCATTCCAGGGATCACCCATGTAAATCTCCGCTGGATACACTCCAGTGCCACTTCCTGAGGTGTGGGGACCAAAACTGGACACAGTATTTTAAATTGGGCCAAACCAGAGCTTTATAAAGTCTCAGTAGAACATCACTGCTTTTACATTCCAACCCTCTTGAAATAAATAACAACATTACATTTGCTTTCTTAACCAAGGACTCAACCTTTAAAGAATCCCGGACTAGCACTCCCAGATTCCTTTGTACTTTGGCCTTATGAATTTTCTCACCGTTTAGAAAGTAGTCCATGCCTGTGTTCTTTTTTCCGAAGTACAAAACCTCGCATTTGCTCACGTTGAATTTCGTCAGCCATTTCCTGGACCACTTTCCTAAACTGTCTAAATCTTTCTGTAGCCTTCCCACCTCCCCAGAACTACCTGCCTGTCTCCTTAAATTCGTATCAGCGACGAACTTTGCCAGAATGCCCCCAGTCCCTTCATCCAGATCATTAATATATAAAGTGAACAGCTGTGGCCTGCGGGACCCCATTTGTCACCAGCTGCCATTCTGTAAAAGAACCTTTTATTCCAACTCTCTGCCTTCTGTCAGACAGCCAATCCTCAATCCATGTCAGTAGCTCACCTCGAACACCACGTGCCCTCATCTTACTCAGCAGCCTCCCATGAGGCACCTTATCAAAGGCCATTTGGAAGTCTAGGCAGAAAACATCCACTGGGTTTCCCTGGTCTAACCTACTTGTTACCTCTTCAAAGAATTCTAACAGGTTTGTCAGGCATGACCTCCCTTTACTAAATCTATGCTGACTTATTCTAATCTGACCCTGCACTTCCAAGAATTTAGAAATCTCATCCTTAACGATAGATTCTAGAATTTTACCTACAACCGAGGTTAGGCTAATCGGCCTATAATTTTCCATCTTGATCCTTACTTGAAAATGGGGGTTACAACAGCGATTTTCAAATCATCTGGGACTTTTCCTGACTGCAGTGATTTTTGAAAGATTACAACCAACGCCTCCACTATTTCTTCAGCCACTTCCCTCACAACTCTAGGATGTAGCCCATCGGGGTCAGGAGATTTATCAATTTTTAGACCTTTTAGCTTTTCTAGCACTTTCTGTTTTGTAATGGCTACCATACTCAACTTTGCCCCCGGCTCTCCTTAGTTTTTGGGATGTTACTCATGTCTTCCACTGTGAAGATTGACACAAAGTATTTATTAAGTTCTTCAGCTATTTCCTTATGTCCCATCACTAGCCTTCCTGCATCAATTTGGAGAGGCCTAACTTCTACTTTTGCCTCTCATTTGTTTCTTATGTATTGAAATAAATTTTTATTATCATTTCTAATATTACTAGCGAGATTACCTTCATATTTGATCCTCTCCTTTCTTATTTATCTATTTGTTATCCTCGGTTTGTTTTTGTAGACTTCCCAATCTTCTGATTTCTCAGTGCTCTTGGCCACTTTATTGGCTCTCTGTTTTTCTGTGATACATTTCCTGACTTCCTTTGCCAGCCATGGAGGGTCTAAATTCCCCCCGATAATCTTTCTTTTCTTTGGGATGAACCTCTGTACTGTGTCCTCAATTACACAGAAACTCCTGCCATTGTTGCTCTATTGTCTTCCCCACTAGGCTCTGTTTCCAGTCGATTTTCATCAGTTCCTCTCTCATGCCCTTGTAATTACCTTTATTTAACTGTACATCTTGCGTCCCTGCTCCTGGCCACTGCCGGGAGATCTGTACATAACTCCCATTATTTTTTTTGCCTTTGTGGTTCCTCAACTCCACCCACACAGATGCCACATCATCTGACCCTATGTCATTCAGTACCATAGATTTAATTTCATTCTTAACTGACAAGGCAACCCTGCCCCTTCTGCCCACCTCCCTGTCTTTTCAATAAGTTGTAAATCCTTGGGTATTTAACTGCCAGTCCTGAACCCCCTGCAACCACGTCTCTGTGATACCTACCACATCATATTCATTCACGATGATTTCTGCTATTAATTCATCTACTTTGTTACGAATACTATGAGCATACAGGTAAAGCACATTAGTGCTATTTTTTCTTATCCCCATGATTTCCATCACCTTTAGTAGTATGTCCTGACTTATCCTTCCTTTTTGCTTCATTGCTAGTCTGCCTCAAACTTAAAACCTGCACACATGCTAACCTGCTGCTTATCTTTCTACTTGACTCCATACTCCCCCAAACAACTCGAATTCCCAAAATAAAAGTCACTTCTGCTCACCACTTGATGCCTTGGACCTCCACCTTGGACCATTCAGTGACAACATCTCAGAGCACACTCCAGGGCCGCAACTGCATGCACCCCACATCCGTGGGCGCTGCCACCTGACACTTGCCAGCACTATCATGGTACCTCCCCAATCCATTTACAGTACGCTTCTGCACTTTAATTCTGCATTTAATGGTGCACTGGCAGCTATCATTAGAATCCTGCTGCAGAGACGTCCTAAAACCCACAGACATTACCATCTGGAAAGACAAGGGCAGCAGATAGATGGGAACAGCATCATTTCTTTTCTCTCTCTTGCTGGCCAACCCTTATTGGCCATCTCTAGTTGCCCTTGAGAAGATGATGATGAGCTGTCTACTTGGACGGCTCCAGTCCACATCAGCTTCTCTTCAAGCCACTCACCATTGTGACTTGGAACTCTATTTCCTTTTCTTCACTGTTGCTGGGTCAAAATCCTGGAATTCCCTTCCTAATATCATTGGGGGGGGGGTGGGGTATACCTTTTTATAATTCACTCATGGGATGAGGGCATCACTGGCTGGATCAGCATTTATCATCCAGTTAAGAGTCAACCACATTGCTGTGGAGTCACATGCAGTCCCGACCAGGTAAGGATGGCAGATTTTCTTCACTAAAGGTCATTAGTGAGCCAGATGGATTTTTCCCAATAATTGGCAATGGATTTGTGATCACCATTTCAGACTTCTTTTATACTGAATTCAAATTCCACCATCTGTAGTGGTGGGATTTGAACCTGGGCCCCCAGAACATTACCTGGGCCTCTGGATTAACAGTCAAGTGATAATACCACTCGGCCATTGTCTCCCCTCTCCTACAGCACATGGACTGCAGTGGATCAAGAAGGCAATTTACCATCACCTTCTTGAGGACAGTTAAGACTGGGCAATAAATGTTGGCCCAGCTAGCGATGCCTACGTCCCATGAATGAATAAAAAAAACACTTTGCAGCTCATGGATTAGACCAGGCTGCATCTCAGGGGTGCTGACTTGCTGTTAACAGCTTAGTCACCTAGCTCTCAGCACACCTGGCTTGTCTTGCTGTTTAGCACTATGCCCCCTCAGCCAGGCCTACAAACGCACTTTACTTCTGTCTTAACTTGCCTTTCAGCACAGACTCAGTAAAGTTGCCATAAATATCAGCTGCTATCAGTCATGGGGCGTAGCCAGGAAGGACCTGAAGAGAGAGCTAAGAGCAGCAAGGAGGGGACATGAAAGGTCCTTAGTTGGTAGGATTAGGGGAAACCCTAAGGCTTTCTATAGGTATGTCAGGAATAAAAGAATGACTAGGGTAGGAATAGGTCCAGTCAAGGATAGTAGTGGGAAGTTGCGTGTGGAGGCTGAAGAGATTGGGGAGACACTGAATGAATACTTTTCGTCAGTATTCACTCAGGAACAGGACATTGTTGTCGATGTGAATACTGAGTCACAATTAAGTAGAATGGATGGCTTTGAGGTATGTAGAGAAGAGGTGTTGGAAAGTCTGGAAAGGGTGAAAATAGATAAGTCCCCTGGGCCTGATGGCAGTTATCCTAGGATTCTCTGGGAAGCAAGGGAGGAGATTGCAGAGCCATTGGCCTTGATTTTTATGTCCTCGTTGTCTACAGGAGTAGTGCCAGAAGATTGGAGGCTAGCAAATGTGGTTCCCTTGTTCAAGAAGGGGAGTAGGGATAACCCTAGTAACTATAGGCCGGTGAGTCTCACTTCTGTTGTGGGCAAAATCTTAGAGAGAATTGTAAGGGATAGGATTTATGAACATCTGGATAGGAATAAAGTGATCAAGGATAGTCAGCATGGTTTTGTGAAGGGCAGGTCGTGCCACACAAACCTTATTGAATTCTTTGAGAAGGTGACTAAGGAGGTGGACGAGGGGAAAGCGGTAGATGTGGTGTATATGGATTTTAGTAAGGCGTTTGATAAGGTTCCCCATGGTAGACTACTGCAAAAAATACGGAGGTATGGCATTGAGGGTGAGTTGGAGGTTTGGATTAGGAGTTGGCTGGCTGGAAGAAGACAGAGGGTAGTAGTTGATGGTAAAGGTTCATCTTGGAGTGCCGTCACTAGCGGTGTTCCGCAAGGATCTGTTTTGGGACCATTGCTGTTTGTCATTTTTATAAATGACCTGGAGGAGGGGTTAGAAGGTTGGGTGAGCAAGTTTGCGGATGATACGAAAGTCGGAGGAGTTGTAGACAGTGAGGAAGGATATGGCAGGTTACAGCGGGATATAGATAAGCTGCAGAACTGGGCAGAAAGGTGGCAAATGGAGTTCAATGTAGCTAAGTGTGAGGTGATTCACTTTGGTAAGAGTAATAAAAATATGGGGTACTGGGCTAATGGTCGGATACTTGGTAGTGTGGATAAGCAGAGGGATCTTGGTGTCCATGTACACAGATCTTTGAAAGTTGCCACCCAGGTAAATAGTGCGGTGAAGAAGGCATATGGCGTACTGGCTTTTATTGGTAGAGGAATTGAGTTCCGGAGTCCTGAGGTCATGTTGCAGTTGTATAAGACTCTGGTGCGGCCGTATCTGGAGTATTGTGTACAGTTTTGGTCGCCATATTATAGGAAGGATGTGGAGGCACTGGAACGGGTGCAGAGGAGGTTTGCCAGGATGTTGCCTGGTATGGTAGAAAGATCGTATGAGGAAAGGCTGAGGCACTTGGGGTTGTTTTCACTGGAGAAAAGAAGGTTTAGGGGTGACTTGATAGAGGTGTACAAGATGATTAGGGGTTTAGAGAGGGTCGACAGTGAGAATCTTTTTCCATGTATGGAGTCAGCTATTACAAGGGGGCATAGCTTTAAATTAAGGGGGGGTAGGTATAGGACAGCTGTTAGGGGTAGGTTCTTTACTCAGCGAGTCGTGAGTTCATGGAATGCCCTGCCAGTAGCAGTGGTGGACTCTCCCTCATTATGGGCATTTAAGCGGGCATTGGATAGGCATATGGAGGATAGTGGGCTAGTGTAGGTTAGGTGGGCTTGGATCGGCGCAACATCGAGGGCCGAAGGGCCTGTACTGCGCTGTATTCTTCTATGTTCTATGTTCTATATATGTTGCAGTGTGGCACGATGCTACATCAATCTTATACACACACCAAGTACCAGCAATTGACACATCAAACACACTACATGCAATACAGGTGAATGGCCATGCCTCAAAGTCTGAGGGCTCAGTCAGGTCAAGAGAAATGCACTTCATTCAGAGGGTCCTAGCACAGTAAGTGCATCCAATATCAGTCCAGGCCTTGGTCATGGTCATTTAGCTTCTCAGGGCAGAGAGGACCAGGATCGACTCCTTGTAGGGGAACCCCATCAACTGCTTTGGCCTATTCCTGCCCTATTGTCAGCTTTCTCATGAATAACAGAAAGAGAGGGATTGAATGAGATGAAAGTGGGTGATGCAGCTGTCAGTACTGGTGCAGAGATCTTGAAGTATACTGGGTGAGTGAGCAAGCAATGCAGAAGTTATTCAGGGTTAGTACTGTGGCGGTATTGGGTGGATTGGAGCTACTGGTGGAAGGTGTTACTCACGATAATGAGAGTGACAGGGCATGAGCCTTGGTGGGAGGTGTAGGCAGTTACAGAGATAGAGTGAGTGTAAAGTAATAGAGAGAAGATAGTGACACATACTCTGGTGAAGTGAAGAAGGTCATTGAGTGACCCAGGTCCTTACACTGCTGGGTGCTCCTCCAGTCAGCGGAGACCAGACTGACTGGTTGGCAACCTTGAACCAAGCTGGCAGAGTCTGGTGCCCACCAGGAGATCCAGGTCCCTGTCTGCAAAGCAGGATGCCAATTTTCCCCTTATCTGCCATGTCGGGGGCAAATGTTATGAATTGTTAAAGTCTTTTAACAGCCTTTTAAAGTCAGAGCCAGTGTCAAAGATCCTGGAATATACTGGCAGTGGGAGAATTGGGCTAGAAATGAATGAGAGTGGCATCATAGGGATGTGATATCTAGTTAATGAGGCGAGTTTGGGATGATAGCATGAGAAAACTCGCAACACCCTCACAGAGAGAAATCCTCCATGAAACTTGACAAAAAAAATGACACTTTGCCAAAACATGTTAATGTTCAGCCCCTGAGATTGGTTTATTCCAAAAGACACAAGGTTTACAGTTCATTATATCATTACAGTTCATCATGTGCCAGCATTCAACAGGCAGGATTGACATTAAAGTAACAGATTTTGAAAATAATAAAAAAAATTACAATGTGTTTTTCTCATTCATAACTACATCACAGTTCAAATGGATTAGTGAACAAATTGAACAATTTTCCATGTGCCTTCAATTTTTTTATTGTTTAGCTGCTCAAGGTTATTTGAAAGCCACAATCTCAACCATTTGACAGAAGAAGGAAACACGACAGAATAGTTTCCTTAATGTTACGTGGCTGTCCAATGCTTTTCTTTAATATGGAAACAGGATGTTGACTCGGAGGATATGGCAGCAATTTGGCACAAAACAAAGAGGCAGGCCTTGAAATTATATTGTGGATTAATAACAAATTGACAATTAACCTATTAAAACTCCTCTTTCTCAGCAAGGGCATGAATCAATTTTTACTAGAGTGTTGGAATCTCTGCTAATTGCTAGCAAGGCAAACTTAGACTGGTATGTTCAGTATTTGAATGTGATTAGAACAAAGAACAAAGAAAATTACAGCACAGGAACAGGCCCTTTGGCCCTCCAAGCCTGCACTGATCCAGATTCTCTATCTAAACCTGTCGCCTATTTTCTAAGGGTGTGTATCCCTCTGCTCCCTACCCATTTATGTCTATATACATCTTAAATGATGCTATCGTGCCATAACATAATTTTGTTCACATTCAGTGCTACATTAATGTATAAGTGTACATTTTAATGGAAACAGCCAGTCCATGATAGGAATTCTGTAATGTTTCAGTGCTCTTTTGGGAAGGAAAGGAATTGGATGAAGATCGGCAGTAAAAAAGGCTCCAATTGGAACTGGTCACAGTTCATGAAGCAACATTCATGATCATAGTGGAACTCTCAGAATGATGCTGACTGATCACAAAGCAGACCCTCTGGGATTGCAGTACCCATTACAGATGAAAGCTGCTACCAAAGATGTAAGGGAAGACTTGCATTTAAACAGGACCTTTCATAACTTTCCAAAGTACTTTCTTGCCCATGAAGTTTTCTTGCCCATTCAGGGGGTGAGGGTGTCACTGGCTAAGCCAACAGTTATTGGGCGGCACGATGGCATAGTGGTTAGCACTGCTGCCTCACAGTGCCAGAGACCTGGGTTCAATTCCCGCTTCAGGTGACTGTGTGGAGTTTGCACATTCTCCCCGTGTCTGCGTGGGTTTCCTCCGGGTGCTCCAGTTTCCTCCCACAGTCCATAGATGTGTAGGTCAGGTGAATTGGCCATGCTAAATTGCCTGTAGTGTTAGGTTAGGGGTATGGCTGGGTTGCGCTTCGGCGGGTCGTGTGGACTTGTTGGGCCGAAGGGCCTGTTTCCACACTGTAATGTAATGTAATCTAATCTTATTGCCCATCATTAATTACCCAGAAGGCACCCATACTGCTGTGGTCACATGTACAGCAGATCAACTAAGGATGGCAGATTTTCTAAAAGGGCATGGGTGAAACAGATGGGTTTCTCCAAAAATTAACAAACATTTCATGGTCCGCATTAGACTTTTAAAAAATGTAACCTATTTTTATCATCAGACGGCGGCACGGTGGCTCAGTGGTTAGCACTGCTGCCTCACAGCACCAGGGACCCAGGTTCGATTCTAGCCTTGGCAACTGTCTGTGTGGAGTTTGCACATATTCCCCGTGTCTGCGTGGGTTTCCTCCAGGTGTCCAGTTTCCTCCCACAGTCCAAACATGTGCAGGTTAGGTGAATTGGCCATGCTAAATTGCCTGTAGGTGAAGGGGTAAATGTAGGGGAATGGGTTTGGGTGGGTTGCTCTTTGGAGGGTCGGTGTGGACTTGTTGGGCCGAAGGGCCTGTCTCCACAGTGTAGGTAAGCTAATCTAACCTGTTCAGGGATGCTAATACATATTTCTGGAGCAGGTGGGACTTGAACCCAGGCCCTCCCAGTCCAGTGGTCGGGACAATAGTAGGAAGTAGTAACTGTTACCACGCATCACCTGAGGATTAATGAAATTGAACCTGTCCCTATGTCTGAAGTGTCCTTTCTGCATCCTTTAAATACTATTTGCCAGTGTGTGTGTTTCCTAAACATCTTTGAAGTGAATCGGAGAAGTGCTTTGACAATTGGAATCACCTGACATACTTTTGATCAGAGCTGAAAATATGTTGCTGGAAAAGCGCAGCAGGTCAGGCAGCATCCAAGGAACAGGAGAATCGACGTTTTGGGCATGAGCCCTTCTTCAGGAAACAGGAATCCTGAAGAAGGGCTCATGCCCGAAACGTCGATTTTCCTGTTCCCTGGATGCTGCCTGACCTGCTGCGCTTTTCCAGCAACACTTTTCAGCTCTGATCTCCAGCATCTGCAGACCTCACTTTCTCCTCGATACTTTTGATCAGGCTCCTCGAAGATATCTTTTGAAGACTCACTGGATTTGAAATGTTAAAACTGCTTTCTCTCCACAAATGCTGCACAGCTGCTGAGTTTCCCCAGCACTTTCAGCTTTATTTCAGACCTTCAGTATCCACAGTATTTAGCCTTCAAATGACAAATGTTACTCTTGGAAAATAACTTTCCCTGTAATCTTTAATGAGAAATTCTTATTATGCCAGTTGGTGAAATCCTTGTGCTTTTCTTTTCAAAAAGATCAGAGATACTTTCTAACCAACCTGCTCAGAGATGTTATTACACACCAGTAGAGCATATGGGACTTGAACCCAAGACTGTTGTCTCAGAGGTAGGGACACTACCACTGCACCACAAGAACATCCCAACTAGGTCAGATTGAATCCTTCTTATCAGATTCTGGTGAAACATTTGGTATTATATATTATTGCTATTTAATAGGTTTCATAATCTTAAAAATTAGAAATGTTAACTGCACTTACACTTTGCAAAATGCGTAAACAATTTTGAACTATGGTTCTCAAATTTTTTTTTCTGCTGGAACATTCCAGCAGGAGTAGGCCATTCAGCCTCTTGAGCTTGTGCTGCTATGCTAGGTCATGGGTGATCAGCTACCCCAAAGTCATATTCTCGCACTACCCCCATATCCCTTGATATCATTAGCAACTAGAAATCTACCAAAGTGACCCACAAGTGATCAATTTGGGGTTTGCAAAATTGTTGAGTCACTACCTTGCTGTCAAATGTTTAGTGAATAGGGTCAGACAACCAGCTCATGGATTGGACCAGGTGGCATCTTATGGCTGCTTGTTTGCTCTCTTAGCACTCACTCGCTCTGTGCCAACCTGCATGCTCGCAGCATTCATGCTTTGCCTTGTCATGCCCTGGCTCTTCAACAGAGCCAAAGGCTATCAGCGTCTGGTAGGATTCCGCTCCTGAGGTTCGATGATTTAGTCATCTGTTCTCATGTCTCTTTAAACAGCTTAATGCCAACATTTTCTGATTATGCTCCTGTAAAGTTCCTTGTGATATTTGATTCCAGGTGTTGTTGATGCCTGTTTGAGAAACAAGGCTCAGTATGATTGTCAAATGCGTATGTTGACAGAAAACCAATTTAATGCAATTTAGTTAATCTTTCTTTCATTAAATGTAAGTGGTTAGCTTGCATTTTGATATATTGTTATCCATAATTCCATCCTTTTTGTGTTCAATCAAAACTAAACTTCCAGAAATTCAATATGAGCCACGTTATTTATGACAGTAAATAAAGAGGGTTGTTTTCTTGCATGTAGCATTTTCACAAATGCACTAATGAAATCCTGTATTTATGTTTGAAAGTCCTATACTGAAAGTCCAAATGTCAAACAATGTGCTTAGAGGACGGTGAGATGGAAAGTGTTTCAGATTTTCCCATGGCAAGGGAGTGTAAAGACTTTACATACCTCCTGTTACACAATTATTACAATGTCTTTGGCCGAGGCACACAAACATGTCACCTGCCTACACTATTGGCAAAGGAATGTAATGAATTATAGGAAGTTGAGTTGGAAAACAATAATGGAGAAATAAAAGGAAAACTAATTTTAATTAAAAGAGAAACTGTTTCATTTTCACAATGCAAAGTGTTCTGAAAACTTTCAAAAAAATCTTATGCAAGATTTATTATAAGCAGGCACAGATCTGGGTATAGATTTTGAAAATAAAATGTCATTAACAGTTCATGATTATTACTTTCCTTTATCCTTTCATTGGATGTAAGCATTACTGGCAATGCTTACATTTGTTGTCCAACCTCAATTGCTCTGAGAAGGTGAGCTGCTTTCTTGAACTGCTGCATCCCACATGGTTTAGGTAGCATCCATATTGCTGTTAGGAAGGGATTCCCAGAATTTTCCTGCAACAGTAAAGGTACATTGGTATCGTTCCAAGTCAGGTGTTTGACTTAGCGATGTTCCTACACTCCTCTCTCCTTAACAACACTGTAAACGTGACTGTACCAGATGGACTGCAGCAGGTCAGAAAGAGCTCGCTATCACTTCTGAAGGCAAGTAGAGATGAGTAACAAATGTTGGCTTTGCCAACAATTCCCACATCCCATGAAAGAGTAAAATAAATCATGCTCCGCAGCTTTTGTTCACATACGAGACATTACTGTTCACTCATTCACCTGTGCACTAAAGAGAAGTCTGCTAATTAAAGACATAAATTTTCAAACACATAGAGAAAGCAACCTTTAAGGGAGAATTTGAGAGATCATGGAATCGTTTCACAACATTGCCTCTTGGACATTCTAAGTTTCCCACGGGGAAGAGGTGACACCTTCCATTTGAGCACCAATAATATCAGGACAAAGTTGGGAAATGAACTGAATGGCAAAGCTTGAAGTTTATCTCACACGCCCTGCTGAGGAAGTGCTGTGGTCATTTCTTTTACATAGATTCTGTCAACTTGTTTTGACTTGTTAGAGCTACTTGTCATTGATGAATCAGAAAGCAAGTACCTCCCTTTAAAGTTGCTCCCCCTGTGGTTGATAATTTATGTCTACAGCCAACAGCCCTCTCTGTGACCTACCCAGGGTGTGACTCAGAAGTATCAAACAATATAGTTCACTTTATTAGGTTTCTTTCATTAGCATTGAGAACCTGCATTATTTTATCATTGGTACACCCTTTAATCCTGCTTCAACTTCAATGCGGTTGACACATTAAAGTGAAATTAAATTCAAATTGGCCTAAATATTCTAGGGAAAGTAGTGCAGAATTTCATATTTGAAAGAAATGCACCATAAAATGTCACTCTCTAATCTATTACGTTTAGATATATATAAACTAGGCAAACAGCTCATTGGTTGACAAGCTCAGGCTTTTCTCCAGTCAGCTTGATTTTCCGAGGTTGTGTACAATATGAAGCAGGCTTTAAAAATGCTAATACATTTTTTTCAATTCCCAACTGAGTACAGGCAATAATTTGCAGCTTACTTATTCATTTTCCGAATAAAAGGTGGAAAACCTTTATTTCAATTTGGAAGCATGTTGCAATCTCTTACCTCCCTTTCCTCTCTGGATTTTTCAACATAGCATTGCCTCTTAATATTGTGCTCAGTTCACGTTCCTTCAAATCCAGTGCCTGCAATCCAGTATTCACCCTATCTACAGCAACAGAACTGATCTGACTGATGTTATCAAAATCCTTTGTGACTACAAAACCTGCGTGATATACTTCTCTACCCTATGCGTCTGCTGGGTAGTATTAAACATTATTAACTTTGTTGTTTTCTGTTTACCTCTTCTCATTCATGAAGCTTTTACAATGCAAAAGCAAGGCTAGTTGGGCCATCCCACTTAGTGGTCTGTCCTGTGAAATTCCTGTTGTCCAGTTCCAATGTAGTTTTCCTCATGATTCAAACACATTTTTAGGGTGTTTACATCAATTCCTTGCAAGGTTATCATCAAAATTCCCAAGACTTCATCATCACCGCCTTTTCTCTTCCCCACCACCATGTTTCCTCATCTGTGGTACAACGGGGTGGCTCTGCCGAATCAGTGCTCCCAGTGCACACCCATTTGTCAGATTCAAAGTTCAGAAGTGGGTCACTCCACCCTTTCCATTATCATTGGGTATCTGGTGAAAGGGCAGTGTGTGATAATAGTCTTATGCTTGTACGTTTAGCAGAGACAAGTCCATGGCAAGCATTAGAAAATAACTCTTGCACCGTAACCAGCATTAGAATGCCTAAAGGTACATTATACAGCGACACTGTGCAGCCAAGGAGCCTTCTATTACAATTCATTCTTAATTTAACTCATCTTCATGGTCAAGAAGGCAGTTCAGACTCATCCACATTGTTGTGGTCTGGAGTCACATGTATACCCAACTAGGAAAGGACAGATTTCTTTCCCTAAAGGGCATTAGATTTACAACAATAGTCAGTGGTTACTTTCTTCACTTTAATTTCAATCTTTTGTTATTGAATTCCAATTTCACCATTTTCCATGGGTGGGTTTGAACCCATGCCCCCAGAATGTTAATGTGGGATCCTTAGTTACTAGTTCAATGATGTTGCCACTGCACCACTGCTTCTTCTTTGCTGTAATGTCCAGGAACAAACCTGAACCACTTGCTTATTTGGTAAAACACTTTAAAACTATGCTCTCTTGTTCTCGATCTGCTGTTTTCTGAGCAGGAACAGTTTCTCCCTATCTAGTCTGAGGAGGCTCTCATGATTTTTAAAACGTCTATCAAAATCTCCCCTCAACATTTTGAAAGCAGAAAATGCAGGTTTAGCAGCATCTGGAGAGGGACATAAATAGAGTTAACATTTCTAGTCTGATAGTACTTTTCTTTGGAAATCAGGATGCAGAACGAATCCCGGCTTGGCCAGCAATACTCACATCCCATGAGCAAGTAAGAAAAAACTGAACGGCCTTTATTTATTTTTGCATCTCTGGTCCTTGGGAGAATAATACATTTTGTTTAAACAAGAATTCAGATGAGATCACTGCAGAACCTGGCACTGAGGAAATAGTGAACCAGGCCAAGGTGAGGGAGTTGAATTAACATGCACAGTTGATACTGAAACATCCCGGATTACTATTATCTGTGACCCTCACAATGCTCGACTCAATGAACCTAAATCCCTGATGCTGTGTGGAATCTGTGCTAACCACTGAGCCATTGTATCACCATACCTGATTTTCCACAATTCCACAGGGTGGGAGGAGGACTACACCTCCTCGCACCCTGCCCCCTGTAAAAACGCCATCCCATTCTCCCAATTCCTTCGTCTCCGCCGCATCTGCTCCCAGGAGGACCAGTTCCAAAAACGTACAACCCAGATGGCCTCCTTTTTCAAGGACCGCAATTTCCCCCCCGACGTGGTCGACGATGCCCTCCACCGCATCTCTTCCACTTCCCGCTCCTCCGCCCTTGAGCCCCACCCCTCCAACCGCCACCAGGACAGAACCCCACTGGTCCTCACCTACCACCCCACCAATCTCCATGTACAGCGTATCATCCGCTGCACCCGATGTGGCCTCCTCTATATTGGGGAGACAGGCCGCTTACTTGCGGAGCGTTTCAGAGAACACCTCTGGGACACCCGGACCAACTAACCCAACCACCCTGTGGCTCAACACTTCAACTCCCCCTCCCACTCCACCAAGGATATGCAGGTCTTTGGACTCCTCCATCGCCAGACCACAACAACACGATGGTTGGAGGAAGAGCGCCTCATCTTCTGCCTAGGAACCCTCCAACCACAAGGGATGAACTCTGATTTCACCAGTTTTCTCATTTCCCCTCCCCCCACCTTGTCTCAGTCAAATCCATCGAACTCAGCACCGCCTTCCTAACCTGCAATCTTCTTCCTGACCTCTCCGCCCCCACCCCAGTCTGACCTATCACCCTCACCTTGACCTCTTTCCACCTATCGCATTTCCAACGCCCCTCCCCCAAGTCCCTCCTCCCTACCTTTTATCTTAGCCTGCTGGACACACTTTCCTCATTCCTGAAGAAGGGCTTATGCCCGAAACGTCGATTCTCCTGTTCCCTGGATGCTGCCTGACCTGCTGCGCTGTTCCAGCAACACATTTTCAGCTTTCCACAATTAAACCCAATCATTGAATCTCAAAGTCGTAAGCATTTTTAAATAAATATAAAAGTAAAACTGCAGCTGCAGTGCTACACAATAGAATATATTAGCTTTATATTATGTGGCTCTGTGCTTCCTCCTCCTTTGACATTACTCTTCTCTTCCCATGGAAGCTAGTCGCATAGGTAGATTTATATAACTAATTGTATGTAAATGAGCAATGTTCAAAGATACACATCGGGAATTTACATAACTATTTCCATAATCTGCTTGATTCTGTTATAAAGAAAAATAAACATACTCATTAAATAAATATAAGGATGGTTGAGTAAAAAGATTCCTGTTCGTCATCTGAACAAGGATTTAATTATTGCACTGACCTTTTGTTTGATGTACAATATTGTACATTGTGTTTTCTTTTTCCCTTTATGATTAGATTTCTAAGCTATATCTTGTGGTACAGTTTGAAACTCGTTGCTTCATGCTTGTTGAGATGCCTTGTTTTGGTTTTATTAAAGATAACATGGTCAGAAATTTCAACGAAGCTGTTTCACATCATCCAGAGGAGCAGGAGTAGATCTGAAAACACTTGCAGCCTATAAAGCGAATTATTATTGTCGCAGAGTTTCAGACATCTTTGACATAGACAATTCAGATTTAACGAAGCATTGTCACAAAGATTAGGTACTATTTCATCGAACAAGGATCTATTTTTTTGACAAAGACAAACTATGGCCAAGAGTTTTAGGATGGTGGGGTTTCTTTTCCTGAGGAATCTATGGCAAACACATGTCCACTGATACTGGCTGCAGCCCCTGAACATTTTCTTCATATATGCTTCCATCTCAACTTGATATTGCAAGTGAGCTGGAAATAATCTTACAGGCTTTCATAGAGTTGGGGATCATGCCAAAGGACTGGAAAATGGCAAACATTGCACCTCTACTCAAAAAAATAAGTTTTTATAGCTAGACCACCAATTACAGGCCAGTCAGTTTAACTTTGGCTGTCGACAAGCTACCAGAAACAATTATTCGAGCTAATTGTTACATGTAAAAACGTGGATTAATTTGGAAGAGTCATCATGGATTTGTTGAGGAGAAATTGAGCCAAATTAACATATGGGAGCTTTTTGAAGAGTTAACAAAAGGTGTTAATGGAGGAAAGGCTGTTGATGTGATGTACATAAACTTCTAAAAGGCATTCAATACAGGGGCACAGAACAGATTACGGAGGAAAGTGACAGATAATGGAGTATAAAAGCAACGTGGATACAAACATGGCCAAAGCAAAGAATGGTAATGGATATTTTTCAGGGTGATAGAATGTTTGCAGTGGAGTTACCCAGGGGTTGGTATTAAGATCCTTGCTTTTCGTCTTGTATATTAATGATTTAGATCATGGTTTTCTGGGACAGCTTTAAAGTTTGCACATGACACAAAACATGGAAGGGTTGCAAACAGTGTGAAGGACAGTGCAGAATTTCAGAAAGACATTGTCAATTTAGTGGGTGGCAGATAATGTTCAATGCAAAGAAGTGTGAGATGATGTACTTTGATTAAAAGAACATGGAGAGACAGTATAAAGTAAAGGGTATTATTTTAAGGTGTGTTTACGAGCAGAGAAAAGTGAAAGTATGTATCAATAAGTCATTAAAGATAGGAAGATAGCATAAAGAGCTGTTAAAAAGCAGGCCATATTCTAGGCTTGATTAATAGGGAGGGCCATGGAGTAGAAGAATTGGGAGGTTATGATGAACTTATATAGGACACCATTTAAACATCAACTGGAGTATTTTGTACCATTTAGAATATCAGATTTGAAGAAGCATGAGAATGAATTGAATAAAGTACAGAGATTTATCCAAATGAACCTAAGGCTGAAAACCTTCAGTTGTCAGGATAGATTGAAGAAGTTTGGATTGTTTTCCTTGGTGAGGGGAAGTTTGAAAGGGGAGTTTGATAGACATTTTAGAAGTCATGAGAGCCTCCTCAGACTGGATAGGGAGAAACTGTCCTTGCTTATAAACAGCAGGATCAAGAACCATAGTTTAAAGTTCTTTATCAAATTAGCAAATGTGAGGTGAGAAAATCTTTGCAAGTGCTTCAGGTTTGAAATGCACTGCCAGAAGCTGTGCTGGAGAGGAGTTCATCTGAGGAATTCTAGATGCCGTTCAATAATTGTTCAAACTGAAACAATGTGTAGAGTAATGGAGTAAACGGAGGACTAAGTTAAAATTCTCAGAGAGCTGCCGTGGGTGTAATGGTTGGAATGGCCTTCCAGTACATTGTTTACAATGTTTTAAAGCTTATTGGTAGGCCAAAAGATAGGGACATTTTGGAAGTTGTCAAAGGAACATTATTCATAAACAATGGGGAAAAGTTGGACCATGTGAGAAAATTAGCAAGAAATAAAAAAAGACAGTAATGCTAAAATAGTCATAAAAACATGTTAAAAGTAGATAAATACATTGAAACTGTCAAGCTGTCATTGGAAAAGTCAATCTATCAAAGGTAACATCAAGCTCTTAATCCATTTAAATTGCCTGCCCATTAAATTAAAATGAACTGTGTGTAGATTCAAAACAATCAATGCTTGCTATTTCACTCTTTTTACATAATCCTCTCACAGCATTAGAAATAGGAACAAGTGATTTAGCCAGTTGACCCTGTTCCACCACAGCCTAACTTTTTACTCCAGATTTTCTTTGATTAAAATGTCACAATTTAACATGATGCAATTCAAATCAAGTCCGTAGATCATTGGGTCTTAGCTGATCTTCTACTTCAATAAGCTATCGTTATAGACTGATTTCAAAATCCATCATTATTATATTGGCATAATTATCAGTATTTAACTTGATTAACAGCTCCAAATGTATATCAGTTCTTTGAAGTGGGACTGTGAATATGAGTGCTGGTTTTCAGAAGGGATTAAGTTCTTGCAGGCAATGCATCATTTATATCAATGTGCATTTTTAAACAGTGATTTGAAATTGTGAATTCATCAATACTTAGAAATTTATTTTATTTTATCACAGGCATGGGTCTTGAGATCGGCCTATGATGGATACCCAGTGTGTTGGCATGAAGGTTAAAGGTGTAAAATGGTGGAAATGTGTGTGTTGGCTACTAGTTGCTGTTGGAGCTATAAAGGGCCACAGGATATGAGGGAAAGGGTGATTTGATTTGATTTGATTTATTATTGTCACGTGTATGGAGATACAGTGAAAAGTATTGTTCTGCATGCTATCCAGCCAAATCATACCTTATAAGTATATCAGAGTAATAGAACAGAATGCAGAATAGAATGTTAAAGCTACAAAGTGCATGGAAAGATCAGCTCTAATATATGAGAAGTCCTTCAAACTCTGACAACAACGGGGAAGAAACTATTCTTGGAGCTGTTGGTACATATTTTCAAACTCTTGTATCTTCTACCTGATGTTAGAGGTGGAAGAGAAAATAACCGGGGTAGGAAGAATCTTTGATTTAGTTGGCTATTTTCTCGAGGCAGCGAGAAGTATACACCAAGTCAATGGAAGAAATGCTGGTTTTTGTGATGGACTGGGCTGTGTTCACAACTCTGTAATTTCTTGCAGTCTTGGGCAGAGCATTGCCATAACAGGCTATGCTGCTTCCAGATAGGATACTTTCTATAGTGCATCTGTAAAAATTGGTAAGAGTCATTGTGGGCATGCCAAATTTCCTTAGCCTTCTGAAGAAGTAGAGGCATTTGAGTGCTTTCATGACTCTAGCGTTGATGTGGATGGGCCAAGACAAATTGTTGCTGATATTTTTCCTAGGAACCAAAAGCTCTCGCCCACCTCTACCTCAGCACCATTGATACAGACAGGAGCATATCCTCCACTCTATCTCCTGAAATTGGCCCGCAGCTCCTTTGTTTTGTTGACATTGAGGGAGACCATATTGTCTTTCTACCATTCTGCTCAATATTCAATCTCTTTCCTGTACTCTGTCTTGTCATTGTTTGAGATCTAACCCACTACGGTGGTGATATTATCAAATTTGTAAACAGAGTTAGTGTTGAATTTGGCCACGCAGTCATGAGTGTATAGGAGTTTAGTAAGGAGCTGAGTACACAGCCTTGCAGAGTGCCAGTGTTGAGAATTATCATGGAGGAGGAAGTTGCCTATCCTTGCAGATTGTAGTCTCTGGGTTAGGAAGTTGAGGATCCAGTTATACAGTGGGGAGCAGACTTGTAAGTCTCAGAGTTTAGAGAGTGTGTTTGGTTGGAATTATGGTGTTGAAGGCGGAGCTAAAGTCAATGAATGGCAGTCTGACAGGTGTTCTTGTTATCCAGATGTTCCAGGGATGAGTGTAGGGCCTGAGACATGGTGTTTGCCAAGGACCTATTGTAGGCGAATTGTAGTGGATCCAGGCAAGCTGGTAGGCTGGAGTTGATGTTTACTATTACTAAGCTTTTGAAAGTTAGTAACAGCACACATTGCTTTTGTAATAACTTGTACAAATTATGTGTGGAATTTAGAGTTCCAAGTTTGGGCAATAGAAGGAGGTGTTAATGTCATTAGAAAAGTCAAGGGAGATTTGCAGCCAGTCGGTAGCGTGACCCAGTCCTGATGAGAATTCAAAGAATACATGAAGATGGAGAACATGAGTGGGTGCACTATCTGATGCATGAATGCTTGCTAAAATACTTACTGAGTGGGCTAAACTTGTGTTCTCATGCTTGTAACTTTGCGTGCATAATCATAAATATATTTTTCTGCACTCATTCTACAACTCTATCCTGTTGCTTTCCATTTTCTGTCTTTTTTTGTGAAGAAGTCAGTTTCAATCCAGATAAAAGCTTCGAATGACAGAATGACAAATACTATTGAGATCAACACAGAGAATGCTGAAGAAATTCAGCTGGGTCTGGCAGCATCTGGGGAAAAAAACAGAGTTAACATTTTGAGCCAGGTATGACTCGTCTTCAGAGCAGAAAGTTGTTGGAAAATGTTTTTTTTGCATTTACTTCTGGCGTAGGCAGAGACTCCGTGCAAAAGACCAAGAAGTTACTAATGTTGGAGAAAGAGATAAAGAGATATAAAATGGGTGTACATTAAAGTGTGAAAGAGCGAAGGGGCCCTCTCCACTCAGAGCAAAGTAAACAAGTCGCAAACAAGACAAAGCTGCAGGCAGGAGAGAATGTTAAAGAAGAGGGAGAGCATACGTTATGTTGTCAGTTTCTGAAGTAATGGAATTTAATGTTGAGATGTCGAGGTACTAAAGTCCCTAAGTGGAACATGAGATGTTGTTCCTCCAGATGACATTATACATGATTGGAACAATGCAGTAGGCCCAGGACAGAAATGTTAACATGAAGACAAGGTGGTTTATTAAAAGAGCAAGAGGCTAGGAGGTCAAGGTCATTCTTACTGACAGAGCAGGGGTTCATACTGTCATAGATTCATACAGCGCAGAAAAGGCTCTTCGGCCCATCAAGTCTGCACTGATATAACTACAACTAAAAGCACACAAATCTCAGTTTCCTGCACTAGTCCCATATTCTTGAATGTTATGATATTTGAACTGCTTATCCAAACATTTTTTCAAGGTTGTAAGGTTTCCAGCCTCCTCCACATTCCCAGTGCATTCCAGATTCCCATTACCTGCTGAGCGAAAAAGTTTTTCCTAAATCCAATCTGAATTTCCTGCCCCTTACTCTGAAACTATGCCCTCTCTTGATTGTCCCCTTGACTAAGGGTAACAGCTGCTCTCTATTCATGTCCCCTCCTAATCTTATACACCTCAATCATGTCTCTCTTCAGACTTCTCTGTTCTAAAGAAAATAATCCAAGCCTATTTAGTCTCTCTTTATAGGTCAATTTCTCCATCCAAGGCAATACCTTTTCGAACCTCCTCTGCACCCCCTTCAATGTTAGCACATTCTTCCTGTAGTGAAATGACCAGAACTGCAGACACTACTCTAATTGTGGCCTAACCAATGCTCTGTACAACTCCAATATTACCTCTTTGCTCTTATAATCCATGCCATGACTAATTAGAGCAAGTGTCCCATATACCTTCTTAATTATCCTATTCACATGCTCTGCCAACTTCAGGGATCTGTGAATAATTACCCCAAGATCCCTCTGTTCCTCTGAGCTACCCAATATTCTGTCATTCATTAAATACTCCTTCATCTTCCAAAGTGCATCACCTCACACTTATCAGGGTTACATACCATCTGCCACGGTCCACCATCTGACTAACCCATCTACATCTTCCTGTAACCTACAACCATCTTCTTCGCTGTTAACCACTCTACCAATCTTGATGTCATCTGCAAATTTGCTTAACATTCCCCCCACGTTTTCATCCATATCATTTATGAATATAACACATAATAAGCGTTTCAGTACTGATCATTGTGGCACACCGCTGGACACCGGCCTCCAGTCACTCAAACAACCTTCAACCACTACCCTTTTTGTCCTATTACTAAGCCAGTTTCAGACCCATCTCACCAAGTTTCCCTCACTACCAATTGCTTTAACCTTCTCGATCAGCATCCAATGTGGAACCTTGCCAAAAGCTTTGTTATAAACTGCATCAACTGAACTTCCCTCATCCACACATACGATCACATTTTCAAACATTTCAAACAAATTTGTTAGGCCTGATCTCCCGCTGACAAAGCCATGTTGTCTATCCCTAATTAAACCATGCCTTTTCAAGTGGATATTAATTCCCTCCTTCAGAAATTTCTCCAATACTGCCCTTACCCCAGAGGTGTTCTGCAAAGTGGTGATCTAGACTGTGTTTGATCTCACCAATGTAAAAGACTGAGAGCAGCGAATACAGTAGATTACCTTGAAAAGTACAAGGTGAAATGCTGCTTCACATGGGAGGTGTCATTGATGCTTTGTTTTGTTTGGGTCCAGTTCACTTTACTCATAGTAGCGTGAACCCTTTCACACCTTAATTTACACCAGTTTGACATCTCTTTTTCTTCATAACAATATCCTTGTCTTTTGCACTAGGTCTCTACTTCCGTCAAAGCAAATAAAAACATTTTCTAACATTTTTCAGTTCTGAAGAAGAGTCATTCCAGACTCAAAAAGTTAACTATGTTCTTTCTCTCCTCGGATGCTGCCAGACTTGCTGTGTTTCTCCAGGTTTCTCTGTGCATGTTTAAGAATTCCAGCATCCACAGTATTTTACCAATATTTAGACCATCCAGTTCCCTCTTTACTGTATAATTTAAACAATATGGATTCACTTTAATTTTGTAATTCTCCTACAAGAGTAGTTGTAACAGTTGAAATTTGCAAGAATATAAAATTTATTCTTTATTATGGGACAAAATTGAACAATCCTCAAACTCTGACAAGTGGATTGCAAGTCAAAATTAAACCTTGCCCATCAACTGCAATACTAACAGACAAAGTAGCAACTTTCTGTTGTTTGCTCTTTTAAAGGATTACAGTGTCCAGTCCCAGCTAGCCATTGATTGCTTGGGCCTCTGAGATGCCTACTATTTGAAATCATCAATGCTTGTTATATCTAGCCCAATTGATTGAAGCTAAACTGTATCTCTCATAAGGGGAGCTGCAGTGTGCCTGGAGCAAGTGTTGAGAGTCCTATATTATCTGAATTGGATCTGTGAAATATAGAAAAGATCTGTGGGAGGAAACTGGAGCATGTACACAGTGTTCTAAGACTTGGATGCAGTGGCAATGAAGTAATAGTGAGACAATTCCAAGTCATGATAATGTATGACGTGGAGGGGAATTTGTATGTGGCAATGTCCCATGTATCTGCAGCCCTTGACCATTTAGCTGATCAAAGTTGCAGATTTGGAAAGTATTGTTGAAGGGGCTTTGGTGAGTTGTTACAGTGTTCCTCTGGAGCACCCAGAGGAAACCTATGCAGACACGGGGAGAA
Source organism: Chiloscyllium plagiosum (assembly GCF_037043375.1). Classification (NCBI taxonomy): domain Eukaryota; kingdom Metazoa; phylum Chordata; class Chondrichthyes; order Orectolobiformes; family Hemiscylliidae; genus Chiloscyllium; species Chiloscyllium plagiosum. Next base: position 92,447,195 of record NW_028270139.1, on the reverse strand, counting down.
CATGCAAATTCCACACAGTCACCAAAGGCTGGTATTGAATCAGGATCCTTGACGTTGTGAGGCAGTAGTGCTAACCACTGCCCCACTGCACCACCTTAAATTTGAATTTTAGCGCCAATAAGATGGAAACCTTTAAAATATGTCTTTGCACTAACTTACATTAGTAAAAGTTTTTATTGTGACTAGATGTCAGCACACTGATTAGAACATCATGTAGAAGTATAACCATAAATGCAGCTCAAATAGGCAACTAAATACGGGGCTCCCACATTCATTCGCTCAATGGATCTGTTCAGAATTTCTGACATGAGTTGTTTCTTCAGTTGCTAAGGGCAGTTTTATTGAAAGCCTCCCATCTTCCTTTAAAGGAAGTTGGGTTGTGTATCTTCAACGTTTTCTGTGACTTTAAATTGAAACATATTCCAGTTTATCTTTTATTACTAGAAACACCAAGACCACAGAGTTGGCTCTTGTCTACATGATTTCATCCATTCAGTTCAATGGGTGGAAAATTAGGACAGAGCTGAAAATGTGTTGCTGGAAAAGCACAGCAGGTCAGGCAGCATCCAAGGAGCAGGAGAATCGACGTTTCGGGCATGAGCCCTTCTTCAGGAATAAGGAAAGTGTGCCAAGCAGGCTAAGATAAAAGGTAGGGAGGAGGGACTTGGGGAAGGTAGCGTTGGAAATGCTATAGATGGAAGGAGGTTAAGGTGAGGGTGATAAGGTGAGGGTGATAGGTCGGAGTGGGGGTGGTGGGCGGTTAGGAAGGTGGCGCTGAGTTCGAGGGTTGGGACTGAGACAAGGTGGGGGGGCGGGGAAAAGAGGAAACTGGAGAAGTCTGAGTTCATCCCTTGTGGTTGGAGGGTTCCTAGGCGGACGATGAGGCGCTCTTCCACCAGCCGTCGTGTGGCTATGGTCTGGCGATGGAGGAGTCCAAGGACCTGCATGTCCTTGGTGGAGTGGGAGGGGGAGTAGAAGTGTTGAGCCACAGGGTGGTGGGGTTGGTTGGTCCGGGTGTCCGGGTGTTCTCTGAAATACTCCGCAAGTAAGCGGCCTGTCTCCCCAATATAGAGGAGGCCATATCGGGTGCAGCGGATGCAGTAAATGATGTGTGTGGAGGTGCAGGTGAATTTGTGGCGGATATGGAAGGATCCCTTGGGGCCTTGGAGGGAAGTAAGGGGGGGAGGTGTGGGCACAAGTTTTGCATTCTTGTCATTGCAGGGGAAGGTGCCGGGAGTGGAGGTTGGGTTGGTGGGGGGTGTGGATCTGATGAGGGAGTCATGGAGGGAGTGGTCTTTTTGGAACGCTGATAGGGGAGGGAAGGGAAATATATCCCTGGTGGTGGGATCCGTTTGGAGGTGGCAGACATGACGAAGGATGATACGATGTATATGGAGGTTGGTGGGATGGTAGGTGAGGACCAGTGGGGTTCTGTCCTGGTGGCGATTGGAGGGGCGGGGCTCAAGGGCGGAGGAACGGGAAGTGGAGGAGATGCAGTGGAGAGCATCCTCGATCACGTCTGGGGGGAAATTGCGGTCTTTGAAGAAAGAGGCCATCTGGGTTGTTCGGTATTGGAACTGGTCCTCCTGGGAGCAGATGCGGCGGAGACGAAGGAATTGGGAATATGGGATGGCATTTTTACAGGGGGCAGGGTGGGAGGAGGTGTAGTCTAGGTAGCTGTGGGAGTCGGTCGGTTTATAACAAATGTCCATGCTGATTCAGTCACCCAAGATAGAAATGGAGAGGTCTAGGAAGGGCAGGGAGGAGTCTGAGACGGTCCAGATAAATTTGAGGGCGGGGTGGAAGGTGTTAGTAAAGTGGATGAACTGTTCAACCTCTTCGTGGGAGCACAAGGCAACGCCGATGCAGTCATCGATGTAGCGGAGGAAAAGCGGGGGGGTGGTGCCAGTGTAGCTGCGGAAGATGGACAGTTCCACATATCCTACGAAGAGGCAGGCATAGCTGGGGCCAATGCGGGTGCCCTTGGCTACTCCTTTGGTTTGGAGGAAGTGGGAAGATTGGAAAGAGAAGTAGTTCAGAGTGAGGACCAGTTCAGTCAGTCGAAGGAGGGTGTCAATGGAAGGGTACTGGTTGGTACAGTGGAAAGGAAGAAGCGGAGGGCTTTGAGCCTTTTGTGATGGGGGAACTGTACAAGAGGTGTACAAGAACTGGATGTCCATGGTGAAGATAAGGTGTTGGGGACCAGGGAAGCGAAAATCATGGAGGAGGTGAAGGGCGTGGGTGGTGTCCCGAACGTAGTTGGGGAGTTCTTGGACTAAGGGGGAACAGGACCATGTCGAGGACAGCATTGCTCCCTTTTTCCAATAATTCCTCTTCATATGATGACTCTGCCCATTTAAGACAATGTTGTTCTTCCTCTTAATCGCTTTTAAAACATAATAGTCATTCACAGCTATCAGGATAGGAATTCACATTTTCAGACTAACTGTTTAAATTGGCCCATAACTTGTCAATCGACAATACAGATGAGACAATGTCTAGCACAATTTAGTATCAAATTACAGTATCAAATTCCACGTGCTTTACTAATTGTTATTTCTTCACATTTCCAGGTGTTCTCCATTCACTCACTTTTTACATTCATTTACGGGATATGGGCATCACTGGTTTGGCCAGAACTCATTCCCATTCCTGACTGCCCTGGAGACAGTGGTGATGAGCTGTCTTCTTGAGCCACTACAGTCTACACAGTATATAAATACCCAATCTGCTGTTAGACACAGTGTTCTAACACTTGGATGCAGTGACAATGAAGTAATAGTGAGACAATTCCAAGTCACGATAATGTATGACATGGAGGGGAATTTGTATGTGGCAATGTCCCATGTATCTGCAGCCCTTGACCATTTAGCTAATCGAAGTTGCAGATTTGGAAAGTACTGTTGAAGGGGCTTTGGTGAGTTGTTGCAGTGCAAGTTGGATCATCCTGCTTCAATGTCAAAAACAGCCACCCTCACTTCCTATCTGAAGTTTAGCTTTTCTCTCCATGTTTGGAAGAAGGGGAAAATTAGTTCAGAGTTGAGTGGCCCTGGTGGAACCAATAATGAGCACCAGTGAGCAGGTTATTGTTGAATAAGTTCTTCTTAAGAGTACTTTTGAATGCACCTTCCTAGACTCTCTAATAATTGAGAGTAGATTGATTGATTGGGTTGGACTTATCCCGTTGTTTTTGTGAGCAGTGCATATCTAAGCAATTTCTGAAGAAGTCACTAGACCTGAAACATTAACTCTGCTTTCTCTCCACAGACGCTGCCAGATGAAACCATTTAGCTTCTGAAGAAATTTCTGTTTTTGTTTCAGATTTCCAATGGTGGCACTGTGGCTCAGTGGTTAACATTGCTGCCTCACAGCACCATGGGCCTGGGTTCAATTCCAACCATGGGTGACTGTGTGAAGTTTGCACGTTCTCCCATTGCCTCTGTGGGTTTCCTCCCACAACCCAAAAATGTACAGGGGAGTTGAATTGGCCAAATTAGTCAAGCGAATAGGTCTGGGTGGGATACTCTTCAGGAGGTTGGTGTGGACTTATTGGGCCTAAGGGCCTGTTTCCACACTGTAGGGACTTTATAAAACTGTAGTTGTTTACTTTATTTGTTCATATATAGCTGTCTGAAATTGCTTGGCTAGTGGCACAACTAGTTATGGAGGACAAGTCTTTACTCTTATTACTGGAATGTTTTCAGGGCCCTAAACCTTTACAGTATCTCATGCCTTTATTTGTCTCTTTATGCAGATGGAATGATTCAAATTGGCTGAAGTATAAGATTTGTGTTGCTGGAAACCTCTGGTAGAAGTCAAGATATACCACCCATTCCACACTTCTGGCTGAAGATGCTTGCCATTGTTTTAGCCTTGTCTTTAACGTTAATGTACGGGGCTCCTATGAAGTGACTTATAGCTTTTGACTCGTAATCAGAGCAAATTTAGAGAACTGCAGTTTTTCTTGATAACTTCTGTCTTCTGCGTTCCATTTCCACAAACCCTTAGCTTTGAGTTTGTAACATTTAGATATCCATCCCACAACTGAAGAAGCTGTGTGAGAGTGCTCCAAATATTCTACTTCATTTTAATAAACCTTGGCTGTGTTATAATTGTCTCAGATATTTTAAGGGTCTTGTATTATTACTCTCTTCAAAAAATGGGCTTCTCCATTTTATGGAAATGTATAATATATTTGTGGCTATTTCAATTGTAACACACAAACTTAAATGAGATGATTTAGTAATCAGCGAGAGCTTCATCCTTTACAATATGATATTCTCTTTCAGCCTGGTCCCATCATCTCTTTAATTGCTTCGTTGGTTTAAAAGTTCTTTAAACTCCTCACTATTTCTGTTTGCATTCTCTGCCAATTGTCTCTCACAATTGTTTTTAGCCTTTGTAATTATTCACACTTTCTATATTCATTTTTCTTTAGTTTTGCTAGCTCTAATTATCATCTGTTTCCCTTTAAAATTTCAGAGTACTTTTAATTCCCATCTTTTTATCGATTAGGAATATATTTAATTTGTTCTATAATTATCTCATATTTGAATATTTCTCACTGCTGATTTGTTGACCCATTTTGTCGCAGTAATTTTGAGTCTTGTCTTTTACCTCACCTAACTTTTACTTTTTGATTTTTATATTTGAAACTTTGCAATTCTTTTCAAATTTATATGGAGCCCTAATAATTGTACAGTTTCTGTCTCTTTTCCCAACTCCATTTTCTCTGATGGATTAGAAATTTACTGATACAGGAAACAATTATAGATGCATTCTCAAAACAAAAGCTAAACACTATAGTAACCTGAGTATCACTTGGCAGAATGGTGCTGTTTCACAATGCATTTGAATAAACATGCCTTTTCTGTTAATCCATTCATTCAAGTTGCCAGGATGTCCAAGTTAGCAGCAAGGTATGGTATTTGCTCTGTGGGTGTGCACTCACCATACGACATGATTGAAAGATTCAGATTTTAGTTACTGAGAAATATTTAAACTTTAGCGAGCCTCAACCCATCCTACACTAACAGCTGTAAAATGATTTGGAGATGCCGGTGTTGGACTGGGGTGTACAAAGTTAAAAATCACACAACACCAGGTTATAGTCCAACAGGTTTAATTGGAAGCACACTAGCTTTCAATCACTTGATGAAGGAGCATCGCTCCGAAAGCTAGTGTGCTTCCAATTAAACCTTTTGGACTGTAAAGCTGTAAACATGTTTGCTACTGGCAAGCAAAATATATATTCACGGCTGATTATTGTTTCACGTATTGCTGTGCCAAGATGGCATATTGTCATTTACAAACATGAAGCTATTGATCTAGATTAACATTGTTATTGGCTAAATTGTGCAGAAAATGGAGCTTCTTTCACCCACCATGACATTATCGAGCTGTTCTTTGGTGCCCTTATTGCTCATGGACTGTATGGAGCTCATTTTGGGAAGAGGAGAGCTAGGAGAATGGACACAAAATTTGGTGCTGCTGTAACATTTAAATGTTTACTGAAATGTAAGGCTACTCAACACATTTAGTTCCTGATAACATCATAAACCTGCAGGTTTCAGATTGAGGGCCAAAAATCACCTCCTCAGGACAATAAAGGATGAATAAATAAAGGCAACTTTTCCAGTGTTGTGGACTAGGTGTAACAAGGGGTAACTGGATGTAAATGTAACAAGATTCAAATTAGGGAAAACTCTTCTCCCAGACCTGCCATGTCCTCAACAAATAAATCAGCCTTTTTTTAACCGGGCTGAGGAGTGGCAGATAGAGTTTAATTTCGATAAAAGTGATAACATTCACCCCACAAATGTATATGTATGTATGTGTGTGTGTCTGTGGTGTGAGAGAGAGTGTATATATAGGTGTATGTGAGTGTAGAGTGTCTAAGTCTGTGAAGGGGTGCATGTGTGAGTATGGGAGTGTGTGTTTGTGGGGTGAATTTGTACTTGAAGGGCTATATTGTACTTTGCTCAAAAACTGCATGAATTCATGTAAGACTCCGTTAACTCACTTTTTGGATTAGAATCAGTCTAAACATTATGGGAACAGTCTAAACAGACAGGGAACACAGGGGGCTAACATCTTCAACATATTATCTGGCTGACACCAATTGTTACAGTTAACCTGAGAATGTAACTTTTAAAAAAGGTTTTGTGATTTACATATGAAAGAAGTGAAACTATCATGGTATTCGAATAGATGAAAGACTCAACAAACAATCAAGGTATTTTTCAATGTATAATTTCAGTTATATCACACTGAAAACTTTTGCTATAAATTCTGTGCCTTACAATTGTGTCCTCCACAACCACCTGATGAAGGAGCGATGCTCCGAAAGCTAGTGTGCTTCCAATTAAACCTATTGGACTATAACCTGACATTGTATGATTTTTAACTTTGTACACCCCCGTCCAACACCGGCATCTCCAAATCATGACCACTTTAGAGGACAGCTGCAACACAAAAATATTCTAAGAATTATATTGAATTTTTTCTGTATTAATCATCCACCCTTTCTTCCTATTCAAATACCTGTGGTAGGCACACCCAGTTGAGTCGCTTCTTTCTGATCTGCAATGGTTTAATCTTAGCTACTTTGTGACTTAGTATTTGAATTCTTTTTTCAGTCTGTGACTATCTTAATGCCCATACAGCTGCCACAAGATTTCTGTTTTGGCAAAGGCCAAGTTTTCATGAAAAATGTTTCTCAGAAGCCTGGGGCGTAATCCATCCTGTCATTTTGGGAACCAGGGCATATAGTCAACTTTGCACTTGCCAGGTAATTGTCTGCTGGCAGTCAGTTTTCTACAGATACTCATGTTGGGCAATCTTAAAACACTGTCTGTTAGACAGAAATCTACATCACGGAATTGTTCTTAAGTTAGTATTAATTTGAATTAAATTAATCATCCCATTCAAGAGTTGATAAGGATGATTGATGTGGGTAGTTGCAATAATGAGGGATTCTGTTCTGGGGTGCAGAATTATATTTGAGAAAGACTAGAGGCACAATGTGATACCAAGTGGGGTGAATTGGAGCAGAAATCCATGCCTCAAAAAGCAGAATGCTGTGAATGCCGAGAATCGGACACAATAACAGAAAATGCTAGAATTACTCAACTCATGAGGAAGCATCAATGTTTCCAGTCAATGACCTTTAATCAGTTATCCCAGTTCCTGAGTTTGGCATGGTACTTACTGGCACTGACCTTTCTTTTTGTCAAGAACAGCCACCATAGAGTGAAGTCGAGGTCCTTCGTCCCCGTGTTGCCTTGTTGTCGATGCTGAACGGTGATGGCAAGGTTGATGGAGCGTAGGTCTGCATTTATCAGGCAGGCTTTGAATATGCTGCACCAGGGTCCAAGGACACTGACAGACTTTCACATGCCACAGTCAGCATACAGATGGAGTTGATGGACTCCTCCAACCTTCAATCCAGCTTGCGAGTGCCTTCAACAAATCTGCTCCCGGTTCTGTGCTATCTTGTGCATTTTGACCAAGTTATTAATGACCGTCATCAGGGTGTCATCTTATTGCTCCGGATGAGCAAATGCCTGGTCTATGGTATCCGTCCTTAGAATCATATAATTCCTACAGTGCAGAAAGAGGCCACTCAGTCCATTGAGTCTACACTGACCTTCAAAGAGCATCCCAACCAGACCCATCTGCCCGCCCCCGCACCCCCCATCTCCCCTGCCCCCACACCCCCCCAATCCCTGTAACCCTACATTGAGCATGGCCAATCCACTTAAACTGCATACCTTTGGACTGTGGGAGGAAACTGGAGCACCCAGTGGAAACCCATCCAGGTACAAAGAGAATGTATAAATTTCACACAGATAGTTGCCCAAGGCTGAAATTGAACCCAAGTCCCTGGCACTGTGAGGCAGCAACACTAACTACTGAGCTGCGAGGTGAATCAATTTGTATTATTGCTGGTCTGTTAATGTTATTGGGGACCCAGGTTTGAATTCTGCTATAGTAAGTGTCTATTGATGATCGTGGATCCATTGTCGATTGTTAGAAAAACACATCTGGTTCATTAATGTCCTTTAGGGAAGGAAACTGCCATCCTAACCTGGTCTGGCCTACATGGGACTCCAGGCCCATTGCAATGTGATTAACTCTTAACAGCCCTCTGGGTAATTAGGGATGGGCAATAAATGCTGGCCTAAACAGTGATGACCTTATCCCATGAATTAATAATGAAAAGAGTTCTTGCTCTCCTCAAGGCAAATAAAATTAGAAACCTTTCGAACTGAAAGCCAAGTTCAGTGATGATAACCATGGATGCTGTTTAGAGATAAAATTTCTCAGCTGTTCTGCTCCACTATCATCTCAACACTGGATCCATTAGATTCCAATCTACTCTGGGAATTGCCGCAGGGCTTTCCAAAAGTGAGGCTGCCACCTATTTCTTATGAGCCCAGTATAAACTAGGACGTCTAGCGAGCTGGGCCAAACCAAAATCTTCAAGGTTGAAAGTGGGGCTCACTGGAAATGTTGAGAAGAGAGGATCAGTTTGAGAATGCAAACAAGTTGCTTAGAGAATGGTGAGTTTAGGTTCACATGAATTTATTGGTTCCACTACCCAACGCAGTGATGTTAGGGATTGAAGGATGTCATCTGGTGAAGCCAAACATGCATCAGAGCTTCCAGTAGCCAATGCTTCTATCAACCTTGTGTACATTAGATGCCTCCCATCGATGTGGCAAAAATCCAGTGAACAGTGCAGGTTTCTCACAGATGTGTTCCCAAAATAACTGCCAGGTTCAAGCTCTCTGGGTATTTGGGAGTATTAAACTTGGTGTTACACAGAACTGCAGTTTTATCTGGAATCTTTAAAAGTTAAATCCTACAGAAGTGCAGGGTCCTGCCAAGTGTTTGGTGTGCTCTTCAGGTTCACAGCCCTCACTAACATATTTTTAAATGCCCTCGTACAAGAATGAAGCATGCCTTCTGAATACCACAGGTGCCTGCATATTGCAAAAGTAGTATTGTTCATGCAGTCTGCCCATCTGATCTGACAACCCAGCACAGTTCTGAATGGATGCTGCATCACTGGGCAAACTACCTTTCAGATGAGATCAGCCAAGACTATCCTCTCTGTTGGTTGTAAATGATCCCGTGATACCATTGCTGGAAGAACAGCGTCATTCTCCCCTCTGTCCTGGTTAATATTTATTCCTGAACCAGCATTACTAAAACTGATTCTGCAATACTTGCTACGGAGAGATTTCTCACACTTTTAATGGAATTGGGCCAAACAGGTGGATGAACTTTCCATGCTGATGGGGAAATTTCACTTACAGGCTCTGAACTAATAATAAATAATCACTGTGTGTGATACAAAAAGCTGACTTTTCATTGTTCATTAAGTTCTTGTCAATCAATTTGTAAAAATATTGCCAGAAATTTAACTAATACTGTATATTATTGCTGATTTTTAGTACAGTAATATAGCTTTACAGGACAATTGACCGTTCGCCCCATTATAGGTCATCAAATTTACAAAAAAAGGTGTGATAAGTGTCAATAAGTCTGATGCACTGTGAAATGTTGTGAGTCAGGTCTAAATATCAGTTGCCTCTATTTGAGGGTGGGAATTCTGAGGAATTACTTTAAATTAGCAGAAACTGTATTACAATTTTTGTGCACAGAACTGCTGAATTAGTTTTATCTTCTGTTAGAATGTGCTACCTTGATATTTTCAGAACATATATTGAACTTTGGAAACATCAGAAACTCCCCTGGTGAATTGCCAATGTAGAAAAATAGTACTAAGGAGCCAAAACTCTGACAGCCTACTTTTGGTAAGGGGCCACAATGATTAGGTGAACATGTCATGGTTTCATTGGCGCTGCTAGTGATTTTCCAGCCTTGCACTTTGCACTGGAGGAGAGGCTAATGATTATTTTTAAGGGAAAAGGCAAAGAAAGAATGAGTTGCCTGGTCAAAGAAGTTTTGTATTGTACAAATAGCTAACTAGGAGTAGGTCTTTTCAATCCTTTTTCTCAGTCTTTTTGAAAACTTGGATTCTAATCGATGGATAATTGATAATAATGTCACTTGCTGAGTTACACAGAAGCTGGCATATTTAGGAGGCATGTGGGTAGAGTTCTAAGAGTGTGTTCATTCAGCATCAGAGGGCAGGAGTGGGATGAGCAGACAACAGCTTGCTGGATAGATTGGGACATTGATCTTGAAGTGAGGCAAACTTCAAGCACCTAACTTTTAAAAATACAATGTTTTGATATGTCACCATGTTCCCAATCTATTGGGTAACCTGGCAGAAAACTACCAGTACCTGGTGGAAGAGATCACTCTATACACATGCCAGGTCTTGCCACATGGCATTAAAACACTGCAAGATTAAAGTGATGCAGGAAAAGCACAGCTGGTCAGGCAGCATCCGAGGAGCAGGAAAATCGACGTTTTGGGCAAAAGCCCTTCATTAGGAACACACTGCAGTCAACCATGCAATATATAGTCTTTTCTATAGATATTACTGTGTTGCTTTCTTTGCAGGAGTCTGTGGCTGCAGTTTTTGCATTGCTCAAAACAGTTTGTACTGTTGCAATACAGGTCCTGGTTTCTACTACCTCAATCATCTCCTCCATCTTGGATAGCAAAGAGGTCAAATCTATTAGGGTTTCAATTGCATCTCAGATATCCAACAGCCTGCTGCCTCAGCCCAATTGTATAAACAGCTATATAGGACATGTTCTCCTCCCTCAGGATGAAAGAAGGTTTGCATATTTACCACCTTTCAACCACTGTCAGGCCTACTGTCTCAGAGCCGGCTGGGCCAAGTGACCAGACAACTATTGTATGCTGCAACCTGTAGCTGAGCTTGATCTCCAGCTCCCACTTTGAATCTGGAATACATAATTGAAAAGATGGTGGATGCAGATTCATTCAGGACTTTGGGACATTCAGCATACACACCTGACATCACAATGGTCCTGAAATCCACACATTGTTAAAAAAAAATGGCTTCAGTCTCCTGATTAATGCAACCAAGAAGTGCAGTATGATGGGTTTTACCGATAGCCCCTGTTACAATCTGCAAGGAGCTGAAGACAAAAATTTTGAAAGCTGTAATAACTTTATTCTGAACACTCCACTATGGCACCGTCCACCCAAAAACAGGTCTAAATTAAAATCAATTAATTAACTCTGTTAGATTTCTGCATTGGGCACAGTTTGTATCAGCTTGGTCTGATGTCGTTATATCTGTAGCATACCTCAGTTTCTTTCCTTAAAGCCTACTCCTTCAGTTTTTATAGAGTATATCCTCTTTGGATGGAAGTGGACACTTGACCTTTACTCTATGTCTGTTGCCTCATTTTCCAGAAAGGAAATATCATTAAGAACAAAATTCTGAATTAAGTAAGATATAATATTATAAAACTAGTAATTAGGAAGGGTTGCAATCAAAAATGAACATCCAACATTAAAAAGAAACAGGTCTTTGACCCTATTAACAGGAATTAGATAGTAAGAGTTTGTTTCAGTAATCTTACATTTACTGTCAGCCCATATTTAGCATGATAGGAAATTTTGCTTTTAAATAATGAAAAGCAAAGCTATATCTCGTTTAAATCATTCTGAGTGATTTTTTGTAATTTTAGCAAAACAGTTTCCTGCATAGTTCAGGTTACCTGCATAAATATTTTTATTTTGGTTTACTGTGTACTATGGCTAAATATTTTTGTAGCAATTATTCTGATAATTTTAGAGAAAGGATGTTTACAAAGCAGCACACAAATCTTCATCTTAGCTCAATTTATGAAGTGATTATTTGTTCCAGAGAAAAGTGGCCTTGTTTAACAAGAATAGGCTTTGGCAGTGGTTCCCATGAAACTACAGGAAATAGATCCAACTTTCATCAGTCAGCATCTTGGAAAGAAGCCCAAAGAAACTACTTTTGTTTCGATGACAGATGGTAAACTCTATAATGCTGCTAAAATAACAAGAAACCAAACGAAGCCTCCAAAGTAAGCAAGGTCAGATAAAGAAGACATTAATTGCTCCAACAGTGAACACATGATTATAAAAAAAATGTAATGCTAATTGTTTTCCCTTATCAATTTTAAGAATCTCTAGATGACGTTTGTTAAAGATGGTTTTTGATGGACAGTTTTGATTTTTTTGCACAATGTTAAGTGGAATAATGTTAGGAAATTTAAACACAATCTAACTTACATCTGGTGAGAATAAAGTGGGGGCATCCCTTTTCCCAATCACACCTAGTTGTTTCTTTGGATTAGACTATGCCACTGTCTATGTAAAAAAGTACCTTCAATAGAAGCAGCCTAGAGCAGGACCTTCTTGGTGCAACAAACAGTGAATAAATATAAAAGGATTGCATACAGGAAGAAATATCGGTGCTTGTAAGAAAGGTAGAGCAATAATCGTGGGTAATTTTACTCGACATATAGATTTAAAGGCTTGGGTTGGCAAATGTAGCCTCAAAGATGAGTTCATGCAGAGCTTTGAGACAATTTCTGGGAGGAGCATGTTTGAAAAGGAAAAGGCTTCATTAGACGTGATACTGTTCAATGAGATAGGATTAATTAACTACTTTATAGTATCTCTAGGTAGCAGTGATCATAACATGATTGAATTTCACATTTCATTTGAGGAAAAGCAAAATAGATCTAAGATTGATATAAATTTGGATAAAAGCAATTGTAAGGGTATGTAGACAAAGCTGGCTAAAGTGCATTGGGAAATTAGAGATAGCTCTGTAGAAATGTAGGAGAAAGTGAGGACTGCTGATGCTGGAGATTAGAGTCGAGAGTGGGGTGCTGAAAAAGCACAGCAGGTCAGGCAGCATCCGAGGAGTAGGAGAATCAATGTTTCAGGCAACGGCCCTTCATCAGGACTTATGATGAAGACTTCTTGCCTGAAACATCGATTCTCCTGATCCTTGGATGTTGCCTGACCTGCTGTGTATTTTCAGCACCCCAGTCTCAACTGTAGTGATGTTGTGGCAGACAATTAAAGTGATGTTCCGGTAATCAGTAAAGATGCTAAGAAAAGGTTACATCATCCATGACCAACAAAGGAAATTAAAGGTTGTATAAAGTTGAAAGAAAAAATGTATAATTTGCAAAGATATCTGAAGTTTTAGAAGAAAATAACGAAAAGTAAGGAATGACTAAAAGATTAATAATGAGGGAGAAACTGGAGAATGAGAGAAAGCTAGCCAGAAATATAGCAATAGATACCAAGAGCTTCTACAAGTAATTGAAAAAAGAAAACAGGAAAGTGACCATAATACAGAATGAGTCTTAGGAATTAATAATATAAAAGAAGAAAATGACAGACAAAATGAACAAATATTTTGTGCCTGATTCACTTTATACAATTAACATCCCAAAAATAATTCTGAAAGGACAGGAGGAATTTAAAACAATTACAGACAACAGGGAAGCAATGTTGAATTAGTTTTAGAACTAAAAATTGATAAATCCCTAGGATCTGATAAACTTTCTCCTATATTTTTCATGATACCTCTTAGAAGATGTAGCTGCTGATTTTAATTTGCTAGGCGTTCTTAGATTCTGAAAAACTCACTTCAGGTTAGAAAATAATGAATGCAATTCCTTTATTCTAGAATGAAGGGAATCAGAAAGTAACTAATACTGTATATTATTGCTGATTTTTGTCATGGATTTATTGGTGCTGCTAGTGATTTTCCAGCTTTGTACTTTGCACTGGAGGAGAGGCTAATGATAACTTTTAAGGGAAAAGGCAAAGAAAGAATGAGTTACCTGGTTAACGAAGTTTTGCATTGTACAAATAGCTAACTAGGAGTAGGTCCTTTCAGTCTGAATATATATCTCAATCTGAATTGTTCTTAATTCTAGGACATCTACATTTCTACGAGATAGAGCATTCCAAAGATTCACAACCATGTTAATTACTTGCAGATAGGCCTCCTCCATCAGATCCTTGTAACAGTCTTCTGGTGCTATTGAATAAATGCTTCAAGTAGTGAATGCAACTTCACATGAGAGGCCTTAAGGAGTTCGCTTTGCAATTGATTTGGGTGATGGGAATAGCTTGTGCAATTCTGTACAGCCAATTTAATTCAATTCAAAGCTTCCATCATGTTTAAATGAGACTGGGGTGCTAAAATTGCCTGAACACTACCTTGAAAATAAAGTTTAGTTTGCAGCCTACCTTAAGAGTATAATGTTAAAATGTGATCACTGCGGGCTTTATAGATAAACGTAGCAGCCGAATCTAGTACAATAAGGTCTCATTGACAGTATGTGAAATTTGTGACCTGTCAATGTGTGTTGATATAAGCTCAAGGTTGAATATTGACCGAAAGTTCAAGAGCCCTCCGTTCTTTTTTATTGAGGACTGCCAGGGAACATTTCTATCTGCCAGAAATTGACAGACTGGTTTGACAAACAAAAGATGGTCTCTCCAAAATGGCACCACCTCCTGGCTCATTCCTAACTTGATGCAGGACATGCAATTGAAAGGCACAGTGAAGGTCATGCATTAAGGCTGGTAGTGGAGAGGTTGAACGCAGCATTATTGGCATATGCATGGAAAATATCCTGTGGCATGGATGTTGCTCTGTGAGCCATTGAATGTACAATCAAAAGGACTAAGGGTGGTGTATTAAATAACTTTGTCACTCTTACATCACTCATATACAAGGCTAGGCTGTTTCTAAATTTGAAGCGTACAATATTCTTTCGCAATCTAAGGGTACCGTTTTAATAATTTTCTGACTTTTCTCTTCTGACAGGGAGCCTCGTGAGTTGGAGCACATACTGGAAACTTGAGAATGTGTGTACGTAATTTTCTTAAATGATCAGAAAAGCATATGCTGTTTTCGCATCTGAATTTCCAGTTTATGCTTCTGATGGGTGAGACTTCCTGCTGGGAAGCAAATTCAAAGAATTAACCCTATAATATTGCATTTAGATCATTGTGAAGCAGTTCACCCATTGGAGTTTTGCTAAGCTGACAATACAATCCAGAGTCATATTACATTCACACTTCTGAGTTTGGGTTTGGGAGCTCAAGTTGGTACCTGATCATGATGACATTTTGCGAGCTGTCCACAACAGATCTTATTCTTACATATCTTATAATCGTTCTGCTCTTCTAAACCTCAATTCTCATTTATCAGTGTAGGTTTGGAGGGCTGATGGGCCTGTACCTGTGCTGTGATTTTCTTTGTTCTTTGTTCTAAGTTCATCAGAACTTCTCAAATGTTAATTCTGATCTCTCTCTCTCCGCTTTCTCTGCAGATGTCACACTTATTCTGCACTCTGTTCTGCCACCCTGACACACTTTGTATAGTACAATCGGCCTGGATAGCACGCATTGCAACACTTTTCATTGTATCTCAGTACATGTAACAATAAATCAAACTCAAACTCAGGAGGAGCTGGAAGTTGGTGTATGTGGTTATCTCATAATCCATTGATACAGGCAGTTGATGAGGGTAGTGCCGTGGATATTGTATGTTTGGACTTCCAGTAAATATTTGATATGATACTACCTGGTGCATTGATTAGCAAATTAGAAATGTTTGGGACTGATAGACCCTTGGCAGCATGGATTAGCATTCGGCTAAAAGATAGGAAACAGAGTGTAGGTATCTATGGACATTTCTGAGATCGGAGACAAGTTGAAAATGGCATTTGTCAGAGCTCATTATTGAAGCCCTTGCTTTTTCTGATTTATATAAACAATTCATAGATGGATATTAAGGGCAAAATCTCTAAATTTGCAAATGATATTAAGCAGGGAGAATAGTGAATTGTGAAGATGATGCTGGACGACATTAACAAGTTGGCCAAATGGGCAGACACCTGACAGATGGAATTCAGTGCAGAGAAACGTGAGGTAATGCATTTTGATAGAAAAGACACGGAGAGACATTGCAGGCTCAATGGTATAACATTGAGGGGAATAGGAGCAGAGGGACCTTGTGGTTCATGCACATAATTCTCTGAAGTTGGCCAGGCAAGGTGAAACAGTCATAGAAGGCTCATAGGATACTTGGGTTTATAAATAGAGACAAAGAGTAATACAACAAGGAAGTGATGCTACATCTCTACATTTTCTGTGTTTATATCAGATTTCCGGCTGCATGGTGTCTCAGTGGTTTGCACTGCTGCCTTACAGTGCCAGGGACCTGGGTTCGATTCCAGCCTCGGGTGACTGTCTGTGTGGAGTTTGCACATTCTCCTGTGTCTGCGTGGGTTTGCTCCGGTTTCCTCCCACAGTCCAAAAATATGCAGGTTAGGTGAATTGGCCAAGTTAAATTGCCCATAGTATTAGGTGCATTAGTCAAGGGTAAATATAGGGAAGTAAGTCTGGGTCGGTTACTCTTCGGAGGGTCAGTGTGGATTTGTTTCCACATTATAGGGAATCTTTCCAGCATCTGTAATACTTTGCATTTGTGTGAGTACACAATTGACGATCCTGATGCTTCATGAATGGGCTAGGAAAAGGTATGTTTACACTCCATGAAAGTGATTATCTGTGATGGACCTTTCTCAAAAAGCTGATTCCAGTTTCATGGCTTTGGACCTTGTGAGGTACAATTGTGCATATCTCTGGCCATCTTAAGAGCTTCTCTTTTTAAGTTACTGGAAAATTGTTTCAGTCTTTTAAAGCCTAACTAACAGTTTCCAATGTATACACACGCTATTTTCAATATAAAGCATCACTTTTTACATTGAAAAGATGAAGGGAAGTGAGGGTTTGTCAATGGGAGATAGATGTACAGTCTTTATTGGTATTAAGAGGTTTTGTTGAGACTGTTTCCCAAGCCTTTTTCAATGGAAGTGTTCTCACAAGCATCTCAAAGTTAGATCCAGCCCTTGCTGTTTCTCCTGGATCCTGGGGTCACCATTGCAATGTTAGTGGATCATATCATCACTCATGTGATGACATCTTGATGAAACCTTCATATCCCATGCTGGGCCTGACCATATACATGTGCTGTGAAGTACCTCTACCTTCTACGTCTCCCCGCCTGCTTTCCCTTCCTCTCCATCCACTATGTTATTTCCCTAATGAGCTGTGAGAGTGCTTCTCTTTCTTCAAATTCATGCCTCTCTGGGCGTCCATATCCTGCCAAATAGGACTTGTACTGCAAGGTGCCACCAACTGCATCATCTGAAACCTAATGTCTCAGTGGTTATCCTGGTAAGCTGATGGTTTCAGTTGTCATGCTTCTGTGTCGCTGCATTGGGTTCTTGTAAATAGGTTAGTAGCCATGTCTTTAGGGATCTCCCTTGTCCTCTGCTGTTTTTACACATCACTTTGGAAATTGGAGTGACATCTGAGGTAATTTGAACTGACAGATGGTAAAGGAGTTTTGCAGCAGCTAAAACAAAGAGTTTCCACATGGAGGAAGCTGTTGTTATGGTCACAGACCAGTTAGATGTTGAAGAATTGGAACACCTCCCTGTTGAAGAATCTGATTGGCTGTTCAATTACTGCCCACATGGTGTAGTTATAATTCTCCACAGTTAAGGGAATCCAATGGGAGAAGTGAAACCTACTTCCCTTTGTGCCTCCAAGGCCCTGTTCTGAATTGAATTGAATTGAATTTGCTGTCCAGCTGACAAGTAGGGCATCAGTAACCAATGAGATGCAGTATTGTGCTGCTGCTCGTGAGACACCATCAAGGTCCACTAGTCAGGGGCCAGATGTGAAGAATACTCAATGCCATTTATAATTTGGATGGCCAATGCCAGGACATGGCAAGGAATGCTGGACCCTGTGAAGTCCTTTGTCATGAGGGTATAGATCTCTGTGACCATCTGCCTGGAGCGCTTTGGCCACCTGGCACAGATTTGTGATCCTCTCAGTAGAAAGGCAGTTCATTTATGAAGATTTCAAACTGGAAAGTAGTCTTTAGATTTTAACAGTTCAAAAAAACCTTGGGTTTCTCTGAGGATTCATGGAAGTTAGTCCTCCTTCTTCACTGATAGATTCTATGCTGAAGGAAATACGGTAAGAACCTTTTGCTCATTATCTTTCTCCTCTGCCCAAGGGATTCACTGTCCTGTGGAGGATATTGATGTTCATTGGTCTGAGTTTGCCTCCAAAAGGGTGATGCAGCAATGCATGCTGTCTCCTGTACCACAAGAAGCTAGGCATGGATATTGTGGTATAGAAAGCTCAAACAGATATTTATTACACTTAACTATTATGTACAGACATTATATTCCTCAGGCATATGAGTGTCTGAGCTAATACTAAGGTATTAATTTACAGTTCTGCAACCATACTGGTGTGTCATGCTTCAAGTGAGCCAGGGTAAGCTGGAGTATGAGATATATATATCCTCAGGTCACTGCAGTGATGATATCATATACATATCCATTTTAAAGTAACTGACACACTGACTCTGAGACATGCACAATACTCCTTGGTGACACATCATGAGAGTCATGCCCCATATAACTGGTTGTTCTCCTCCTACTCTTAACTGGCTTTCCAACTGTATTTACAGTCATAGGGTCATAGATTCATACAGTGTATAAAAGCTCCTTCAGCCCATCGACTCTGCACTGACATAACTACCACTAAAGGTACGCTAATCCCAATTTACTGCACTTGTCCCATATCCTTAAATGTTATGATAGTTCAAGTGCTCATCCATTTTTTTTAAAAAGGTTGGGCATTCTAGATTCCCAACACCCTCTGAGTGGAAAATTTGTTTTTCTGAAATCCCATCTGAATTTCCTGCCCCTTATCCTAAAATTATGCCCCCTTGTGATTGCTCCCTTAACTAAGGGGAACAGCAGCTCCCTATACACCCTGTTTATACCGCTCATCACCTTATACCTGTACACCTCAATTATGTCACCCCTCAGCTTTCTCTGCTCTGAAGAAAACAATCCAAACTTATTAGTCTCTCCTTGTAGCTCAATTGCTCCATCCACGGCAACATCCTGGAGAACCTCCTCTGTACCCCATCTAGTGCTACTGCACCTTTCCTGTCGTGAGGTGACCAGAACTGCACATAGTACTCCAGCCGTAGCCTGACCAATACTCTGTACCACTCTAATATTACTGCCTTGCACTTATACTCTATGCTATGACTGATGAATGCCTTCTTATTTGGATGCCTTTGCCCTCTTATTCTGCCATTGTTTTTGGTTAGAGTTGTGCTGGAAAAGCACAGCAGTTCAGGCAGCATCCGAGGAGCAGGAAAATCGACGTTTCGGGCAAAAGCCCTTCATCAGGAATGCCTTTTGTTCTGCCCTCAAGGTGCCTTCTGTTATTCTTCGAGGAACAGTTGATCACTTTCACTGTCTGGGATATATGATAGACTTCCAATAGGTACATAGGTAACTACTGATGATAATTTGTGTTCAGACGATTCTACTCCAAGTACGATAGGATACGTCAGACAACTGAGTTTTGAATGAACTGCTGGCTCAGCATTTTCCCTTTGCCTCTGATATGATTTTGGGCTTTTGATGCAAGCTGCATTTTTTTAAAAAATTGTTTGTGCCAGACGCAACCATCCTGGGCAAGTTTCTCTCTGGATTTGAATTAGATATCAAAAGTGAAGCTGTCAGAGTGTCCTTGTACCACTTCCTCGGACCAATATGAAAATAGATCCCAGCATCACGATTGCCATAGTAAATGCTCCTTTGAAAATGAGTGTCAATAAAAAAGGCTCCTTTGAAAACGAGTGTCAGGCATTCTAACTTCATGACAGTCCTATCTCAGTTGTGACTGGCTCTCTATGGTGTGGATGGTTAGCATGACAGCTTGGGTGGGCACCTCAATAGCTGGTATTTTGTCTGACCATCAGAGTTTCAAAAATGTATGGAGGAAGTTCAAGTGAAATTGGTTGAATTTCTTGGTATGAAGCTGGGGTAGAGCTAAGTCTATCTTGTGTGCAGCAGAGCACTGGATTAGTATTCTACTAATGTTCAGCTTGATAGACAAACTTGCTTCTCTTTTTCCCAGAATGAAGTCTGCCAAAGGCAACGCTTGATTTGACAACCCTTGTATGTGTCTTGCCCTCAATATAAACACTTTGAGAGAGTATTATTATGATCCCAACTGAGGGCCATAATGGACAGATCAGGCGTCAATGTGATACCTAGCTCAATAAATCATGATTTTTGTTTTTGCAGTTTAATTATTGTGGTGGTCAGTCACTGAACATATTTATAAAATGTTGCCAATGTCCTGTTAACAAATTAATTTAGGTTTATTACACAAAAGAAAATGAAATTGCTATATACATATGGCTGTTTAAAAAATCTTAATATAAGTTGGAAAATTAAGAATTTCAAACATTTTATCAACGATATTTTTCATAGACACTCAATCCAAGTGAAGTATCATTCCTATGTTAACTCTTACATTTCTTACTCAACTGATGACATTTGGATATTCTGCATATTCGTTAGGTGTGATTCTCTCTGTCACTGTCTCTCCCAGAGGCACAAGTCTACAGACTAACTCATTGACTCCTTCCACTAGGCAATATGGTTGCTCAGTGGTTGACACTGCTACTTCACAGTAACAGGTACCTAGGTTTGACTCCAGCCTCAGGTAACTGTCTGTGTGGAGTTTGCACGTTCTCCCTGTATCTATCTGGGTTTCCTCTGAGTACTCTGGTTTCCTCTCACAATCCAAAGATGTGCAAATTGGGTGGATTGGCCATAGGAAATGCAGGATTACAGGGATAGGGTAAGTCTGGGTGGGATGCTCTTCAGAGAGTCAATATAGATTTGATGGGCCAAATGGCCTCTTCTACACTGTAAGGATTCTATGACTGAATCCTTGGAGCAGTCAAGGGCTTTTTTTCCAGTCAATTTCCTTCAACTGTTAAAAATCTAAAGATTTCTTTTCAATCTGAAGTCTTCACAAATGAAATCCTCCTATGCCCAGTTCTGACGAAGGGTCACCGGACTCGAAATGTTAACTTTGATTTCTCTGCACATATGCTGCCAGATGTGCTGAGCTTTTCCAGCAATTTCTGTTTTGGTTCTGATTTACAGTTTCCAAAATTCTTTCAGTTTTTATTTGTCCTATGAAACTGTTCTTTTGAACTGAAACCTGACTCTCCATCTGACCATCTGTCTTTCTGTAGTTGTAAAAGTCCCATTTTGTAAACAGTCAGCAATTAACTGCCCAGATAGCAAGTCAATTAACTTAAGTCACATGTTTTCTTGTGTGTGCCATAGGGATTGGTGCAGGAAGCTCAACTAATTACAATTTACACAAATGACTTGGATGAAAGGATGCCGACTTTGCTGATAATATAAATCTAGGTAGGAAAGGAAATGTAAAGATGACATAAGGAGGCTACAAAAGATGTAAATAGGTTAATTGTGTAGGCAAAATGTGACAATAAAATGTCATGTGAGAAAATGCGAAATTGCTCCTTTTGCTAGGACAATTGAAAATGAAGCATTCTACCTCAATGGTGAGACCTTTGAGATGCAGAGGAATTGGGGTGACCTTGTACATGAATCACAGAAAATTACAGATAGAGCAAGCAATTGGAAAAGCAAATGTAATGTTATTTATCATTTATCATGAAAGGAATTGAATACACCAGTTGGGAGGTTATGTTTCAGTTAGATAAGGCACCTTCAGTACTGTGCACATTATTGTTCATCTTATATAAAGAAGGATATTAAAGTGCTAGAGGCGGTTCAGAGAATGTTTACCGGGCTAATACCTGGAATGGAGGATGTTATCTTATGAAGCAAGTTTGGACAGCCTAGCCTTCAATCCACTGGAGTTTGAAAAAGTAAGAGGTGCTTTGACTGAAACATTTAAAATCTTGAGAGGTCTTGACAGGGCAGCAGTGGAATAAATGTTTCCTCATATGGAAGAAGCCAGAACTAGAGGGTCAATGTTTAAAAATCATGAGCCACCCATTTTTAAGAGTCTTTTCTGATAGGCTGGTGGAAGCAAAGTCCTTGAATATTTTTAAGGCAGAGGTAGATTAATTCTTGTTAAAGAAGAGGAGGAGGGGGATGGAGTGAAAGCTTATCAGAGTTTGTACATTTGTTTGCTCATAGGTTTGCCTGCTGTGAAAAAGCACCATCAAACAATGAGCAACACCCTGACTGGCAGGGTGATTCACAAAACAAAGACTATGTCAGCTTTATGTTATTCTTCATTTCCATAGCATCTCCAAACAAAGGTATAAACAGCAGCAATTTGCTTGATATGACCCTCCTCAGGTAGGCAAGTTTCACGGAGGGCAGTATTCCAGACATTTTTTCCAGCCAATTCCTTAGCCACAAGGAATGATCTTCCCAGTTCCCTTGATGTTTTCTGTGGAAGTGTGAATATTCCAAGTGTCAATGATGGCTATAGTTACCTTTACATTATTTAAAATTGATGTAATTTTGATGTATCCCTGCCATCTGTGGTCCTTTGGCAGGAAGGTGAAGGAAACAATCTCTAGGCTAGCTTTTCATCATACGAAGGAAGTGAGCAGCATCAGCCTGAAAAGAGCTGCTTAGTGGCTCAGGGAGTTGTCAAGTTGACCAAGGGAGAAACAACCAGATGGTCTGGTTGGCCTGTGTACAGGCTGTGGCTACAGCTCCAGTGAAACTTGTTGCTACATTGCTGAACCATAGCCACAGGACCTGGGATGGGTTAATGCTGGAACACGACGATCACCCATGATAAAATAATCATGAACGTGACCACTTGTGAACTGGATTCTAGTGAAAAAATCACACAACAGCAGATTATACTCCAACAGGTTTATTTGAACATATTGGAGCACTGGTCCTTCGTAAGGTAGCTACCCAACCAAGGAGCAGCGCTCTGAAGCTTGCACTTTCAAATAAACCTGTTGAACTGTAACCTGGAGTTGTGTGATTTTTAACTTTGTCCAGCCCAGTCCAACACCGGCACTTCCACATCAGGATTAAAGTGAGACAGAAATGCACATCAACAGCCTCACTCTCTCATTCGAACCTATCGTGGTCTAGCAGTAAGATGAGTGTGGGAAGCTGGAGCAGTCAGTGACCAGGACACCTTCTGCATCCTGTCGTACTCTATGTGTTCCACAATACCATGCAGACCCAACTTTGAGGTTGCTGGACAATAGATTGATGTCATCGACCAGTCCACCAGAATTAATTACCACATGCCTAAGTCAGTAAGTTCCCGAGTTGTTGGAGGCAGGAGGCCTGAGGGTTACCCTCCTCCAGATTAACCTGCCTTTGAGAAATAGCTTGCCTGGCCTGGAGCTCCTGTTGCACGTTAACATTGACTAGGAACCATAGGTTTGAACTCGGTGAAACTCATCATTAGTACAGCATAGAGCATGCCAAAGGGTGCTGTAGGCCCACCTGTGAGACATGCTTCCCTTCCATTGTAACACCACATCGCTAGTGGGGCGATCAGTGCCTGACATTCTCTCCAGAACCTGACGGCATCTGTCTGCCAATATCTGAGTCTTCCTCTGGGCCTTGAATGGTTCCTGGGTTGGAAATAATTATCTCTACATTGTCTAGTTGCCGCCATGCATTTAGCCCACCTGACCCAGCTTGTGGCCCATGCTCCCTCACACATCCCACATCCTCAGCAAGCTAACTAACTCTTTGTGCCAGATCAGGCAGGATGTTCGCACTACCCTCTGACCTTCCTTGATAAAAATCAGTGACTTTGGGAATAGTGACAGGAAAACTGGCACAACAGACACCACTTGTCTTCTCATGCCCAATCCACTTGTATTCCTGCCCATGGCAGGACATCAAAATCCTGTCCTGAATGGTTCATTCTTGTTCATTCAATACAATGTTCAAATAGCAATGAGTGAAGCATGGATTCTCTATATTAGCCTGCTTCCACGCACCCATCCCACCATCCCTCCACTGCATCTTGATGTAATTCAGCCTAAACAGAGATCCTCAAAGCTGTCCCTAAAAGCTGCTTCAAAGTCTGCACGTGTATTGCTGTGCGACTGTTTTCATTTCATGGGGCCAGGAAAAACAAGACAGCTTTTCCGGACTCTTCCAAAGCTCTTCCTTCTTGTTCTGCTGATCTATCAGTCTTTCCCCTCCCCTACTGCACCCTGTAAGATTCCCCTCCCTTTACCGTGCGTAACTTCCTGCTTGGCTCAGCCGAGAAACCACAGGATTTCCCTGCCACCCACCCAGTTGGCAATTTGCCTGACAGCACTGACTGAGCTCTGGCAGCGTGCCAAATCAATTAGAATGAACCCTGACCATGAAGGTGGGCCGGGGCTAGGGCTACTGTCAACAGGCGGCTGATGGAAATTGTTCTGCCCATCACCAGGGTCATGTGCTGCCAAGCCTCCCTGTCCGGTGATTTTAGCATTATTACTCAGAAAATATAAAGCAATTCCAGCTGTCTCTGCATAGTTATGTTCGAACATGAAAACTGCGGATGTTAATTACCACATGCTGTCATTTAAACAATATATAAAATGTAAAAGGATGAGATTTACATCGAGTCTCCACACATTTACCAGATTGAATAAAGAACAAAGGGTCCAGCAGGAGACACAGTACAATTTATTGATCTCATTCTTCTGCAAGTTTTTGTCCAAACAGTGCTCGAATGGGTCATTAGTTTTCTAGTGAGATGACTTTGTTCGGCTCCTTCATTGAGCAATCTCAGTGAAAACACGCTATTTCAAAAGAAGAGTAATAAAAAAAGCATGGCCTCACAGCAGGGTCTAACTAAATAACTGTTGCAGCTCAGTATGGTGTGTATTTTATTCATTCATTGGATCATCAGCTAAACCACCTGGCATTGTCCATCCATTACTGACCATGGCACGTGGTCAGGATATCCTTTTTGAACTGCTGCAGTGCTTGGGTTTAGGGTCAAAAGCAATGCTTTTAGGAAGAAAGTTCCAGAATTTTGTCCCAGGAGTATTGAAGGAATAGTGATACATTTCCAAGTTAGGATAGAGAATGACTGGGAAGGGAACTTGCAGGCTCTGGTATTCCCATGTATCTGCTGCCCTTCTGACTGGCAGAGGCCATAGGTTGCAGAGATGCTTTTGGACAAGTCTTGCTGAGTTATTCCATTATATCTTGGAGATGGAACACACTGCTGCTACAGTGCAATGATGGTGAATGGAGTGGATGTTGAAGGTGGTGGATAGGTGCCGATCAAGTGGCTGCTGTCTCCTTGGCGGTGTCAAGCTTATTAAGTATTATTGAAGTGTTACTCATCCGGACACATAGGGAGTATTCCATCACAGTCCTGACCTGTGCCTTGTAGACAGTGGACAGGCTTTAGGGAGTTAGAAGATGAGTTACACACCACAGAATTGCTGGCCACTGGCCTGCTTTTGCAGCCACAATATTTATGTGGCAAGGCCAGTTCAGTTTCTGGTCAATGTTAATCCTCAGGATGTTGATCATGGGGATTAATTGAACATCAACTGGAGATGGTTAGATTCTTTCTTATTGGAGATAATCATTGCCTGGGAGAAAGTGAGGACTGTAGATGCTGGAGATCAGAGTTAAGAAGTACGGAGCTGGAAAAGCACAGCAGCTCAGGAAGCATCCGAGGAGCAAGAGAATTGACATTTTGGGCATAAGCCCTTCATCATTGCCTGAAGATTGTGTGCACTAATGTTACTTAAGATCATAAGACCACAAGATACAGGATCAGAATTAGGCCATTCAGTCATGGTTGTTATATTTCTCAACCCTATTTGCTGCATTCGCCACTAACCTTTGGTCCCTTTATTAATCAAGAACCTATCTAACTTTGTCTTAAAGACAATCAATGACTTGACTTCCACAGTCCTCTGCGACAATGAGTTTGATAGATTCACCACTCTCTGGCTGAATAAATTACTCCTCATCTCAGTTCTAAAGTGTTGTCCCTTCACCCTGAAGCTGTGCCCTGGATCCTAGTCTCTTCTACCAGTGAAAGCATTGCTCCATGGCCTCTCTATCCAGCCCTGTCAATATTCTATAAGTTACAATCAGATTCTCTCTCATCTTTCTAAACTCCATCAAGTATAGACCCAGAGTCTCCAACCACTCCTCATATGACAAGCTCTTCATCCCCTTGATCATTCTTGTAAACCTCCTCTGAAAGCTAGCCAACAATAGCACATCTTTCCTTAGATACCAGGCTCAAGACTGCTTACAATATTCCAAATGTATTTGACCAGAGTCTTATACAGCCTCAGCAGTACATCTCTGCTCTCATATTCAAGCCTCTTGAAATGAACTTTTACATTGCTTTTGCCTTCCTAACTGTCAACTGAACCTGTATGTTAACCTGAAGAGAATCTTAAACTAGGTCTCCCAAGTCCCTTTGTACTTCAGATTTCTGAATCCTTTCCCCATTTAGAAAATATGCATCTATTCTTCCTATGAGAGTGCATAACCTCACACTTTCCCACATCGTATTCCATCTGCCACTTCTTTGTCCACTCACCTAATGTCCCCAAGTCCTTCTGCAGCCTCTATGCTTCCTTAACACTTCCAGTCCTTCCACTATCTTAGTGTCATCTGCAAACCTAATAACAATGCCCTCAGTTTCTTCATTCAGATGGTTAATGTATACCATAAATAGTTTCAGTCCCAACACTGACCCCTGCCAAACTCCACTTGTCACTGACTGCCCTTTTTCCCCACTCTCTACCTGCTGCCAGTCAACCAATCCTGTATTCATGCCAGTATCTTGTCCCTGTGGATGGTTATTTTCTTTAGCAGCTTCCTGTGCAGCACCTTGCCAAAGGCTTTCTGGTAATCAAAATAGATCATGTCCACTGGCTGCATTTTATCTAACTTGCTCCTTACCTCCTCAAATTATACTAAGTGATTTGTCAGGCATAACTTCCCCTGACAAAGCCATACTGGCTAAGTCCTATTTTAACATGCACTTCCAAGTACCCTGCAATCTCATCCTTAATAATGGACTCAAAAAACCTTACCAGCAACCAAGATCAAGTTAATTGGCCTATTGTTTCCTGCCTTCTTCCTGCCTCCCTTCTTAAACTGGGATGTTACATTCGTCCCTTTTCAATCCTCAGGAATCCTCTGTGACTCCAGTGATTCCTGAAAAATCACCAGTATTCTCTCTAAAATGTCCTCAGCTGTCTCCTTCAGAACTCAAGGGTGTAGTCCATCTGGTCTGGGTAACTTTTCCACCTTCAGATCTTTCAGCTTCCCCAGAATCTTCTCCTTAGTGATGGTTACTACACTCACCTCTGCCCTCACTCTCTTGAAGTTCTGGTATGCTGCTGGTGTTATCCACTACGAAAACTGATGCAAAATATCTATTCAGTTCATCCACTTTTTGTTTGCTCTCCATTTCAACTACTCCAGTGTCATTTTCCAGCGTTTCATCCAGCAAGTGTGCATGGAAGTTTGCATACTGAGGAGGATGGAGGTAAATAGGCAAGTGGGAAGGTGCTGTGAGAGTGTGATGGAGTGTTAGAAGTGGAGGAGGAGTGGTGCTTGCGGAATGCTGACAAGACAACTCTCCAGGAAGTTTTCTCCCGCTGTAACCATGGTTACCCAGAAGTCTGTAATTACACATTTTTCCAAGGTTTCTTGTATCTTATTGGTCAGATGAACTGCTTCTGTGCTGTGAAGTGTTATCATTCTAGACCAGGAGAATGGGTCACATTGTAAATTTGGAGAAACATCTCAGGCACAATAGACTGAATAGGTACATCCCTTGCTGTAGAAGTTAATGAACGTTTGATTCCTCTACCTCATTTATAGTTGATGAGTGGAAGCACATCTGTTGAAATTCAGCCTGTGATATCTCTCACTCACAATGATCTACATTTTACCCACACCATTTAATCTTCTGAGATTGTGCTTTTTGCTTTACCTTAAAACGCTGAATAAATAAAAACTTCCTATTGGCTCTAAATTTATCTAAATTTCATATTCATACATTCTCTTAGTATTACAATTAATAA
Organism: Chiloscyllium plagiosum; assembly: GCF_037043375.1. Lineage (NCBI taxonomy): Eukaryota > Metazoa > Chordata > Chondrichthyes > Orectolobiformes > Hemiscylliidae > Chiloscyllium > Chiloscyllium plagiosum. The sequence goes on along the minus strand of NW_028270139.1, from coordinate 92,419,255 downwards.
AATAAATGAATTATTGAATAATTATGTTTAATTTTAAATTCTATAATTTCCAAATCCTAATAGGATTCTTATAAGGTTACAAAATAGTGTTGTAACAAGCATTCCTGGATGGGGAGCACAGGAAGTGTTTGGATTTTTCTATTAGGCTGTGTGAGTTCTGTAACTGAACATGTTTATTTCAAAACTATTAATCAAAGGAAATATTTTGGATATACTTTATTTGTATCATAAATAAATATAAAGCCAATATGAAATTTGTTTCCATATGGTGGAATCCACAAGCAATTTGCTTTAAAAGATCATATGAGTGGGATGCAGTGTGTGGCAGGAGAGATGATGAGTAAATGATCCATCCTTGCCTCCTCTGCAGGTTTCTAGCATTACAGATGCCACTTGGATTCACTACACGTGATACCAGGAAACAACTGAAGATACTGGATACTGAAAAGGCAATGGGCCCTAGCAACAACTCGGCAATAGAACTGAAACTTTGCACGACCAAACTAACCACATCCCTAACCAAGATGTTCCAGTATAATTACAGCATTGGCATCTTGTCACGTTGGAAAATTGCCCATGATTGGCATTACTATCAGTGGCACTTATTCAGTCATAACTTGCTTACTGACAGTCAATTTGAACTCTGATAACTCAACTCCTGACCCCATAGTCCATGGAAATTGGAAGAAAGCTTTTCAGTCGCTGGAGTCATTACTAAGCATGAAAGAAAACGGTTTTAGCAATCAGAGGTCAATCGTTTAATTCCTGGGACATTGCTGCAGGAATTTCTCTGGAAAATGCCCTATGTCCAACCACCTTTCAGGTGCTTCATCAATCACCTTTCCTCCACCATCAGACCAGAAATGAGGATGCTCGCTGGTGTTCAGCACCATTCACAACTCTCTGTCTCCATATGCAATGTTTAGGTTTGAGCTGACAAATGGCATGTGATATGAAGATGTATTAGTTAAATCATTAATTCATGATATCATTGATAGGATATAGATATCTTGAACTTTTTGAAACACATTGCTGCTGGCACCATTGTCCTTTGTTTTGCAATGTTGCATTGACTTGAATGAAAACATCAAGTCTTCAACACTTCTGAAAACAGGTCATAGGACTCAATTCGTGAGTGAAAATATATATTGTTTCTGAAGACACTTACCATAGGAGTTACAGCCCTCACCACCACATATCACCCCCCCCCCCCCCCCCCCCGCCCTTTTCTGTCTTGCTCTGAAACCTCTCTATGCTAGTGCCTGCAGGAAATGGGACGTCACCTAGCTACTACTGATTCTGGAAACAAAACAGTGCTTGTGTGGAAAGTGCTGACCAGTGTTAGGGCCACTCTGTGAAGAAATTTTGTTTCTAAATTTAATTGTTTCTTGGCTAAAGTACTTTAAAGATGTCTATGTATGTGTCTTTTGTTTGTATATATTTGAACATTTTATACATTTTGTTATTGATTTTTCCACAAAATCTAGTTTTTTTTTGTTAATATAAGGAGCCAGGCTGACTTGTTTTGCACATTGATCTACAAGAACTTGCTGGAGTTACTATCGACCAGAAACTAAATTCCAGTGTTACAAATATTCAGGCTTACAGAAAAAATCAGAAATTCTGCAGCAAATAACTCATTTTCTAACTCCCCAAAGCTTGTCCACATTTAAATGTACAATGCAGGTGTAAGATGGTATACCCTCCACCTGCCTGGATGAGTGGAGCTCCAACAACATTCAAGAAGCTTGACATCATCAAGGAGATACCAGGCCCCTTCATTGGCAATAAATCCACCACCAAGACAGTTCACGTCCTCCAGCATTGACCCAATACTGCAGTATGCACTATCCACAACGTGCACTGCAGCAAGTCACCAAAAATATTTCAATTGCATCTTCAAAACCTGCAATATTTACCTTTCACCTGGAAAGACAAAGGGCAGCAGAACACCACCAATTCAAACAGAGAATATTTTCACAATGGTTTGCAAGAAGAACAGACTTAGAAGTTTGCATGAACTTTCTTTGTTTTCTGATATTTTATGCTGTCATAATTCAGGTCTTACAACACAACAAGGTTTCATTTGAGTGTTGTGGGTAGGCTGGGATAGACTGCTCAGAGGAATTTAATTTTATACTGATATACATCTTAAAAATGCTAATTATATCTGTTGCTCAGTATCATGAATATGGAAATTCTGCACCTTTCCAGATCAGCCTCCAGAGGGGCTGAGATATTCAAATAAGGGACAACCCTAAACCAAGGAAGCAAGACAAGTCAATTAATGTCACGCACCACCATTTTGTGTTCAAAAGTGAAATTTGGTAACCACTGATATCTTGTATTACTCTGTGTAATTTGATGAATCATTGCATCCTAATCCAACAAAATAGCTACACTTTGAAGTATACGCCCCACTAATGATAACATGTTAGTTGCAGTCAGACATTTGGAATGTTTAAAGTGATATTTGATGTAGTACGTGTCTCACGGTGAAGCACTGAATATAACCTGAGAAGAACTGAGGCAAAGTATTGCAAGTTGTTATTAGATGCAGAACGAGAATGGAGAAGCTCTTTCGAGGGTGTGGTGCACATCAGGTACAAACTTGATCTCCCAGTGACTTGCTCAAACCTTTTTATTCTCAGATGGTTTGCAAATTCTCTGGACTGAAATGCATGCTTATTGCTAAATATGCAGTAAATAGCATAAATACTATCTTTATTCAACTGAATGATATGTCTTAGCAAGTACTTGGTGGGGTCTAGAATTACAATATCTCTGCACTTCTTACAGAACTTTATGTTCCACAATCATAGCATACACAGCGTATTCCTTCAGCATATGTCCTGTTTTCTCCAACTTGAGAAGTCTGAAACAATTGTTTTTGGTGCTCACTCAAAATCAAATTCTATTTTCAAATTGCAGCAAATGAATTTCAATATAGACAAAAGTGAGTTTGTTTACTTTTCTGCTTAAAAAATGGATGGCTCAAGCTGATCTTGTAAATGCTGAAAATTCAAAAGTTGAGTTCAAGTCCTACTCCAGGACTTGTTAGCCATGGAAGAACAGTGCTTGACACTTCAAAAGGTTGATAATCAGCTGGCTAATCCTTACAACTCTCGCCATTATTCCCCAAGTGGAACAAAGTGGGTGCAAAAATAGGAAACAATTTGGAAAGACACAAAGAACATAAGATGCTACAAAGATGATAGAAGTTTAGAAGCTTCTTCTGAAAATCAGAATTAATTCTGGATCAACTGATAATTTCAAATCTGAGATTAATGGATTTTTGTTAGTCAAATATGTTAGGGATATGGACAAAGGCTGGTATTTAGAGTTAGGTCGCAGATCAGCCATAACCTCTTTGAACAGATTCAAGGGACTAAATGGTTTACTCCTGTTGCCTGTTTCTTTAAGTAGCAGAAGGCAGGCTTTTCAATCCTGGAAGAAAGAAGGAAAAACATGCATTGTGCTTTGTCTATTTCTCCTCCTTTGTCTATTTGCATTTGACATCTAGTATTGAACCTCACTTTCAACATTTTAAGAGCTTTTCACCTATTTTGAGCAAAGATTCCTGCGATCCATTCACAGAAGTGCCTCTATGTTGATTCAGGTGGGGAAATAAATGCATAAGATCAAACCAATTCTCACAACACCGATTTAAAGACAGAATCAAACTACTGATTTATTACTGACAAATGAGTGACAACAAATCAGCAACATGTTTTACATGCCACCAAAATTTCTTCTCCATTTCTTTTCCTGAGGTGAATTTCTACCACTTCCTGTCCCAATCAATGCTGCCCATGTCTCCCTCGTCTGCAAAACTAGGTGACTCACTTCGCTCTGCCCATTGCCAATGCTTCAGAAGGTTATGCTTTTTTTTACAGAACAGTAACTAATTTGGGACAAGTGCCAAGCATTTGTGGGCAGAGATCAAACAGGAAACCTGCTGACTAAGAGGTGAGACCAAATGAATCTTGACTTAACATTAAGTTTTTGGCATCTGTCTCCCACAATTTCAAAGGTTCCCATTTGTGATTATTCTGCCACTCCTTCATGCACTCCTTCTCCATCTTTGCTCAGTATATTTTAACATTATTATCATTATTTAAATATTATGACATTTGTGCATTTCCAAGCCCAAGAGGAGTTTTAAAAATCCCACTTACCTTTTAGAGTTGGCAACTATTACAATTCAGCTTCTCTCCCTTACTTACTGTTTCCATGAAATTGTGGCATTAAATATTACATTAGACCACAACTTCGGGATATAAATTTGGTCTCTGCATGCCTTTTGTCGAAGTTTACTCATGGCCTCGACTTGTTCTGGTGACAGGGAGTAGAAATGGGGCCAAATTAGACGCATCTGGATATTGTTTATTCCGCACCCCGACTATTTTCCTCCCACTGTGGGTGAGGTCATTGGTAGAGGGAAGAATTTTCCTCTGAATGTAGATGGTACAGAAGTAGAAGTGAAAGTGGACAGGGAGGAATACCATGACTTAAGGTCCCAACCAATTCTTGCTTCACTGGGCCTCAAGAAGGAAGGTGTCTAGCTGCCTCTTCACCACCCCAACACATATACATGATGATGGAGAGCATGGTGTTGGGAGCAGCTCAAATTCCCTGATTTCTGTGGCTTTTGCTGTCAATACCAAAGCCCAAGCAAAACATACCATTTTACCTTTGATAAGTGACTCAATGGATCTGACACAATGACTTTGTGAAATAGTAAAGGACACTCAAATATCAACACTAAATATTAACATTACTGTGAAGTACGTAGCACAGTATGAAGACTCTGGATCTATACTCGATGGAGTTTAGAAAGATGAAGAGGGATATAATTGAAATAAAAGAATACTGAATGGCCTGGACAGAGTAGATGTTGGGAAGATGTTTCAATTGGTAGGAGAGACAAGGACCTGAGGGCACAACCTTAGAGTAAAGGGAAGACCTTTTAGAACGGAGATAAGAAAAAACTTCTTCAGCCAGAGAGTGGTGAATCTATGGAATTCATTGCCACAGAAGGCAGTGGAGGCCAGGTCATTGAGTATATTTAAGACTGAGATAGATAGGTTGTTTAGTGTCAAGGAGAGCAAGGAATATGGAGAGAAAGCAGGAGAATACGGTTGAGAAAGTTATCAGCTGGATTGAATGGAGGAGCAGACCTAATGGGCTGAATGGTCTAATTTCTGCTCCTATGTCTTACGTTCCTTGAAAGTAAATGGTCAACGCAAACCCATAGAAAAAACGATTGCGCTTACCAAATAGTTTCTCTCAGTCACAGACAAGTTAAATATGTCAAACAAAGTACAAACCCCTCTCAATGTTCTTGGCAATACAATGCCATTCTTAAGTTACCCTTTGCTATTGTGACAATACCCATTTTTTGTTGTATCCATTTTGTACTGTGAAAACTAGCAATCTGTGAATATTGTAACTTTCAGAGAATAGGCACTTTCAAAGGTTGCTACATTTTACTATTCCACAATATTAGTTACATTCATATGAGGGCAGGGTTCACAGAATTACATTGTCATAGAATCTCTATAGTGTGGAAACAGGCCATTTGGCTCAACAAGTCCACACTGACCCTCCAAAGAGGAGTAACCCACCCAGACCCATTTCCCTCTGACAAATGCACCAAACACTATGGCCAATTCACCTAACCTGCACATCTTTGGACTGTGGGAGCAAACCAGAGCACCTGGAGGAAACCCACACAGACACGGGGAGAATGTGCAAGCTCCACACAGACAGTCGCCTGAGACTGGAATCGAACCTAGGTTCCTGGCACTGTAAGGCAGCACTGCTAACCACTGAGCCACCATGCCGCCCATTGTAAAGTTTTCAATAGTTCACTCAGAAGCTCAAGGGTTGCTGAATGATCAAATTTAGACAATGCAGGAAAGAAAGACAGACAAGGTAGGCTCAATTTAAGCAGTGCTAATGTTTAAGGCTATATGTTAATATTAATATTGTGTGTGCTTTGGACTCAGGGATGTCCTAGGGATCTAGTAAGTGTACAAATCTAGCCTGTATGTAAGAATTAGGATTCAGAAGACTCCTGGAAATATTGAGGGACTCAGAATGAGAAATTAATCATTCAGTAAAACTCAGATGTGCATTAATCAGTCCACAAGCAATATTTTCTTGGCAAAGCTGACCAAGGATAGAGATCAGGAGCAGAAAAAAAGCAGAAGCTGGCTTGGTGAAGTAAACTGTCATGAAAATCTGGAATTGGTTTCCTCCCTTAAAGCACTTTAGTGAACTCAATAAGTTTTACAGCAATTGTTTCATAGTCACCATTACTGCGACAAATTTTATATTTGAAGATTTATTAATTGAATTTAAATTCCACCAGCTGTCATATGTGTTTGGAATCTGTATCATTAGAGCATTAACCTCAGCTATGAAATGCCTAGTTTAGTGATATTGGCACAACACAAGTATCACTCTCGCTAAGGAAAAGAATGGCGTTTGGAAGGTTGATTTAATCAAAAATCTTCTTTTTGTTTCTAAGTTTGTTGAAGAAAAGGTAAAGAGATAGTATCTTGCATTTGGGAAAGTCGCTAAAATATTAAAATAGCCGAAGGACTCGGGGTCTCTAATATTATAAGATTTACTGGCTCTTAATGCAGATTTTTATTCTAGTCAAAGAAGAATAACTATTAGATTAGGAAACTGCTAAAGTTGTTATATTTAAATCTTATGTGTTTTTTTCTGACGCTGACCAAATAACCATGTGGCTTGCCATGTCTCAGGACATCTGATCAGATCAGGGGAGGAACCTGCAGTGGGAGAGGAAGGATCCAGTTGTCATGGTTTATGTAGGTCCCAGCAACATCAACAGAACAAAAGACTACATATTCAATGTGAGGAGCTAGGTTTCAAATGTAAAAAGTAGAATCCTCAAAGATTACAGTCCAGTGATGTCTGTGTCATATGCACATTGACAAAGGGTACGTAAAATTAGAGAGATTCATTTGTGGTTCAATGATTGGAATGGGAGAAATGGGTTCTGGTTCATGGTGTAAAAACAATGACTGCAGATGCTGGAAACCAGAGTCTAGATTAGAGTGGTGCTGGAAAAGCACAGCAGTCCAGGCAGCATCCGAGGAGCAGTAAAATCGACATTTCGGGCAAAAGCTCTTCATCAGGAATAGAGGCAGAGAGCCTGAAGGGTGGAGAGATAAATGAGAGGAGGGTGGGGGTGGGGAGAAAGTAGCTTAGAGTACAATAGGTGAGTGGGGGAGGGGATGAAGGTGATAGGTCAGGGAGGAGGGTGGAGTGGATAGGTGGAAAAGAAGATAGGCAGGTGGGACAGGTCATGTGGACCGTGCTGAGCTGGAAGTTTGGAACTAGGGTGAGATGGGGGAAGGGGAAATGAGAAAACTGTTGAAGTCCACACCGCTCTGTGGCCCAACATTTCAACTCCCCCTCCCACTCTGCCGAGGACATGGAGGTCCTGGGCCTCCTTCACCGCTGCTCCCTTACCACCAGGAAGAGTGCCTCATCTTCCGCCTCGGAACACTTCAACCCCAGGGCATCAATATGGACTTCGACAGTTTCCTCATTTCCCCTTCTCCCAGGCCCTTCGCTCCAAATAGTCCACACCGACCCTCTGAACAGTAACCCACCCAGACCCATTCCCCATATTTACCCCTGACTAATGCACCTAACTCTATGGGCAATTTAGCATGACCACTGCAGAACTAGGGAAGTAGAAAGGATTTAAAACTAAACAGTGAGACAGGGGATCACATTTGGGAAGATGTGGTAAACCAAAGAGTAGAGTCAAAGACAAAGAAAAATGTATTGATGTGGGAAATCATGCAACAGACCGTGACAGCAAGAAATAGAAAGTTTTAGTCCATGTTTTAGTCCACGAATTAACCAGCAGAGAAGATTAGAATTTACAGACTGAGTAAAAGGATGAAACTAAAGGTTCTGTAGCAGAAGTCAGGTAACATTTGAAACAAAACAGATGAACTGAAAGTGCAAGTAGAAATGAATAAATACAATTTGGTCGCCATTACTGAGATTTGGCTTCAGGGTGACATGGTTTGTGTCTTCAAATGTACAGGATGTTTGGGATGGACAGAAAGCTAGGAAACCATGAAAGGATGTCTCTGTTAGTTAATAATGGCACTTGAAAAACAGAGATGAGCCAGGTTCAGGAAAGCAAGATGTGGGTAGAAATGAGAAATGGTGAAAGTATTTCGTCAATGATGGGTGTGGTGTATAAATCCCCTAACAGTGGCCACATTATGGGTTAGGGCATAAAGGAAGAGAGCTCATCACAAAGACATTGCAAAAACAGACTAGAATCTCTATAGTGTGGAAGCAGGCCACTTGGCCCATTGAGTCCATATTAACCCGTGGTTAGCACTGCTGCCTCACAGCGCCAGAGACCCGGGTTCAATTCCCGCCTCAGTTTGCACGTTCTCCCCGTGTCTGCGTGGGTTTCCTCCGGGTGCTCCGGTTTCCTCCCACAGTCCAAAAGATGTGCAGGTCAGGTGAATTGGCCATGCTAAATTGCCCGTAGTGTTAGGTAAGGGGTAAATGTAGGGGTATGGGTGGGTTGCGCTTCGGCGGGTCGGTGTGGACTTGTTGGGCCGAAGGGCCTGTTTCCACACTGTAAGTAATCTAATCTAAAAAACCCTCTGATGGGCAACCACCCTGACCCATCCCATCCCTTTAATCCTGTATTTCCTCATGGCTAATCCACCTAGCCTGCACATTGCTGGACACTTTAGCACAGCCAATCCACCTAACCTGCACATCTTTGGAAGAAACCAGTGTACCCGGAGGAAACATATGCAGACACAGGGAGAATGTGCAAACTCCACACAGACAGTCGCCCGAGGGTGGAATCGAACCTGAATCCCTGGAGCTGTGAAGCAGCAGAGCTAATTATTGAAACAGCATGCCGTCTCACGAGCATGAGAGTTTTAATCAACACATAGTACTCTTGAAAAAGAAGCCTAGATGTGGATAACATAAAATTATTCTGTATGTTTCTTAGAATGCTATGTTCTGGACATAAAGCTACATTAGGCCTGATATGATGCAACAAGAAGCTGAATTAATGAGCTCATAAGAAAGGTGTCTGTAGGTAGCAGCAATAATAATAATTGGTCAATAAAGGTGCACGGTCAATGTGAGAGAGACTTTGCCTGATTAAAGATGGGGCTACAAGAAGTTATTTGAGAATTTGGGGCATGGGGGTCAGAGGTGTTTCAATTAAACTTTATTGCAAGAAGGAAAGTGCAGTGAGTGAGGATTTTGGTGAAGGGTGGGGAGGAGGTGAAGATTTTCTTCTACTCTTTAGTATTTGCTTTGTGAAGCTGAACAGATTAAAGCTCAGAAAAACAGAACAGGTCCTTACTGGCTGGGTGAAGCTAACTGTCTGTGAAAAGCTAGCGTTCTGCCTATGACTAAATGCTAGACTGCAGTTCTGAAAATATAGTGGAGAGTAAAATAAATTTATGTTTTACTCCGATAAAAGTGATTTAGATAGCTTATTGTTCTTAAATTGCCTATCAAAAATAGAGATTTTATATTTGCTAATGATACAGCCGGCAGCCTAATTTTTCCATCATCTGGGAAACAGTGTCCCAGTGCCAAGGGTCTTATTTCATAGAGTCCATACTGACCCTCCAAAGAGTATCCCACACAGACCCAAACCTCTACTGTATCCCTGTATCCCAGCATTTTCCATGATTAATCCACATAACCCACACATTCCTGGATACCATGGGCAATTTAGCATGGCCAATCCACCTAACCTGCAATTCTTTTTTGTGATTATAAACTCTTTACCTAATTATAATCTAGTTGACCAAAAAAAAAATTGGTTTAATCAGAAGGAGATCCTTCAGGTACTTGCAGAATTGATAAAATAAATCTTTCAATGGAAAAGACTGAGACCACAAAGTGACTTGAAGGGTCAAAGACACCTAACACCAAGCTAGGAGTGCTAGCCAGCGTTCAGAAACAAAATACATTGGTAGGGATCCAGGCAGTTTGGCAGATCCCAAAATACCATTTAACATCCCAAGTTGGAAAGATGTGGATTGTGAATTAGGTGGGAAATTAAAAGGAAACTCAAAGTGTAAAATTAGGAAACTATGGACATCACTTGGAGATAATTAAATAAAACATGGTCAGAATGAGGAGAAAATATAAGGTTTTACTGTGTTCAGAGATCAAATTCAACATTTAATTTAACACAGTTATATTCCCAATAAAATCGAAGGAAAATAAGATCAGGAAAGAGACAAATCATTGGCAAAGAAGCCATTTTAACCTTATTGTCTCAAGATAAGAAATTGCCATGTTTGAGTTTGGAAAGTTAACATAATGTTCTAATTACCCCTACTGCTGATGAAAACAACAATGTTGGGCTGTGGATTAAATTGGAATTTCTTCATGGAATAAAATGAAGGGTGTGAAAGACAATGGAAAATAGAGTTATGTGAATACTATGATGTATAAATGCCATTAATTGTAATTGACACAGATTTGATTTTGGTTGAGTTGAGCATTCATAATTTTGTTAATGAGGTATTTGCATATGTGTAAATGAAAAGGTTTTCCAAATAGTCTGTAATTAACTCTTTGTTAGACATTTTACTACAAAATAGGGCTGAGTCATGCCTGACAAATCTGTTAGAATTCTTTGAGAATGTAATGAACAAGAGAGATAAAGGAGAGCCAATGGGAGTGATCTACTTGGATCTCTAGAAGGCCTTTGACAAGGTGCTGCACAGGAAGCTGCCAAATATGATTAGAACCCATGGTGTTCGGGACAAGTTAGTGGCAATGGATAGAGAATTGGCTGACTGGCAGAAAGCAGAGAGTTGGGATAAAGAGGTTGTTATCAGGATGGCAGCTGAAGAGACCAGTTGGACTGCAACAATTCATATTATACATTAATGATCTCAACAAACAAACTGAAGAGCATTTTTGCTAAGTTGGCAGACAACACAAAGAGAGACGGATGAGTAGGTACTGTTAAGGAAGTGTGGAGGCAGCAAAAGGACTTAGACAGTCTAGTTGAGAGGACAAAGAAGTGGTTGATGGAATACGATGTGGGAAAATGTGAGATTATGTACTTTTATAGCAAAAATAGAGGCATAGAGCATTTTCTAAATGGGGAAAGGATTTGGAAATTTGAAGCACAATGGGATTTGGCAGTCTTGGTCTGAGATTCTTTTCAGCTTAACATGCAAGTTCATTTGTCAGTTAAGAAGTCAAATGCAGTACTAGCATTTATTTAAAAAGAGTTAGAACACATGAAAAGAGATGTATTGCTGAGACTATATGGTGAGACCGCATTTGAAATATTGTGAGTGGTTTTGGGCCCCATATCCAAGGAAGGATATGCTGTCCTTGGAGGAGGTCCAGAGAAGGTTTAGAAGAACGATCCCGGGGATGAAGGGCTTGTCATATGAGGGGCGGTTGAGGACTCTGTTCTGTACTCAGTGGAGTTTAGAAGGATAAAGGGGATCTCATCGAAACTTACAAAATACTGAGAGGCCTGGATAGAGTAGATGTGGAGAAAATGTTTCCACTAGTAGGAAACACAGCCTCAGAGTGAAGCGATGGCCCTTTTGAACAGAGATGAGGAGGAATTTCTTCAGCCAGAGGGTGGTGTGAAGCCAAGTCATTTAGAGTATTTAAGACAGAGATAGATAGCTTCTTGATTAGTAAGGAGATAAGGGTTACAATGAGAAGGCAGGAGAATGGGGGTGCGAAACATATCAGTCATAATTGAATGGTAGAGCAAACTCACTGGGCCAAATGGCCTAATTCTGCTTCTATGTCTTGGTCTAAAGATTTATATTATGCAAAGAGATCTTCACTACTGTGAGGCTTTGTTTCTGTTAAGCAAGGTGTGGATGTGATTAAATTATTTTTTATGCTATCCATTTTGTACTATGCAAGCATGAATATTGTAACATTTACAGAATAGACATTCCCATATTTAACTATTACAAATTATTCGTGCAAATTACATGTGAACAAAAACGGGACTCGGTGCAAAGTTTTTATTAGGTCACTCAGAATAGTTCAAGGGTTACTGAACAAGTTTGGACAGCCTGTGACAGAGTTAGACAGAAATTGACTTCATGTAAAGCAGAACAACTATGAGGCTGTGCTGCTAAAAAAGCCACTGGTTGTGAGAAGTCTTAAGAACCAATAGTTGACCATTGGAAATAGGGCTCAAGCAAGTCCTGAAGCTGTGAGGAGTTCAGAAGTAAAGCTCACAAGCAATATTTGCTTAGCAAATCTAACCATGGTTAGGCCTTTAAAAAAAAACTGGAATTGTGCATATCAGTGAGATCAATAATACAGAAAGGAGGAAGATCAACCAGAACATGAGCAGTCAGTGAGGTAATCCATGAATGACTCTTGATGGAATTTCTTGCTAAATCATCAAAACTGAAACAAAAGTTTCTTCTGAACTTTTAAGGAGATTTATTGACAGACAAGACGAGGGAGATTGGTGAGAAATCCAAGGAATCGACGTTGGTCAATTTTAACATTTGATGTACTCTGTGAGGGTTCAACCAGAATTTGTTATCCATGTTTGTCTCATGATAATTCTGGATGTTAGAATATATTTTATATGTAGTAGATTATGTTATTGTTCTAATTTTGTATCGTAATTTTTACTGATTTATTGTTGAAAAAATGGGACGTCTTGTGGCTTTATTTTCTTTATATGTACCTGCATTTCAGACTTTAACTTAGGACTTATGTTTTATATTTTTAAAATTTTATCAAAAGACAGGTCTCAATAAAACATATAATCAAGAAAGAACCCACTCTACTCACTACTGTAGACTTATAGCAAGGTTACACTTAAAAACAATGCATTTATCTATTCCTGTGCTGTGAGCTCTCCCACACAGGTTCCTCCAAGGTCAGCTGTGAAATTCACTGTTAATTTTTTTCTAGATGCACTCCAATCTTCAGAGATACATGAACTCAAACAGCAAGTTCAGAACTAGAGGGCATAGGTTCAGGGTGAGAGGGGAAAGATATAAAATAGACCTAAGGGGCAACTTTTTCACACAGAGGGTGGTGCATGTTGGAATGAGCTGCCAGAGGAAGTGGTGGAGGCTGGTACAATTACAGCATTTAAAAGTCATCTGGATAGGAAGGGTTTAGAGGGATATGGACCAAGTGCTGGCAAATGGGACTCGATGAGGTTAGGATATCTGGTCGGCATGGACGAGTTGGACCAAAGGGTCTGTTTCTGTGTTGCACATCTGTATGACTCTATGACTCTATGACTTAGCTTTTTTAAAAAATAAAAAGATATTTGTTACTGGCCAGGTTGTAATGTACATTTAGTGGTCTAGTCTGGAATATAAAACAAAAAGATGCTCCAGTAATGCTATACCAAATATGTTCTGGGTAAATGTGGGTGTCTATGCTGAAAATCTCAACATTGAGAGTCTTTTAGAGTTTATGGTGGATGGCCCTGTGGTGGGAATTATTAGAACCCTCTACCCCAGTCCATAAATGACATCTCAAAAGATTAAACAGTGCCCACTTTTCTTTCTCAGTGCTATTGGATGGGATGGTGGCTCAGTGGTTAGCACTGCTACCTCACATTGCTAGGCACCTGGGTTAGATTGCACCTTCAGGGAACTGTCTGTGTGGAGTTTGCATGCTCCCTGTGTCTGTGTTTCCTCCTACAGTCCAAGATGTGCAGGTTACATGGATTAGCTATGGCAAATGCAATGTGATAGAGTAGGGGTTGGGTCTGGGTGGAATACTCTTCCGAGGGTCAGTATGGACTGAATGGCCTGCTTCCACACTGTAGGCATTCTGCACATTGTGTAACTTTTTGAATTCTTATTTCTGACTCCTAGTATTGATGGTTTATTTTTATTTATATTGTGAACAACAGACTCTGGCTTTCTCAATTACTTGGAAGCAAATTCCAAAATGCTGGCATAATTTTTGCACAAAATGAGTACAGCCTTAGTTTGATAATCACTGAACAGCTTTAATCCTGTGAGAGCAGAGATTCGCTTTAAGCCACATCTGAAAAATAAAGTCTTCTACACACCACATGAAAATATTTACATTTTGTTATATCACTTTGAAGCAACTTTTAAATATTATCTAACATTGCAAATCTTCAGACTCTAATTGTCAGAGGAAATTGTCCCCAGGTTAAAATCCAACATTGTTGGAATGCATAAACTCAATATTTAGCTGAAACCAAAGAAAAAAAAATTCTTTTGAATTATTTCAAAGGGGAGCAATGAAAGCCATATTCTTATGCTAATTACAACTTCAGCAAATCTGCACCCAACAAGTTTCTGCGAAAGATTTAAATTCAGTGGGCGTTGAGAGTAACTTCAAAAATGAGCCAAATTAGTCATCTGTAAAGCAGCTCATTAAAATGGGATAAAAACCAGTTCAGATAAAAGGTCACTCGACCTGAAACATTAACTCTGTTTTTTTCCACAGACGCTGCCTGACCTGCTGCGTTTTTCCAGCATTTGTTTTATTTTATAGAGGTGCGGCTTCGTAATTGTGTTTAAAGAAGCTGGATACAACCCCAACTGATTGTCTTCATTTGCATGTTAATGCAATTCAAAAGTCACTAAGAGGAGCCTGAAATAAATTTGAAGGTTATTACTTCCCTACATTGCTTATAGGCTGGCCAGAACAATGTTTGCCCCCAGTCCTCCAAACAAACATGCCGCAATGTCACCCCTTAGCCCCAGATGATTTCTCCTGTCCAAGGGAGAATATTCTCCACTTTGTTGAAAGAGTGCAGCTCCAAACTTGACACCATCCCCAGGACAAAGCAGCCCCCTTGATCAGCAGCCAGCCAACATTCACTCTCTCCACCAGTGACGCTTAATAGCAGCAGTGAGTACCATCCACAAGATGCACTGCAAAAATAGATAGCATCTTCCAAACCTGTAACCTCCATCAATTAGAAGGATAAGGGAAGGAAATACATTGTGCACTTCCACCTGCAAGTTCCCCTCTAAGGTGTTGCAGAAAGCAATGATTCTGAAGCAATTAAGGTTCAAGTTATATTCAGTTCAACCCAATCTGATGATGTTATGTACAGTTGAAGGGTCAATATAGTGAGGACAGGTCTAGAGTCCATAGGGAGCAGACAAATTGAGTGCAGCTCCTGAGAGTTCTAGTAATTATGCTTGAATGTGTAGTTGTTCTTACTGTTATCAGGCAATAAATCATCTTGAAACTAAGACCAGTGCCTCTTCTGTAAAGACTCTGTGGTAATGTATCATCTACCACTGATCACTACACAGACCCTCGACAAAATATAAACAAAGGAGGATTGGTGACAACAAACTAATTCAAATAACCCTTACTTCGAACCACATATTGGTAGAAGTGGCAAAAAAGACAAGGTGCCTGTAGTGGCAATCTGCATAACATCACAGAAGCTTCACACCATCCTCTTACAATAATATCGCTGTACTTTCATTGTAGCTGAGTCAAAATCCTAGAACGCCTTTCTTAACAAAACTGTGGGCATACCACCATCAAAGATAGTTAGGGATAGACAATAAATGCTGGCCTAGATAGCAATATCCACATCCTAGTGAATAAATCTTTAAAAATCCATCCCCATGCAAACTCTCACCATGTCATCATTCAATCCACAACCCATAATTTCTCTCTCCCCTTATTCATTCCCTCTTGTAGTCTCACAACCCACTCACCCCAAACATTTCTCCACCCCATGAATGTTTCTTTTAATTCAATTTGTTTGTCAGTGATCTCTAACCTGTTATCACCCCCACCCTCATGAATGCTTCTCCTCAACAGCTCACTCTCATGACTGCTTCCTCTTTCTGTTTATTCTATCACCTCTCCACTCCAGAACCGATTCACTATGATCTCCTCCTTCCTCCTTACTGGCACATGTCCTAGCTGGCATTCCCTCCTGGCAGCTGGACAATCTTTCAATCCACCCAGTTGCTAGTCAGGAAATGAAATTTAAAGAATTATCATCTGCTTCCTTCTGCAATTCACGGGTGTCCCAGCTGCTGGCACAGGTCCTGGTGACTCTCTGCATCCTTGTAAATATTCAGGCTGTTGCATTTTGCTACTTTCTACTGGTTCTCTCTTCTTCCACTTCGTTTGGCGTGAATTGACACAGGGAACAATCGGTATGCTGGTGTGGATAGATCTGAGACCCATTTGACATCAGGCTATGTTTAAATTGGGCAATTTGCTGTGGATGCTTGCTACATGCTTACTGGTAGCTCAAAGACAAAACATTTTAGCAGCTGCTCACAGGAATCTCTTCGTAAAGGAATACAACCTCCCTTTAAGAGGAACATTCCTGTTTACCTTCATCTTCCAGAGGCCTATGGGAAAATACACTGCAAAAATTATTAGCTTCCAATTCCTGAAGTGATTGAGTGGGAAAGTTTAATGAGGCCTGGCAGGTCTGATATTAAGCTAACAGGTATATTTGTTCATCTTGTCTGACACTTCAAGCCCTCAGCACCCCTTCTAATCAGAATATCCAAAATTTGCTCTAAGTTAAAATTAGCCTGATGGCTTATGATTGTAAGAAGTCTCGAACTTTGAAAATATATCAGGACAAATTAGAATTTTGTTTTTAAGGCAATTGACTGGAAAAACTAAAACTGTAGTTGAGCAGAATTGTTTACAGAAATAACCAGGATCTTTCTAAGCTTAGAGTTTTATAACCATTCATCCCTTATAAGATTAATACATTAATAAACTGAGCTAGAATTTGACTTTTATGGAAATGGAATTATGGAAATTATACTGTTAGTATAATTTATTTAACACCACTCCTAAATGTTAATATGGCAATATTAGTAATGTATTGAACTAGATTCCTTTTTTGATAGGTGGAATATAATGTGGATAAATGTCAGTTTATTCCCTTTGATGGCATGAACAGGAAGGTGGATTATTATTTGAATGGCGATAGATTGGGAAAAGGTGGTGGTGGAATAAGACCTGGCTGTCCTTGTACACCATTTGCTGAAAGTAAGCCTGTAGATGCTGCAAGTGGTGAAGAAGGCAAATGGTATGTTGGCCTTCACAGCGAGAGGATTTGAGTACAGGAACGGAATGTTTTGCTCCAGTTGTAAAAGGCCTTGGTGAGACTACACCTGGAACACTATGTTTGGTGTTTGTCTCCTGTACCTGAGGAAAGGTGTTTTAGCTATGGAGAGAGTGAAACAACAGTTTGCCAGACTGATTCCTTGAATGGAGGCATTAACCTATGAAGAGTCATTGTCCAGTTAGGACTGCATTCACTGGAGTTTAGAAGAATGAGGGGTAACCTCATTGAAACATATAAAATTCTAACAGGACTAAACAAGGTAAATGCAGGAAACATGTTTCCAATGAATAGGGAATGTATTCATAGTTGAAGGATCAGTGTAGGCTATTTTGGACTGGGATAAGGAGAAATTTCTTTATGCAGAGAGTAATAGGCCTGTGGAATTCTCAGCCACAAAAAGCAGTTGGGACCAAAACATTGAATGGTTTCAAGAAGGAGTACAATATTGTTCTTAGGCTAAAGGAATCAAAGGATGTGAGGTGAAGGTGGGAGCTAGTACTGAGTTGGATGATCAGACATGATAATAATGAATGGTCGAGTTGGTTGGAAGGGCCAAATGGCCGACTCCTGATCCTTTTTCAGTGTTTCTTTGTTCTTAACAGAGTAGATTCCAGCACATTTGGCAATTTAGTAGAGTTGAACATCAATGTACATTGGTCTGCAATTTGAAAGGTTTAAGTGTCATGCGTGCTTGTAATGATTACTTAATTAAGATTTGATTTTAGCATAGGCAGCTTTACATTCAGTTAATGTTTTGATCTTATGAAATCTACGATATCTGCATTAACCTCTCTGACCAAGAAAGAATATCATTATGCAATTTTGATGTGTAATGATTGTCATGTTTTTAGCAACTGCACTTAATTTTGTTGATGGACAACAATAAGTTGCTTTTTTCATATCATCCTATTTACAAGCTATTTTAATACATACACTCTCCAATGGAGGCTAATACCGTACAGATGCCTGTGCCAAATTCTATTTTAAAAAGTACTTAGGAAAAAAGATAGACTTGTTGAGAGCTTATCCTGTTCCTGTAAATATTGAATGACATTTAGCTACCAATCTGGCTTGTTAACATTGTTTATATGTGAATGTATGTCAGTTATCTCTGGTGTCAATCAAAGATCTGTCTTTAGTCCTCTCCTATTTGTCATCTAAATTTTGCCTCTGATCAGTATCATCTGCAAAGATCACAGTCACTTCCACATGCAGGCTGTAGATACTCAATTCTGCATGATTACCCCCTCAGTCAATCCCTCCACTATCTTTAAATTCTAAAACCACTTGTCTGACATCAGTGTTATAAGGGCAGAACTATCCTCCAATCAAATGATAGCAATATTAAAGACATTGGGTGGAATTTTCCTCTTCCTGATGATGTGTGAGTAATGGCAAGAATGTTGGCAAAGAATGGCAAAATGCAGTGAGAATATAAAAGCCTGATTTTCAACATCTAGACACATTGTCTCGATTTTGCCCTTAAGGCTGAACTGTTGACTCCAGAATCTTGCTATTGAGCAATAACTATCTTGCGTCAGTGAGACACGAGATGTAATTTCTTGATTTCTAAGTTAGAGTTGGGACATGGTGGCTACAACTTACCAAAAGCTTGCCCCAGCATCATGCGATACTTTCTTCAGAACAGCATTCCTGCATGGTACATGGCCACCACGTTCAGTCAATGCAAATCAATATCAGCAAACCATCAACCTCACCACCTCATTGTGCCAGCTCTTGGACCAACTCACACATCATTTCAACCCTTCAATATTTTACTTTGGAGATCAGAGACACTTTTAACTTGGATGCCTCTACCAGGTCACTTTGCAGGGACACACATGCATCTTACTTAGTTTGCTTTCTGAGTGCTTACTCATTTCACCACTTACTTGAAGGCTGCCAGATTGTATATCTTCACATCGTTTTCTTAGCTCACACACAATGACTTCAGCCCTGAACCATGGGCATCTAACCTCTATGTGGGGCACATTGCTTTCTTGGTACACAGAGCCTTTAGTGTGCAATTACAGACTGCTAGCCTCTGTGGCTGGTATTGCTTGTTAGTACAGAGGGAGAAGTAGGTAGCTTGAGATGGGGGGAGACATTGATCGGCCAATCTATCAGTCAGAGAAGCATGTCATTATGCAGCAATGTGCTTTGCCAGCACCAGATTTGTCATATGTGGCAAATATGCTGCACATGCTCTAAGCAGGAAGCACAGATGACAGGAGGGTTATTAGCTTCAAAAAGGAGGTGGGTGAGAGTCATTGAGTGTACATGAGGTATGCAACAGTGTGATTTATAATGCATGAGCCTTAGTAGTTAGGTTTTGTAAAGATTTGGAGATGCCGGTGTTGGACTGGGGTGTACAAAGTTAAAAATCACACAACATCAGATTATAGTTCAACAGGTTTATTGGGAAGCACTAGCTTTCGGAGCACCGCTCTTTTATCAGGTGGTTGTGATTTTTAACTAGGTTGTGTAATGGTAGATTGAGTGGTGGCCCTGTGAATGAGAGGTGGAAAAGATTGCGACGCATTTCCTCTTGGAGTGTAAACGCTCATTGAACCTCTTTCTGCAATGCTGGACATCTTGCTTCAATAAGGACATAATTCTGACACGAGCTGTATTTTGGGCCCAGGCTGGCTTTGTCTGGTGATGTAGCGTACTGTGGCAGTCTTCAGGGAAAAATAAGCTACTCTCCACCATCCCATCCAGCTCTCTATCTGCAAAGTGGGGAGGAAGCATTCCTCTCCTCTTGGCCATGTATTAAATGTTGAGGCTTGAGACGCATGTTGTGAGAGCTTGCAGCTTCTGGGAAGATGGGCAACTAGGTTTTAAATGTGGTGCCAGAACCTTGACAGTCAGGAAGATCGAGTGGATGGTGAGCATTTCTACCTTTCTAGTTCGTAATTCCCCAGAAAGACACTCAAGAGCTCTGTTGTATAATTAATGAGGTAAAGAAACGTGGATTTTGTGAGAAAGGTCACACTGGCCCATGGTGACTGGGTACCATGCATCTCATTCAACAAAGCACTCAAACTGAAAATGAGAAAATTCTGCCTTTGGCCCCCACCATTGACTCCATCCCCTCCCTGGCAAATTTCTGAGGCTGAGCAGACTATTTGAGTTGGAATTTGGCAAATGCATTTGATCCAGAAATACCTCAACCATGCCTTAGTGCTATTGTGTCGAGCTTTAGGGAAATGCAAAGCTTCCATGTGACCTGCAGCTAAACTTAACTCTTAAAATTTGTGCCGCCTCATGAGAATTGCTTTATTTCTGTTCCTCTAACTATATCCACAGGTTTAACTAAACGTGCTCAGCATAGTGACCAGTCATTCATTGACTGACATTGATACCTGAAGAATGATCAGTTGTAACCCATTCAAAGTTTATCCAATGTCCTTCTGGTCAGAGAATGTGGGATTCATTAATATATGATGCAGTTGGATCTGAATGGATTGTTCAAATGTATACCTCTCTGACATGCTAAAACTCAAACTGTCCTTTATCACCCTATTGAATCTTTCATGATATCAATTAATTGTGTATTGCATTGAAATATCAGTTTGTGGTGAATACTGAGCTTATTAGAAATATAGTGATCTGACTGCAGAGGAACAACAGTCCAATGTTTGGCATGATAGTCTCCAGCAAATCCCATTTTGTAAGCACCTTGTTTCAAACCTCAATGGCAAAAGTCATGAATTCCCGGTTCCTTACCTCACTCAGGAGTTAGAGTATGTTTGGAGATTAGCTGCTTTGAAAGAAGAAGCATATTTTTTTTTAATGATTTGGAGGTGCCGGTGTTGGACTGGGGTGTACAAAGTTAAAAATCACACAACACCAGGTTATTTCCAACAGGTTTAGTTGGAAGCACTAGTTTTCGAAGCATTGCTCCTTCATCAGGTGGTTGTGAAGCAGGACCATAAGACACAGAATTTACAGAAAAGATTACAGTACCATACAACTTAAATGATATATTGAACAAACCTAGATTGTTGTTAAGTCTTTCATCTTTTAGACTGGGTTGCAGTTTTTGGTTCATTAATATGTAAATCCCAGAACTTCTTTTAAGTCACATTCTTGAGATATCTTAATGGTTTTATAAAAAAAAAGTGACATCTCAGCTTAGGCAATGCATTGAAGGTGTGAGCTTAGAGTCTGTCTGTATCCCAACCTTGAGTCAGACTGGTTCTAACTTTGAATAAGTAACAAAGAGGATTGATGAGGGCAGAGCAGTAGATGTGATCTATATGGACTTCAGTAAGGAGTTCAACAAGGTTCCCCATGGGAGACTGATTAGCAAGGTTAGATCTCATGGAATACTGGGACAACTAGCCATTTGGATACAGAACTGGCTCAAAGATAGAAGACAGAGGGTGGTGGTGGAGCGTTGTTTTTCAGACTGGAGGCCTTTGACCAGTGAAGTGCCACAAGGATCGGTGCTGAGTCATCTACTTTTTGTCATTTATATAAATGATTTGGATGCGAGCATAAGAGGTATGATTAATAAGTTTGCAGATGACGCCAAAATTGGAGGTGTAGAGGACAGCGAAGAAGGTTGCGTCAGATTACAACAGGATCTTGATCAAATGGGCCAATGGGCTGAGAAGTGGCAGATGGTGTTTAATTTTAATAAATGCTAGGTGCTGCAGTTTGGGAAAGCAAATCTTAGTAGAACTTATACACTTAATGGTAAGAGACCTTGGAGTGCAGGTTCATAGCTTTTTGAAAGTGGAGTCGCAGGTAGATAGGATAGTGAAGAATTTGTTTGGTATGCTTTCCTTTATTGGTCAGAGTATTGAGTACAGGAGTTGGGAGGTCATGTTGCGGCTGTACAGGTCATTGGTTAGGCCACTGTTGGAATATTGGCTGCAATTCTGGTCTCCTTCCTATTGGAAAGATGTTGTGAAACTTGAAAGGGTTCAGAAAAGATTTACAAGGATGTTGCCAGGGTTGGAGGATTTGAGCTATAGGGAGAGGATGAGCAGGCTGGCGCAGTTTTCCTTGGAGCATCGGAGGCTGACCTTATAGAGGTTTACAAAATTATGAGGGGCATGGATAGGATAAATAGACACCTCCCTGGGTGGGAGAGTCCAGAACTAGAGGGCATAGGTTTAGGGTGAGAGGGAAAAGAGACCTAAGGGGCAACTTTTTCACACAGAGGGAGGTATATGCATGGAATGAGCTGCCAGAGGAAGTGGTGGAGGCTGGTACAATTGCAACATTTAAGAGGCATTTGGATGGGTATATGAATAGGAAGGGTTTGAAGGGATATGGGCCGGGTGCTGGCAGGTGGGACTAGATTGGGTTGGGATATCTGGTCGGCGTGGATGGGATGGACCGAAGGGTCTGTTTCCATGCTGTACACCTCTATGACTCTATGACTCTCTTTCCAAAGTAGAATTTATAAAATATTACATGGATTGACTGCCTGCAGATTGTGCCTTTTTGAGCAAAATTGAATGTATCTGCAAATATAATTCTACGAATACAAATTCACCCCATAGACATTTATATTTGTGCACATGCATGAGAGAGAGTGTGTGTGTGCATGTCAGTGTGAGTGCACGTGAGACAGTGTGTGTTTGTGTGCAAGCTTGATGAAGTGTGTGTGTGAGTGTGATGGAATATAAGCCTGTGAGAGGGTGGATACATGGGTGTGAGCTCTGAAAGCTACTGCTTCCAAATAAACCTGTTGGACTATAACCTGGTGTTGTGTGATTTTTAATTTTTTTTTAATGAACATTACTGAATCCAATTAATTTAATTTTAGTCAGACTTTGTCCTTAGGGTTTCACGGGAATGATATTTGGTAAACTCTATGGGAGGCAAGAATTGAAAGTCAAGTTGCATTGCCAGTTGGGCATTGGCAATTCAGGTAGCAATGCTTCTTTGGCCTGCAATCTGATTCTGGATCCTCTGATGGTGCCATCACTGGAGGGGCTTACCAGCAGGTTAATGTGCAGGCAATTTTGAGCTCTGTTTTTCCTGATTGTACGAACACAGTTTGTTCTGTTCTGAATTCTTTGAATATATAGTTAATGCAACTAGGAGTGAGTATTGCAGTATTTCTGACTGAAGACACGGTAAAAGACATTTAATTCCTGCTGTGAACTTAAAATATTCAGTGACATCTTCTGACAAGACTTTTTTTCCTATTTCACTGAAATGGAATTTTGATTCATTTCCATCTACCAATAACAAGCGAGAACTTGGCTAGTTAAGAGAACATTTTATACCATGATTTTCCAGATTTTGATAATATAATTTAAATCTTATTGTGATAGATTTTAGTTAGAAAAGAATGTTAAATGTACCAAAGAAAATAAATATTTAAAAATTACATTTAGAAAATAATTTGACAGCCTCCATGTAAACATTTGTGCAGATATAACACTACAAATTTCGTATTTCAAGGAACTCTGCCTCTTATTTGGATGCTTTATTTTTCATTTGCCTGTCAGTTTGTTGATGTTTCTCTGAGTGGTTACCATTCACACTTGTACTGCTGAGTTGAGCTGAATGTCTACACTTAGAAGTAAAAACAATAACTGCAGATGCTGGAAACCAGATTCTGGATCAGTGGTGCTGGAAGAGCACAGCAATTCAGGCAGCATCCGACGAGCAGCAAAATTGACTTTTCGGGCAAAAGCCCTTCATCAGGAATAAAAGCAGAGAGCCTGAAGCGTGGAGAGATAAGCTAGAGGAGGGTGGGGGTGGGGAGAAAGTAGCATAGAGTACAATAGGTCAGTGGGGGAGGAGATGAAGGTGATAGGTCAGGGAGGAGACGGTGGAGTGGATAGGTGGAAAAGGAGCTAGGGAGGTCGGACAAGTCCGGACAGGTCAAGGGGACAGTGCGGGCTGGAAGTTTGAAATTAGGATGAGGTGGGGGAAGGGGAAATGAGGAAGCTGTTGAAGTCCATATTGATGCCCTGGGGTTGAAGTGTTCCGAGGCGGAAGATGAGGTGTTCTTCCTCCAGGCATCTGGTGGTGAGGGAGCGGCGGTGAAGGAGGCCCAGGACCTCCATGTTCTCGGCAGAATGGGAGGGGGAGTTGAAATGTTGGGCCACGGGGCGGTTTGGTTGATTGGTGTGGGTGTCTCGGAGATGTTCCTTAAAGTGCTCTGCTAGGAGGCGCCCAGTCTCCCCAATGTATATTAGTCTCATTTATCATTTATTGTATCCGTTGCTCCCGATGCGGTCTCCTCTACATTGGGAGACTGGGCACCTCCTAGCAGAGAGATAAATAGGGGAGTTTGGGGTGGGGCGGGGGAAAGTAGGTGGGATGGTGATAGGTGGATGCAGGTGAGAGGAAATTGTGATAGGATGGAGGGCAGTGTAGACCGGATAGGTGGGAAGCAAGATGGACAGGTAGGACAGGTCATGAGGATGGTGCCTACTTGGAGAGTTGGATCTGGGATGAACTGGGGGAGGGGAAATTTGGAAATTGGTGAAGTCAACGTTGATGCCATGTGGTTGTAGGGTCCTGAGATGGAAGATGAGGCGTTCTTCCTCCAGTTGGGGCGTGGCTTTGATTTGGTGGTGGAGGAAGCCCAGGACATGCATGTCCTTGAGGGAATGGGAGAGGGAGTTAAAGTGGTTAGCCACCAGCAGTGGGGTTGTTTGGTGCATACGGATCAGAGATGTTCCCTGAAACACTCCACGAGTTGGCGTCCTGTCTCCCAATATAGAGGAGACCACATGAGAGCAACAGGGACAGTAGATGAGGTGGGTGGATGTGCAGGAGAATCTCCTCCGGATTTGAAATGATCCTTTGGGGCCTTTGATGGAAGTGAAGGGGAGGTGAGGGTGCAGGTTTTACACTTCGTGCAGTGGAAGGTGCCGGGTGTGGAGGGTGGGTTGGTGGGGGCGTGGTGGGGGGGGAGCGCAGTCGCGGAGGGAATGGATTCTGTGGAACGCAGATAGGGGTGAGGAGGGAAATATATTGCATTTGGTAAATATTGATACAAGTATAAACTCCAAGGTTGACAGTATGCAGAACTGAAACCCACTTTCCCAGCATTATTTTCTCTTTTAATGGAACGCCCAGCACTTATTACCTTTCAATTACTTGAGTTCTAAGCTGAGAGAATGATTAAAACTAGTAAATGTGACCTGTGGTGCATATGCAGCTAAATTTGATTCAGTCTTCTTCCGACATTTGCATATGCACATTTTTCAGTTGCGTGACTGGATGGTGATCAGAGAAGCTGATTATTGTTTCTCTGGAGCTAGTTATAACATTGGACTGCATTTGAATTTGGTATGAATTTCTGTTTCAACACTCTCCCTTTGAATCTGAGTTAAAGTTGGCATTATTCAGCACACTGTGAGTAGAATGCTAATGATGCACATTATTAATTTGAACTGCATTTAACTTGCCTGCATTTCCGATGCTGCTGTAACATTGGTGCAGAACAATTCCACACCAGCATTAAAATGGTTGTCAAGAAAATCTTACGTTTTTCCAGAGTCAAATTTGATTCTGATATCAGATGCACACGTTACTGTTAGCATATCAATGTGATAGAAATACTGCAGGACATAACCATTCCCTATTTGAAAATTTCTTGTTAAAATTCCACCAAAAAGACACATCTTTAGGTGTTTCATTTAAATTTCTTCTCATTAACATTGACTTAATGGACAGGAGTAGCCTGTTGACTCTTTGTACATTCCTATATCTGTATTAATTTATTTCTAACAGTCACCATCCTGTAGCAATGACTCAATACTTCTAGCTTCACTTTGCCTTTTGCAGAATACCACACAGCACTTGTGTTTTTGACATAAGACAGTGTCTGAAACACCTACGCTTGCTTTGCTTATCTCAAAAGTAATGGATTCTTGATGTGCTCATCCTCATATTTCTTCTTTGAATAGCCTCCTCCACCATCACATTTCCCATATCTGTCTTAAGCACATTATATCACCAACTCTCAATAGCTCATGGCAGTCCTCTGCATGTCAACATTATACACTAACACTGATTAATTCACATTGTACACAATCAGCACAGATTCAGAAATGCTATTTCCATGATTGTGTAGACGTTGTGGATGAAAAGCGCTGAAAGCCTTATCAGCCCTACACTCCAGCATTAGAGAGACCAATAGATCCAAACTCCCAGCTGTTCATTATCAGTCTCAGCATATCCATTTGTAACATTTGTTATCCCCATCCTCTTTATCACCTTCACACTTGTCTTAAATCCAATGTGTTTTATATTTAAATCTACTGCTTGTGGTTTCTTTCTTGCTTTTACACAGGATTACACAGGATCCCTGTTATAGAAACAGGCCATTTGGCCCAACCAGTCCATGTCAGAGCTTATGCTGCAGAGTCTCTTTACTTATCTATCTATCCAGCATTGTAACCTCTGCTTCCTGTTGTCTCTGTACTACTCACTTCATATATATAGAACAATTACTGTACACTCCAATACAACAGTAAAGTTAGCATTACTGAGATGGTTTGATATGAAGAAACAGCAAGTTGATTCCTGTATGCAATGAAGAAAGATTTTAAAACTGGCACTTGTGGGAATAATGGATTAATTGGTTTTAATTTTTTATGAGTCGCCAGATTTCTGAATGGTCCCGGTGGATTGGAAGAGATCAAATGTAACTCTTCTTCACTGGGGAATTCAGTACTTTGTCCCGTAACCGTTGACTTCATGCCAAGGTTGTAATGAAGTCTTACTAAGTCATTTCACAAGGCAATCAAAAGTCAACCCTTTAGAACATAGAACCGTACAGCACAAGAATGGGTCCTTCGACCCACAATGCATGCAGTAAAATGATGCCAAATTAAAGTAATCCTATCTGTCTGCTTTTGGTCTACATCCATCCATTCCTTATATATTCATGTGCTTATCTAAAAGTGCCTTAAATGTCCCTATCGTATCTGCTTCCACCACCACCCTGGCAGCACTTTCCAGACTTCTACCACTCTCTGTGTAAAAACCTATCCCCTCACACATAGAGTCATAGAGTCATACAGCATGGAAACAGACCCTTTGGTCCAACCCGTCCATGCCGACCAGATATCCCAACCCAATCTAGTCCCACCTGCCAGCACCCGGCCCATATCCCTCCAAACCCTTCCTTTTCATGTGCCCATCCAAATGCCTCTTAAATGTTGCAATTGTACCAGCCTCCACCACATCCTCTGGCAGCTCATTCCATACACGTACCACCCTCTGCGTGAAAAGGTTGCCCCTTAGGTCTCTTTAATATCTTTCCCCTCTCACCTTAAATCTATGCCCTCTAGTTCTGGACTCCCCTACCCCAGGGAAAAGACTTTGCCTATTTATCCTATCCATGCCCCTCATAATTTTATAAACCTCTATAAGGTCACCCCTCAGCCTCCGACACTCCAGGGAAAACAGTCCCAGCCTGTTCAGCCTCTCCCTGTAGCTCAGATCCTCCAACCCTGGCAACATCCTTGTAAATCTTTTCTGAACCCTTTCAAGTTTCACAACATCTTTCTGATACGAAGGAGACCAGAATTGCACGCAATATTCCAACAGTGACCTAACCAATGTCCTGTACAGCCGCAACATGACCTCCCAACACCTGTACTCAATACTCTGACCAATAAAAGAAAGCATGCCAAACACCTTCTTCACTATCCTATCTACCTGCGACTCCACTTTCAAGGAGCTATGAACCTGCACTCCAAAGTCTCTTTGTTCAGCAACACTCCCTAGGACCTTACCATTAAGTGTATAAGTCCTGCTAAGATTTGCTTTCCCAAAATGCAGCACCTCGCATTTATCTGAATTAAACTCCATCTGCCACTTCTCAGTCCATTGGCCCATCTGATCCAGATCCTGTTGTAATCTGAGGTAACCCTCTTCGCTGTCCATTACACCTCCAATTTTGGTGTCATCTGCAAACTTACTAACTGTACCTGTTATGCTCGCATCCAAATCATTTATGTAGATGACAAAAAGTAGAGGGCCCAGCACCGATCCTTGTGGCACTCCACTGGTCACAGGCCTCCAGTCTGAAAAACAACCCTCTACCACCACCCTCTGTCTTCTACCTTTGAGCCAGTTCTGTATCCAAATGGCTAGTTAGTCCCTGTATTCCATGAGATCTAACCTTGCTAATCAGTCTCCCATGGGGAACCTTGTCGAACGCCTTACTGAAGTCCATATAGATTTCATCTACTGCTCTGCCCTCATCAATCTTCTTTGTTACTTCTTCAAAAAACTCAATCAAGTTTGTGAGACATGATTTCCCACGCACAAAGCCATGTTGACTATCCCGAATCAGTCCTTGTTTTTCCAAATACATGTATCTTTTGAATTTTCCCCTCATCTTAAATGCATGCACCCTCGTTTTAGTCATTTCAACTTTGAGAAAAAGATCTTGACCGTCAACACTATCCATGCATCTCACAATTTTATAGACTTCCATCAAGCCTCCCCTCAGCCTCTGCAGCTCCATAGAAAACCCAAATTTTTCTGGCCTCTCCTATAGCTCATACTCTCTAAACCAGGCAGGATTCCAATAAAACTCTTCTGCACCCTCCAAAGCCTCCACATACATCTTGTAGTGTAATGAACAGAATTGACCACAATACTCATGAGCCTGGATTAGATTGGATTTCTGTGACTACCTGGTCAGTTCCATGCCGCCCAACAACCCACTGTCCCCTCTTGGCACCTTCCCCTGCCACCACAGGAATTGCAAAACCTGCGCCCACACCTCCCCCATCACCTCCATCCAAGCCCCTAAAGGAGCCTTTCACATCCATCAAAGTTTCACCTGCACATCCACCAATGTCATTTATTGTACCCGTTGCTCCCGATGCGGCCTCCTCTACATTGGGGAGACTGGACGCCTTCTCGCAGAGCACTTTAGGGAACATCTCCGGGTCGTCCGCACCAATCAACCACACCGCCCCGTGGCCCAACATTTCAACTCACCCTCCCATTCTTCCAAGGACATGCAGATCCTGGGCCCCCTCCACCGCCACTCCCTCACCACCTGATGCCTGGAGGAAGAACGGCTCATCTTCTGCCTCAGAATACTTCAACCCCAGGGCATCAATGTGGACTTCACCACTTTTCTCATTTCCCCTCCCACCACGTTATCCCAGTTCCAAACTTACAGCTCAGCACCATCCTCATGATCTGTCCTACCTGCCAATGTTCCTTCCCACCTATCCACTCCACCCTCCTCTCTGACCTATCACCTTCATCCCCATCCCCATTCACCTATTTACTCTTGGCTACCTTCTCCCCAACTCCAACCTCCTCCCATTTATCTCTCCACCCCGTAGGCTCCATGCCTTCATTCCTGATGAAGGGCTTTTGCCCAAAAAGTCGAGTTTCCTGCTCATCGGATGCTGCCTGACCTGCTGTGCTTTTCCAGCACCATTCTATTCTAGACCCTGATTTCCAGCATCTGCAGTACTCACTTTTGGCACAATACTCTAAGTGTAGCCTAACCAAAGTCTTACAAAGCTGCAACATGACATCTTGACACTTGCACTCAATTCCCCGACCAATAAAGGCAAGCACGCCATATGCCTTCTTTCCCACCTTATCTACTTGTGCGGCCACCTTCAGGGAACAATGGACTTGAACCCCATTAATGTACATTAATGCTGTTCAGGGTCCTGCCATTAACTGTATACTTTTCTTTAACATCTGATCTCCCAAAGTATAGCACCTCACACTTACCCAGATTAAACTCCATCTGCTATTTCTCCACCCATATGTGCAACTGATTTATATCTGGCTGTATCCTTTGACAACCTTCTACACTATCCACAACTCTACCGATCTTTGTATCATCTGCAAACTTATTAACCCACCCATCTACATTTTCATCCAAATAATTTACATATATGATAAACAGCAGCGGTCCCAGTACAGATCCCTGCAGAACACCACGAGTCACAAATCTTCAGCCTGAAAAATATCCTTTTTTTAAAAGTTGCATTAGAATCAATCTAAACATCAGGTCATAGACAGAGAACACAGGGGGCTAACACCTTCAACATATTGTCTAGCTATCACCATTGTTAACAGCTAACCCGAGAATGCAACTTTAAAGAAAAGGGTTTTGAGATTTACACATGAAAGAAGTGAAACTATCACTGTATTCTAACAGATGAAAGGCTTAACAGACAATCAATTCTTCAATGTATAACTTCAGTTACATCACACTGCAAATTTTTGCTATAAATTCTGTATTACGATCGAGCCCTCCACAATCACCTGATGAAGGAGCATCGCTCCGAAAGCTAGTGTGCTCCCAATTAAACCTGTTGGACTATAACCTGGTGTTGTGTGATTTTTAATCTTATAGATAGTACACATTCCTGGTATTGAGCTTTGGTGGTGCTGGGAGTGAATGGTTGTGGATATGGCGCCAAACAAGCAGACTGCTTTGCCCTGGATGATGTCAAGCTTCTTGAGTGTTGTTGGAGCTGCACTCATCCATCATACCTCTGACTTACACATGATGAACAGGCTTTAGGGAGCCAAGAGTGAGTTATTCATAGCCTCTGATCTGCTCGTCTAGCCATTGTGTTTATCTCGCAAGTCATGGTGAATTTCTGATGAATGGTAAGCCCAAGTTTGTTGTTAGTGGGGGTTTCAGTGATGGTAACGCCACTGAATGTCAAGAGGCAGTGGTCAGATTGTCTCTTATGGAGATCAAGAATTAAAGGGATAGGATGTTAAATAGGAGTTGATGTAAATTTGCAATTCCAGACTTAATTAAATTTAAATTCCACCAGCTGCTAGGTGTGTATCACTCAGGGACATTTGGCTACCGTGTCAAAGAGATAGATCAATGATTTGATTATTTAAAAGAATACATTCCCATAAAATTTGCATTTAAACTCAATAGTTTTTACATGAGTTTCCTGAGCTCCTTGAAACAAACGCAAGAAGGGTGAATGAAAATTGATGGTGCTCATGAAATGTCAGACAAATACAGCAACAAAGATTAAGTGCTTACATCAGCTTCCTTATTTCTCACTGGGAAATGATTTGTTTACTAAGTGGTGAGAGGCTTATTTGTGCATTTTGAGGTATTTAGAGAGACTTACACTCAAGCTGTAAGTATACAGCCATTATTATAACTGCCTTTAATTACAACTCCAAATAAATGAAAGATAACCATCAGCAGCAAAACCAGTGTCTGTGGAGAGACCTGCAGCTGATCAGCAGAAAGAGCAGCAGCAAATCAAGTGGCAGCAAAAAGGCTGAAGTCACATCAGGCACAACCCACATAACAGGGTGTATATAAGAATGGCTCAACTTTCTTAATCTCTCAGATAAACATGGTTCCAGAAACTGGATCATCAAGTCAGTCGGTGGCACATGTCACCAGTAGATATCTCCAATAGATCAGTCATTGAATGGAGGAACAAGCTTCACGGAGCCAAGTAGCCTATGCCTGCTCCCAAAACATGTGTTTTAATGCACGTATGTAGACCTTCTCTGTGTTGGACCTGTTAACCATGAATTATGCAGTAGGCCCAGAGCAGGGACTCCTGGTCTTGGTGAGGCAGTGGCTGCATGGTGTACCTGGAATGGGGACTCCTGGTGTCAACAAGGCAGCAGCGGGGCCAAGGACTCCTGGTTGCAGGGCAAATGTGGGTTCAGCATTTGGCAAGGTGGGCTCAGTGGAAGAGATGGCGTCAAAAGAATAGCAACTCCTACGTTGGTGGGTCCAGCACAGATGGCAGCAAGGTGGTGGAGAAGGGGTAGGGGGTGCAGGCATTGTTGATGGGTCAGCTCAGGGCTCAAGACTCATGGCGGAAGCAGCAGATCGAAGATAGACTCTCTTTCGTTATATCTTCTTACTCTTTTTATTCTTAAATTAAATGGTGCTGAATTGTGGCAACTGTTGAAGCCTTTCATTGTATTTTACTGCGTGATTCACTGTAACATACAAATGATAATAAATGATTCAAATTTTCCAAATTGTTCAAAAGTTTACAAGTAACTGAGAAAGGGATCACCTCCCTTGGTTTCCCTATTCAGATATTTTTGGGGCGCGACCAAGGACATATTCAGTATCTACTGGTCAGTTAGACCATGAGATGTAAGAGCAGAAATTAGGCCATTCAGCCCATTGAGTCTGCTCCACCATTCAATCATGGCTGATAAGTTTCTCAGCCCCATTCTCCCGCTTTCTCCTGTAACCCTTGATCCCTTTGATACTTGAGAATCTATCTATCTCAGTCTTAAATATATTCAATGACTTGGCCTCTACAGTCCTCTGAGTTCCATAGATCATCAGGCTGAAGAATTCTCTCCTTATCTCCATTCTAAAGGACCTTCCTTTTTCTCTAAGGTTGTGCCCTCAGGTCCTGGTCTCTCCTACCAATGGAAACATCTTCCCAACATCTACTCTGTCCAGGCCATTCAGTTTTCTGTTTGTTTCCATTAGATCTACCCTCATCCTTCTAAATTTCATCGAGTACAGACCCAGAGTCCTCTAACAATCCTCGTATGTTAAGCTTTTCATTCCTGGAACTACTCTCATGAATCTCCTCTGAACACGGTCCAGGGCCAATACATCTTTCCGAAGATATGGGCCCAAAACTCCACACTATACTCCAAATGTGGTCTGACCAGAGCCTTATAGAGCCTCAGAAGTACATCGCTGCTTTAATGTCCAAGTCCTCTCAAAATAAATGCCATCATTGCATTTGCCTTCCTAACTACTGACTCAACCTGCAAGTTTACCTTGAGAGAATCCTGGACTAGAGCTCACAAGTCTCTTTGCACTTCAGACTTCTAAATTTTCACCCCATTTAGAAAATAGTCCACCCCTCTATTCTTCCAACCAAAATGCAGGACCTCACACTTTCCCATGCTGTACTCCATCTGCCACTTCTTTCCCACTCTCCTAACCTGTCCAAATCTTTCTGCAGCCTTCCTGCTTCCTCAATGCTACCTGTCCCTCTACCTATCTTTGTATCATCTGCAAACTTAACCAGAATGCCTTCAGTTCCTTCATCTAGATTGTTAATGTATAAAGCGAAAGGTTGTGATCCCAACACTGAGCCTTGTGAAGCACCACTTATCACTGGCTGCTATCCTGAGAAGGACCCTTTTATCCCAACTTTCTGCTTTCTGCCGGACAGCCAAGCTTCTATCCATGTTAGCACCTTTCCTCTCTCACCATGGGCCCTTATCTTACTCAGTAGCCTCCTGTGTGGCACCTTGTCAAAAGCCTTTTTGAAGGTCCAGGTAGATAATATCTATCCGCTCTCCTTGGCCTAACTTGCTCGTTACTTCTAGAATTCTAGCAGATTTGTCAGGCATGACCTCCCCTTGATGAGACCATACTGACTCTGCCCTATTTTACTGTACACTTGCGAGTATTCAGAAATCTCATCATTTACCATGGATTCCAGGATCTTACCCACAACCGAGGTTAGGCTAAATCAGTCTGTAAATTTGCCTCTTTTGCCTTACTCCCTTTTTAAACAGAAATGTCATGTAGCAATTTCACAGGTGGCTGTGTCTTAGTCTATAGTGAAATTGCTGATTCATTTTTTGACCAAGGCAAGCCATTATGCTAACTTCCCCAGTGGTAATAGTTATCAGAATGAGTGAATATTTGGTTTTATGATTCTAGGTGCAAGGATTCATTCATAATAGGCAATCTGCACATCACCTGTCAACCAGAAGAAATTCCACCCGATCAAGGTTTCGTTGGTGTGCAACTGTATGAAAAGATTTTATGCAACCAATACACCATGATGCTTTCATTCTGTGTTAGTTCCAGATTCCTGATGTCTTATCATTTGCAAACAGGCTGAAAAGTGGCTACTTAGGGACAAGGGATAACCCCATCAAATTTGTCTGATGATTCAGTGAGCCCAACTGCTATATTATCAGTCCTCTGGTCACCAAATCTCTCATTGACCCAATGCTTGACCTATGGAAGATGTGCTTTAGGTGCCTGGATAGCTCTGGACACTCCTTTTGTACAGACCAATCAAGTAAATACATCTCTATCCATTCAGCTAATGCCTTGGTGGATACAGGATATAACCCAATCCAGTCCTATACTGTTACCATAACTTTGTGGCATATCTTCCCTGTATGGTTTGCTATCTGTTGTTGTGGATGCATAGGTTTCCAGAATCTGGTTTCCAGCATCTGCAGTCATTGTTTTTACCTGCATGTGTCATAGAATCATTGTTGTTGTCTGTCACGTTTTTCCACTTTCTGAGTCACCATCTTATACGACAGGTGATCAATAATGTGCAGTTGGGATTTTTCAAAAATCCATTTGCAGGATGTGGGTATCACTGGCTGGGCCATCACTTTCTGCCCTTGAGAACGTGGTGGTGAGTTGCCTTTTTAACCGCTGCTCTCTATGTGGTATCATACATCCACAATGGCATTATGGAAGGAGTTCCAGAATTTTGACCCAATGACAGTGAAGTAACGACAATATACTTCCAAGTCAGGATGATGAGTGGTTTGGAGGGAAACTTGCTGGTTGTAGTGCTCCCATCCTTCTAGATGGGTGTGGTCATGAGTTTGAAAGGTGCTTTATGAACTCCTTCCATAATGCCATTGTGGATGTATGATACCACATAGAGAGCAGCGGTTAAAAAGGCAACTCACCACCACTGGTAAATTTCTGCAGTGCATCTTGCAAATGGTACACACTGCTGCTACCAAATGTCAGTGATAGTGAGAGTGGATGTCGGTGAATGAGGTACCTATCAAGTGGACAGCGATGTCCTGGAGTGTTCTTGGACATGCCCACTCATCCAGACATGTGGGGAGTATTCCATCACATTCCTGGCCTTGCCTTGTTCATGGTGGGCAAGCTTCATGGGGGGTCAGGCATTGAGGTACTCACAGCAGGGCATTTGGTGTCTGACCTGCACTCATGTTCACAACATTTAAATGGCTGTTCACTTCAATTTCTGGTCAATAGTAAACCCCTTGAAGTTGATTTATAGATACTCAGTGATGATAATGTCATTGAATCGAGGAACAATTGTCTTTTGGCCAGTTTATCATGTGTGTACAATATTGTGCCAGTCTCCTAGGAGACCATGTATAAAAATCATGAAGGGATGATACTTGCACTGGCACAAGTGCCAATCTTGGCATATGGGGAATATTATTTGGATGGCTTCAAGTTTTCTGATGATATCCATGTGGTGTGTCAACTTTGTTACATGTACAGTCTGACTGGGGTCTTAAAGCCATAATGTTGTGATTGCCACTTAGAAGTTGTCATCATTCCACAGTGCCATGGATGAAGCTTTGAAAGTTTTTTTTACATTGATTTTTGATGGCTCTCCTTCACATGCTACTGTGAAGCGTTGTGTAGCACTTACAATTTCTCTGGGCCATTGGGTTTCTTTTACAGTTTAGCCCACTGACCTCTTGTGGAACATAGCGTGCATATATCACAAAATTTTGGCCAGTGTCCTGGAGGCTAGGACAAACCATAGCCCTTACAGGAAGTTGATATGCCTCTGAAACAATTGATGGCTGCACAAGGTGTTCCAGAGACAAGGACTTGCTGTTGGTCTGCTACAACTGTTTCAAGGTTACATCCTTCTTCCAGTAGAACATTAATGGTATACTATATATATCTGGGGGATGTCAGTTAGCTCAGTTGGCTGGATGGCTAGTTTGCAATATAGAGTGATGCCAACAGCTTGGGTTCAATTCCCTTACTGGCTGAAGCTACCATGAGGTCTAGCCTTCTCAACCTTCCCATGCACCGAAGGCATGGTGACTATCTCTTTCCAGTAAGCCAGCAGCCCAGTGGTGACTTTACCTTATAATGATGTACTTTTTAGGTCTATCCAAAAGTGTATTTCTGAAAAGCTTCATGGATTTACAGGCAATGATCAGTTTTATTTACCTTTCAGCTAAGTTGGCTTCAGTGAAATTACATTCCGTGACTTGCAATGACGCTCATGAATTAGTCAATCATTTTGTCTATTATTGTCAGTATGATATGAATTCCAGACTGTGGAGTGCAAAATTGACTAAAACCTAAAATCATCCCCTCTACGCTGGGGAGATAAAGAACAGATTGGGTGACTACATTGCAGGGCACCTTCGTTCTGTCTGTAAAATTGACTCTGAGCTTTCGGTTAGGTAAAAACAATGACTGCAGATGCTGGAAACCAGACTCTGGATTAGTGGTGCTGGAAGAACACAGCAGTTGAGGCAGCATCTGAGGAGCAGTAAAATCGATGTTTTGGGCAAAGCCCTTCATCAGGAATACAGGCAGAGAGCCTGAAGGGTGGAGAGATAAGTGAGAGGAGGGTGGGGTGGGGAGAAAGTAGCATAGAGTACAATAGGTGAGTGGGGGAGGGGATGAAGATGATAGGTCAGGGAGGAGGGTGGAGTGGATTGGTGGAAAAGAAGATAGGCAGGTAGGACATGTCAAGGGGACAGTGCTGAGCTGGAAGGTTGGACCTAGGGTGAGGTGAGGGAAGGGGAAATGAGGAAACTGTTGAAGTCCACATTGATGCCCTGGGGTTGAAGTGTTCCGAGGTGGAACTTGAGGCGTTCTTCCTCCAGGCGTCTGGTGGTGAGGGAGCGGCGGTGAAGGAGGCCCAGGACCTCCATGTCCTCGGCAGAGTGGGAGGGGGAGTTGAAATGTTGGGCTACAGGGCAATGTGGTTGATTGGTGCGGGTGGCCCGGAGATGTTCCCTAAAGCGCTCTGCTAGGAGGCGTCCAGTCTCCCCAATGTAGAGGAGACCACATCGGGAGCAACGGATACAATAAATTATATTGGTGGATGTGCAGGTAAAACCTTGATGGATGTGGAAGGCTCCTTTAGAGCCTTGGATGGAGGTGAGGGAGGAGATGTGGGCGCAGGTGTTGCAATTCCTGCGGTGGCAGGGGAAGGTGCCAGGATGAGAGGGTGGGTTGTAGGGGGGCGTGGACCTGATCAGGTAGTCACAGAGGGAACGGTCTTTGCGGAAGGCGAAAAGGGGTGGGGAGGGAAATATATCCCTGGTGGTGGGGTCTGTTTGGAGATGGCGGAAATGTTGGCGGATGATTTGGTTTAAGCGAATTTTGGTAGGGTGGAAGGTGAGCACCAGGGGCATTCTGTCCTTGTTACGGTTGGAGGGGTGGGGTCTGAGGGCGGAGGTGCGGGATGTGGACGAGATGCTTTGGAGGGTATCTTTAACCACATGGGAAGAGAAATTGCGGTCTCTAAAGAAGGAGGCCATCTGGTGTGTTCTTTGGTGGAACTGGTCCTCCTGGGAGTAGATACGATGGAGGCGGAGGAATTGGAAATACGGGATGGCATTTTTGCAGGAGGTAGGGTGGGAAGAGGTGTAATCCAGGTAGCTGTGGGAGTCAGTGGGTTTGTAAAAAATGTCGGTGTCAAGTCGGTCGTCATTAATGGAGATGGAGAGGTCCAAGAAGGGGAGGGAGGTATCAGAGATGGTCCAGGTAAATTTAAGGTCAGGGTGGAATGTGTTGGTGAAGTTGATGAATTGCTCAACCTCCTCGCGGGAGCACGAGGTGGCGCCAATGCAGTCATCAATGTAGCGGAGGAAGAGGTGGGGAGTGGTGCCGGTGTAATTACAGAAGATGAACTGTTCTACGTAGCCAACAAATATACAGGCATAGCTGGGGCCCATACGTGTGCCCATGGCTACCCCTTTGGTCTGGAGGAAGTGGGAGGATTTGAAGGAGAAATTGTTAAGGGTGAGGACCAGTTCGACCAAACGAATGAGGGTGTCGTTGGAAGGGTACTGTTGGGGACGTTGGAGAGGAAGAAATGGAGGGCTTGGAGGCCCTGGTCATGGTGGATGGAGGTGTAGAGGGATTGGATATCCATGGTGAAGATGAGGCATTGGGGGCTGGGGAAACAGAAGTCTTGGAGGAGGTGGAGGGTGTGGGTGGTGTCTCGAACGTATGTGGGGAGTTCCTGGACTAGGAGGGATAGGACAGTTCAAAGTTTGTGCGAAGATTTGTAGCTCGGGTGCTCGTTGTTGTGGTTCTGTTCGCCGAGCTGGAAGTTTTTGTTGCAAACGTTTCGTCCCCTGGCTAGGCGACATCATCAGTGCTTGGGAGCCTCCTGCGAAGCGCTTCTTTGATGTTTCCTCCGGTGTTTATAGTGGTCTGTCCCTGCCGCTTCCGGTTGTCAGTTTCAGCTGTCCGCTGTAGTGGTTGGTATATTGGGTCCAGGTCGATGTGTTTGTTGATGGAGTTTGTGGATGAATGCCATGCCTCTAGGAATTCCCTGGCTGTTCTCTGTCTGGCTTGCCCTATGATAGTAGTGTTGTCCCAGTTGAATTCATGTTGCTTGTTGTCTGCGTGTGTGGCTACTAAGGATAGCTGGTCGTGTCAAGGTAGGTAGAAATGAGTTCAGTGGGGCAGGAGCATGCTGAGACAATGGGTCGGCCAGGGTGGTCAGGCTTGTGGATCTTGGGAAGGAGGTAGAACCGGGCAGTGCGGGGTTCCTGGACTATGACGTTGGAAGCTGTGGGTGGGAGATCTCCTGAGGTGATGAGGTTCTGTATGGTCTGGGAGATGATGGTTTGGTGATGGGGGGTGGGGTCATGGTCGAGAGGGCGGTAGGAAGAGGTGTCCTCGAGTTGGCCTGTAGCAGTGTAGAGGTCAGTGTGCCAGACTACCACTGCGCCCCCTTTATCTGCTGGCTTGATGGTGAGGTCGGGATTGGAGCAGAGGGATTGGAGGGCTGCGCGTTGTGAGGGTGAGAGGTCGGAGTGGAGGAGATGGGTAGACAGATTGAGGCGGTTAATGTCCCAGCAGCAGTTGGAGATGAAGAGGTCGAGGGTGGGTAATAGGCCAGCCGGAGGACATGGAGGTCCTGGGCCTCCTTCACCGCCGCTCCCTCACCACCAGACGCCTGGAGGAAGAACGCCTCATCTTCCACCTCGGAACACTTCAACCCCAGGGCATCAATGTGGACTTCAACAGTTTCCTCATTTCCCCTTCCCCCACCTCACCCCAGTTCCAACCTTCCAGCTCAGCACTGTCCCCCATGACCTGTCCTACCTGCCTATCTTCTTTTCCACCTATCCACTCCACCCTCCGCCCCGACCTATCACCTTCATCCCCTCCCCCACTCACCTATTGTACTCTATGCTACTTTCTCCCCACCCCCACCCTCCTCTCACTTATCTCTCCACCCTTCAGGCTCTCTGCCTGTACTCCTGATGAAAGGCTTTTGCCCGAAATATCGATTTTACTGCTCCTCGGATGCTGCCTGGACTGCTGTGCTCTTCCAGCACCACTAATCCAGAATCTGAGCTTTTGGTTGCCTGCCACTTCAACACACCTCTGTGTTCCCTTGCCAACATCTCTGTCTCAGGCTTGCTGCAGTGCGCTGGGGAGACTCAGAGCAAGCTGGAAGAACAGCACCTCATTTACTGCTTGGGACCTGCAGCCTTTAGTACCTAATATAGAGTTCAATAATTTTAGAGCCTGAACACCCCTGTTCATGTCCTTTACCCAACCTCACACCCCAGATCCTGTCATGAAATGAGCTGCTTTCAACACAGCCAAACCATTTTCACCGGCTTATTGCCCCCAGTGTCAGCTTTTCTTCTTCCCTGGCTCATATAAACTATAGGAGAAAGTGAGGTCTGCAGATGCTGGAGATCAGAGATGGAAATGTGTTGCTGGAAAAGCGCAGCAGGTCAGGCAGCATCTAGGGAACAGGAGAATCGACGTTTCGGGCATTAGCCCTTCGGGCATTAGCCCATTCCTGAAGAAGGGCTAATGCCCGAAACGTCGATTCTCCTGTTCCCTAGATGCTGCCTGACCTGCTGCGCTTTTCCAGCAACACATTTCCATCTCATATAAACTATACAAAAGTGAGGACTGCAAATGCTGGAAATCAAAGTCTACATTAGTGTGGAGATGTAAAAGCGCAGCCGGTCAGGCAGCATCCGAGGAGCAGGAAAATCGACGTTTCAGGCAAAGGCCCTTCATCAGGACAGCTGAAGGGCTTTTGCCCGAAACGTCGATTTTCCTGCTCCTCGGGTGCTGCCTGACCGGCTGTGCTTTTCCACCACCACTCTAATGTAGACTCATATAAACTATACCTTTGTCTTCCTAACTTTTCTTCTCTCTCTGAGCTCTGTCTCAACCTATCCACTCACTCCTTTTACCCCACCCCCTGTCATCAACAAATATACCAACCTCTTCCTAGCTACAATCAGTTCTGAAAAAGGGTCACTGGACTCTTTCTTTCTATAGATGCTGCCAGACCTGCTGGCTTTCTCCGGCAATTTCTGTTTGTATTTCAGTTCTTGAGCATCCACGATTCTTCATTTTATTCCAAACAGATTAATGGTTGACTGTTGTGTAAAAGTCTTATCACAACTATTGTGCTGTCATTGCCTTTTCCACCTATAATGTCCACTTACTATCAATAAAGAACTTCCATGATTGGCTTTTTAGTGTCCACTTCCCGCCATCATCACTGCAGCTTGATGGTGTTTTGAGATTTTCCATATGATAATCTGTGTAACATGTAATACAGTGAGTCAGATTCTTATTGAGTCATTAATCTTGAAGTTTATTTACAGCACTATCTATTTACAATGCTACCATGCAATGCATAGTGAGGACACTATGCTTACTGATGTTACTATACATAATTGACTGACTTCACTCTCTTCATAGAGAGAGACCATGAAGTTGAGTCAGGTACCTTTATACCACAACATGTGACTTCATGTGATTGTCTTATAAGTAAGAGTAATAAAAAGATGGGGTACTGGGCTAATGGTAGGATACTTGGTAGTGTGGATGAGCAGAGGGATCTTGGTGTCCATGTACACAGATCTTTGAAAGTTGCCACCCAGGTAAATAGTGCGGTGAAGAAGGCATATGGCGTACTGGCTTTTATTGGTAGAGGAATTGAGTTCCGGAGTACTGAGGTCATGTTGCAGTTGTATAAGACTCTGGTGCGGCCGCATCTGGAGTATTGTGTGCAGTTTTGGTCGCCATACTATAGGAAGGATGTGGAGGCACTGGAACGGGTGCAGAGGAGGTTTACCAGGATGTTGCCTGGTATGGCAGAAAGATTGTATGAGGAAAGGCTGAGGCACTTGGGGTTGTTTTCATTGGAGAAAAGAAGGTTTAGGGGTGACTTGATAGAGGTGTATAAGATGATTAGGGGTTTAGATAGGGTCGACAGTGAGAATCTTTTTCCACGTATGGAGGGGGCATAGCTTTAAATTAAGGGGGGGTAGGTATAGGACAGATGTTAGGGGTAGGTTCTTAACTCAGCGAGTTGTGAGTTCATGGAATGCCCTGCCAGTAGCAGTGGTGGACTCTCCCTCATTATGGGCATTTAAGCGGGCATTGGATAGGCATATGGAGGATAGTGGGCTAGTGTAGGTTAAGTGGGCTTGGATTGGTGCAACATCGAGGGCCGAAGGGCCTGTACTGCGCTGTATTCTTCTATGTTCTATGTTCTATGTTCTAAGTACTGGTTTGTCTGATCTGAAATCTATACCAGAATGCAGCAGTCACTGCTGTAATATAGGAACTGAGGCTATTTGCAAAATACTGACTGGGATGATATTCATGGTGATGACGTAAAGTGGAAACTTCAAAGAAATCAAAACAAATCAGAAATTGTGGGAAAAACCCAGCAGATCTGGCAGCATCTGTGGAAAGAAAGCAAAGTTAACATTTCAGGTCCAGTGACCCTTCCTCAGAACTGGAAAAGCATATTGCAGATGAGTTGGACAGTAGAAAATTAAACAGTTGCTGAAAAATACCATTTATAGAGTATTGACCATATGACCTAAATAATATGCGAATATGCACATAACCTTGTGATTCATAGATGATCTGCACAGCCATGAATGGATCTATAGAAATTAAAAAGACTAGACCAGCCACCTTTGTGATTGGAAGGATGGCTAAGCTGTTGCTAAGGCCCAATCACCACTTTTTGGGGCATGACCATGTGCAAAATAATCATTAAGTTCATATTTTTATAGGTTTCTTCTGGAATTCCTTAACGATTGATCTAGTTCTGATAAATCACTCCAGATGAAACTAAACTGAAAGTATGCTCATGATAGAGTTTTCTTTTGAAGTAGATGATCTATAGAAAAACTTAAAAAGCATCAAATTCATTCACTGCAACTTTCATGCACTGTTGGGTTCTCAGCACCTTTGACCTTTCCATAAATTACATTGCTGGAGCAGAATTGTTCCTATATCACCACACTGTAACTTTAGATGGATTCTTAATCTGTTCCACAAGATAACACAAGCATGATAGATGGACTGAACTTTGAAACTGTCCGAAGCAAATGGGAAAATCATATGAAATCCAACTTGTTTGGCTTTTTGCATTCAAACCATCATAGTTTTAGTTCAATATCTCTAGCAGCTTATCATGAGCTCTTAACTTCAGTAGAGTTTGAAACAAATAGCTAAGTTCCTACTTCTCTGATTCAGTAATGCTTGCATTCACTCAAATTTGTACTCTCACAAGAGGTTAGATGATTTGCTGATCTGAAAGATTGGCTTAACTTCAGTAGATTCTGGATCAGTGGTGCTGGAAGAGCACAGCAATTCTGGATCAGTGGTGCTGGAAGAGCACAGCAATTCAGGCAGCATCCGAGGACAGGCAAAATCGACGTTTCGGGCAAGTTTGAGGTGTGTAATAAAATCAGTGAACAACAATAAAAAAATACTGCAAACGCAAATGGGTAAAAGTTGCAACTAGGTTAAAACTAATGATTTACATTATTGAGAAAATGAGTGAAAGCATAACAGGTTTGAATATTGCTTCAAACATTTATCAGCAGAATACCTGTGCCTGGGAATGGCTTCAAAATGAACTTTAAAATGCTGCTATATGCCATCAGTGGGAAGCTGAGACTGAATTCCCACATCCCAATAACAAGAGACTGGAAGAAAAGGGGGCTGAGTCTGTGAGAGGGAAGAAAGTCATTGGAAGTGGAATTTCATAGCATATTGCCAGCAAAGGAATGACTGTCAACCAGATCAACAATTGAGTTGGCTAATGGCCCAATTCAGGAATACTCCCTTCCCCAACAGCCAGGTAGCCTTTTGTCCATATCAGATGGGCTAACTGCTGAGTAGGGAGACCCCTTGGTCCAGGAGCCCTGTGGGTGCAGCAAGGCTAAAAGTGTGACGCTAGAAATTTCTGGTTGCTCCCACACCCATCCCCACAGCTCCCCAACTCCATTGAAACACCACCTACCCAGTGTTGCAGTGACCAGAAATTGGCCAGAAA
The DNA here is from genome assembly GCF_037043375.1 of Chiloscyllium plagiosum. Classification (NCBI taxonomy): domain Eukaryota; kingdom Metazoa; phylum Chordata; class Chondrichthyes; order Orectolobiformes; family Hemiscylliidae; genus Chiloscyllium; species Chiloscyllium plagiosum. The sequence continues at coordinate 92,375,854 of NW_028270139.1, read as the reverse complement.
CCACAAACATCACAAAGTAACTGGTCAATGCCAGACAAATGCTGCTCCAGGGCACTTCTGCCTGCCAGACTGGAGTGGGCTCCTATCATTGCCACAAGAGTGGGACATGCCCCATGGCAAAATTCATCCCAGTATTCATGCCAATCTTTCTTTGGAACCTGAAATATGAGAAAGAATCAAAAATATGATGACTATTTCAATGGTTTGAAAAAGAAATTTAGGTGGGTGAAGAAGCAGTACAATATTCGGGGCATAAAGGAGCAGTACAATTTTCAGGGGAGTGAAGGAGCAGTACAAAATTCAGTGGGGTGAAGGAGCAGTATAATATTCAGGGGGGGTGAAGGAGCAGTACAATATTCGGGGGGGGGGGGGGTGAAGGAGCAGTATAATATTCAGGGGTGTGAAGGAGCAGTATAATATTCAGGGGTGTGAAGGAGCAGTACAATATTCGGGGGGGGGTGAAGGAGCAGTACAATATTCAGGGGGGTGAAGGAGCAGTATAATATTCAGGGGGGTGAAGGAGCAGTACAAAATTCAGTGGGGTGAAGGAGCAGTACAATATTTGGGGGGGGGGTGAAGGAGCAGTATAATATTCAGGAGGGTGAAGGAGCAGTACAATATTCAGGGGGGTGAAGGAGCAGTATAATATTCAGTGGAGTGAAGGAGCAGTACAATATTCAGGGGGGTGAAGGAGCAGTATAATATTCAGGGGGGTAAAGGAGCAGTACAATATTCAGGGGGGTGAAGGAGCAGTACAATATTCAGGGGGGTAAAGGAACAGTATATTATTCAGGGGGGTGAAGGAGCAGTACAATATTCAGTGGGGTGAAGGAGCAGTATAATATTCAGGGGGGTGAAGGAGCAGTATAATATTCAGGTGGGTGAAGGAGCAGTATAATATTCAGGGGGGTGAAGGAGCAGTATAATATTCGGGGGTGTGAAGGAGCAGTATAATATTCAGGGGGTGAAGGAGCAGTACAATATTCAGGGGGGTGAAGGAGCAGTATAATATTCAGGGGGGGTGAAGGAGCAGTATAATATTCAGGGGGGTGAAGGAGCAGTATAATATTCAGGGGGGTGAAGGAGCAGTACAATATTCAGGGGGGTGAAGGAGCAGTATAATATTCAGGGGGGTGAAGGAGCAGTATAATATTCAGGTGGGTGAAGGAGCAGTATAATATTCAGGGGGGTGAAGGAGCAGTATAATATTCAGGGGGGGTGAAGGAGCAGTATAATATTCAGGGTGGTGAAGGAGCAGTATAATATTCAGGGGGGTGAAGGAGCAGTACAATATTCAGGGGGGTGAAGGAGCAGTATAATATTCAGGGGGGTGAAGGAGCAGTATAATATTCGGGGGTGTGAAGGAGCAGTATAATATTCAGGGGGGTGAAGGAGCAGTACAATATTCAGGGCGGTGAAGAAGCAGTACAATATTCAGGGGGGTGAAGGAGCAGTACAATATTCAGGGGGTGTGAAGGAGCAGTATAATATTCAGGGGGTGTGAAGGAGCAGTATAATATTCAGGTGGGTGAAGGAGCAGTATAATATTCAGGGGGGTGAAGGAGCAGTATAATATTCGGGGGTGTGAAGGAGCAGTATAATATTCAGGGGGGTGAAGGAGCAGTACAATATTCAGGGGGGTGAAGGAGCAGTATAATATTCAGGGGGGTGAAGGAGCAGTATAATATTCAGTGGGGTGAAGGAGCAGTACAATATTCAGGGGGGTGAAGGAGCAGTATAATATTCAGGGGGGTGAAGGAGCAGTACAATATTCAGGGGGGTGAAGGAGCAGTACAATATTCAGGGGGGTGAAGAAGCAGTACAATATTCAGGGGGGTGAAGAAGCAGTACAATATTCGGGGGGGTGAAGGTGCAGTATAATATTCAGGGGGGTGAAGGAGCAGTAGAATATTCAGGGGGGTGAAGGTGCAGTACAATATTCAGGGGGGTGAAGGAGCAGTATAATATTCAGGGGGGTGAAGGAGCAGTATAATATTCAGGGGGGTGAAGGAGCAGTATAATATTCCGGGGGGTGAAGGAGCAGTACAATATTCAGGGGGGTGAAGAAGCAGTATATAATTCAGGGGGGTGAAGGAGCAGTACAATATTCAGGGGGGTGAAGGTGCAGTATAATATTCGGGGGGGTTAAGGTGCAGTATAATATTCAGTGGAGTGAAGGAGCAGTACAATATTCAGTGGGGTGAAGGAGCAGTATAATATTCTGGGGGTGAAGGAGCAGTATAATATTCAGGGGGGTGAAGGTGCAGTATAATATTCAGGGGGGTGAAGGAGCAGTACAATATTCGGGGGGGGGGGAAGGAGCAGTATAATATTCAGTGGAGTGACGGAGCAGTACAATATTCAGGGGGGTGAAGGAGCAGTATAATATTCGGGGGGGTGAAGGTGCAGTATAATATTCAGGGGGGTGAAGGAGCAGTACAATATTCAGGGGGGTGAAGGAGCAGTATAATATTCAGGGGGGTGAAGGAGCAGTATAATATTCAGGGGGGTGAAGGAGCAGTACAATATTCAGGGGGGTGAAGGTGCAGTATAATATTCAGGGGGGTGAAGGAGCAGTACAATATTCAGGGGGGTGAAGGAGCAGTACAATATTCAGGGGGGTGAAGGTGCAGTATAATATTCAGGGGGGTGAAGGAGCAGTACAATATTCAGGGGGGTGAAGGAGCAGTATAATATTCAGGGGGGTGAAGGAGCAGTATAATATTCAGGGGGGTGAAGGAGCAGTATAATATTCGGGGGGGTGAAGGAGCAGTACAATATTCAGGGGGGTGAAGGAGCAGTACAATATTCAGGGGGGTGAAGGAGCAGTATAATATTCAGTGGGGTGAAGGAGCAGTACAAAATTCAGTGGGGTGAAGGAGCAGTACAATATTTGGGGGGGGGGGGTGAAGGAGCAGTATAATATTCAGGAGGGTGAAGGAGCAGTACAATATTCAGGGGGGTGAAGGAGCAGTATAATATTCAGTGGAGTGAAGGAGCAGTATAATATTCAGGGGGGTGAAGGAGCAGTATAATATTCAGGGGGGTAAAGGAGCAGTACAATATTCAGGGGGGTGAAGGAGCAGTACAATATTCAGGGGGGTAAAGGAACAGTATATTATTCAGGGGGGTGAAGGAGCAGTACAATATTCAGGGGGGTGAAGGAGCAGTACACTATTCAGGGGGGTGAAGGAGCAGTATAATATTCAGGGGGGTGAAGGAGCAGTATAATATTCAGGTGGGTGAAGGAGCAGTATAATATTCAGGGGGGTGAAGGAGCAGTATAATATTCGGGGGTGTGAAGGAGCAGTATAATATTCAGGGGGTGAAGGAGCAGTACAATATTCAGGGGGGTGAAGGAGCAGTATAATATTCAGGGGGGGTGAAGGAGCAGTATAATATTCAGGGGGGTGAAGGAGCAGTACAATATTCAGGGGGGTGAAGGAGCAGTATAATATTCGGGGGTGTGAAGGAGCAGTATAATATTCAGGGGGTGAAGGAGCAGTACAATATTCAGGGGGGTGAAGGAGCAGTATAATATTCAGGGGGGGTGAAGGAGCAGTATAATATTCAGGGGGGTGAAGGAGCAGTACAATATTCGGGGGGGTGAAGGAGCAGTATAATATTCAGGGGGGGTGAAGGAGCAGTATAATATTCAGGGGGGTGAAGGAGCAGTATAATATTCAGGGGGGTGAAGGAGCAGTATAATATTCAGGGGGGTGAAGGAGCAGTACAATATTCAGGGGGGTGAAGGAGCAGTATAATATTCAGGGGGGTGAAGGAGCAGTATAATATTCAGGTGGGTGAAGGAGCAGTATAATATTCAGGGGGGTGAAGGAGCAGTATAATATTCGGGGGTGTGAAGGAGCAGTATAATATTCAGGGGGGTGAAGGAGCAGTACAATATTCAGGGCGGTGAAGAAGCAGTACAATATTCAGGGGGGTGAAGGAGCAGTATAATATTCAGGTGGGTGAAGGAGCAGTATAATATTCAGGGGGGTGAAGGAGCAGTATAATATTCGGGGGTGTGAAGGAGCAGTATAATATTCAGGGGGGTGAAGGAGCAGTACAATATTCAGGGGGGTGAAGGAGCAGTATAATATTCAGGGGGGTGAAGGAGCAGTATAATATTCAGGGGGGTGAAGGAGCAGTATAATATTCAGTGGGGTGAAGGAGCAGTACAATATTCAGGGGGGTGAAGGAGCAGTATAATATTCAGGGGGGTGAAGGAGCAGTATAATATTCAGGGCGGTGAAGAAGCAGTACAATATTCAGGGGGGTGAAGAAGCAGTACAATATTCAGGGGGGTGAAGAAGCAGTACAATATTCGGGGGGGTGAAGGTGCAGTATAATATTCAGGGGGGTGAAGGAGCAGTAGAATATTCAGGGGGGTGAAGGTGCAGTACAATATTCAGGGGGGTGAAGGAGCAGTATAATATTCAGGGGGGTGAAGGAGCAGTATAATATTCAGGGGGGTGAAGGAGCAGTATAATATTCCGGGGGGTGAAGGAGCAGTACAATATTCAGGGGGGTGAAGAAGCAGTATATAATTCAGGGGGGTGAAGGAGCAGTACAATATTCAGGGGGGTGAAGGTGCAGTATAATATTCGGGGGGGTTAAGGTGCAGTATAATATTCAGTGGAGTGAAGGAGCAGTACAATATTCAGTGGGGTGAAGGAGCAGTATAATATTCTGGGGGTGAAGGAGCAGTATAATATTCAGGGGGGTGAAGGTGCAGTATAATATTCAGGGGGGTGAAGGAGCAGTACAATATTCGGGGGGGGGGAAGGAGCAGTATAATATTCAGTGGAGTGACGGAGCAGTACAATATTCAGGGGGGTGAAGGAGCAGTATAATATTCGGGGGGGTGAAGGTGCAGTATAATATTCAGGGGGGTGAAGGAGCAGTACAATATTCAGGGGGGTGAAGGAGCAGTATAATATTCAGGGGGGTGAAGGAGCAGTACAATATTCAGGGGGGTGAAGGTGCAGTATAATATTCAGGGGGGTGAAGGAGCAGTACAATATTCAGGGGGGTGAAGGAGCAGTACAATATTCAGGGGGGTGAAGGTGCAGTATAATATTCAGGGGGGTGAAGGAGCAGTACAATATTCAGGGGGGTGAAGGAGCAGTATAATATTCAGGGGGGTGAAGGAGCAGTATAATATTCAGGGGGGTGAAGGAGCAGTATAATATTCGGGGGGGTGAAGGAGCAGTACAATATTCAGGGGGGTGAAGGAGCAGTACAATATTCAGGGGGGTGAAGGTGCAGTATAATATTCAGGGGGGTGAAGGAGCAGTATAATATTCAGGGGGGTGAAGGAGCAGTATAATATTCGGGGGGGTGAAGGAGCAGTACAATATTCAGGGGGGTGAAGGAGCAGTACAATATTCAGGGGGGTGAAGGTGCAGTACAATATTCAGGGGGGTGAAGGAGCAGTATAATATTCAGGGGGGTGAAGGAGCAGTACAATATTCGGGGGGGTGAAGGAGCAGTATAATATTTAGGGGGGGTGAAGGAGCAGTATAATATTCAGGGGGGTGAAGGAGCAGTACAATATTCAGGGGGGTGAAGGAGCAGTATAATATTCAGGGGGGGTGAAGGAGCAGTATAATATTCAGGGGGGTGAAGGAGCAGTACAATATTCAGGGGGTGTGAAGGAGCAGTATAATATTCAGGGGGTGTGAAGGAGCAGTATAATATTCAGGGGGGTGAAGGAGCAGTATAATATTCAGTGAAGTGAAGGAGCAGTATAATATTCAGGGGAGTGAAGGAGCAGTATAATATTCAGGGGGGTGAAGGAGCAGTATAATATTCAGGGGGGTGAAGGAGCAGTACAATATTGAGGGGGGTGAAGGAGCAGTATAATATTCGGGTGGGTGAAGGAGCAATATAATATTCAGGGGGGTGAAGGAGCAGTATAATATTCAGGGGGGTGAAGGTGCAGTACAATATTCAGGGGGGTGAAGGAGCAGTATAATATTCAGGGGGGTGAAGGAGCAGTATAATATTCAGGGGGGTGAAGGAGCAGTATAATATTCCGGGGGGTGAAGGAGCAGTACAATATTCAGGGGGGTGAAGAAGCAGTACAATATTCAGGGGGGTGAAGAAGCAGTATATAATTCAGGGGGGTGAAGGAGCAGTACAATATTCAGGGGGGTGAAGGTGCAGTATAATATTCGGGGGGGTTAAGGTGCAGTATAATATTCAGTGGAGTGAAGGAGCAGTACAATATTCAGTGGGGTGAAGGAGCAGTATAATATTCAGGGGGGTGAAGGAGCAGTATAATATTCAGGGGGGTGAAGGTGCAGTATAATATTCAGGGGGGTGAAGGAGCAGTACAATATTCGGGGGGGGGAAGGAGCAGTATAATATTCAGTGGAGTGGAGGAGCAGTACAATATTCAGGGGGGTGAAGGAGCAGTATAATATTCGGGGGGGTGAAGGTGCAGTATAATATTCAGGAGGGTGAAGGAGCAGTATAATATTCAGGGGGGTGAAGGAGCAGTACAATATTCAGGGGGGTGAAGGAGCAGTACAATATTCAGGGGGGTGAAGGTGCAGTATAATATTCAGGGGGGTGAAGGAGCAGTACAATATTCAGGGGGGTGAAGGAGCAGTACAATATTCAGGGGGGTGAAGGAGCAGTATAATATTCAGTGGGGTGAAGGAGCAGTATAATATTCAGGGGGGTGAAGGAGCAGTATAATATTCAGGGGGGTGAAGGAGCAGTACAATATTCAAGGGGGGTGAAGGAGCAGTATAATATTCAGGGGGGTGAAGGAGCAGTATAATATTCAGGGGGGTGAAGGAGCAGTATAATATTCAGGGGGGGTGAAGGAGCAGTATAACATTCAGGGGGGTGAAGGAGCAGTATAATATTCAGGGGGGGTGAAGGAGCAGTACAATATTCGGGGGGTGAAGGAGCAGTACAATATTCAGGGGGTGTGAAGGAGCAGTATAATATTCAGGGGGGTGAAGGAGCAGTACAATATTCAAGGGGGTGAAGGAGCAGTATAATATTCAGGGGGGTGAAGGAGCAGTACAATATTCAGGGGGGTGAAGGAGCAGTATAATATTCAGGGGGGTGAAGGAGCAGTATAATATTCAGGGGGGTGAAGGAGCAGTACAATATTCAGGGGGCTGAAGGAGCAGTATAATATTCAGGGGGTGAAGGAGCAGTATAATATTCAGGGGGGTGTGAAGGAGCAGTATAATATTCAGGGGGTGTGAAGGAGCAGTATAATATTCAGGGGGGTGAAGGAGCAGTACAATATTCAGGGGGGTGAAGGAGCAGTACAATATTCAGGGGGGTGAAGGAGCAGTATAATATTCAGGGGGGTGAAGGAGCAGTACAATATTCAGGGGGGTGAAGGAGCAGTATAATATTTAGGGGGGGTGAAGGAGCAGTATAATATTCAGGGGGGTGAAGGAGCAGTACAATATTCAGGGGGGTGAAGGAGCAGTATAATATTCAGGGGGGGTGAAGGAGCAGTATAATATTCAGGGGGGTGAAGGAGCAGTACAATATTCAGGGGGTGTGAAGGAGCAGTATAATATTCAGGGGGTGTGAAGGAGCAGTATAATATTCAGGGGGGTGAAGGAGCAGTATAATATTCAGTGAAGTGAAGGAGCAGTATAATATTCAGGGGAGTGAAGGAGCAGTATAATATTCAGGGGGGTGAAGGAGCAGTATAATATTCAGGGGGGTGAAGGAGCAGTACAATATTGAGGGGGGTGAAGGAGCAGTATAATATTCGGGTGGGTGAAGGAGCAATATAATATTCAGGGGGGTGAAGGAGCAGTATAATATTCAGGGGGGTGAAGGTGCAGTACAATATTCAGGGGGGTGAAGGAGCAGTATAATATTCAGGGGGGTGAAGGAGCAGTATAATATTCAGGGGGGTGAAGGAGCAGTATAATATTCAGGGGGGTGAAGGAGCAGTATAATATTCCGGGGGGTGAAGGAGCAGTATAATATTCAGGGGGGTGAAGGAGCAGTATAATATTCAGGGGGGTGAAGGAGCAGTATAATATTCAGGGGGGTGAAGGAGCAGTATAATATTCCGGGGGGTGAAGGAGCAGTACAATATTCAGGGGGGTGAAGAAGCAGTACAATATTCAGGGGGGTGAAGAAGCAGTATATAATTCAGGGGGGTGAAGGAGCAGTACAATATTCAGGGGGGTGAAGGTGCAGTATAATATTCGGGGGGGTTAAGGTGCAGTATAATATTCAGTGGAGTGAAGGAGCAGTACAATATTCAGTGGGGTGAAGGAGCAGTATAATATTCAGGGTGGTGAAGGAGCAGTATAATATTCAGGGGGGTGAAGGTGCAGTATAATATTCAGGGGGGTGAAGGAGCAGTACAATATTCGGGGGGGGGAAGGAGCAGTATAATATTCAGTGGAGTGAAGGAGCAGTACAATATTCAGGGGGGTGAAGGAGCAGTATAATATTCGGGGGGGTGAAGGTGCAGTATAATATTCAGGGGGGTGAAGGAGCAGTACAATATTCACGGGGGTGAAGGAGCAGTATAATATTCAGGGGGGTGAAGGAGCAGTATAATATTCAGGGGGGTGAAGGAGCAGTATAATATTCAGGGGGGTGAAGGTGCAGTATAATATTCAGGGGGGTGAAGGAGCAATATAATATTCAGGGGGGTGAAGGAGCAGTACAATATTCAAGGGGGTGAAGGAGCAGTATAATATTCAGGGGGGTGAAGGAGCAGTATAATATTCAGGGGGGTGAAGGAGCAGTATAATATTCAGGGGGGTGAAGGAGCAGTATAATATTCAGGGGGGGTGAAGGAGCAGTATAACATTCAGGGGGGTGAAGGAGCAGTATAATATTCAAGGGAGGGTGAAGGAGCAGTACAATATTCGGGGGGTGAAGGAGCAGTACAATATTCAGGGGGTGTGAAGGAGCAGTATAATATTCAGGGGGGTGAAGGAGCAGTACAATATTCAAGGGGGTGAAGGAGCAGTATAATATTCAGGGGGGTGAAGGAGCAGTACAATATTCAGGGGGGTGAAGGAGCAGTATAATATTCAGGGGGGTGAGGGAGCAGTATAATATTCAGGGGGGTGAAGGAGCAGTACAATATTCAGGGGGCTGAAGGAGCAGTATAATATTCAGGGGGTGAAGGAGCAGTATAATATTCAGGGGGGTGTGAAGGAGCAGTATAATATTCAGGGGGTGTGAAGGAGCAGTATAATATTCAGGGGGGTGAAGGAGCAGTACAATATTCAGGGGGGTGAAGGAGCAGTACAATATTCAGGGGGGTGAAGGAGCAGTATAATATTCAGGGGGGTGAAGGAGCAGTACAATATTCAGGGGGGTGAAGGAGCAGTATAATATTAAGGGGGGGGTGAAGGAGCAGTATAATATTCAGGGGGGTGAAGGAGCAGTACAATATTCAGGGGGGTGAAGGAGCAGTATAATATTCAGGGGAGGTGAAGGAGCAGTATAATATTCAGGGGGGTGAAGGAGCAGTACAATATTCAGGGGGGTGAAGGAGCAGTACAATATTCAGGGGGTGTGAAGGAGCAGTATAATATTCAGGGGGTGTGAAGGAGCAGTATAATATTCAGGGGGGTGAAGGAGCAGTATAATATTCAGTGGAGTGAAGGAGCAGTATAATATTCAGGGGAGTGAAGGAGCAGTATAATATTCAGGGGGGTGAAGGAGCAGTATAATATTCAGGGGGGTGAAGGAGCAGTACAATATTGAGGGGGGTGAAGGAGCAGTATAATATTCGGGTGGGTGAAGGAGCAGTATAATATTCAGGGGGGTGAAGGAGCAGTATAATATTCAGGGGGGTGAAGGAGCAGTACAATATTCAGGGGTGTGAAGGAGCAGTACAATATTCGGGGGGGTGAAGGAGCAGTATAATATTCAGGGGGGTGAAGGAGCAGTATAATATTCAGGGGGTGAAGGAGCAGTATAATATTCAGGGGGGTGAAGGAGCAGTACAATATTCAGGGGGGTGAAGGAGCAGTATAATATTCAGGGGTGTGAAGGAGCAGTATAGTATTCAGGGGGGTGAAGGAGCAGTACAATATTCAGGGGGGTGAAGGAGCAGTATAATATTCAGGGGGGTGAAGGAGCAGTACAATATTCAGGGGGGGTGAAGGAGCAGTATAATATTCAGGGGGGTGAAGGAGCAGTATAATATTCGGGGGGGTGAAGGTGCAGTATAATATTCAGGGGGGTGAAGGAGCAGTACAATATTCAGGGGGGTGAAGGAGCAGTATAATATTCAGGGGGGTGAAGGAGCAGTATAATATTCGGGGGGGTGAAGGTGCAGTATAATATTCAGGGGGGTGAAGGAGCAGTATAATATTCAGGGGTGTGAAGGAGCAGTATAATATTCAGGGGGGTGAAGGAGCAGTATAATATTCGGGGGGGTGAAGGAGCAGTATAATATTCAGGGGGGTAAAGGAGCAGTACAATATTCGGGGGGGTGAAGGAGCAGTATAATATTCAGGGGGGTGAAGGAGCAGTATAATATTCAGGGGGGTAAAGGAGCAGTACAATATTCGGGGGGGTGAAGGAGCAGTACAATATTCAGGGGGGTGAAGGAGCAGTATAATATTCAGGGGGGTGAAGGAGCAGTATAATATTCAGGGGGGGTGAAGGAGCAGTATAATATTTAGGGGGGTGAAGGAGCAGTACAATATTCAGGTGGGTGAAGAAGCAGTACAATATTCGGGGGGGTGAAGAAGCAGTACAATATTCGGGGGGGTGAAGGAGCAGTATAATATTTACAAATTTCCAGATCAAATACCAGTAGTAGATGGTGAAGGCATTTTTTTTGTTCATTCACAGGATGTGAACATCACCGGCTAGGCCTGCATTTATTGCCCAACCATAATTGCACAGGGGGCAGTTAAGAGTCAACCATATTGCTGTGGGTCCAAGGTCACATGTAGGCGAGACCATGTGAGGATGGCTGATTTACCTCTCTAAAAGACATCAGAGAACCAGATTGGTTTCTGCTGACACTAAGCAATAGTTCTATTGTCATCATTTACCTCTTAGGTCCAGATTTTTATTGAATTCAAACTCCACCATTGGTCATTGTGGGACTGAAACCTGGGTCCCCAGTTCATTACCAGGGTTTCTGGATTAATAGTTGAGCAATCATACCAGCAAGCCATTTCCTCCCCTGTTCAAATTTTACTCATAGAAGTTCTCAAACACTGCCACAAGAAATAATGGAGAAATTACATTTTAGTTTGGCATAACTTTATTTTTTCGGTTTGAAAACCAAGCCAGAAGTCAAAGACCATTCAAGTAGCCCAAGACTTTGCGTGAAAGAAGAAACAGAAAGCATAATGCAGGAGACAATTCTGTCATTAACTAAGATACATCCTTCTGTGTTTTCAAGACAAGCATTGTTGGATCTTAAAATTGCCGTGAAAGATTTCTGTTTATGTGTCATGTGCTGATTTGAATAATATACTAGCTGGACAAATATTCAATGTTGGCACTTCCTTCTTATGCAATTGAGATGTTGTCTTGTGAGAAATTCAATGTCAGGTGTTGTTTTGCAATTATGAGAATCTTGACAATTTTCAAACTTAACTGCTTGTTCACTTTATTTTGAAATTTACATGGCAAAGGTAATCAATTGTAATTAACCTGCCTAAATGTAGCATCAGTGAATTCCTTCATGGACTGGTGAATTGTTGTTGAATGTTATTACAATTATCAAATGCAGCTTGGAAAGGTTCAGTGGCAAATATAAAACAAAGTAGTGGTCACACTCCATGCCGTAAGCAGTGCTGTTTCTTCCCTTTGAAATGAGCTGGAGGAGCAGCAAGCTTAGCTTCCATTGGTGGAAACCATACAAGATTGTCTCTCATGTCATTGGTGGGAGGAGACACTGAATGCCAATTTCATCATCCTGATCTGCAGTGTCACAAGGAGTTCAATCAGCTGACGAGAGCAGACAAGGCAAGACATCATTGTCCTTTTCATTATTTGTGAACTCTAATATCATCACACAAAATCATCAATGAATAACTAACCCATCTGTTCATTTTCACTAAAACTACTACTCAACGATATGTGTACTAAAGAAAGAAACAATTAACAAGCGCTACCTAGCAGTTGCAGTGTAACAATAACAAATACATGGGTGGATAGGGAAAGAGGAAGGAAACTAATATAGAGTAGATTTGGAGAGATTATACTGCAATCTAACTCTTGCAATGTCCACCTCTCTCTGAAAGCTCTAATCGAGCTTTAACTTTTTATACAACTTATTTTCTAATCAACTTGCTCAGAGATATTGTTACACATATCTGGAACAGCTGGAGCTTGAACCCAAGTTTCATGATCTAAAGGTATTGCCACTACTACCGCTGCATCACAAGAAGGCTCCTAATTAATCCATCATCGTTTTTTTAAAACCCATTTTTCCGGTCAACTTGTTCAGCGATGTTATTACACACCTCTGCAGCAAGTGGGTCTTCAACCAGGCCATTTCAGTCCACAGAAAGGGACACTACTACTGTGCCACAAGAGGGTCCTAGCCAGACCCATCTGTTTTAGGAGAGCCCCAAGAATGTTGATTTTTAAAAAAAATTATAACTTATCTTTTTAAACAGCCTGTTCAGAGATGTTATCATATACCTCTGTAGCAGGTGGGGCTTGAGCATGGGCCTCTTGGTCCAGGGACAGGGACACTACCACTGTGCCACAAGAATGCCCTAACTAATCCATCATACTTACCTGTTATGATCGTATGCAGCTGTTGAAGTTCAAGGCTAGAATTGGTACTCTCATTACCAAGCACTCATAGCACATTATTCCTGTTTTATAAGAAACTTGTACTGCAATTCTCCAATGTTAATATAAATGAACTGACCTACGAAAGGTTGGTAATTCAACTCAGTTGAGGATTGGTAAATGCAACTGCCAATACATTAGCACAAATCTGATGCCACTCTTAACATATACAAGTTTGTCATTATTATTTATGATGTAAAATTAACCACTGCTTACCAGTGTTTCATGAGGACTCTGGGACTCTGTAGGGACTTTGTGATAATGTCATAGAGCTGCACATCACTGAGTATAAATAACACTTGTAGGTAGACTTAGAACAGACTAGAAAAAAATGCACTTGATTAGAACTTTTAAGAGCTTCAAGAGTACATTGATATGAACAAGAAGATAGAGTAGCCTGTAATTTTATATAAATCAAAGTCTTCTATATCTATGATTGCCATGTATAAAAGCATTTGTATTAATATATAACAATCAGCGTTACTTTGAATTCTCAGTCTGAAAACAAATGTCTGCTTTTGCCTTGACTAGACTGTCTTGAACTCAAATCCACAGTGTGATATCAAACTCCATGATAAAAGAACTAGCAACTTTTCTTTACTGAGCATATATATCAAGTGATCTTTCCTATTATCAAAAGAAAGCAAAATGAATTAGTTATGTGAAAAGGGTTCAATATAAGAGTAAGATAAAAATGGGCGTTATAAATGACCATAACTGAGTACAAAGCCAATATGTAATCTTGCACATGATTAATGTTACTCCTTTCTTGTAAAACAGCCTGACTCTTGTGGTTTGTGATCTAACATTGGCAATGAAAAGCTTAATTACAAGCTTTCTAAGTTAATAATAGTGCTTTTCATTGACCATTTTATTCATTCATGGGATATGGGCATCACTGACTGGGCCAGCATTTAATGGGCATTCCTATTTGCCCTTGAGAAGATTGTGGTGAACTGCTTTCTTGACTCACTGCAGTCTATGTTTTATACATCAATCTTTAATGCGGTTAGGGAAGGAGTTCCAGGATTTTGATCCAGCAACACTGGAGGAACAATTATATATTTCCAAGTAAGGATGGTGAGTGGCTTGGAAGGGAACTTGCAAATTGTGGTATTTCCCATACTTTGGTGCTTTTATCCTTCGAGATGATGATGATTGTCTAAGGTGCTTTGGTAAATTTCTGCAATGCATCTTGTAGATAATACACACTCTTACAGATGAGAATCAGTGCTTGAGTGAGTGAATGCCTGTGGATGTGGTGCCAATCAAGTGGACTGGGTTTCTTGGATGGTGTCAAGCTTCTGGAGTGTTGTTGGAGCTGCACCCATCCAGGCCAGTGGGGAGTACTCCATCACACTGCTGACTTGTGCCTTGTAGATGGTGGACAGGCTCTTTGGGAATCAGGAGTTGAGCTACATGGTGCAGAATCTGAGCACCTCATTTGCTCTTGGGGCCATTGTATTTATATTGCTACTCCATTTCAATTTCTGTTCAATTGTAACCCCAGGATATTGATAGTGTTAATTTTACTCCCTATTACTACCCACCTGCAGTTAGTAATATTACGTTAACTGAATTTTTAGGTACCAAAGGCAATATATAGCGATAATTTTGATAATCTAGGCCTCATGCAGACTTATTGGTGGATTTTGACTCTGTGTGCTTATATGAAATGAGTGATGGCTGGTGAACAATTCTGCAGGTTTTTCCTTCAAAAGCTCTGAATACAGACAAATATCTCTGGACATCAGCATTCCATTTGGTCATATAGAACTATTAAAAATTTGTTCCATAAACCAATTAACCACAGTGAATAAACCTATAGGCTCACCCTTGTGCACCCTGCCAGAATATCCATGGTACTATGGGCTCTCAATAATACTCTCCATTATGGCAAAAACAAAACAAATACAAACAACTGCTGCATCAAAATATTTTAACATTTACAACTGACATCAGAGGGCAAAAGTCAGAGTTCCTGGCTTTTGGGTGCATGGACTACCTGGAATTCTTCCCTGTCTCTAACTGGAGAGAACTCATTTCATTCATAAGCATGTGTATGGCAGATGCTTACAATTTCAAAGCCACCATATCCCAGTCTATTACCTTTCAGTCAAACTTGAATGGGAATGCAATTTATCAAAGCATAATTCTAATTCCATTCGCAATAATTTGCAGATCCACACCCTCATTAAAGTTATTTGGGAAAGTTCCTTTCTATTACTTAGGTCCTTTGTTTTTATATTGAAGAATGAACCAGACAAGCTGGATAATTCTGTTCCAGAGATTTATTTTTCAGATGATTGATATTTGCTTAACTTGTTACTGTTGCATCATGCTGTGAAGGTGTGAGAATGAGAGTCTAGGCAATTATAGATACTAGTGATTAATACAAAAGACACGAGGAAAGAGTCAGGATTAATGTTCAAATACCTGCTATTAGAACCAGCTCCAAATGCTTTGGTAAGTACATTTGTGCATGTTTGTGCTCAGTAATGTTAACATTAACTGTGTTATGGAATGCAATAATCTGCAATGTTTATGTGTTAAAGCTTATAATAAACCCTTCTCCACCTCCAATTACTTAACTCCTGATTGTAAATTCCTAACCGTAGGCTATCTGCCTGTGTGAGTTGGTTTGATAAATCTTCAGTCATTCTTAGTGACACTGAAATAAATATCAAAGTAAGGTTCACTCTCCAAAGTGGAAATTACTACAAAAAAAATGCAAGTAAAAATTAGATTTAGTAAAATTAGGATCAACAATTACCCGATGAAATTTAGGTTTTAATGGTTGATTTTTGTAGAAATAATAAATAGAGGTAGCAAGCTCCACAGTCTTGAGATCTTGGGAGAGAAGTAGGGTGCATCTGATTGATCTCAGTTTTAGTTCAATAATGCTAGCGTGATTAGAGCATTCATTACATTACTGAAATGTATTTTGGGACATTTTATAAAATTGAAGAATGTTGTTGAACAAAGAGACCTTGGTTCATAGCTCCTTGAAAGTGGAGTCGCAGGTAGATAGGATAGTGAAGAAGGTGTTTGGTATGCTTTCCTTTATTGGTCAGAGTTGGGAGGTCATGTTGCGGCTGTGTAGGACATTGGTTAGGCCATGTTGGAATATTGTGTGCAATTCTGGTCTCCTTCCTGTCGGAAAGATGTTGTGAAACTTGAAAGGGATCAGAAAAGATGTACAAGAACGTTGCCAGGGTTGGAGGATCTGAGCTACAGGGAGAGGCTGAACAGGCTGGGGCTGTTTCTCCTGAAGTGTCAGAGGCTGAGGGGTGACCTTATAGAGGTTTACAAAATTATGAGGGGCATGGACAGGATAAATAGACAAGGTATTTTCCCTGGGATCGGGGAGTCTAGAACTAGAGGGCATAGGTTTAGGGTGAGAAGGGAAAGATATAAAAGAGACCTAAGGGGCAACTTTTTCATGCAGAGGGTGGTACGTGTATGGAATGAGCTGCCAGAGGATGTGGTGGAGGCTGGTACAATTACAACATTTAAGAGGCATTTGGATGGGTATATGAATAGGAAGAGTTTGGAGGGATATGGGCTGGGTGCTGCAGGTGGGACTAGATTGGATTGAGCCTGAAGGGTCTGTTTCCATACTGTACATTTCTATGACTCCATGACTCTATATAAATCAGGGATGCTCAAAAGACCAGAATGTGGTTGGTTCATATTTTTCTAGGATCAACAGGGTAGAGGACATTGCAGTTGGCTAAAGCAGCGAGGCCATGGGGTAGTTTGAAGACGATAATGGAAATGTAAAAATTGCTATATTGCATAAGAGGGAGCCAATTTAAGACAGCGGTGATCGAAGAATAGGATATGATAATTTTATTTAGTCTCCATGGAATATAAATGTTACAGCCATGGTCAGCATGAACTACACTTTCCTAACTATTCTTAATTTAGGATATGGGTGGGCAGCAGAATCTTAGATGACCACAAGTTTACAGATGTATGGGGCGGGGGGGGGGGGGGGGGGGGGGGGACACTGCCAAGCGTACATTAGAATAGTCACAAACAAAAACCGAAATTGCTGGGAAAACTCAGCAGGTCTGGCAATTTCTGTTGAGAGAAATCGGAATTAATGTTTTGGGCCCAGTGTCCCTTCCTCAGAACTGATGCTAGCTAGGAAAAGGCTGGTTTTTATGTGGATGATAGGGCGTGGGAAGGGGTCAGGAGTAAGGCGTTTGATAAGGTTCCCCATGGTAGGCTACTTCAAAAAATACGGAGGTATGGCATTGAGGGTGAGCTGGAGGTTTGGATTAGGAGTTGGCTGGCTGGAAGAAGACAGAAGGTAGTAGTTGATGGTAAAGGTTCATCTTGGAGTGCTGTTACTAGCGGTGTTCTGCAAGGATCTGTTTTGGGACCATTGCTGTTTGTCATTTTTATAAATGACCTGGAGGAGGGGCTAGAAGGTTGGGTGAGCAAGTTTGCGGATGATACAAAAGTCGGAGGAGTTGTTGACAGTGAGGAAGGATGTGGCAGGTTACAGCGGGATATAGATAAGCTGCAGAACTGGGCAGAAAGGTGGCAAATGGAGTTCAATGTAGCTAAGTGTGAGGTGATTCACTTTGGTAAGAGTAACAAAAAGATGGGGTACTGGGCTAATGGTCGGATACTTGGTAGTGTGGATGAGCAGAGGGATCTTGGTGTCCATGTACACAGATCTTTGAAAGTTGCCACCCAGGTAAATAGTGCGGTGAAGAAGGCATATGGCGTACTGGCTTTTATTGGTAGAGGAATTGAGTTCCGGAGTCCTGAAGTCATGTTGCAGTTGTATAAGACTCTGGTGCGGCCGCCTCTGGAGTATTGTGTGCAGTTTTGGTCGCCATACTATAGGAAGGATGTGGAGGCACTGGAACGGGTGCAGAGGAGGTTTACCAGGATGTTGCCTGGTATGGTAGGAAGATCGTATGAGGAAAGGCTGAGGCACTTGGGGTTGTTTTCATTGGAGAAAAGAAGGTTTAGGGGTGACTTGATAGAGGTGTACAAGATGATTAGGGGTTTAGATAGGGTTGACCGTGAGAACCTTTTTCCTCGTATGGAGTCAGCTATTACGAGGGGGCATAGCTTTAAACTAAGGGGTGGTAGGTATAGGACAGATGTTAGGGGTAGGTTCTTTACTCAGCGAGTCGTGAGTTCATGGAATGCTCTGCCAGTAGCAGTGGTGGACTCTCCCTCTTTATGGGCATTTAAACGGGCATTGGATAGGCATATGGAGGATAGTGGGCTAGTGTAGATTAGGTGGGCTTGGATCGGCGCAACATCGAGGGCCAAAGGGCCTGTACTGCGCTGTATTCTTCTATGTTCTATGTTCTATGTTCTATGTTCCATGTTCTATGTAAACGTGGGTCAAGACTGTAGTGCTGGAAACGATAGGAGTAAATGATAGGTAGAGCTAGCGTGCAAAGGGAGAGAAGAACATTGGATAGATAAAGGAGTGGATAATTATCAGCCTGGGAGAATGAATATCTGTTAGTGAGGACTATTAGTGGCTAACAATGGATTGTGTGTAATAGCAGACCATGTGCTAACAAGGCCTGGTGTGTGGGGGTGGGGAAAAATGTGGGGAGGGTACTCAAGCCCTAAAATTATTGAAATAGATATTGAGTACAGAAGGCTGTAGGGTTCCCAAGTGGAAAATGAGGTGCTGTTCTTCCAGCTTACACTGAGTTTCACTAGAACACTGCAGCAAACCTGAGATAGAGATGTTGGACAGGGGACAGAGTGGTGTCTCAAACTGGCAGGCAATTGGAAGCTCTGGGCCTTTTTTGTGGGCAGAACCTATGTGTTATGCAAAGCAGTCTATGCTTCGTTTCCCCTGTGTAGAGGGGACCACATTGTGAGCAGTGAATGCAATAGACTAGATTGAGTGAAGTGCAGGTGAAGTGCTGCTTCACCTGAAAGTTATATTAAGGCCTTTGGAAACTGAGGAGGGAGGCAATAATTGAGCAAGTGTTACACCTTCTGCAGTGGCAGGCGAAGGTGCCATGGGCCTTGGGGTGTGTTGGGATTGAAGGAGGAGTGGGCCAGAGAGCCCCAGAGGGAGTGGTCCTTGTGGAAGGCTGACAAGGGCATGACATGTGGCTGCTTGAGGTCTTTTAAAATTCTGCCAGATGTTCCTGCACCTCTCACTGTAGCTGCTGCTCCTAAGACAAAACAGTGAGACCTTGAGCTCAGCAGGGCTTTGGCTTCCAGTAGTCCTTCAGCTGTCATAGCCTCTGTCACCTCTCTGGGTAGTTTGGTAATATATTCACCCAGCTTCCAACCCTCCATTTGCTTATTATGAGAGATTATTGAGGACACGTAGGAATTTGTGGTTGGAGTTAAAATTAGATCAGCCATGATCAGAGTGAATGCTGGAGCAGGCTTGAGGGGCCTCCTCTTGTTCATTGTTCATAAGTTTGTATTGCACAATACAACACTCTCAACATAACCAATCCTTTCAGCTCGATTACATTGGTCTGTGGTATCCTCCACTTTGCTATAGAAGGCAACCATTTTTCAAATTTTGATTTTGTATTTTCTCATGTAGGCAACATCACTCCTTAGCATTTTTATTGTCTCAACATCTTTTCTTACGGTCTGGAACCAAATTGAGCACTCATAACTTCAAGCATAACCTCACTAAGCTTTCATATGGTTTCAGAATTATATTGTGACTTTCATACTCTTAACCAGGTCTTGGGAATGTACATCCCTAATTCCAGCTGTTCTTCCAGGTCAGTTAACCTTTGTCTATTCAAATGACAATTCCTAACTTATTTTGACTAAAATGTTTCATTGTACACTTCTTACTTTGACTCTCAGAGTTATTCATGGTGGGTGATATTTTAGTAATAACTGAATTTGGATGGTGCACTATCCATTTCATCAAAGACCTTACATATTTGCTAAGCTTGATTTTCCTTTATGAAATCAGATTGAATTCTTCAAACTTTTTTCACTTCATTGGGATAATTAGTTATTTTTAATTAAGTATTTAAAAATATCGCTTGCTCCAGATGTGAAGCTAACTGGCCTGTAATGATCTGGATTAACTCTCATGCTGCCTATGGAAAAGGGTGTTATATTGGCTACTCTCCAGTCTCCTGTCACACACTGACTCTTCCGTCATTTCCCTCAGGAATGTTGAAAATATCCTGTAACTCCAGGAGGAGCTGTGCTGTGAAGTATATCAGAACACAGGCTTCAGAGAAAGCTATCCAAACATATGGGTTCTAATGACATCTCCAGAGGCCATAATGACCCCTAGCAGAAACTCAGATATTCCCGCCAGAAGAAGAGATCATCATCTTTACATTGCTGCTCGTAAAAGTTGTCTTGTATGGATATTTTCAAGTTTCAAGTCTGATACAAAGTATGAGACAACGATTTTAACGTAACTACTCAAAAGTAAGCTGCTTTTCAGTAGTATCAGTGTAATAGGACCTGAACCACTGATTATAAACATTATGGATTGCACATCGGGAGTTCTAAGTGACATTAACAGGAACACGTCATGAAGAACCTCACCATTATAAAGTTAAAAATCACACAACACCAAGTTATAGTCCAACAGGTTTAATTGGAAGCACACTATTACCTGATGAAGGAGCGTCGCTCCGAAAGCTAGTGCTTCCAATTAAACCTGTTGGACTATAACCTGGTGTGTGATTTTTAACTTTGTACACCCCAGTCCAACACTGGCATCTCCAAATCATCACCATTATAAAGACAGCTTTACTCACTGACTCACCTTGTCTTTTTAATGCAATGCAATCAGATATTCTCTGTAAGCAGTTGGATAAATGTAAATATTGGGCTGGGAGAGGGTGTAAAGAGGTGGATAAGAGAGTATGATTCTGGATTCATAACTCAGACATCTTTGATTTGGTGTTTTATTGTTCCAACTTGTACAGTCATTTGCTGCTGATGTCAGCAGAGGAAGCAGATGTCAGGCCTGAGGTATGTTACCATCACCATAAGATGTGCAATACCATTCACGTAGCAGACACTTCTGACCTGCATAACCTCTTCACATAGCATCAGCATGTTAACACCCTGATCAGCAAAGCATCTGCCAGATGAGAATCAGGAAATGTGCAGTGCAGGTTTGGTGTGTGAATGACATCTGAAAGCTTTGCATGTGGTAACTGGCCATTTAGTGGTTTCCTTTGTGATTTCCTTTTCAGAGTAAGAGCCCCAGCAAGAAATGAAACATAACAGAGTGTAGAGGTGTGGCACACTTGTAAGAGGATGCAGCTTGTGGGACCCATATCCCTGAACATACAGCAAGAAAACTATATGTGCCATCACCTAGTAATGATTACCCAAGTCAATCTAACCATGTATCTGAGAATTCAAGCCTTGTGATAAGCTATCACATAGAGAGAACTACCATGTTCTACTGTGCCTTT
The DNA here is from genome assembly GCF_037043375.1 of Chiloscyllium plagiosum. NCBI lineage: Eukaryota > Metazoa > Chordata > Chondrichthyes > Orectolobiformes > Hemiscylliidae > Chiloscyllium > Chiloscyllium plagiosum. The sequence continues at coordinate 92,354,636 of NW_028270139.1, read as the reverse complement.
AATATCCTCAGGTTGTTCCAAAGCACTTTATAGTTATTAAAGTAGTGTTTCTAATGCACCTATTGCTGTTGTCTATTTTAATATGGAAACTAATTTGTGTAAGGCAGGATTTCACAAACATTAAATTAATAATTTGTCTTAGTCAGTAAAGGAATGTTATTCAGAGTTCTCTGCACTTATTCAATTCATGCTGACACATGTTCCACAGCGACCTGAGCAGACAATTCCTCAATTTACTATCTTATCTGGAAGGAGGCACCTCATACACCCAGTATGGCAGTTAACTGTCAGTTTAGATGTGTTGTCATGTTTCAGAATATGGATTGAACCTGCAAACTGTTGCCAACTCAATTGTCATGATTTATTGCTTATTTTAAGCACTAAAAGTTGTCATACTTCTGTATGTTTTAGCATTTTAAAGCCCAAATCATTAAATATAAATTCAGTTGATTCATGCACACGTTTCTTTATAATTTGCACCATTTATACTTTTAATTACATTCTGGGGTGGGGGTGGGAGCTGGGGGGGTGGGGGGTGGGGGCGTGGGAGTGTAGTGTGGTTTGGAGATTGGAGCAACTGTACATTCTCTTTTTTAGTCTATTTGTGATGTAATCCCATATAGCATGGAACTACGTCATAAATGTTGTATTTACAATGTTGGAAATACTCACATTCACACTCCTACTCACATCCAAGGATAGAAGTTTATCCTTTAGCCTAATTAATAACTTATTTGAATTAACCAGCTTGGGCATATTATGATGTACCTTTGGAGCAGATGGGACTTAATCCTAGATCTTCTGGCATGGAGTCTTTTGCCTGACCCCATCATCCTTTTTCTCATTTAATCACTCTTTTCTTATTACAGCTATTCCTCTTTTGGTAGTTTTTTGGCTCCCCTCGATCATGCCCACATCATCATGCCTTTCTTTGGTTCTGCTTTCCTTAAATGGAGTTCATCTCTGGCTAATAGTTCTAATGAAAGACTGTCAATGTGAAACATACAGCTGGACCTTTTGCTCCTTAGTGTTACAGTCCCAGCTAATGTTAATACCGAACATGTCAGTCCTTAGAGAGAAACCCAACTTTGTAGATGCTAAATTTCCTTTCCTTTGATGGGGTGGAATTAGATGTTGCATGTTATCTGTCCAGTGAAGAGGGCTCACTTTTAATCAGGAGTCTGGTAGAAGGACAACTGGGTGCAATTGCCTTTGATTGTCACATCTCCAGCATATCAACATGACTCAAGTTGATACATTCCATTGCTTGAACTCATGGATCCAAAGTGTACTTTTGCCTGACAGTCACCTCATAATCCCTCAGGAATGCAATAGGCAATGCAGCAGCATGGCCACTGCAGTGCATATGTTGCCCCTATTGGCACCAGACAGCCAGTACAAGCTCTGTCTGTTCCAGCATCCTGGTTGGATGCCACTGCTACACAAAGAGAAGGCTAGCAAGATTTGAGAGTTCAGGAATGGTGTTTCTTTCAGTACCATTATGCTCTTTCAAGATTTTCAAAGTTGCAGGGAACAATCGATCGTACCCTTGTGGATAGCACCCTACAATAACTATGTCCTCATGAATAGGAAAGGATTGCACTCCATGAATGTGGAGATCATCTCTGAGATCAACAGCCAAGTTACGCAGGGCTATGCATGTTATACATGGAGCTCTTACGGTGTCTACATTCTGGAACCCTCACAGATGCCTGCAATGGTCGGCATTCCCCCTTCCCCTGATAAAGACAGGGTTGGTTGGTCAATGATACGGGTAACCCCTTGACACAGGTTGATGTTAAGGATAGGTCCAATGCTGTGAAAGCTTCCACATGTGTTATTGTCGACCAGAATGCAGGGCTCCTTAAGCTGAGGTTCAGAAACCTGGAGTGGTCAGCTGGTGTAATGATGTACATCCCAGACAGTATCCCACATCAGAGTTGTCTTTTGCATCCTCCATAACCTGATTCAAACAACATGACAGTGTTTTATGACAGGACAAGATGGAGGAGCAGGAGGCTCCCCCTGAGGATGATATTGATGTTGAACATGCTGAGATAGCCCACTAAACTGCAAGATGACAAAACCCTTGATTGAAGAAGCTGAGTGGCATGTGGAAACCTCTTAGCTGCTCACGTCCAGCAGGACTGCACAACAGTTACATGTTCATTTTACTGTTCTGTTTGTTATGGACCAACAATCTGAGAAACCACTGCATTCTCTATTCAACATATCTCATTAACTGAGCAACGCTTCACTATCCGCTGTTGTTTGCAATAAAAAAAGTTCTTCTATAATAAAAGTAGAAAATGCTGGAAAAACTCAACAAGTCTGGCAGTATCTGTGCAGAGAGAAACAGAGTTGTTATTTCAAGTCCAGTATCATCTTTTATCTGATGTGATGTGATAGCTTTGAGGTAGGAAGCCTAGCTAAGAAATAACTCGGCTCTGTGTTAAGTATGAGGAGAATCGACGTTTCGGGTATAAGCCCTTCTTCAGGAGCCCTGAAGAAGGGCTTATGCCCGAAACGTCGATTCTCCTGTTCCTTGGATGCTGCCTGACCTGCTGCGCTTTTCCAGCAACACATTTTCAGCTCTGATCTCCAGCATCTGCAGTCCTCACTTTCTCTCTGTGTTAAGTATGTGCACCAGGAGCTGTAACACACAATGTTCTCTCATCAGCTCAGGCTTATGGAGGGCTACAATATTGTTGATCATCTCTCCATTAAAGAGAAGTCCCACCAGGGAGCACTCATACTGGGATAAAGTTCTCGGGTCTGTGACATCTGACCTGATGTCATTAATCCCATTCTGGCCTCTCTCTCCCCACAGTCCTATACAATGTTAGGATCCTTCACTGTACCCTTGCAGTGGCTGAAAGTTCTCACTGAATGAGCTTCCAGAATCATACTAACACTTCCCCAATATATTCAAACCCAAAAAATGGTGAGAGTTCTATCAGCTGCACTTTGCCTACCTCCTCAGGAGCCATCCTGTCAACCTAATAGAACCAAGATCCCATGTGCCACACTGTAGTCTCAAATTGTTTCTTAAATGATTCTTCTGATTTTATCTTCACCATTCCAGCTGAGGGTTACTCACATGTTGAACAGTGTGATATTCTCTGATTATTTTCTCTCATAACCACAGGTATGGAGGGATTATTTGTATAAGGGTTCTTCTGATTGTCCACAGGAACGAAAGGTCACCCCAGAGGATATCAAGAGCATTTTTCTTTTGGGATATCCATTCATCCTTTGCTGAAGTTGCAACCTGCAATCAGGGAAGTTGCAATGGAAATTCTCTTCCATACTCAAATAGCAAAACTTTTTATGCTTTCAGTCCTGGGTACAGAGCAGGCAAGGGGATTCTTCCTCCATTGCACAAGAGTTCCCTGTAGATGATGTACCGCTGTGGGATATGTTGTGGCTGTGGGGGTTCATGGAAGCCTACTTCCTGGAGTAGTGCTCCTCAAGCTATATACCAACTTGTCTCCTTCTAATGGAGAGAGATGTCTATGGTGCATGTGAACTATGACTGATTACCTATACTAGTTTTCTTATTGCAGAATTATTATCGCTGGAGAGGAGATTGCAGGTATTTTAATTACATGGTCTCTTCAACTATTCTCAAAAGATTCGTACTTTCTGTAAAGGCCAACTGTTATTGATTGGCCACTTCCACTTACAGGTTTGACAAAAATGGTCTGATTGACCATGTGCTTGAAGCAAAATAATACTTTTAAAAATGTTCACTAGGAACATGTTAAGCAGAAAGAAACATGCAGAACTTGAAATTTCTTTCCAAAACCCTGCTGTGTTCTGCGTAATTAACTGGTTGCATAACTGATAGCAGAAAAGCTCCGGAACAGCAGTGGTTAACAATGTGATTGGCTCTGTGCCTTACAACATCCCATTAGAATTATTGGTCACAGGATGACGTGTTAGGTCTGGTGATAAGCTTACTACCTAATAGGTTGACAATAAATCCATCCAGCTTCCCCAGTGGAATATCCTGTTGCACTTCCTTTTTGTTTATTTCTAACAAAGGAAGACACAGTCAATAGTTTCTATGCAGCTGGGCCCTCAGCCCTGGCCTATCAGCCTTTCCATAGGGTGAGATTTTCTAATTCAGGTCACAAGGATATTAGACTGTGAGCACACTACAGCGTAAAGGATGATGGTTGGTGGTCAGGGCCACCAGCTCTTCCTCTCCAGGAAACAGAAGCTATAATTACGGAAACTACACACTGTGGATTTATGATGCAAATGTGTGATTGAGAAGGATTTGACAAGGTCAGAATGCATGTGACATTGCTGTCATTTATTCAAGAAGTAGAAGTCTGATGTTGTGTCAGAAATCTTCTCTTTGACCTACAGAGGTCGTAAGACTCAACATATAACATATGCAACCTAACAAAATCTGACTGCATCTTCCATCTCTATCCCCAGAAAAATAAGGCCAGTAGGTTCTTGGGAATACCATCATGTACAAGGTCTCCTCCAAGTTGCACTCCATCTGACTTGGAAATCCATCGTCATTCCTTCACTGCCACTAGATCAAATCCTCGTGCTCTCTGCCTAACAGCACAATGAGGGTATGGACTGCAGCAGTTCAAAAAGGCATCTCACCACGACTTTCTTCAAGGGAATTGGCAATAGGAAATAAATACTGGCTTCACAGTAATGCCACATCTCATGTACAAATGAGAAAAAAGACAGGTCTACAAATATTCCTCTTAATCTTAATCTTAAGGGGAGGTGGTGGCATAATGTATAGCCACCAGAGTATTAATCCAGAGAACCAAACAATGTTCTGGGGACCCAGCTTCAATTCTTGCCTTGGCAAGTGGTGGAATTTGAATTCCATTCATTAAAAAAATTCTGGTGACCCTGAAGCCATTGTTGATCATCAGGAAAAACCTGTCTGGTTCACTAATGTGGAAGGAAACTGCTATCCTTACCTTACCTGGCCTAATGTGACTCCAGACCTGCAGCACAGGTTGACTCTTAACAATTAGGGTTGGGTAATAAATGCTGGTGTCACTCTCATTCTGTGAATGACTAAAAAATGTAATAAATGCTTAACTGAAATGGAAGTACAAAAAATGAGAAACTATTGTGTGTTCAGAAGATTAATGACCTCTAAAATAACTGTAGAATTTCTGTGACAGCAAGATAGCAGCCTCAGGCTCTCAAACCTCAAGTTCAAAATAATACCGGGTCTCAGAATGTGACTATGGGCTGGAAGTTCAACCCAGCCACCTCCTCCATAATGTTTCACACACTGTGATAGCTATCTTCTTGCGGCTGCATTTCAATTCCACTCTTTCGCAGCAGATACATCAAGCATATGCCCAGCACTCCTCTACTTAATAACTCTTTCTGACAATCTCTGGACACAAGAAGAGTTCCACACTCCTGTTTCATCCCAACAATGCATCCATCTTCCTTCAGGCATTGGTATCCCATTCTTGGTGTCATAACCTAACCAATGTAGTCAGGACTTCCACATTCCTCTCCATACTCCCAAATCTCCAAGACGTCTATTCGCACTTTACATTCCACAATCATGACTACTGCCCTCTGAGCCCAGGACCATTTGCCAACATCGTCAACTCAGAAAACATTTCCACAGATCTCTATCACTCAGCTCCTGTAACTACTGCTCTATCTTTCAAACTAACTAGTCATCGTCCACTTAATTTTTGTCCAAATCATAAAAATTGTTGTGGAATAATGTTGATAGAGAGTTAACTACAAAGTTAGGTGAACAATTAATTAATAGTACTCAAGGTCAGATACTTAAATGGCTAGATCTTCTGATACCCTTTTCTGATCTTTTTGGCAGATCATAGAGTCATAGGTGATCTACTGTATTCCAGGAGTTTGTGGATGTCACAGAGGAAATTGCAACACCCCGCAAAACTATTTGTTTCATCTATAACTATGGATGATGTGCCAAATGACTGGAAAGTGGCTAATATAGTGCCTTTGTTTAAGAAGGGAAATAAAGAGAGGCCTGGGAACTACAGGCTTTTGAGCATGACTTTGGTGGGGGCTATGTTGTTGGAGGTGATTCTGGAAGATAGGATTTATATGCATGTGGACAAGAAAGGAATGATTAGAGATAAAAATGTGTTGCTGGAAAAGCGCAGCAGGTCAGGCAGCATCCAAGGAACAGAAGAATCGACATTTCGGGCATAAGCCCTTCTTCAGGAGGAAGGGCTTATGCCCGAAACGTCGATTCTCCTGTTCCTTGGATGCTGCCTGACCTGCTGCGCTTTTCCAGCAACACATTTTCAGCTCTGATCTCCAGCATCTGCAGCCCTCACTTTCTCCTCAATGATTAGAGATAGTCAACATGGTTTTGTGCGAGAAAAATCATGTCTCACAAATTTTATTAACTTTTTTTAAATGAAGTAACCAAGAAGATTGATGATGACATAGTGGTAGGCATTGGGTTTCAGCTACGTAATTCTTTGAAGTTTGCATCACATGGGTATGGTGATTGAGAAGGCGTTTAGCATGCTTGCCTTCATTGCTCAGATCTTTGAGTATAAGAGTTGGGACATTATGTTGAGGTTGTATAAACATTGGTGAGGCCTCTTCTGGAATACTACGTGCAGTTCTATTTGCCCCGTCATAGGAAGAATATTATAAAGTTGGAGAAGGTTCCAAAGACATTTATCAGGAATGGAATGTTTAAGTTATAGGGAGGGGCTGGATCGGCTTGGACCTTTTTCACTGGAGCGAAGCAGATTGAGGGATGATCTTATAGAGGTTTACAAAATCACAAGGGTTATAGATAAGGTGAATAGCACGTGTCTTTTCCATAGCATGAGGGATTTTGAAGCCAGGAGGCATATTTTTACGGAAAAAGGAGAAAGATGTTAAAAAGATATGGGGGCAATGTTTTTACACAGAGAGTGTTCATGTGTGGAATGAATGTTCAGAGGAAGTGATGGATGTGGGTATGATTACAACACTTAAAATTCATTAGGATAAGTACATGAATAAGAAATTTTTGTAGGGAAATGCACTAACCATAGGCAGGTGAGACGAATTTAGTTTGGGATTATGGTTGGCATGGATTGGATGGACGAAGGGTTTGTTTCTGTGCTGTATGACTATAACTTTATGTAGTACAGAAGAGACCTTTCAAATGTTCACCAACAGAAAACTTCCATTAAATATACGCTAGTCCCACTTTCCAGCATTTGGGTCATAGCCTTGAATTCTCATCCATGTATTTTTTGAATGTTTTGAAATACCTTCCTAGTCAGGGCATTCAAAATTTCTACCACTCTTTGGGTGAAAAGCAAATTCCTCAAATCTCCTCAAAACCTCCGGCCTTTCATGTGAAAATTATGCCACCCTTTTGTTGCCCCTTCAACTAAGGGAACGGTACTTTCTATCCACCCTGCCTATGCCCCTCAAATTCTTATACACCTCTATCAGACCTCCAATTAACCTTCTCTGCTCGAAAATAAACAACCCGAGCTTATCTAGCCTCTCTTCATAGCTAAACTGCTCCATTTCACCCTTTCCAGTGCAATCACATCCTTCCTATACTGTGGTGACCAGACCTGCACACAATACTGCATGGCACAGTTGCACAATCCTTTATCTGAAATGGTCGAGACCAGCTGGTATTCGGAATGCAGAATTTTTCAAATTTCAGAATAGGTGACAATTTGATGGTGAAATTTTTAAAAATCTTCCTGAAGAACAGACATACTGTGAGTAAAATGGGCCCTGAAACAGAATTGAGGCCTGCCAGTGCTGGGCCACGCCCTCACATGTCGCATCTCAGTGACATGCATTGAGTGATTGTGGAGTTGGGTTAACTGTTTGCACGCCAAATAAACTTGTTAATGAGAAAATAACTTCACAAAAAAAACTTTAAGACTTTTTGGATTTCGGGATTTCGGATAAAGGGTTGTGCAACTGTGCCATGCAGTATTGTGTGCAGGTCTGGTGTTCCATTTACCTTTGTAACTGACCTACCACTTCCAGAGATCTGTGGACAAGCACCCTGTGGACAAACACAATCACATCTCTCTGTTCCTTTGAATTCAAATCCTATCATTTCACCCAGATAAATAGTGCGGTGAGGAAGGCATATGGCGTACTGGCTTTTATTGGTAGAGGAATTGAGTTCCGGAGTCCTGAGGTCATGATGCAGTTGTATAAGACTCTGGTGCGGCCGCATCTGGAATATTGTGTGCAGTTTTGGTCGCCATACTGTAGGAAGGATGTGGAGGCACTGGAACGGGTGCAGAGGAGGTTTACCAGGATGTTGCCTGGTATGGAAGGAAGATCGTATGAGGAAAGGCTGAGACACTTGGGGCTGTTTTCATTAGAGAAAAGAAGGTTTAGGGGTGACTTGATTGAGGTGTACAAGATGATTAGGGGGTTAGATAGGGTTGACCATGAGAACCTTTTCCCGCGTATGGAGTCGGGTATTACAAGGGGGCATAGCTTTAAATTAAGGGGGGGTAGATATAGGACTGAAGTTAGGGGTAGGTTCTTCACTCAGCGAGTCGTAAGTTCATGGAATGCCCTGCCAGTAGCAGTGGTGGACTCTCCCTCTTTATGGGCATTTAAGCGGGCATTGGATAGGTATATGGAGGATAGTGGGTTAGTATAGGTTAGGTGGGCTTGGATCGGTGCAACATCGAGGGCCAAAGGGCCTGTACTGCGTTGTATTCTTCTATGTTCTATGTTCTATGTACCTGTACTGTACAAAATCCTGTCCAGCTACAATACAACATCCCTGATCTTATAATTGATACTATGACTGATTAAGGTGTTCCATTTACCTTTGTAACTGACCTACCACTTCCAGAGATCTGTGGACAAGCACCCTGTGGACAAACACAATCACATCTCTCTGTTCCTTTGAATTCAAATCCTATCATTCATTCAGATCAAAGGCATCATGAATTATGGGAGAACAGGTAGAAAAATGGAGTTGAGGCAACATTCAGATCAGCCATTCTCTAATTGAGTGGTGGAAAAGACATGGCGCTGAATGGTCTAATCCTACTCATATGTCTTATCTTATTATAATGAAGTCTACTACATTTAATGCACTTTGTGTTGAAATTAAGACTGAATATCTGGAGCATGTGTTAGGCCCCTTGTCTGACTTGCAGAAGATATTGGAGTTGACACTGGCATGGCTTTGAAGAGGGGCCTCTGAAAGTGCTGCAAGAACATTTCATTGCAGGTGACGCAAAGTGTAAAAAGATGTTTCTAGTTAAAAAAAAGGCAGCTCATCTCATTTTTACCTACAGTATAGAAATCTGCTTCCCACCATATTCAGCAGATTGATGTGACACCCACAAGTCTTACTGAGATCAATATTATAATATTGCCAAATTATAATGAACCAAGGAGTGGAAAAATATCCATCAAGTGGGTATCATTACCAATTACTCAGTAATGACTCTCTACATTGGTCTTCCAGCTATGGGTTGCACCATTTCTATTCCCTAGCATCCTGCAAGTGACTGTGTAATTTCGTGCCTATATTTAATTGAAGATTTGATGTTGACTAAATGTCAAAGGCAATTCAGGAACTCAGAATCTAGTTTGTGCATCCTATGGCTGTGGAAGGGGCTGATATAGATTCAAACATAAGGATTTTGCTTTGTGGCTTTTCCCATTTTCAGCCATACTCTCAGAATAAATTAGGCAGAAATATGGTTTACATGGCATTTTCAGGGCTGTTTAAAGTTCCAAATGGAAGAAACCCCAAGGATATTCCTGCAAAATAATTATTTGTTACATGGAGGGGCTGGGGCAAGTGGAAACCATTTACTTTAAAAGGGCATCTTTTTAATAAAAAACTCAATTTAATATTAAAAAGAAAAAGGGTGGCTTGATACTAGCATCGTATACATGTAACTGAAATGCTCATGTGTATTGCCATTATGTACATTTCAGCTCATTTTCTATGCAGCTTTACCACCAGATATTGGTATTCATTCTCCGCCTGACTTACATGATTTGACTTGAAGGTCATTAATTACTTTTTCTTTGGTATCTGATGATTCAGTCTGCAAATGCAGGCCCAACAAGTCCACACCGACTCTCCGAAGAGCAACCCACCCAGACCCATTCCCCTATATTTACCCCTTCACATAACACAATTTAGCATGGCCAATTAACCTGACCTGCACATTTTTGGACTGTGGGAGGAAACCCACGCAAACATGGGGAGAATGTGCAAACTCCACACAGACAGTTGCCTGAGGCATGAATTGAACCCGGGTCTCTGGTGCTGTGAGGTAGCAGTGCTAACCACTGTGCCACCATGTTGCCTAAAGAAAAAGTGAAAACTTTGATGTTTTTCCTGAATGATTTCTGCAGCAGTGCCACCAATAACAGTATTGGTGACATTAAATGCTGGAGGATGTAAGAACACAATGGAATCTTCGCTGCATAATATCATTATTACTTGTAACTGTCAGCACTAGATAGGAAAACCCAAGATTACTCTCAAAAAAGAGGAACAGTTTATCAAATCTTCTGCTGTTGAATTGCTGGTATGTGACAAGACATTGAACAGGAGAAGACTTGGCATTAGCTTTGGACCAGCTTTGGACCAATTGTAACAGTGTGACTTGTGTTAATACGCAATCTGTTTCCTTTCAGGAAAAGGCTTTTACTGATTGCAGTCTAACACTATACATCGCACACTGTTTCCTGTTCCCACACAAACTTGGGTGTTTACTTTTGCCAAGTAATTCACAATCTACTATATTTCAAGGGTCAGGTTTCAAGCTAGAAGGTTTAGTGAGATTAACCTGGTACTGGTGTCAGGGAAAATAAAATAATGTATAGTGTGGACACAAAATCATTTATCAAACTGTAGGAGAACTTACTCTCTCTGAATTGTTACATTTGCCCCAGATGCTTAAAAATGCTGTATCTTAATCATGTTTTCTTGCTCCCAATATGTGCACACTGCATTATAAAATAGAGCTAGTCACATGAGAGAGCAAAATTTTGTTCCTGAGGCACGTCATCCTTTCCTTCATGAGCACCAACAAGTATTAGTGGACCATTTCACCTACTCCATTCCCAAAGCTCATGTTCAAGTCAAATGCTGTCTTCTGCTGTCTCACACAAATCATCATTTTTCCTGTATGGACTGAGCTTGTATCAGCAAGGCCTTCACTGCTGATCCAATCTTGTTCTCATTTTATTATTACAAGTGCACCTATAATAGAGAGCTCGGTCTAGGAATTGGAATCTTGCTCAATTTGGAGTATGATTAGATTAGATTAGATTACTTACAGTGTGGAAACAGGCCCTTCGGCCCAACAAGTCCATACCGACCCGCCGAAGCGCACCCACCCAGACCCATTCCCCTACATTTACCCCTGCACCTAACACTACAGGCAATTTAGCGTGGCCAATTCACCTAACCTGCACATTTTTGGAGTGTGGGAGGAAACCGGAGCACCCGGAGGAAACCCACGCAGACACGGGGAGAATGTGCAAACTCCACACAGTCGGTCGCCTGAGGCGGGAATTGAACCCGGGTCTCTGGCGCTGTGAGGCAGCAGTGCTAACCACTGTGCCACCGTGCCGCCCACGTTGAAAGTGCAACCCATGCTTAAAAATGATGATGCTAAATTGGTCCTTAGGCCCAATCAAGATAGTCCTGACAATGTGTGGGGTCCAGGCCTGAAGCTGTTTACAAGGATGAGCCTGTGGAGTGGACAATAACCAGGTTCCTCAGGAAACTTTGGGAATGGGGGTAAGTTCTAGCTGGTGATGGTCTGTTATCTTAATGTGGAATCAGTAGGAGCCCTCCTGTGTCCACTTGCTTCATATTAAATTGTCATAAAAATGATACCTTTCGGATGGTAAATATTTTGACTGCTGTGCACCTGCTAAACAAGGGATTCTCCTGGCTTATTACACCATAATTATGGCCCAGTTAGTTTAGGTTTTTGATTTTTCAGTCCCTGTGAATTTCTGTAAAAATGATTATGTGGAACCTCTGGTACCCTAAATAGTTGTCTTTAGATAGAACAGGCAGTGATAGCTATTGGCAGATTTTGAAGGGTGCATCCATCACTTGTTCCCACATTGAGCATCAGAGTCACTGGTAACAGCTGAGATGATGTCACTGCAGAAATGTTTTTACAGCAGATTCTTCTTAATTAGATATTTACTGGACATTTCATTAACTCTTATATGCACTTATGTGATAGCCCAATTCAGTTTCCCAATTGTCCATTGTACTACTTCAGCTATCATAGAAACACATTCCTGGATTTACTAATCTAGAAGGGTGGATGTGGAGCTTTGTTTTTATTTAGAGAGCTTTCAGAAATTCTTTTCATCCAGAGACCAATGTGGGCTGGAACCCGCTGTCTGAATGGCTGTTGGAGACAAAAACACTTTAAAAAGAATCAAATGCATTGCAAGTGCCACATGGAGCTGAAAAGTAGAATTAGATTGAATAATACTTTTCTGATGAATACAAACAAGATCTGTCAAATGCATTCCTTCCACGCCGAAAATTTTCTACGTTTCTACGTTGAATCTCTTCCTGGTGGGTTTTTCAGGTAGTCTTAAAAACCTGAATTCGCATTGTAAATGATGGTGGAGTCGATCTGTCAGAGTATCAATGGGCAAGATCAGTGTAATCCATCTCAACCAATCTCCAAAGTGTATTGTAATGATCCTGATGTCAGCTTTGGATAATCAGCTTCAAGGACGGCTAATCTTCTGCAGACTTATCAACTAATCTATTTGGCATAAAGATGTTCATGCCTTTTAATGAACAATTATTTATGTCTGTTCCATCCAGCTGTTCGAGATTGGCTGGGAAAGGTGAAAGAGGCAGCAGAGTTTTATCTCTTCAGTTTACGATCACGCAATGTTCTTTAATTTCATCGTCCTTGAGGTATTCAAGTTTAGAGCTGTACTAAGAAATATGAAATAAAGGTTCTCATTGTGTAAATTGTTATAAAGTTTCAGTGCTTTAATGCCATATGGCATAGAAAGATTACAGATTGGAATATCACTGGCTATCACAGACTTTTATTTTAGTATGCTGCTTTGGTTTAATGTGTGCTTTGCTTAGACAAATGGTTTTTAAAACCAAAAACGAGAAAAAGTTGATGAAATGCAATGGTATGAGCTCAGTGCATGATAATATGTTTGCTGCTCATTGCTGGAGTTCAGTGACTTAAGGGGCTGGAATGAAATGCACCAATGCATTTGCACTTAGATCATTGTCTTCTTAATACTAATCACAACACTTCAGCTCAATTTGATATTGCAAGCATGACGTATATTTCAACAAGTGAAAATTATAACATCTTTTGCCAGAAGTACAATGATAATGGAGAGCTACAAGTGATTCTCTGTTAATGCACAAGTGAAACACAAAAGCCTTGGACAGTATCAACAAAGGTCTACAAAGCAGATTGCTAGACCCAAGGGAATTAAGGTTACAAAAAAATGTTGAGTCCAAAAATAAGGCCAGGATTTAGTGCTCTGTACCCCAAAGTGAGTTCAAGGGCAACTCACTTCTTGCCCCTTGCAGCGGAAAAGCTCACCATATCTGTAGCCAGTTAGGTTCTTAAAGTGTTGTTTGGTGAGCTTCTCAGCACTGCTGAACTGCTCTACTTGAGGCTCCTGATCAATCAGGGACTGGTGTTCCCAAGAAGCTGGAGAGTAATTCTTGAAGCTCACTCTGCAGAACCATGAACAGCTGAACGTGGAGCAGGGAGAACTCTTTTATTGGGCATAATTGGGTGGGTTTGGTCAGGAGAGGTTTTCAGGGATTGGGGTCAAAGGCGGAGGGGTGGTTTTCATCTGTGTACCTGTTTTCCTCTAGATCATCCCTGATTCCCAATTGAGAAAGCAACCACTTTTCTCATCAGCTGGGGAGGCAGGTAATTGAGCCAGTAGTGAGGCCCTTAAATGTGAGGTAATTAACAACATAAGGACCTTAATTGGAGGTGGGTCTAGAAGGATGTCCATAGACCTTCTTTATCAGATTACTGAAGTAGTGGGAAGGTGGCAAGTATCTTTCCAGTTGTACGATCTCTAATTGTTTGACTTTCCTACCACCATTATGCAGGCAAGAATTAAAAACTAAAGAGAGAAGGATGGAAATATAAAGCGAGGCCAGCCATATTGGTAGAGAGAAGGCAAGTTTGCATTTTGGACACAACTCTCCTGATTTAGTTCTGATAAAATTTATACTGGGAGTGTTAACATATCTTTTTTCTTTTTATATGTGATGATTAATATGATATTTACCTCCACCTCATTTTATTTTTTGTTTCATAAAAGATGCCCAATTCCTCATTTAACTTTGTCAACTTATACCCTAGTCTGATCAACTGCACTTGTTTTTATATCCAGAAGTTCTATCACACACAACTGAACAGTTTTTACCCACCACCAAACCACCATGACTTTATTTTTAAGCTATTAACTATCACCAGTCAATCACTCGCATAGCCAATTGGATATTCACATGCAAAGCCCATTTTGGGCAATGTAAACCATCAAAAGTGGGGAGAGGTAGGGATACAGGGAAGGGGCCAAATCAAAATGGAAAATCTGCATTTTAAATTGCAGCTAGCAAGGATATCAATCTGAAGGTAATGGAGTCTCCTCAAAGTTGCAGGGCAGACACTGTTGAGGTCAGGAAAGTGGTGGTAACTTTCCTAATAGGCCAAGCCTGAAAGTATAGCTAAAGCCAGAGATGATTTGGAGATGCCGGTGTTGGACTGAGGTGTACAAAGTTAAAAATCATACTATAACCTGGTGTTGTGTGATTTTTAACTAAAGCCAGAGAGGCAAGTTAAGTAGGTTTAGTATATTTTTAAAAAGTTTCCTTGTGGGATAGAAGGAATCCTTGAGGTCTTGCATGGAAATCTTGGTCTTCTTTTGTTTCAGGACATCCCCCCGCTCAACAGGGATCCCTCCCCATTCACTGAGATCCACTGAACTGGTGGCTGCAACTGCCAGCAGCAATTAGGTTGAAAATTGAAATGTAAACCAAGTTGCAATATCACTTTCACTTCTGGATGCACCACTCATTGTCACAAGTGAAACCAAAATTGCAGGGGCGTGGGACATGGCCACAAAGTGTTAAAATACAAGTTCAGCATGAAGGAAATGACTTCTTTCAAAGAGAGATTAATGTATAGAAAATTGATGAAGTCAAAACAAATCCCCAAATCACACAAAAATCACTTTAATGCTATTGACTGGGTTTCTATGGAACAATGTGGTAGGTGGGCTAAATGACCTCACTCACTGCACTTTGTGATTTTTGTAACCTTGTTTGGCCCTAACGCACCACAATCTGCATAAGCAGTTTATTATTGCTGATGGAAATAAGGCGGTGAACGATTGGTCTAAATATGTTTTTGCTGTTGCGGTGTTTGGATCAATTGATTTGCAAGTTGTCTGAAGCCATTTGTGATTTAGAACAAAAGGAATAACTGACCTTTAAACGTAGGATCTGGGGGTGTACTGGATTGCGTGAGATAGCATATGGCACAACCAGCTTGTTTTTGAAAATTCCCCTTCTTGAGTCATTTCACAAATTTCAGTATGTAGTTAATATGTAACGAGAAGGATTAAGGATGTTGATTTTCTGCTGTAATCCTCAAAGTGTTCATCATCAATAGCTGTCCCTTGATTTGAAGATGACATCGACAGAAGGATGTGTTTTTACGGTGTCTTTTCATATGCTTGAACAAGCTGATTCTGAGCCCCAATAGCTTTGTGCACAAAATGTCTAATGAAGTATGGGGGAGGGGGTCGGTCAGGAGGAAAGAATTTTCTCCTCTCACATCCCCTCTGCTTCATTGTTAAGACATCATGACTCAAGTACCATTCAGGTTAACGGAAATGTTATTGACATTCTGGTTGATTGGTAGCAAGTCTATCCCAGCCACTTATTTCAATGCTATCCTTGAGAAGAGTTTCAGAGTATCTTTGTAATGTTTCCTTTGTCCTCTCCTGGAAGAGAGTTAAGAAAACAGAAACTTGTGGAGAAATACATTTTGGTTATCTGAACACTTTTGTCTATTGTATTCACGTTGGTCGCAGGAGTTTTACCTGGATGCCTTCAAGAAGGACAGTAGCATTTGCTCGATAGCCCCTCAGTTGCACCTGAAGCATGTAATAAAGTCATTCTGCTGGAACTTCTACAGTACGGTTATGTCTCATTGAAACATAGTCTATAGGACTGGAATGTAGTGGTGACCACTGTTCTACACATCGGGGCTTCACTTGATTTGTAGAATTCTTTATTGTCTAACACTCAATACCATAGTTTGACGAAGATTGAAATGGTACAGGTGATCTGGTGTTGGATCTCATCCTCAATGTTGATATTTTGACCGAGGAGGATCCTAAGGTCTGGGAATTGCTCAGCATATTCCAGAGTGTCTCCTTTGACATATTAGGGAGATGACGTATTTACCTGAACATCTGTATGCCCACATGACTCTTGTTTTGGCAACATTCAAGAAGAGACGGTGTTTCCTGTGTGCAGAATTGAAGAGATCGAAAGTGGCTTACAAATCTGATGCCAAGTGGGAAATGACAATCGCTGTAAATTGTAAACCATTTTTATCTACAGTGATCAGATTAGTTTTGGCACAGAGGCGGCTGAGGTTAAAGACTAATTAATCTAAGAGATATTTGACACTGATGCGAGAGGGTAGTTTGTCTTTGATGAGGTGAATAACTATAGTCAGTTAAATTTGTAGTAATATGGGGGTGATCACATAGCCTCACTTGACCCTAGTCTGGATTTTGATGGTGTCAGTTTCTGATCTCTCACTTAAGACAGTTGCTGTCATATTATCATGAAGCAATTACAAGATGGTAATGAGGTTTCCTGGGCATCCAAATCTTTGGAGCACAATCTCCATTTTCTGATTAAAATCCATTGGTCAGGTTGAAGTCAAACACAAGTGTCACTGTCAACATTTTCCCTGGATTTTTCTGGTAAGAAAGATAATGCCAGAGCTTCCTTGGGAAGTGCTACAGCAGGGGCTTGCTACCTTATTGGACGGGGATGGGATGAGCCACACTTCAGTCTTTCACTCAGGTGGGCTAGTGAGTAAAATTGAGAAAGACGAAGTTTGCTACAGCAGCAAACATGAATTTCAGGGGGAAAAAAATTTCCAAAGCAATGAATTGGTGATTTGAATGACTGTTAATATGTCTCAAACAGTAGAGCTAAATAATAAAACCTTGTTTTGCCTTTTTGGTTAAAAAGCAGCACGAGAGAAAGAAAAAGACTAGATTCAAATTCTCAAATTCACCAGGGAAGAAGGTTATGATTGGAGTTAAGCTGAGGAGATGGGTTTAACTAACATTGACCTTAGTTGCCTCTGGTAGGGCACACTCCAAGATAGCATCAGGAGAATTCAGAAAGTTGTTGGAAGCAGCATATCTTCCAGCCTGCTTTGTGGATAGGTTTCTGCAGGTGGGTGGATATTATTTCTGGCTCAACCCCATCATTCATCATCCCACCAAGCTTCCCAGTCACTTGGCCACCTACCTCCCAGTCACACTCTCACCCATCCAGAACCCCCAGACACTTAGTCACCCTCACACCCCATGTCACTGACTCACTCACCTCGATCCTAGGGTCACTAGTTCACCCAGCCACAACCACCAGTAACTCACTCACCACCCCACTACTCAGTCACTCATCCAGACCATCAGTCATTCATTCCTACAGTTATTTAGTCACAGACCTGCATTTCTCAGCATTTATCCAGGTGTGACTTTCAGACTGCTCCTGACAGTGTATTGAAAGGGTCTCCTTTTCCTGGAGGACCGGAAGAGGAGGCCATGCCAACTGACAACCTGGTCTGAGATTGGCACTCAGGTCAGTACAGTCTCATGGGTGTGGACAAATAACCAGCTTTACCGTAAGAAGGTTAATGACCTTCTCCACTTGGTCAGGATTTATGCCACACTCTCCTCTATTTCACACGCTTACTCTATCTCTGCTGCTGTACAGACCTCCTGCCAATTCACTTATCCAGCTTACCCCATGCCCACTCCCACCTCCCTGCCCATAACATGAGAAGTGACCATGCCAGGTCTTATCTCCCTTCACAATTGTCACTGTCCCATCCCTCAGCCTGTAGCCCCAATTCTGACGAATACATTCCTAATTCTCCTTCCAATGATAATGGTTCCCCTCATCCCCTGCCCAAAGCTCTGTTTCCTTCAGACTCTCCAGTCGGACCCAATGGACTGACTATGCTCCCCACCACCAATCACTGTAGCCGGACAGACTGGAACAAGAAGCGCCCAAATACCTGTCTGATGGCTGTACATCTCTCCAACTGCATTGGGCCTAGCCCCTGAACTGTCTGCTGTGGACTGACCATGATCCACTCTCCATGCTGCAGAGGCACAGACTCCCTAATTGTGGTCAATCCCCTGGACTGATGAACAGTGTTCCCCTTCATTCTTTTTTCTGCTGGGTGGATCCCTGAGCTCCATGTGCAGCAGTGGCTACAGGAAGCAGCAGCCTATGTGTTGCCATGCCGACTGTGTGCATGGGACCTCTGAGTTGCACTTGTAGTGTGTTTGCTGTGTTGGCTGCTAGCACGTGGAGTGGATGTGAGATTGATACAGCACACTGCCCTTTAGCAAGTTTGATAGCCTCTTGATTGACGGCTACTGACAAGCTGGTTGTGTGACTATGTTAATAAGGATAACAAGTAAAGGCATGGATGCTGTGCACGTGCAGTCGGTGCAAAGTAAGTGAACATTAAGAGAGCAAGTGAACAGCTCTGAGGTGTAACCTGGTCCAAGCTGTGAGCTTGGTGCTTGTCACTACATACAAAATGTTCTTGCAGCAGCTTTCCAATATGAATCTGAGCTGTCTATGTTGTTACATGAAAAGCGGAGAGGTGTCTTGATGGTGGCGAGCGGTTGGCCAATATCAGATATCAATGTCTGTGCATGAGGCCTGGGTGTGGTCCATGCCCAAGGATTGTACTCTGAGATGCTGTTTGGTGCTGAGCAACTTGGTGGCTCAGTGGCGAGCTGAAGTGTCAGGTACCCATTCTGAGTTCCCTGTCAAGCTTGTTCGGCAACATTTGCAAACGTAGGAAGCTGAATATTAATGAGATGCAATATGGCACTAATAAAGTGTTCACCAAACTCTAATTTTCCTTAATTTACAACTAACCTTACTGCTCCAAGAAGCTTGATACCATACAGGAACATGCTCAATGGCTGCAGCATGTACAATTCTCAAGACGCACTGCAGAAATTCACCAAAGATCCTCAGACAGCAAACACTTCCGTCTTGAAAGACAAGGGTAGCAGATATATGGGAACACCAGCACCTGCAAACTCCCCTCCAAGCCACTCACCATCCTGACGAGGAATATATCACTGTTCCTACACTGACGCTGGATCAGAATCCTGGAATTCCCTCCCTAAGGGCATTGTGGGTCAAGTGGATTGTAGGGCAGCAGGTCACCACCACCTTCTCAAGGGCACATAGGGATGAGCAATAAATGATGACCAGCCAGCGAAGCCCAAGTCCCACAAATGGGAAAAAAAGGTATAAGAAATGGAGTGATTTGCTCAGACCTCTAGATGGACCACACCAACCTCTGCCATAGATTTCTCCCTAACCCACGTAGTCGAGACTCCTATAAAATCTTTGAATTTTTCCTAATGGTAGTCATGCTTATTGTTGCATTCTTTTGCACTTATTTGAATAGTTTATGATATCTGCTGAATAAGCAAATTGATGTCATTTTTCTTTCCACCCTTGTTTTTAACTTATTCTTGTTAATTTGTAAAGCATTGACTGTCAGTTAGATGCTATCAGTGTATTTTGGTGAGATTATTTAGTGTTATAGATACCTTCCATATGGAAAAATCTTTCACTTTGTTGTTATGGATAAATTAAAAGATTCCCATTGCAAAGTTTCTCAAAAGTCACAACCTGACGCAGAGCAGCAGAAAAACATTACTCACCTTTCTCCTTATGAATTATGTCAAAACCACTTCCTTCCATCTCATAGGGGCAGAAAATTCATTTGAGAACATTTATTCTGTTTTCTTTATGAATGAAGGTACAAACTGAACAAATAAAAAGACTGGTACAAAATATTGCTTATGTCAGTTATGATTAATTATTCCTAAACAGGAAACACTCCAGAAAATATTTGAATAATTTTTATTGCAACATTTTGAATTGTACAATCTTATAATGCAGCCACATTGAGAATTAAACTGGGTTTATTCTAATCTGATTTACCGCAAGTGTTTGTGGCTGACGAGTTAAGAAATAGAAGCAAGAACTGATAACCTCATCCCCGACCTGCAATGATCCAGAGAAATGGGAAATAATGTGAAATGAAACTATTGCCCCTCATACCACATGAATTAAGTAGATTACAATGTAGAATATAACAAGAAAATGCCTATCAACTCACAAATCCCAAAAATGAAAATACAATGATACTTACTGTAATTTCTGCTTGAGTAAATCACATTGAAATGATTGAAGTCAAAAATAACCCTGAGGTATGAGCTTTGCTTTTTGCTTTAACATTTTATATGAATGTGTGAAATCATGAATCAATTTATAATAGTTGCAATATAACTGAGATGAGAATGCCACTGTTGTAACCTTGTTATAATATGATGCGATACCTGAGTATTAATCACTGGTAGTTGTGAGGGCAGAGTCCTCCTGTATATTTAAGGCTGAGATAGATAGATCCTTGATCAGGAGGAGGATGAAGGGTAGTGAGGAAAATGCGAAAAGTGGATATGAGGAATGTTAGATCAACCATGATCCTATTGACTGGTGGAGAAGACTCCAGCAGCTGAATGGTCTACTTTTGTTCCTATCTCTTATAGTCTAATGGTAATTAGTGATAGGGCGAGAGCACAGTTTCCACCCTCCTTCCTCAGCTAGTCTAAGGGTTATTTAGAAGTCTGTGACAGAGGATAGACCACAAATAACTTTTGGCAGAAGATACTCTTAGATAACAGGATGTAATTCATTACAGCTCAGTAACCAGATACGTTCTACATTGACTAACAAACATCCTGACCACTACTAGCAGAAAGTAGAGGATATGTGTTTCCATCAAGAGATTGTCCTGGAGCCCAACTAACTGATTACCTGAACTGCATGAATCTCTACCCAGTAGTTCTGTTATAAATCAGGTATGTGCAGCTTCAATTTAGATTAGTCCTTTTATATACATTATCTTTTACAACCACTCCCCAAAACCTTTTCTTCCAGCTAGTTCACTTATTATACAATGGTTTAAACCATTGTATTATATTTACCTTGACACCTGCTGTCCCAAGTCTCTTGAGTTCACAAATTTGAATGATCTGGTGGTTTTACAATTCTTGTAGAATGTGTTCATTTCAGAATAGGAAGCTTGGTAGGTTGCTAGCTCCAGGATTGGTTGAGTGCTGTTGACCATAACGTTGATTGTTTGGTTTTTTTCTCCTCTGGAGAATCCTTTGTCTCACAAATAACTTTTGCTGAAGACTTGGTCAGCCATTGACGATTCCATGGTTGGTGCTCCATTACCTTATTTGGAGGACCTTTGTGGAAAATGCTGTTGAAAGAAGTAATTTCATCCTTAGTACCATGTCCAGTGAATGTCTTTTTCAAGATGTTGGACATTGCAGATGGCTTCCATCATGCTCTATATTTTTTGCCTAACGTAGTAGATTTCCTTTGTGCAATGTTGTCCCTGGTACTGACAATTCTTCACCGCTCCTATGTGTTGTGCTGTCAATACTGGTTGAATTAAAAATTCACCAATAATCCCAGGTGGACTAAATTACTTAATTCCAGCTGCAGTATTTAGATATTGTCTCAAGTCCTGCTGATATTTATCCTCTAAAGATTCTTCACTGATGTCAGGGATGGTAAATACTTCCTGTAGCCCATTGTGAAATATATCTTGGACTCCAATACAAGTGATTTTCTCTGGGTTGAAACATTTCCTTAGGTTCAGCCATTAATCTTGGAAGGGCAATAAATTCTTGCATTGGTTGTCTTTCCCTGGTCAGTTGATTTTAGATTTCTTATGAAGAAGTCAAACTGCATCAATGAACTGCAGGATACTGAGGGCAAAACAAGCTTGCTTACTAATGAGTGAGTTTCATTGGTTCTCGATCATATTTAATTTGATTTGATTTATTGTCATGTGTACCTAAGTACAGTGACAAACTTTGTACATTTTTCCAAACATCCAGTCGTCGAAATGCTGTCGTTACACTTGCAACATCCCTTTCACCTTGGGAAGTGGTCCACTTGCACCATATTGCTCCAGATCTGTCACTTGTAACTTTTTTTCCTGCATCAGTAGTCAGATAAGACAATGACATTCACTTTCAATCTTAAATTAGTAAGATATCTATTGACACAGTTCATATAATTTCATTTGTATCTTTTGTAATGGATCTCTTATTTCCCCTAGGAATATCTTGAGTACTTGTTAATGGAGATATTTCTTCAAATGTGGACATCTCATCTAACAGACATGGATGATCTACTGTATTGAGTTCTTTGTGTGAACTGGACTGTCCTGGAACTGTTTCAGAATTCTACATAACTTTTAACAGATGCAGCACACTCTTGTCATGACTGAACATTGTGCTTTCATATAAATCTTTTTGTTCACAGCACTTAAGATGACACAACACGAGGGAAACCAGGGAATCCTGGAATATCCGCTAAGTGGTGAGTTGTTTTAGGAAAGGAGTTTTTGGTAAAATGGGGCTGGAATTAGATGTATGAAATGCCATAAGGCTAGCGTAGGGAGTTCATAAAACAGCTTGGTAATGAGAAAACATGCTTGGTTTTGGGAAAGAAATCCCTGCAAAAAAACCAACACAATGGGACTTATCCAAAAAAAAGGGAAGATTAAGCCTGTGGTTTTGATTTTTTCTGACACAGAAAGTGAGTCACTTAAGTTATTTCAGAAGAAATCGATAAAATCTTCTTCTTGGTGTGCTGTTGTGCTCAATGAGGCGATTGCTCATTTCATTCCCTGCAACCTTGGCTTCAAAACTGTTAGAAAATAATCTATGGCATTTGTGCTTTTCTACAGAATGTGTTAGCAGCTGCAGCTAGACTTTCAATTCCTTTAAGCATTTCTAAATAGGTCAATCCTCAGATTTGGTGCACATGCTTCAGGAGAGTAAGTAAACTGAAACTGTGACAAACATATTCACATGATGGGCAGCCATCAGTCAGGAGGTTTAACTTGGAGTTACCATTACCTTTATGAGCTTCCCCAGAAATGGTTCAGTATCCGGTTAGGGTGACATCTCATGTTGCGGTGGTAGTGTCCCGACCTTGGAGCTAAAAGCTTTTGGTTTCAGTTCTACTCCAGGAATCGTTGCTTCTGAAGGGTGCATGCATAACATGGCCAAAAAGGTTGTTTTGATCAACCTGTAAAACCTTTTAAGGTTTTAAACCCAATAAACTTACACCTACAACGGGAGGACAGTTTCCTCGCCAGCCACGCCTGAATGCAGAATATTGCTCCTAAAAGCTATAACCTCCAGGACGACATATTCCTGGAACAAAACCAGTTCTGGAATCTGGCCTGAGTATAAGCATTCCCTGCCTCATGCATTACTAGATCGGTGATTTTTCTAAATAAAAATCAAAATCAAAATTGAAATCTCAATTGCATCCTTCTGCACCAGGTTGAGGTCGCATATTAATATTAAGAAATTTTTTAGGAGCATTGCTGGGGAGCCATTATAACTCTGTAATTCATATTGTTTCCCTGTAACTTGTACCGGTCTGTCTGCCAGGTTCATTGTAGGAGACTGTAGGAGAGAGACCCCTACTCATGCACCACCCACTACACTACAATACCCACCCCTGCTTCTGTTCAATTTCTGTCATGTTTGAAAGGAAACATATATCCATCTGAATTGCTCCAGGATCCTGAACAGAATGAAGAGAATTATCTCAGCAGCTAGCATTAAGAGCAAAGTGATGTTCTTAGTGAGTTTTGAGAAGATTTGAGGCTCAGGTGAGGTTCTGGATGTAGGTTTGCTGGCAGAGCTGGAAGGTTCGGTTTCAGATGTTTCGTCACCATACTAGGTAACATCATCAGCGAGCCTCCGGATGAAGCTTCACCCTGAGGGTCACTGATGATGTTACCTAGTATGGTAATGAAACGTCTGAAACTGAACCTTCCAGTTCCGTGAGCAAACCTACATCCAAAGTGATGTTCATTGCTTGATTTTCATTTCGGGTGATGGGGAGCAGCCTTTAGGAATGCCTCGGGTATGGCTCACCCTGAAAATGGGAAGTACAGCCTTGGGAAAAATGTTTCACTGCTCTGTTGATCACTCCTTTCCATTCTGGACTTGTTTCACAGCACCCTGGGGGTCAAGCAAGACACAACGGTTGGTGTAAGGTAGCAATGAAAATGATTCCAAAGTCTTTTATTGAAAGAAGAGGGCTTTACAATCGCCTCTTCTTGTCGTACCCATCAATATGACTTATCTGCTGAAGGTCTTAAGCTCAAACAAAGGATCTGTGGCCATTTTGAGTAACTGAACCCCTATGTTGGTACTGGAATGGCATTCCTCTGCACCACCATCTGTATTTTACTTGGGAACTACAGATATGCTCCCACTTGTAAATGGAAATCCACAGAGATTCCAAATATATGATGACCTGGGATTCAGGAAACTGAGCCTGGGCTATTGCATTGTTGGGATAGTTAGCAAAACTTCCACCCCAACTTTGTAGGAGCAGAGTCAGAAGTATATTGCCTGCTGTCAAAGAGCAGTCATCAATTATGACTGAACTTGGAAGAAGGTACAAGTGAATAAAACAATAGCATTTTTACTTATTTAAGTAACTGTGGTTAATAGTAAAGTTTCTGTGGTGCTAATGTTTAAATAACCTCAGTATTGTATGTAAGTAAATGTTTAAATAACCTCAATATTATATGTAAGTAAATAAAAAAATTAAAAATAAGCAGTTGAGAGAGGTGGGAATATCCTTGACTTACCCTTACCAGGAACTGTTCTCTAAAGATTCAACTCCAATATAAGGATGTGGTATTAAGCGAATGAAGATGACCTTTAATCAGCTCACTTGCTGTTTCCTCATAGTAATGGCATTTACAATGGTTTCATTGTTGGTGCATAAAGCCACAAGTTGTTACCAACAAAATTCCCTGACATTTATGATGGAAAGTTTCCACATATCATGTGCTAATGAAATTCCCATGATACTTCAGTTGCAACAACCTGACCATGATGTAAATGGAGAGGAAAGGAATTATTTTGTTCCTCATTTGTTATAGGTCTCAAGTGACTGTGCAGCAGAGATGGGGAACTTTCCAGTTTCCCAGATCTTGAAATATTTCAGGTTACTAAGAATAGCCTGTTGTAGAGACAAGCATGTGTCTAAGTTTCTGAGATTGAGGTTTATGTTGTGGTAAAGTGGACTTTTCTACCACGTAATCACTCAACAACAAAACACGCATTTTAGGTGTGCTATGCTGGTAGGAAAAAAAAAATCAGTTTAAAATTTTAATCTGATTGTTCCTGGGGATACAAAAATAGAGCATCATGTTGTGTATCTGGTCTTGTTGCAAATGATACTCTTTTTAAAGATTAAGGTCAATGAAAAGCCCTTTGCTGACCTTAATTGACTAGTAGAGATCAATATTAATAAGGGATTTTCTTTATTTCCCCTTTGAAGGCTCTAAGGTCCTTATATTAATGAACATAAATTAAAGCCTGAGTTCAAGCACAACCTGAATAGTGCAACCAATGAATGAAGGTGCCTAACTTAAACATAGAATTATGGTTGTACACGTAATACCTCAGACTATCAGGTCTATTAAGACCATAAGACCATAAGAAATAAGATTTTCTTGGACCATGAAGACTGTACCTCAGCTCCATTTGTTCCAAATCCCTTGATGAACTTCTATTAATCAACATCTGAAAAAAAAAGACACTGCACCCACAGTCTTTTGAATAATTTCAGGTTTCTACTGTTTTGTTCAGAAAGATGTTTCCTGAGCTCTCACCTGAACAACCTAACTATATGGTCAAACTTGTGCCCCAATTTCTGGTTTTATAAGACTATTGGACATAAGAGCAAAAATAAGCCATTCAACCCATCGAGTCTCCCTGCCTTTCTGATCTCTACTGCTCTGATAATTCTCAACTTCAGTTTCTAGCCTTTTCCCCATAACCCTTGATTGCCTTGCTGATTAGAAATCTGTCTATCTCAGCCCTGAATATGCTAACAACCCATCCTCTATAGCACTCTGAGTTAAAGAGTTTCACAGATTCACAATGGTTTGAGAGAAGAAATTCTTCCTCATCCCTATTGCAGATGTGTAACCTCTTATTCTGAGATTACACCCTCTGGTCCTGGACTTTCCCACAAGGAGAAACAATCTGTCCACAGCTACCCTGTCAAGTCCTGTAGGAATCTTGTGTGTTTCCATAAGGTTGTCTCTCATCCTTCCAAACTCCAATGAGTAACACTAGAGGAAGGTTTCTCAGAGATCCTACCCCATCACATCTATTTACCATCTTCATTCCTCAAGATTCTAAACTGAAAGAAGCCAAGAATATGGAAACCATCCTTATTATTTTGGGAAGTCATGCTGTACTCCCTCCTTCAATTGCTAACAAGCCATTCCTAAATTGAACAAAGTTATCCTGAGATGGTCTGACCAAAGATAATTCCATCTCCCTTTGAATATCATCCCCCTTGAAATAAAGTCAAACAATCCATTAGCTTTATTGATTACATTTGTATCTATGCACTTACTTATAGTGATTTGTATAATTGGATACTAAAATCCCTTTTCTCTTTTCTAGTCTTTCACCATTAAGATAATAAAACCAATCCCATCAGAAGAACTTAATGAATGAAGCTGATTAGAGTATTAAACCCAATCCTAATAATATAGGTCAATGATTAAAGTTCTCAGTGCTAACCCAGTTTCAATAATGTGGATCTGAGCTTGTTACACTGCAATGTCAAACAGGCAATCAGGATTAGATGCAGACCCTAGGGCTGAAATTAGTCAGACAGTGGGGGCCTTGATAAAGCACCGAAAATCAGGGCTGCTCTGCCTCAACTATTTGGACAACCTCTGGCCATACTTTACACAAAGTTAGCATCTGATTAGTTTCTGTCAAGCCTCCCCTCCATTGAAAGATGACAGACTGCCTCTGAAAGCTGGGCACTACTGTTCATTCAATAAGTAAACCTGCAGTCAATGTAGCAGCAAATGTAATTGTGATTGGTAATCATAAGGGAATACATGGCTTACTCAGTCATGGGAGGGTCCAGACACTTGCTGGCACTGATGATGTTTAAATAAAACAGGCAGCAGTGAGTAAAATTGAAAACCTTATAAAACTATCTAGATTTTGCATCAACACACACTTCCCAGTTTTATGATTGCAATTCACTCGGGAATTAAAGGTAATAAATTTCCAATTTAATCCCTCTACCTTGAGCAGGAAACATACTTTTGAAGCAGCGAACACAATTCTGCGAAGCAGTCTTACTCTTAAATACACATTCATCCTTAAAATAGAGCTGGAGAATTGAGAGAAGTGATTTAACATTTGGGTTTCTTGGGCTTACATCATTTTCACATTGTTTACAGATTGCATTGTGCTGCTTGCTTATTGCAGCATGGAGCAACATAATTGTTATTGGCTTATCATGATCTGACTAATGGTTCATGTTAGCTTTGACACAGAAAATAACTGAATTGATATAAATATTCAAAGCTTTGCTAAGTGGCAGTAGTTTTTAATGTGATTCAGGAAGAGTTGTGTTTGTACATTGATGTATAACTTGGGCATATTTTTAAAGTCAAAATATGTTACCACCTGTCTGTCTCTGCATTCATTTACCTACATGTGAAACTATTGCTTTTCAGTTTATTTGATGCTCACACAATGGTGGCTTGAGCAGTTGGCCTTGTTCATGAAATATTTAAACACCCATCCTGCAGGCCACAGAACATAGGAACACAAGAACCAGGAGCAGGAATAGGCCATCTGGCCCTTTTGAGCCCGCTCTACCATTCTATAAGATCATGGCTGATCTTTTTGTGGCCTCGGCTCCACTTACTCGCCCTCTTACTGTAACCCTTAATTCCTTTACTGTTCAAAAAATTACTATCTTAGCTTTAAAAGCATTTACTGAAAAAGCCTCAACTACTTTAATCTGGGCAGGAAATTCCATAGATTCACAACCCTCTGGGTGAAGAAGTTCTTTCTGAATTCAGTTCTAAATCTGCTCCCCCTAATCTTGAGGCTTTGCCCTCTCATCCTAGTTTCGCCCACCAGTGGAAACATCCTCTCTGTGTCTATCTTACCTTCATAATTTTATATGTTTCTTTAAGATCCTCCCTCATTCTTCTGAATTCCAATGAATATAATCCCAGTCTACTCAGACTCTCCTCATATGCCAACCCCCTCAACTCCGGAATCAACCTAGTGAACCTCCTCTGCATCTCCTCCAGTGCCAGTAGAGGTATTCTAATTGTCTCTGGATAGAGTTTGTAGTGACATTTTAGCCTCTTTGTTGACATCCACACATTACTCTTACCCATTCAACCTTCCTCCCTTACAGCATGACCAACACTAATGGAGATAGTTTCTTCTGCTTTAATCCTCTCAGTTCATCCTACTGTAATGACTCCTTTTGGTGTGCTCCTCATTGCAGTGATCCTTGGCATCATCTCATTGTTAGCAGTAGTTTTTTTTTCTTCCTATTTCTCCTTTTCATATGAATATATGAATTAGGAACAGGAGCAAGCCATTCAGTTCCTTCATTCAATGCTGTCATGTCTAATCTGATTGTGGCCTCAACTCTTTGTTCAATCTATCACCAATAACCTTTGGCTCTGTGGTCAGTCAAGATTGTGTCTACTTGCACTTAAAAATAGTCACTATCTATGCTTCCTTTGCTCTCTGGAGAAAAAATGTTCCAAAGACTCATAACCCTCTGAAAGAAAAAAATCCACTTTATCTCTATCTTAAATACAAGACCCCTTACTTTTAAAATCCTATCCTCCCCCACTGTATGCTCTTACCCTAACATAACAGACGTAAACTAAAAAAGCATTAAAAATGGTGGCCTTTTCAGCAATGTGTTTGTTCTCATAGCGGATTAGTTCTCTATTGTGTAGAATGCTGTCTGTACTTCAATGCCTTTCGCAGGAATTGTTTTTGAATTTCTTTGTAACACGGTCATATCATTTAGGTAAAGGCTAACATTTGAGGTATGCCTTCCTGGTGCAATCAAACAGCTAATGTAGTAGATTAAATGGAGAAGGAAGAGCTTCAGGGTTCCCACGTAAGTAAAACCTAATAAGGAAGTTGGTAGTGCTCTAGCATGACTAATACATTCATTTCCAAGTACTCTGGTTATTTTACAGGCATTTCCCTCTGGGTTAGGAAAGTTATGCTCACACTCAGAGTGCCCAAGAAACAAAAGATGGCAACGAGTATTTTACCTTGCTGCTCCTTACACGGCTATTGAACTTATTCCAGCACAATTTTGTAATTCTGGGATTAGAGAGATGACACTCATTGCACTGCCATTTCTCTCCACATAACATGTGACCCACGTATATTTTCTAAGTTTCCTCCCACAGACGATCTACAGTTTTTCTCTCTTTTGTTTTCCTTCTCTCCTGGGACACGGGTGTCTCTGGCTGGCCAGCATTTATTAACCATCCCTATTTCTCCTTGAGGAGGTGGGTGGTGAGCTGCCTTCTTGAACTGCTGCAGTTCATGTGCTGTAGGTAGACACACAATGCCATTAGGGATGGAATTCCAGGATTCTGGTTCAGCGACAGTGGAGGAATAGTGATATATTTCCAAGCCAGGCTAGTGAGTGGCTTGGAAAGAAAATTGCAGGTGGTGATGTTCCCTTTTATTCAGTAATGCAACCAGGTTGACCTTAGTAAAATTTTATTCTCCTATTTATTGGTTCCTTCTAATGCCCTGATTCACATGTCTTTTCCTCTACTGACTCACCTTCTTTAAAACTGCCACAAAATCTCATATGCCAGTTGTAATAAGGACCTGGCAGTCATTCCAACCTTTAACAAAATCTTCTCCTTACCAGCTGCTACTGCAGAATGCTACAAAAATCTTCAGCCATTTTGAGTTTCATAAATGACACACTGAGAATTTTAATCCCACTCCTACCTCTGCAGCATAACACTGCCATGTTACACAGGCACTCAGTCAATGCCTGTGTGAATGAAAGTTCATTAGTTCCACTCTCTATGGCTGAGTATGCATTGGAATAGATCAGCAGGGAAAGCTTTCAACAAGGTTATACAAGAGGATAAAAAGTAGCACATGAGAGTTTGGGGTCAATATCATTGCATGAGAATACAAGATTGGACTTAAATGAAAAAAAGTATGAATAATATTCTTTTTGGATTGATCTGGGGAATAACAAGAGATTCTCACAGAAGTGGAGCTATGTTATAAAATACTGATAAATGGTAAGGAAATCAAGGATGGCTATTTTGATAAATTAGAGAAATTTGTACTAACATTATATGCTAGAATTTAGATTCTCTACAGTGTGAAAACAGGCTCTTCGACCCCACAAGTCCACACCGCCCCTCCGAAGAGAAACCCACCCAGACCCATTCCCCCACCCACTTTTTACCGCTGACTAACGCAGCTAACACTGTGGGCAATTTAGCATGGCCAATTCACCTGACCTGCACATCTTTGGATTATGGGAGGAAACCGGAGCATCCGGAGGAAACCCACGCAGACACGGGGAGAATGTGCAAACTCCACACAGACAGGCGGAAATCAAACCCAGGTCCCTGGTGCTGTGAGGCAGCAGTGCTAA
Source organism: Chiloscyllium plagiosum (assembly GCF_037043375.1). Lineage (NCBI taxonomy): Eukaryota > Metazoa > Chordata > Chondrichthyes > Orectolobiformes > Hemiscylliidae > Chiloscyllium > Chiloscyllium plagiosum. The sequence goes on along the minus strand of NW_028270139.1, from coordinate 92,323,696 downwards.
CCACTGAGCCACCGTTTCTCCACCTAATGAAAACAAGATATGGACAAGAATTAAAATCAACATTGTTGAGTTACTGACCTTTTTCTGCTCCATCTCCATTTTATCAGGACCATCCATCCATTACCTTAATAATATCGTGGCTTTGCTAGTCTACACAAAGGACATTTTAGTGGCCTACTGGATGGTTTCTGCTGTTAGTTCTCCACTTAGTAAAAATTAGATGCATAAGGAAGAAGACACAAAATATTCACCTGAAATTATTTGTGGGACTAGGAAGGGAAGGTATGCATAATTCTGAGGAAGTTCATCTACAATATCTATATTTGTTGATGGGGGATATTCCAATTGGAAAATAAAATAAGCATTGTTGAAGATAAAACCAGGGCTGAGCTAAAACTGAGAGATTCTCAGGATAGCCATGTAGGTGTTTTAATGTTCTATAGTAATGTGTCAATTAAGAAATATGCTTTAAATGGTAAGATTTCAAATTAAGGGATTTTGTGGCTTGGACTGTTCATTAAACATGCAGTGCTAAGACATAAAATAATCCAAGGAGAACTAGAATCTTTGTTTTTGTAACTCAAAATGCAGTACCAGATTTCAATATTTTAGGAAAATATTCAATAGAATAGAAATTCAATCGAGTGAGTTGAACCCACGTGTTGAAGCCTCTGAATGTTCAGTTCATTCATGTTCCTCACTCAGACAAGGACAAAAGTGGAATACAAAAGCAAAACAGTAATGTTGAATTCTTATAATACCTTAGTTAGGCTACATTTAAAACATTGCGTATAGTTTAAGGCCATTTAATACAGCATTGAAAATAATAGAAAAAAACAGCATAGGTTGTGAAGAGAGACATCATAAACTAAGACTTTTCTATTGGAGCTAATGAAAAGGATTAAGATTAAGAAGAGCTAATTACCTATGTTTCTACATTGGAAAATTATAGTGTGTGCCACAAAACATTAGATAATTCAAAAAAGATTTAAAGCTGCCATTAACAAAATTCTTTGATATAAACAATGGCTAGAATATGCAATTCTTTGTCACATCCTGTTTTTGAAACAAAACCTGTTTAAGGTTTAAAAAGAAAACTACTAAAATAGTTGCTTTAAAAATTAATAATAAAAGGTATTTACATCGAACAATAGAGTAGGCTTGTATAGGCATCTTCTGAGAAGACAAAGTAGTTACAGGTCAAAATACACCAATCATGAAACGTTGATCATTCTGTCACCAGGTATATTACCATGAGGTCATCTTGGTCACACAGTGATGTTATTTACTTCCTTTGTTTTCACTCATGGGACTTGAGTGCTGCTGGTTAGACCAGCATTTGTTGCTCATCCTTAATTGCTTTTGAGAGGGAATGATGAGCTGCCTTCTTGAATCACTGCAGGCTATGCATGCAAGTGCACTAATAGTCCTGTTAGGGACAGAATTTCAAGATCTTGATTCGATGGCAGTAAGGAAATAGTGTTATAGTTCCAAATCAGGATGGCCTGTGGTTTGTCACACCCACACACTCATGGATTTATTGGAAATGGACCCTTCATTTAAAACAAAATAGAGAATGGATATTCTGCTGTGAAACAAAATAAAGTTGAGGGCCGATGACCTCTTTTGTGTTCTCTCTATATACATGGAATGACACAAGTCACAATGATATCTGCTTGTTTGTGGAAGACATTAAATTGTTACTGATCATTCAGAATGCAAATTATGCAGAGTGGACTGCATTGCTTAACTTTTGTTTATACAGCGAATGAAATTTTGGATTAGCCTGCAAAATATCGCATGAAATAAACTTGGCTGACCTAGACCAAAGGAATGTGGAATTATCACACATCTTGGGAACATCACCAAGAAAAAGTGTAACATCTAAAGTGTTAGCTCACTCAACAATAAACGCAGAACTTTGGAGCTGATTATCCACTGTTGTGCGTCAAGGAAATGGATAATCTTACCAATGGGAAGCAGAGGAGAAAGGGACAGAGATTATAACTGAAAGGTGGTTGAGTCAGAAAAGCTTGTAGCAGTTAAGCAGTATTTAGATCTGTCATAGCATCCAGTGGTGGGGCTAGAGGATAACTTCTTCCAGTTTTACTTCTATTGGGACATTCATTTTGCAGTGAAATAAGGAATAGATGAAGATTACTGTTAACTTGCTCCTAATTATTTGCATATAGGCACTTTTTTTTTGTTTACCTAATCACGGAATCCAAGCATGATCATTTATTGTTCTTTTCTCTCTGGGACCATCTTTACAAACCCCTGAACATAACAAAAACTGAGTGGAGTCCTAACACAATAATGAACTCATAGACTCATAGATGCTTAAAGCAGAGAACGAAGCCATTTGGCCCATCACATCCATGCTCATGCTGTGTGCCTAAAGATGGAAAATGGAATTAGCATTGTCAGATCTTTACTGATTGGCTTGGCACAATATGAAGTTTTCCATTTTAGTGGAAGAACAGAAAAGCAGAACACTATTATTTAAGAGGAGAAAGACAGCAAAATGCTGCTGTTCAGAGGCCTCTGGTGTTTTTAAACATGGCTCAGAGATACAAAAAGTATTGGAAGGTGGATGAAATATAAAAGCAGTGAAGTCTCACTATGCCTTGACAGAACAGTGGTGAAACCACACATGGAAACTGCTGATAGTCTTGGTCTCTTTATTTAAAGATAGTTATTCTTACATTGCAAGCAGTTCAGGGAAGGTTCACTAGATCAATTGGGAACATCACCAAGAAAAAGTGTAACATCTAAAGTGTTAGCTTACTCAACAATAAACGCAGAACTTTGGAGCTGATTATCCACTGTTGTGCGTCAAGGAAATGGATAATCTTACCAATGGGAAGCAGAGGAGAAAGGGACAGAGATTATAACTGAAAGGTGGTTGAGTCAGAAAAGCTTGAAGGGCCTGAAGGGCTTGAAGCCTGAAGAAGGGCCTGTGCCCGAAACGTCGAATCTCCTGTTCCCTGGATGCTGCCTGACCTGCTGTGCTGTTCCAGCAATAAAGTTTCAACTCACTAGATCAATTCCATGGATGAAAGAAGATATTTTAGAAGGAACAAGTGAGTAGGTTGGGCCTATACTGATCAGAGTTCGGGATCATGAGAGGTGACCTTCTTGAAACTTGTACAATTCTAAAGAGGCTTGACAGAGAGGATGTTTTCTCTTGTGGCGGAGTTCTAGACCTCAGTCATAATTTCAAAATAAGGAGCCATCCATTTATGATGTGGAGTGGACTTCCCTCTCTTAGAGGCTTGTTACCAGACAGTGTGGTGGAGGCAGGTTCAGTCGAGGCATTCAAAAGAGAAATAGTTATTTAAAAAAGAACTACATTATGTGGAGAAGGTGAGAAAATGGCAATAAATGATCTGCTCATTTGGAAGGCCAGCACTGAGAGGCTTTCTTCTGTACTGTGATTGAATACTTATATTGGACAGATTTTTGATCCACATGAAACTCAAAAACTTTGGCGGACAGGCAAGAAAGAAGAAAAAGAAATCAGACATGACTTTATTGAACATCAGACCAAGCTGGACATTCAAATAGCTTTAATGGACTGTTCCATTTGAGCTATGAGTGATTAAGGTTATTTGTTGAAATTGTGCCATCTATTTTGTAACAAATGCATCTAATAAACTCGAGGAGCTGTTTGATGTCATAAGTTGCTCTTGTCAAAGCCTCCAGCAAACTCAAGGGCTTCCTGAAGAACCAACCTTCTTGGCATGGGGCACTAGAGCCAGTTACACTGTAAGAAGCAGGAAGCACTGCATGTGCCACTTTGAGGGTTCTGACCTTTGTTGTGGCAACACTAAGAGAAAGCATAGAACAGCAATGTGCAGCCAAACGTCCAGCCAATATTCAAGGCTGAATTCAAACCATACTATCTAATGCATTGCATAATAACCTTATGTAAGCTTATGTGACCTAATTTAGCAACATTTAAGTATACTTACTTTCAAATTTATACTCAAGGTGTGGTCAAAAGCAAGTTTTCAACATGTTCAGCTCAAACTCAGTCTAGCTCTACATCTTCAGAATCTCAGTCAACTAAAAAGTATGAAAAATCACTTTTCATCATGCTGGCTATTTGCATATTGTGTGAATCTTCAGTGTATCCTTTTATTTTACTTTTGGTCATATGATATTTGCACTGGCCTGAAGCAATACATCCGTTTCCAAAAGAAGAACACAACAACCATAACAGGATTTTAATCTATACTTGACTGCAAAAATACACATAGGTAGTATCAGTATATTTCTCTGGTGATACTTGTTGTGAAATTCTCAATCATTATAGAGAGTCAGTGTCTGCCTACTACAACAACATCTTACTTTTATTAGATTAGATTACTTACAGTGTGGAAACAGGCCCTTCGGCCCAACAAGTCCACACCGACCCGCCGAAGCGCAACCCACCCATACCCCTACATTTACCCCTTTAACCTAACACTACGGGCAATTTAGCATTGCCAATTCACCTGACCCTGCACATCTTTGTGACTGTGGGAGGAAACCGGAGCACCCGGAGGAAACCCACGCAGACACGGGGAGAATGTGCAAACTCCACACAGTCAGTCGCTTGAGTCGGGAATTGAACCCGGGTCTCTGGTGCTGTGAGGCAGCAGTGCTAACCACTGTGCCACCGTGCCGCCCACAAATGTTACACCTTCAATGTAGTAAAGCACTACAAGGCACCAACTTATAAACTTAACCTGGGGAAAATACTTGGTAGTGATCTAAGATTGTTACAGAAAATAGAAAAAACTATGAGGAGCGATATATTGGCATGGCTCAGGGGCCAGTTAGCTCATTTGGTGGAGGGCTGGTTTGTGATGCATTGTAAAGCACTAGCCGAGGTTACTATGAAGGTCTCACTTTCTCAAACTTGACCCTTGCTTGAGCTATGGTGGCCCTCACATTAAATTCACCACCAGCACAGGAACAGGCCCTTCAGCCCACCAGGCCTGAGCTGACATATGATACCTTTCCAAACACCTTTGCCTCCACATGATCCCGCTGTTCTCTGTCTTCTCATATCTATCAAGATGCCTCTTAAACACCTTGATTGTATCTGCTTCTCCCACCTCCTCCAGCAGTGCATTCTAGGCATTTACCACCTGTGTAAAAACACTAGCCTCTCACATCTCCTTTAAATTTTTCCCCTCTCACCTTAAACCTACGTCCCCTAATAACGTCTCTCAAAATATAGTAAATTTCTGTCACAACAACCCTTGACCTTTGACATTCAAGTGAAAATAAACAAAGTTTGTTCAATGTCTCCTCATAGCTAACATCCTCCAAATCAGTCATCACCTTGGTATATATTTTCTGTACCCTCTTTAAAACCTCCCCGTCCTTTTGGTAGTGTAGCAACCAGAACTGCATGCAATAATCCAAGTGTGGTCTTAATAAAGTTCTGTAGAGCTGCAGCATGACATCAGTTTTTATATTCTATGCCCTGACTCTGCACAGTATTGTTCAGTTTAATTAAGGAGTAATTAATTAATTACTTAAGGGAGTTTGGAAGGATGCGAGGGAATCTGATTAAAACTTACAGAGTACTGAGAAGCCTAGCAAGAGTGGACATGGAGAGGATACTTCCTCTAGTATGAGAGACTAGGACCAGAGGGCATTGCCACAGAGTGAAGGCGTGACACATTGGAAGTGAGTGATTAGAAATTCCTTCAGCTAGAGCATAGTGAATATGTGGAGCTCATTACCTCAGAAGGCCATGAAGGCCCAGACATTTAGGTGTTTTATTCATTTGCCCATTTAGAAAATAATATAATCTCTACACAGGTTTTGCTGTGTTTTATGTTGTGTGGTATGTTAGTTTATGATTAAAAGGGTTTGTAGTTCAATTTCCAAATTCAATCTTTGATGGCAATTTTGTCTTTAAGAGTGAAATTTGTTCTGGATATTTTCTAACCAACCTGTTGAGAGATGTTATTACACACACCTGGAGCAGGTGGGACTTGAAAGTCAGACCTCTTGGTTCATAGGTAGGGATGCTACCACTTCACTGCAAGGGACCGTGTGAAGTTTGTTTCATAATAAACAGAATAATTTGAGTTCACAAAAGAAACCTTATTTTGAATAGCAATACAAAATGAAAACATTTGGCCATTTTGGTGATTAAATCACAACATGTATATTAGTTGCCTAGTTCAATGCTGGTCAATCTGTCTGGTTTTAAGTTGCAATATTTCTGTTGTGATATAACACAGCTGAGTAGCTTTCTAGGCTGCATTTGACAGCATTTGGAATTCAACTACATTACTGTGAGTCGCGAGTCACATTTAGACCTACCTTAGTGAAGAATGCAGATTTCCTTCCCCGAGGAGAATTTTAGTGAACCAAATGGGTTTTTATGATAAAAATGAAAGAACTGTGGGTGCTGGAAATCAGGAACAAAGGCAGAAATTGCTGGAAAAGCTCAGCAGGTCCGGCAGATATACGGGGAGAAATGTTTCGAGTCCAGTGGCTCTTCCTAAAACTAGGGAGTTCTGACCCAAAATTTTAACCCTGATTTCTCTCCCCGGATGTTGTTACACCTGCTGAGCTTTTCCAACAATTTCTGTTTTTGTTTGGATTTTTATGATAGTTTTGTAGTTTTGCAATCACCATGATAGAGACGAGATTGGTTTTATTCCTGGTCTATTCATTTACCTTAAATTTCCCCAAATGCCACAGTAGGTTTGGATCTTATGTTGCCTGAGCATGTATTACTCAATAGTACCAGAAAATGCAAGATTTTTATTTTCTACAACATCCATTGACAAATATTTTTAAGCTTCATTTGTTAAACATTACATTTTTGATTTGAGTTATTGTTGTCAAATGTACCTAAGTAGAGTGAAAAGTTCTGTTTTGCATGCAATACAGGGAAATCATAACATACAAGGACAGACAGATTATAGAGTGGTTGAATAGAGCGAGGGATACATACAGCTGCACCAGAGGTGTACAAAACCAAGAATAATACTGGATTTGAAATGAGAGAGGTCCATTTAGTAGACATTTAGAAGCTGTTCTTGCACCTTTTGGAACATGTGTTTAAATTTTTGTATCATCTGCCTGACAGAAGAGGTTAGAAGAGATTATTACCAGGATGGGAGGTTGGCTGCCTTCCTGAGGCAGCAAGAAGGGTAGATGGAGTCTGTGGATGGGAGGTTGGCTTGCGTGATGGTCTGGGCTCTGTTCACAACTTCCTGTAGTTGTTTACAGTCCTGGGCGAGTAGTTATCATTACCAAGCCATGATGCAGCCAAATAGAATGCTTTCTTTGCTGCGCAAATGTTGGTGAGGGTCGTTATGGACATGCTGAATTTCCTTAGCCTTCTGAGGACGTTGACGCATTGTTGTGCCTTCATGATTGTCCCATCTATGTGGGTAGTCCAGGACAGATAGTTAGTGATCGTCACTCCCAAGAACTTGACATGCTCACCCCTCTCCACCTCAGCTCCTTTGATTTAGATAGAAGCGTGTCATCTCCTTTCTTCCTGATGTCGATGCTTGGCTCTTTAGTTGTGCTAACATTGAGCGAGAGATTGTTAACTTTGCACCATGACACCTTCCTTTCTGGATTCTGTCGTGTCATTGTTTGCTATCCGGCCTACAAATGGTGGTATGATCAGCAAACTTGCAGATGGCATTCAGACAAAATTTGGCCATACATTGATGAGTGTACAGAGAGTACATTGGGGGCTGAGTACGCATCCTTGCTGGGGCTGCTGTTGAGGGTTATCGTGGAGGAAGTACAATTATCTATCTTCACTGATTATAGTCTAAGGGTCAGGAAGCTGGTGATCCAATTGCAGAGGGCGGAGTCAAGACCTAGCTCTTGGAATTTGGAAATCTTTCAATGGGTTCCTTACAGACAAACTGAAGATATGTTCTTATTTTATTGTTGCATAATTGTGGCTGAAATGATCAAATGCCATATGTTTTCATGTAGAACTGAGACGAGCACACCAACATTGTATCAGATTTGATGACCGGCCTGTACTCTGATATTTCTGTTAGGGTATATAGCTGTGGTGCGATAAGTCTGATGAGCTAACATAATAGATTGATGAGGAGAATGTTGTTGATGTGATGTACAATAATATTCAGAAAGTGTCTAATGAAATGCCACATAATAAGCTTGTCGTAGAATAAAAGGAGAGGCACGTGGGACTTGAAACATTTCCTTTGTTTCTCTCTCCTCAGATGTTGCCAGATTTGTTGAGCTTCTCCAGTGCTCTCTCTTTTTATTCCAGATCTCTAGAATCTGCAGTAATTTGCTTTAATTACTATAAATACAAAGTTGGCTGAGTGACATATTGAAACAAAAGCAATGGTATTGTTTTACAGACTGCAGGAAGGTACGCAGTGATATTTTTGTGATATCTTTCCATGATATAGACTTCAGACATGATTTCAAATGTTATAGGTGATACCAGACTTGGAATGTGAATGTGAAAAGCGTTAGACCTCATCAAAACATGAGATGAAATGGGATGGCATATGGCAGATGAAATTTCATGCAGAGAACTATGAAATTAATCATTTTGACAGGAAGAACAAGAGTAGGCTATAAAAAACTAAAGGATACAGAGAGGTGCAAGAACATAGAGACCTCCAGGTATATGTGCCCAATTGATTGAAAGTGCCGTCAGAGGTTTGAGAAAGTGATTATAAGATATTGAGCTTTGTAAATAGAAGCAGAGTACACAAGCAAGTTATGGTTAGCTTTTACAGGAAATTGATTCAGGCTGAACTGTGTCGTTTGATCTCAGTCTGGGGCACCAGATATAAAAAAAAAGGCCATGACAGCTTGAATGAGAAAAGATTTATGTGAATGGTTTCAGTTACAATGACAAATTTGAGAAACTGGGATTATCCTCCTTATAGCAGAGAATGTTGAGAGGAGATTTGCTGGCAGTATCCAAATGCATGAGAAAATGGAGACAGACGCAATGAAACTATTCCCATCGGCAGAGAGAGCAGGAACCAGAGAAAAATAATAAAAGAAGCATGAGGAAAGCAATTGTTACACTCGGAGTGGTTCGAATTTGGATAGCATTGCCTGGGAATATGGTGGAGGCAGATACAAGCACCATTAGTAATTCACCTGCAGATTAACAGGGAGAAAGTTCTAGTGTAACACTACATGAATTGATCCCACTGAAAGCCTGTACAGATAAAAAGGGCTTAATAGCCTCCTTCTGTGCTGTAAGTATTGAACGAATTAACTTGATTTCTTTGTGGAGCCATATTTAAACACGTCTGAGAGTCTGCTGCAATGTCAAGGCAGCAATCCCACTCTCCCCACTTGGTTAGTCGAGTACAGTTGAGGCAGTCAGGTGAGAATGAGGGTGCCTTAGTATGGCTGCCCACACACAGCAACAAAATAAAGAGGACGCAGCTAATAGGTCATTCATGTTGAAGAGATAGCTCCTCAAGAAGGTGTTTTCAGCCTTTCATCCCATAACAGTGTCATTGAGCAATGAACACCATGTGTGAACACCTGGTGGATTGCTCCTCCTGCATCAGTAGAACAGCAACACTGATGCAAAATAGACCTAGATTGGGCTTTGATTGAATGAATTGGTTGTCAACCTCTGTGTATTGGGCAACCAAGTTGGTTCCTGGAGAGTTGCCTGGAAATTGAAGTGGAATCAGCTGACCCAATGTGGCAACCTGACAGGAAAGAGTCGACCATGATTTGGACATAAGATTGGCAATCAATATTTCTAGGTGAAAAGTCCATCTGTACAGATGTTGGACACAGACTGGATCAGACTAAAGAGTAGGTTGACGCATAAAATTATTTGTTAACAGTCAGTGTCTGGGCCCAAGTGAACAAAGAAATGACCACTTCAACCAGATGCTAACTAAATTATGTAGCTATTGGCATTTTATGAAATTATTTCATGGGATGTGATCATCACTGGCTGGACCAGCATTTTGTTGCCTGTTTCTAATTGCCATTGAGAAAATGTGCCTTCTTAAACCACTGAAGGCCATGCTTGTGTAGTGATATCAGGGCGATATTTCCATGAAATATTTCTAAGTCAGGATATTGGGTGATGTGAGGTGAAACTTGCAGGTAGTGGTGTTCCCATGCATCTGCTGCCCTTGGCCTTCTAGATGGTAGACTTTGTGATTTTGGAAGGTTCTGTCAAAGGATCCTTGATGAGTTGGGAGCATTTTGGAGACAATGCATATTGCTGCTAGTGTGTCAGGGTTGAGGGGGTTGAATGTCTTCAGATGGTGGATGTGGATGGACTGCTTTGCCCTGGATGGTGTCAAACCATGTGAGCTGGTTGAAGCTGCACTCATCCAGGCAAGTGGAAAATATTTCATAGCACCTCTTGGAGATTAACCATAGGCTCTGTGAAAACAGAAAGTCCAAATTCCAAGTTCTCAAACATTGAGCTAATCATGTAGCCACCATACATGTATGGTTTATTATTGATTGGGAAAACATATTATGAGTTGCTGTTAGCAATTGTCCCCAAGCACCTTAATTTGGTCTCCACTGATTTTAGTTGGAATATGATCCTAAAAAGACAAAGAGATTAACAACTATCATTAGCACTGACGTAGAGAATTGAAACCAATATTGTCTCTTGTTTATTTTTCTCAGTTGAAAAGTTGGAGTTCAATATTTCACTTCAGTTTTGCAAGATGAAGGAGTGAATTGATGGCAATATTTTCTTGCAAATATCTTGCTTCCTACAGATTATCAATTGTCCATATCAATCTTGAAATACTCTATCCTTTTCAGTTTCAGTCTATTAATCTTTTTCATTTGAGCCAAATGAATAATAACACTGTCAGCATGTTATGTTTGTGTGGCCTGACTTTTGCAATTGTATGTTAAAACTGCTAAGCATTTGAGTTAATCGAATATTCTTGGAGAAAAGAAAAGCATTAACTATTTTTTGTAGGTAAGATTTTGTTCAAAAATACTTTGAAACATTTGGTAATAACTTAATTCCTTTGCCTAACAATAATCTATCGACATTCTCAACTGATCACCATTTGGCCTGAGTGATGAAACATGAGAGTTATGACAATGTATCACAGACTGATGTGTCCCTTCCCAGAATGCCTCACCTAATGCCCCACCTACATGTTCTCCTCCTAGCCACTCGCCATCCTGACTTAGAAATAATAGCGCTGTTCTTTCAGTGTCACTAGGTGAAAATCCTGGAACTCTCTTCCTGAGGCAAAGGTGAGAATTGCAGATGCTAGAGATCAGAGTCTAGATTGGAGTGGTGCTGGAAAAGCACAGCAGGTCAGGTAGCATCCGAGGAGCAGGAACATCGACGTTTCGGGCAAAAGCCCTTCATTAGGAATGAAGAGAGGGATTACCTACACGTAGACTGCGTGGTTCAAGAAGGGAGCTCACCTCCACATTCTCAAGGGAAACTAGGGATGGGCAATAAATACTGACCCAGCCAGCGACACCCACATCCTCTGATGTAATTTCTAAAAAACCCAGACCAGCTGAATCCAGACTAAACTAGAAAATGAGATCTTCCTGTACTGTACTGTATTTTTCAGTGTCACAAAGAGCAGTATATTTAATATTGGACTGGGACATGAGATCTTTGCCTCTGTGTCTCCGATGTTCCTATTTTCCTGTGTTTAAGAAGGTCATCTCTTTTTTAGCTTTCTTAGTAAGTTTAAATGGACAAATTCTTCATGCCTGTAAGGATGATCGGACAGATTTATCAGATGAGTGTGAATTTCCTGTGGTCTGTGAACGAGTGAGATTAAGCATAAAAACTTTGGTTGAGCTTGGAATCTGATTTCCTTGTTAATATTTGGGAGGATGTTGTCCATAACTGTCTATCAAAGAAGTTTGAGTTGAGTGTGGGAACTAAGAGATTTAATAAATATTGGCAGCGTCCATTGAAACAAGGCTTGCTGATTTTTGAAACCTTCTGTCTGAGTCTTTTATCAAAGATAATGTGAGTCTTTGCTGACTGAGGTTACTTTTAAAATTGTTTTATTTCCTGCACTTGGCAATTTTTGGCTCCCGACCCAGCAATACCTTGGTTTTTTAAATTTTAAATTCTCATTCTGATATTCAGTGAATATAGGAGAGGGATTAGGCTATTTCACCCTTCAAGGCTAATCAATCCAATCTGGTTGATCTGATTGTAGTTCTTGGCTTCATTTTCCTGTCCACCTTCCATAACTCTGAACTTCCTAGACAAACAAAAATCAATCAGACTCAACCTTGAATGAATTTAAAGATCGAACCTCTACCAATTCCTAGGGTAGAGGGTTCCGCACTGAGAGAAAAAAATTCTGATCTCTCGATTGATTCTCATTTACCCACCTCTGCAATCTCTTCGTGGGCATGTCTTCAGTTGCTTTGGGTCTAAACTCTGTAATTTCTTACCTATTCCTTTGCTATTTTAAGACAGTCATTTCTGATCAAGCCTTTGCATTCTTGCCCCAATATATCCTTCTCTGGCTCCGTGTCAATTTTTGCCTGATTGGGCTTCATTGCTGGGTCAAAGGCAAGATGATGTTGTTTTGTCAGAAACTCAGAAGAGAAGATTACTGGTGGTCTTGTCCTGTTCCCCCGACCTTGAAATCTGCTCTGTGTTTGAAACAACAGTATACAAAAATCTACTAAGATCAATCTGAAGACTATAAATAAATCACAAAACTCACAGTCTGGGAGATAGAGCTGACTCTGAAATTTTTTCTATAGCTAAAATATCTCTGGTCAAAAATGTCTCTGAGAGAAAATGAAGGAGAGTTTGAGGAGAGAAAGATTTTGCAGTTATACAAGACAAAACCAGAAGAGGTTTAATGATGTTGAAAACTCTGGGGTGTTTCGATAAGATGATACTAATTCCATTATTACTGTTAGCAACCCAAAGAGAATAGTAGTTTTCAAAGTGAACTTGTTATATGTTTGGAAATAAAACATATTCTTTGCAGTACAAAAGAATGGAGTTAGTTAGTGGGTCTAACTGGATAGCTCTATCAAAGAGCTATCATAGGCACGATCAGCTGAATGGCCTCCCCGCGTGTCTGCTGTTTTGGTCTATTGCACAGAAAATAGACTTCAAATTTTGCAATGTATTTGATTAGGACATAAAATAAGAACAATTCTCATTCTGATTCATTAATGTCCTTTAGGGAAGAAAATGTGCCATCCTAACCTGGTCTGGCCTACATGTGACTCCAGACCCAAGGCAATGGGGTTGACTCTTAACTGCCCTCTGGCCATTTGTGGATGAGCAACAAATGCTGGCCTAGCCTACAATGCTCAAATTTTACAAATGAATAAAAAAAATGAAGAAGCCATAAAGGGTGTGATGTGGGTACGTGTATGGAATGAGCTGCCTGAGGAAGTGGTGGAGGCTGATATAATTGCAACATTTAAAAGGCATCTGGAAAGGTTTTTGAATAGGAAGGATTTGGAGGGATATGGGTTGGGTACTGGCAGATGGGACTAGATTGGGTTGGGCTATCTGGTCGGCATGGACATGTTGGACCGAAGGGTCTGTTTCCGTGCTTACATTTGTATGACTCTATGACTAGGACTCTACCTCTGCCTTAAAAATATTCGATGATCTTGCCTGCATTGCCTTCTGAGGCATTGGGTTCCAAGGTCAACACTCTGAAAGAAAAGGAATTCTCCTTCTCTCTACCCTAAAAGAGTGACCCGGTCTACTGAAGAAGTCATAGTGGACTCAAAATGTCAACTCTAGTTCTCTCTCTGTAGGTTCTGCCAAATCTGCTGAGATTTTCCAAGATTCTCTGTCTTTGTTAGCATTCTATTAGTCCTCTTGGTCACTTGGTGTATCTGCAAACTAATGTTTTGGTACTCATACACCAGAGCACCTAGATTCCTCTACACTTCTAGATTTAGTGTAACATTGTGGAAAAAACATCATAGAAGGATCAGCAGAATGATCAAAGGTTAAAGACAAGTTGCAAATATTGTGGAAATCATCACATAAAACAAAAGAAAACCCTATGAGGATGATTAATGCAGAAATATCAGATTATAATTCTTACAAATTAAATATTGGTACTGAAGAGATGTTGGCCAAAATTTCAGATAATTCAATCTACACCATAGTGTCAGTGTCAAATCCAAAGCAGAAAATATGATTTGTAAAAATTACAATGAAGACAACAGAACAACAGCATCAATCTAATATGCAGTGGCAGGCAGACACTGGTGCTTTCAGCAACATTGTGAGCTTCAGGAACCAGAAGGCAATCTTCAAGGTGATGCTCTGTGATGAAACGATACTCACCCTGAGGGAACAATTTATTTTATAGCCCAATGCAATGACAAGACTGAAGAGCTGGAATTCTGGATATTAAACATAAAACTAAAGTCACACACCTCAGCAGAAGCAAGTCGGCAGCTCAGCCTGATTACCCTAAACCCACTAGAAGAGATTTATAGTACTTCACAAGGTACATCTACTGATGATCAGACAAACAGCACGAGGTAGAAAGTGTCCAACTGTGGGACCACAAAAGGCACTTGATGGTGAAGTCTAAAAAAGTGCCAAAAGATTGTTTATGCCCAGCAAAGCATTGTGACTAGAAGAAAGAGGTATCTCAGGCAATGGTAGAATCAACACAGGAAGCTGAGAAGGTTTTGAAGCAGAATCAGAATAGATATGTGTGATGCGAAAAGGTCACTGGATTAAAATGTTAATTCTGTTTTCACTCCACAACTGCTGTCTGGCCTGCCGAGTTTCTGTTTGTTTCAGATTCCAGAATGTGCAGTTTGTTATTTTGTTTTAGAATCGTGAGCACTCTGTTAATGCATGGGAATAATTCTTTGCACTATGAGCAACTTAGGTAATTCACAGTGTAAGTTGTGTATGCAAATTTCTGTTTTTTTTTCAATGAAATGGGAATATTTGGATGGAAAGTATGTTGACACGCTTCCTGGGTTTGCTGTAGTCATGTGATTTCTGCCATGAGGTACTCACTGTAGGCAGCCATTTTTCATCGTCTCTAATAAAGACAGGGTACAAGCCACCTTGTATTTCTTGCATCTCTGGAACTTACACTCCTCAAACTGCTACAAACTCCAATCTTGTTTCACTTTTAGGGAAGGAAAATTTCCCAGTATTCCCAGATAACCACCTAGTCCCACCCAACCCCACCTCCAAACCTTGGCATTGCTCAAATTTGACTGTTTTGATACCTGGTTTGTGCTAAATGTTGCTAATGTACATCACTTCATGTGATACTGATATCCAAAAGAATCTGTTTTATTGTGCTGCTGCCAACTGTGATGCTCAATTTGAATTTATAAAACCAATTTGAAGTTGGCACAAAAAGCACAAGTAAATTAGTAATATATTAACGACATAGCTCTCTATTTCTTTTTCTACAAACCTCAAGAATCATGTCAACAGATCAAACACATTTCTTCACCAGACTGGAGAACAGTTGCACATAAATCTGTCTGTCACATCGTAGCCCCAGAGGCTAGAGATAACAGATGAAACTATAGCACCTAAGGGAATTTCAAAACCCAGTACAGATGTTCCTTTCTCTTGCTGCACATAAAAAGCTGCGAGTGACGTAAGGAAAAAAAATTAACATGGTCACGGATGGATCTATAAGAATCTTTGTCTGAAAATAACTCCCTGCATTGAATTTACTTTTCAGAACGATATACTTCAAAGACTGCAAAAAATTAGTTTAAAAAGTCACAGATAATATGCAAGAATTAAAATCACATTTAATTCATGTTGTAACTTCCTATTCAATGGGTTTGCCATTTTAAATATCTGTCAATATAATTATAACATGCAGAAAAGTCATTTATTCAGATCTTAACCCTTATTCATCTTATTATTAACTGCTATGGTTTTAGAGTCAGCCTCAGAGTTTACTTCTCAAATCATAATGCTCTGGATTTCTGACATCCTTTATTGATCTCACATTTCCTGCACACACACTCAAATGGCATGGGCGAATCTCATTTATTTTGCTATATCATGTGCCTCTTGGGTCCCCACCAAAGTTCCAGGGCCCCAGATTCCAAAGTAAAGCAGGATCTCTCCAGCCCAACTCCAGAACCAAGGAGTACACTGAGATGGAGTGGGAGGGTGAGAAAGAAGAAAACTTATTGAGTGCACTTTGGCAGCACTGGTATAACAGTCTTTTATTTTGTAAATATCTGTTTTTTTTTAAATGATTCGACATCACCTTTCATGTATCCGTGGGTCTGTCTATGGAGGCGCTAAATGTATTTTTACATCATTTGGCAGCAATTCATGGCCACATGTAATGGATGGAAGTTTGCACTGAGAACCCACTGCACCATATACAAGTCGAGGGAACAATTAATACACATAGCATTGGCTCAAAGTGACATTTCTGTCCCTCTTCATCTGGTGTCTTTGCTGGACATGTTGGCAGGCCCCAAGTAAAAGGGTTGGCAGCCAGGATTAACAGGATGGAGGGGTAGTTGCAGAGTTAGGGGCATACTCCATAAATGGGCCTTTAACAGGCATACAACGCGCAATGCCACTAGGTTTTAACTGGTTAGAGTCATAGCATCATAGCAATCGACAGAACTGAAAAATGCCACTTGTCCTCCTTTCCTGATGAAGGGCTTATGTCTGAAACGTCGATTGTCCTGCTGCTTGGATGCTGCCTGACCTGCTGTGCCTTTCCAGCACCGCACTCTCGAGTCTGATCTCCAGCATCTGCAGTCCTCACTTTCTCCTTTGTCCTATCATGTCCACCAAAACAGCCACCTAAATATTCTAAGCCCACTTTGAAGCACTTGACACTTGTCTTGACATCATGAGTGCACACTTAAATACTTCTTAAATGTTACGGTAGTTTCTGCCTCTACTACCTTTACAAACAGATTCCCACCACTCTCTGGGTGAAACAGTTTTTGCTCACATCTCCTGTAAACCACTGCCCCGGTCTTAGATCCCTCCATCAATTCTTCCTCTTTACCCTATCTATTTCCCACATAATTTTATACATCTCAATCATGTCCCCTCTCAAGCCCCTGTGCTCTGCAGAATACAACCCTATCCATCCAATCACGCTTCAGACTTGAAACTGTCCAGCCCCAGCAACATCCTGGTAAATCCACTCTGAACCCTCTCCAGAGCCATCATATTACTTAGACAATATAGATTCCAGAATTATAAAAACATAGAATTTTACAGTACAGAAAGAAGCTATTCAATCCATTGTGTCTGTGCTGGCTCTCAAAAGAGCTAGCCAGTCCCATTCTCCAGCTCTATCTCTGTAGCTCTCTAGGTTCATCATATTCAAATTTCTATCCAGTTCTCTTTTGAAACCTCCTGTGGAATCTGCCTCCAGAACATTCCCATGTAACGCACACCAAATCCTAACAATCTCTGAATAAAGAGGTTTCTCCTCATCTCATTCCTAGCTCTCTTGCTGACAAATTTGAAATTCTGAGCCTTAATTATTGACATACCAACTAGTGGAAACAGAATATCCTTCTTTACCGTGTCAAAATTGTTCATAATTTTGAACACCCCAATAAAGTCATCTCTTAATCATCTCTGCTCCAAGCAGAATAAAACCAATCTCTCTAATATTTACTTCTATCTAAAATCCTTCATTTCTGGTATCATTCTATTAAATCTAATTTGAACTTTCACCAAGACTTCAGCATCTTTCCCTAAATAAAATGTTCAGAACTAAACATAATACTCAAATGACCAGCACAGGATCAGATAAGTGTATAGTTTTTAAAGTGTAACCTTGCTGTAAGTCTACAGTAGTGAGTAGAGTGGACTCTTTTGTGATTAAATGTTTATTGAGATCTGTCTCTGGATTAAATTTTAAAAATATAAACTAAAAGTACTATGCTAGCCTGGACCAATGTTTCCTTTAGAGCAAAAAGACGGTGCTATTTTCTGGGTCTGCAGACTATGAAGGAGCAAAGATGGCCTTTAGTAGAGTGATATGTTCTTCCTGTCAGATGTGGGAGTTTAGAGAGAGTTTCCATGTTACTGAAGATTATGTCTGCAGGAAGTGTCTTTGGTTGCAAACCCTATCACATTGCATAGATTGGTTGGAGCAGCAGTTTGAGCCAATGAGTATGTACAAGAGCTAGGGGGTGTGATGGATGGCAGTTATAGGAAGGGAGAAAAGCTGTAAACACAGTCAAGTAGATGGGTTAACTCCAGGAAAGGTAGGAGAAGGAGGCAGGTAGTGCAGGAGACCTCTGTGGCTATCTCCATTTCAAACAAGTATGTTGTTTTGGAAAATGTATTGGGTGATGGACTCTCAAGGGAATGTAGCACAAATAGCCAGGTTTCTGATATCGAGACTGGCACTACTGCAATGAGCGGTATATCAGTTTCCAAGGGACTCTCTAGTCGGAGGCACAGACAGACATTTCTGCAGCCAGCAGCGAAAAATCAGAATGGTTGCCTCCATGGTGCCAGGATCAAGGATATCTCAGAGACGCTGCAGAATGTTCCCAAAGGGGAGAGGGACCAGCAGGAGATCATTGTAGATATCAGAACTAATGACATAGGAATGTAAAAGATGAGATTCTGAAGGGACAATATAGAAAGTTTGGCAGAAATTTAAAAAGGAGGACCTCGAAGACAGTAACATCTGGATTACTCCCGGTGCTACGAGCTCGTGAGGGTATGAATAGGAGGATAGAGCAGATTAATACGTGCCTGAGGAGCTGGTACAGGGGAGAAAGATTCACATTTTCGGATCATTTGAATCTCTTCTGGGGTGGACATGACCTGCACAAGAAGGATGGACAGCACCTGAATTGGAAGGGGACTAATATACTGGCAGGAAGATCTTCTAGAGCTGCTCAGGAGGATTTAAACTAGTAAAGTGGGGGGTTGGGACTCAGGGAGATAGTGAGGAAAGAGATCAATCTGAGGCTGGTACTGCTGAGAAAGAGAGCGAGTCAACCAGTAAGGGCAGGCAGGGACAAAATAGAAAACCATGTAGGAGAATTGCACGCAATATTCCAACAGTGGCCTAACCAATGTCCTGTACAGCCGCAACACAACCTTTCAACTCTTGTACTCAATACTCTGACCAATAAAGGAAAGCATACCAAACGCCTTCTTCACTATCCTATCTACTTGCGACTCCACTTTCAAGGAGCTATGAACCTGCACTCCAAGGTCTCTTTGTTCAGCAACACTCCCTAGGATCTTACCATTAAGTGTATAAGTCCTGCTAAGATTTGCTTTCCCAAAATGCAGCACCTCGCATTTATCTGAATTAAACTCCATCTGCCACTTCTCAGCCTATTGGCCCATCTGGTCAAGATCCTGTTGTAATATGAAGTAACGTTCTTCGCTATGCACTACACCTCCAATTTTGGTGTCATCTGCAAACTTACTAACTGTACCTCTTATGCTCACATCCAAATCATTTATGTAAATGACAAAAAGTAGAGGGCCCAGCACCGATCCTTGTGGCACTCCACTGGTCACAGGCCTCCAGTCTGAAAAACAACCCTCCTCCACCACCCTCTGTCTTCTACCTTTGAGCCAGTTCTGTATCCAAATGGCTAGTTGTCCCTGTATTCCATGAGATCTAACCTTGCTAATCAGTCTCCCATGGGGAACCTTGTCGAACGCCTTACTGAAGTCCATATAGATCACATCTACTGCTCTGTCCTCATCAATCTTCTTTGTTACTTCATCAAAAAACTCAATCAAGTTTGTGAGACATGATTTCCCACACACAAAGCCATGTTGACTATCCTGAATCAGTCCTTGCCTTTCCAAATACATGTACATCCTGTCCCTCAGGATTCCCTCCAACAACTTGCCCACCACCGAGGCCAGGCTCACCAGTCTATAGCTCCCTGGCTTGTCTTTACCGCCCTTCTTAAACAGTGGCACCACGTTTGCCAACCTCCAGTCTTCCGGCACCTCACCTGTGACTATCGATGATACAAATATCTCAGCAAGAGGCCCAGCAATCACTTCTCTAGCTTCCCACAGAGTTCTCAGGTACACCTGATCAGGTCCTGGGGATTTATCCACCTTTAACCGTTCTTATGGACATGCTGAAATTCCTAAGCTGCCTGAGGAGGAAGAGGCATTGTTGTGCCTTCTTGACTCTTGCATCTACGTGTGAAGTCCAGGAGAGATTGTCATCATTCCTGGGAACTTGATGCTCTCAACCTGCTCAACCTCCATTTATTGATGCAGATGGGAG
Organism: Chiloscyllium plagiosum; assembly: GCF_037043375.1. NCBI lineage: Eukaryota > Metazoa > Chordata > Chondrichthyes > Orectolobiformes > Hemiscylliidae > Chiloscyllium > Chiloscyllium plagiosum. Next base: position 92,303,468 of record NW_028270139.1, on the reverse strand, counting down.
CGCTTTCTCATTCTTTCTTCCTGAAGTCAATGACCAGTTCTTTAGTTTTGCCAACATTGAGAGAGTTTTTTTTCATCACTGCACCACATCACCAGGGGTGGGGGGTGGGGGGGGCGGCGGTGGCATTTTTGATAATATATAGCATTTCTGCTGGCCTAAGGGAGGATATTCCTGGGAATACATTCAGGAACGTTATTTGGGTGGACCTGAGAAATTAAAAAGGGATGATCACCTTATTGGGATTGTATTATAGGCCCCCTAATAGTCAGTGGGAAATTGAGAAACTATTTTGTAAGGAGATTTCAGTTATCTGTAAGAATAATAGGGAGGTTATGGTAGGAGATTTTAAATTTTCAAATGTAGACTGGGACTGCCAAACCTTCACAAACCTTGTACTGCCATAGTGTTAAGGGTTTAGATAGAGAGGAATTTTTAAAGTATGTACATGAAAGTTTTCGGGTTCGGTATGTCTATGTATCTACTGGAGAAGGTGCAAAACCTGACCTACTCTTGGAAAATAAGACAGGACAGGTGACTGAGATGTTAGTGAGGGGGCACCTTGGGGCCAGCGACCATAATTCTATTAGTTTTAAAATAGTGATTGAAAAGGATAGACCAAATCTAAAGGTTGAAGTTCTAAATTGGAGGAAGGCTGATTTTTAATGTATTAGGCAAGAACTTTCAAAAGCTGATTAGGGGCAGATATTTGCAGGTAAGGCGATGGCTGGAAAACGGGAAGCCTTCAAAAATGAGATAACAGAAGTCCAGAGACAGTATATTCCTGTGAGGATAAAAGGTAAGGCAGGTAGATGTAGGGAATGCTGGATATCTAGAGAAATTGAGGTTTTGGTTAAGAAAAAGAAGGAAGCATTTGTCAGTTTTAGACAGAAGAAATCGAGTGAATCCTTAGAAGAGTATAAAGTCAGTACGAGTATACTTAAGAGGGAAATCAGCAGGGCAAAAAGGAGACATGAGATAGCTTTGGCAAATAGGGTTAAGGAGTATTCAAAGGGTTTTATAAATACATTCAGGAGAAAAGGATAACTAGGGAGAGAATAAGGTCCCTCAAAGATCAGCAAGGCAGCCTATATGTAGAAACGCACGAGATGGGGGAGATACTAAACAGGTATATTGCATCAGTGTTTCCTGTGGAGAAGAACATGGAAGATATAGATTGTGGGGAAGTAAATGGTGATATCTTGAAAAATGTCAGATGAAAAGCTGTTGGATGTTTTGAAATGCATAAAAATAAGTAAATCCCCAGGATCTGATCAGGTGTACACTAGAACTCTGTGGGAAGCTATGGAAGTGGTTGCTGGGTCCCATGCTGAGATATTTGTATCATCAATAGTCAATAGTTACTGGTGAGATGCTAGAAAACTGGAGGTTGGCTAACATGGTGCCACTATTTAAGAAAGGGTAAGGACAAGCCAGAGAACTATAGGCAGGTGAGCCTGACATTGGTGGTGGGCAAGTTGTTGGAGGGATTCCTGAGGGGCAGGATTTACATGTATTTGGAAAGGCAAGGACTGATTAGGGATAGTCAACATGGCTTTGTGCATGGGAAATCATGTCTCACAAACTTGATTAAGTTTTTTGAAGAAGTAGCAAAGAGGATTGATGATGAGGGCACAGCAGTGGACGTGATCTATATGAACTTCAGTAAGGCGTTCAACAAGGTTCCTTGTGGGAGACTAGTTAGCAAGGTTAGATCTCGTGGAATACAGGGAGAACTAGTCATTTGGATACAAAACCAGCTCAAAGGTAAAAGACAGAGGGTGGTGGTGGAGGGTTGTTTTTCAGACTGGAGGCCTGTGACCAGTGGAGTGCCATTACAATCGATGCTGTATCCACTACTTTTAGTCGTTTATATAAATGATTTGGATGTGAGCATAAGAGATATAGTTAGTATATTTGCAGATGACACCAAAATTGAAGGTGTAGTGGACAGCAAAGAAGGTTGCCTCAGAGTATAAAGGGATCTTGATCAGAATGGGCTGAGGAGTGGCAGATGGAGTTTAATTTCGATAAATGTGAGATGCTACATTTTGGAAAAGCAAATCAGAACAGCACTAATACATTTAATGGTAAGGTCCTTGGGAGTTTTGCTGAACAAAGAGACCTGGGAATGCAGGTACATAGCTCCTTGAAAGTAGAGTTGCAGGTAGATAGGATAGTGAAGAAGGCATTTGGTATGCTTTCCTTTGGTCAGGGCATTGGGTCTAGAAGTTGGAAGGTCATGTTGGTGCTGTACAAGACATTGGTCAGGCCACTTTTGGAATATTGTGTGCAATTCTGGTCTCCATCCTATCGGAAGGATGTTGTAAAACTTGAAAGGTTTCAGAAAAGATCTACAAGGATGTTGCTTGGAGGATTTGAGTTATAAGGAGAGGATGAATAGGCTGGGGCTGTTTTCCCTGGAGTGTCAGAGGCTGAGGGGTGACCTTATAGATGTTTATAAAATCATGAGGGGTAATGGATAGGAAAAATAGACAAGGTCTTTTCCCTGGGATGGGGAGAGTCCAGCATGGGTTCAGGGTGAGAGGGGAAAGATATAGAAGGGACATAAGGGGCAACATTTTCATGCAGAGGTTGGTGCGTGTATGGAATGACCTGCCAGAGGAGGTGGTGGAGGCTGGTACAATTACAACATTTAAATGGCATCTGGATGGATATATGAATAGGAAGGATTTAGACGGATATGGACCAAGTGCTGGCAAATGGGACTAGATTCAGTTCAGATTTCTGGACTGAAGGGTCTGTTTCTGTGCTGTACATCTCTCTGACTCTATGACTCTATGACCAATGATTTGTAGAAGTATAGCATCACTTTTTAGTCTATTCCTATGTTTATTATCCCAAGGATCCTATAAAATCACTTAACAACTGTTTCAACTTGCCTGGCCACCTTAAGAGAGTTAGGCGTGTGAACCCTGAAGTCTTTCTGCTCCTATTCCCCTCAATGTTGTACCATTGAACCTATATTATCTCTCCATGTTTCTTCTCCCAAAATGCATTACCTCACATTTCTCTGCATTGACATTCATTTGACAGGTGTCTGCCCATTTGGCCAACTTCTCAATGCCTCTCTGAAGTCACTCAGTATCATCCTCACAATTCACTATTCTCCCTAGCTTAGTGTCATCTGCAAACTTAGAGTTTTGCCTTCAACATCCATCTCCAAATTGTTTATATAAATCCAAAAAAAACCGATCCCTGGGGAATACCACTTTCAACCCATCACTAATCTGAGAAATGCTCATCTATATCTACCCTCTGTCTCCTACCTTTTAGCCAACTTCTAACCCATGCTGCCGAGGACACATCAATCCCAAACATTTCTAATTTGCTAACCAACCTGCCATGTGGCACTATATCAAATGTTTCTGAAAGTCCAATGTGCAACATCTACAACACAACTGCCTGTGTAACCTTGTCAAATAATTCAATTAAACTTGTCAGGCATGATCTGATCTTGACAAAGCCATGTTGTCTGTCTAGTATTTACATATTTTTCTCTAAGTGTACATTTACTTTATCCTGTAATATGGCTTCCATCAGTTTTTTCACTATTGACGTCAAGTTGACAGGTCTGTGCTTTCTTGGATTATCCTTTGTCCCTTTCTTAAACAATGGTGTCACACAATTCTTCAATTCTGAATAAGGGTTATTGTACTCAAAACATTTACTCTGCTTTCCTCCCACAGGTGCTGTCGGACCTGCTGAGTCTCTCCACAATTTCTGGTTTGCTTTTGAATATTTGAGTACTATTCCTCTTCAATGGACTGTCTAACCTAAATTGTAAGCACAACTACGTGTGCCTTAGTCCTTTGTTCATGATAGCAGCAACAATGTGTACCATTTACAAGATGCACTGCTGATATACACCAAGGATCCTTAGACAACACCTTGTAAACCCATGATCATTATCATCCAGATGCTTTAGGGCAGCAGATACATGGGAATGCCACCACCTGCAAGTTCTCCAACAAGCCACTCAGCATCCTGACTTGGAAATATATCCCCATCCCTTCAGTGTCACTGGGTCGAAACCCTGAAACTCCCTTCCTAATGGCATTGTGCATCCACCTACATCAAATGGACAGCAGAGATTCAAGAGGACTGTTCATCCCCACCTTCTGAAGGACTACTAGTGATGAGCAATAAATGCTGGCCCAACCACAAATGCCTACATCCCAATGAGTGAATAGAAGAAAGAGGAATCCACAGATATCTCTAACATCAATAATAATAGATCCCAGCACATCAGTGCAAAAGAAAAGGCTGAAGAGTTTGCTTTCATCTTCAGCTAGATGGTCTTCCTAAGACCATAAAACATGGAGCAGATAGTAGGCCAACAAGTCTGCTTCTCAACCCCACTTTCCTACCTGTTCGCCATAACCTTGATTCGTTTACTGATTAAAATCCTGTCTCTTAGCCTTGTACATCTATAATGATCCAGCCTCACCAGTTCTATATTATATTCTATTAAATTATATTCTAGTTGTAGTCTAGCCTCTTGTACAGTTTTAGCAAGATTTTCCTGTATTTATATTGCACTCCATTTGCAATGAAGTCCAATTGTCTTCCCCATTTCCTTCTGAACTTGGATGCTAGCTTTTTCTGACTCATGAACAAGAAACTCTAAATACCTTTTCCTTCAGGTTTTTGCAGTCTTTCTGCATTTAAATACTGCAATTGCAGTTTTTCATGCAAAAGTGCATAGCCTCAATTTTTCCAACATTGAATTCCGTCACCCAAGTTTTTGTCCGTTCACTTACCTGTCAATATTCCCTTTGCATATTCTTTGTGTCATCCTCATTAGTAACCTGTCTATATATTTCTGTGTCATCTGAAAACCTGGCAATAATACATTCACTTCCTTCATCCAAGTCATTAATATATATTGTAAATAATTACAGCCAGTCAGTTGCAAGTCAAGACAGTTTATAGCCTGGAGGACAACTTACAAGTGATGGTTCTCCCATGGTTAAGAATGTGCTATCCAGGGGATCCTTGAGTTGCTGCTGTGCATCTTATTGATGGTACACACTGTTGGCACTATATATTGGTGTTGGGAATGTTTACCATGGTGGTGAGATGCCAGTCAACACAGCTGCTTCATCTTGAATGGAGTCAAGGTTTTGATGAAGTGAGGGAAATCAGGGATGCACAAGGTGCCAGAACTGGAGGAGTGCAAAGGTCTCAGAGTGTTGTAAATTTAGAGGGGATCACAGCCACGGAGAAATTTGTACATATGTTCAATCAGCAAGAAGCAGGTGATTGGAGAATGTGACTTGATGCAAGTGAGGATACAAACAGTGAAGCTTTGGATGAGCTTAAGTTTAGGGAAGCTGCAATGTGGAAGTTCAGCAAGGAAAATACCCAAGTAGCAAAGTCAGATCATAACAAAAGGCACCAAACTAATATATCAGGAGAAGAAATGAAGCTAGGTATAACTTGGATCATCGTTATTTATCAGGCATGTTTCCATGCCAACCGTCAGGGAAAAATGCTCATCTACCCTCAGCAGAACAACACACATCATCAGTGAATTCTTTGTGGTCACACAAGTCATCTTTAATTCAGAATCAATAACATAGATGCAAAGGCGTTAAACAGAATGAATAAATTTCAGGACAGTCACCAATGAGACGCAAGTTCATAAGTAACCATGGAAATGAAAAGTAGAGCCCAGCAGTGAGCATGGAATACAGATTAGCCATCAGAGCTTCACAGCATGGCATCAAAACAGTTCCCATGGTAACAGATATCTAGTGAGAAATATGGTCACAGCATATGCATCGTGAAATGATGTTCTTTAAGTACTCACCATTTATAACATTATTGATGCAATTAGTTTGCCTAACGACAAACCTCAAGTGTATTTAAACTTTAATATTTTATGGGCCCTTTGACGCGTTTAAAGGAGAAGCTATGGCATTAGAATCCGTTTGGAAGACATGCATCTAGTAATTTCGTATGGAATCAAAACAGCTGAAAACTGGCAATTGCTGACTGTTTGTAAATGAATTAAAAGCAGAGAGAAAGGAATACCTTCTACTGATTGGATTGCATTTTGTCCAGGGATCAGTCACTGATACTTAACTAAGACATGATGGAAAATTAAATATATCAATTTGGAATAATGGTTGAAAGGATTCACTTTTATTTTTATTAAATGCAACAACATACTTAAGAATCAAAGTCTATAAATTATTAATGCAAAAACCTTGGCCTTTTGGATTTTAATGAAGAAGTTATCCTGGATAATTGAATGGTTTGGTGAATACGATAAAATGACAGACAAAGGAACATCACATACAAGCATATTAAACATCTATCTACTAATATCACAGAGAGAACACCTCCAAACAGAAAGCACTCTGTTGGTCATGCACTGGTGTGCTAACCTTGTGTCTGTGCTTAAGACCTGAAGTGGATTTGAATGCAATAAGAGGGCCTCCAGAGCCATGGCTGATACCCTCTGTGAATCATCACTTTGACTTGGTGGAGAGGATGGGAGGTTCTGATAATGCTTGCAGGATAACTTTGCTACTGCCACGGCCACATATGTGACTAGGAGAATGTGAAGACTACAGATGCTGGAGATCAGAGTCGAAAAGTGTGGTGCTGGAAAAACACAGCAGGTCAGGCAGCATCCGAGAAGCAGAAGAGTCGACATTTCAGGTGTAAGCCCTTCATCAGAAATATGGGGTGGGGATGGGAATGTAGAGAAGGTAGCTGAGACATAAATAGGAGGGTGCGGTGTGGGAATGGTAGCTGGGAAGGCGATAGTTAGATGCAGATGGTGGGGGGTGATGGTGACGGGTTGGTGGGGAGGGTGGAGCAGATCAGTGGGAGGGAAGATGGACAGGTAGGACAGTTCAAGAGGCCGGTGCCAAGTTGGAGGGTTGGCTCTGGGATGAGGTGAGGGGAGTGGATGTGGAAACTAGTGAAACATCTCTGGGATACACGCACCAAACAACCCCACTGCTCTGTGGCTGACCACTTCAACTCCCCTTCCCATTCTGCCAAGGACATGTAGTCCTGGGCCTCCTCCACCGCCAAGCCACCCAAACCTGGAGGAAGAACACTTCATCTTCTGCCTTGGGACTTTTCAACTACATGGCATCAATGTCGACTTCACCAGTTTCCTCATCTCCCCTCCCCCCACCTTATCCCAGATTCAACTCTCCAACTCGACACAGCCCTCTTGACCTGTCCTACCTGTCCATCTTCCTTCCCACCTTTCTGCTCCACCCTCCTCTCCGACCTATCACCATTACCCCCACCCCACCCCCAACCTGCATCAATCTATTGCCTTCACTTTGCTGTTCAAAGTGCAATTTCAAACCCCTCAATGGCAGTGTTACGATACAGGGTTAGCAAGCCCAACTAAATCAGTCTTTTGACCACTGCATCCACAACATCCTAAAATTAAAATATTCAATAACCCTCAAAATTATCCAATTGTTCCGAATCAGACTTTATGAATAACAGATCTTGGACACCAAGCTTAGAACTTAAACAAAAGAAAAACAACATATTATTAACACCGCAAGTTCAGCACAACAAATCTGAACAACAAAGTGATCCAATTAATATCTAGGATATAAAACTAACCTTCTTTTATCATAATCCCCACTGATACACAGACAGATTGACTGGCAGATACAGTTTCATAGAATCATAAAATTCCTACCATATAAAAACAAGTCATTTGGCCCAACAAGTCCACACTGACCCTCTGAAGAGTATCCCACCTAGACACATTTCCCCTCCCCTCTTACTCTACAGTTCCCTTGACTAATGCACCTAGTCTACACATCCCTGAACACTATGGCAATTCAACATGGCCAATTCACCTAACCTCCACATCTTTGTACTGTGGGAGGAAACTGGAGCACCCAGAAGAAACCCATGCAGACATGGGGAGAATCCGTAAACTCCACACAGTTGCCCAAGGCTGGAATCTAACCCAGGTCCCTGGTGTTGTGAAGCAGCAGTGCTAACCACTGAGCCACTGTGCCACCCTCTATGTTTAAGGGATAAGTTTAAAAAAAAATAAAAGAATTGCATTTTGCCAGTTGAATTAAACAGTTTCAAAAGATGCATATCAAGTCTTTATGCAATCATTTGAGAATAGGTTATCCACAGGCACATACCAGTATATCTAATTTCAAAGTTATCATAATGTGAACAGATTCAGTAGACGTCCAGAAGTATTTACTGACTTCTCGTGGACTGGGATTCATTTCTCAGAACATTCAACAATTCTTTAACTGGAAAAGACCCAAAGCTTCCAAAATCATTCTGTACCCACCAAAACAAATCAGAACCAAGTTTCTTTGTTTTTCCTTTTTAATCAATATTCTCTGAAGTTAGCTGGTTAGTATCAGTCCTCCTTGATTGACCAACTCAACATCCAACCAGCTGCCAACTCTGGATACATGTATTCTTTAGCTTGATAATTAAGTTGCACTGTTTACCAGGCCAGTCACCAACAGCAAACATCTGTGTTTGTTTTCTTCTCTTAAAACATGCAACTGTTCAAAATTCACTTCTGACATCGCTCACAGTTCCACCAAAAGAATTGCAAAAAGAGAAGAAAAGATAGTGAGGGTCTCAACAGCAGACCTGTGAGCAAAGATTATGTATCTCATTTTGCTGCAAAGGCAATAGAAGTCTACAGCAGTTTGGAGGTCCAGTTGTTTGTGGTTCGACATGTCACCAGCCTTTCAATATAGTGTGGACAATGACAATGTCCCAAGGTCTTCACTCTAAATAAAGTCACAAGCAGGCTTCTAGCAGGGTCCTTTTGAAAATTTCTGTGGCAACAGAGATTGGAGATATGAATAAAGTGTGAACCTATGAGTCCCCAATCATAAATCTGCATACACACGTTGGATGCTTGAAGGCCACTGGACATCTGCATTGGGATAGAAGTGGCTCTGGACAGTGACTTAACAATCTTTATCAAGATATCTACTGTTCACTCCAAATGGGGAGGGACTAGAATAAATTCTTTCTTCTGGCTGGGGAGCTACACCCCTTGGCAACATGACTTTTGTGGTGAAAAAAGAACTTCTTTACTATTTTCAACATGGAATGCTAATGTATTCATGTGTAATCTCAAGTGTGATTGTTAAGCAAGACCAACATTAATCCTATCACCTGAGCTTTCATGACACAAAATTGACATTGGCATTCTCTGTGAGACTCACTTTACCTGAGAGGTCAGCTGAAAGAACGAGTAGGGTGATATATATCTTCTACTGGAAAGGAAAGGCTGACAATGACCCTCATATTAAAGAAGTTCTTTCTTTTCTCCAAAAATAGGAACTTAGAGATGCTACCAGAAGGGGCGGCACGGTGGCTCAGTGGTTAGCACTGCTGCCCCACAGCGCTAGGGTCCCAGGTTCGATCCCAGCCTCGGGTGACTGTCTGTGTGGAGTTTGCACATTCTCCTTGTGTCTGCGTGGGTTTCCTCCGGGTGCTCCGGTTTCCTCCCACAGTCCAAAGATGTGCCGGTCAGGTGAATTGGCCACGCTAAATTGCCCATAATGTTAGGTCAATTAGTCAGAGGGAAATGGGTCTGTGTGGGTTACTCTTCAGAGGGTCGGTGTGGACTGGTTGGGCCAAAGGGCCTGTTTCCACACTGTAGGGAATCTAAAAAAAAAACTCCCCAATTGTACAAATGAAAGACCCAGGACCCATTTCATTTCCTACATAATCCATAAGCCACTGTTGTTAGTGCTTTTCCATTGCCCTCTTCCTCTCACTCCAATAAAGATACTAAAGAAATTTCTATTCTAACCTTGATACGTCGTCACTGCCATCTTTTTGGGAATTTAATTCCAGGACTTGTTGTGTCTCCAATGTGTGGAGAGTAACTATTGGTAAAAGCATCTACAAATTATTGCTTCCTGCTGACAAAATGACTTCAGTATAATCTCATTATAACAAAAACACTTTTTGACCAACAGGACAAGTTTAAAACCACACAGAAGCATCCTTGATCCTAGATTCTCACTTCCTGGATTTTGTCAATGCTTGAGTCAAAGCTGGAAGGGGTGCCTGTATCTCACAATCCTTCCAAGAGATTGACTCCTATTGGGAAGGCCATCAACTTGTTCAATGATGATGAACATCCAATGAGCACCAAGAACCTCACAAGGTCCAAAGGCCCAAGAGGATGCAGATCAATGTCATAGCCCTAATGTGCAGATCATGCCCAATTTAGAAAAAAATAATATACCCACCTCAATTCCAGAGCATTCCAATAAAAAAAAAAGGTCTGTTTTACTAAATCCCTGTGTCTAAATCATCGGGAATGAGGATCGTTGTCACCAGGAAAGCTGAAAAACATCAGCAGAAGTGGGTCCTGTTTGTTCAACTAGCCAAAATTCCAAGTGAAGACAAAGAAAATGGTTCAAAATCACTCTGACAGCATTGCGAGTAATGTCCGGGAGGAGTTTTCTAACAATCGTTCAGTACAGCAGCAATTTGTCACTTAAGCTGCTACACATTTTGAATGCAAATGCCTTAAAAACGGAAGCTATGGAAGTGATTGCTGGGCCATTTGCTGAGATATTTGCATCATCGATTGTCGTAGGTGAGGTGCTGGAAGACTGGAGGATGGCTAATGTGGTTCCACTATTTAAGAAACGTAAAGAAAAGCCAGGGAACTATAGACTGGTGAGTCTGACATCAGTGGTGGGCACATGTTGGAGGGATTTCTGAGGGACATAATTCATATGTATTTGGAAAGACAAGGACTGATTAGGAATAGTCAACATAGCTTTGTGTGTGGGAAATCATGTCTCACAAACTTGATTAAGTTTTTTGAAGAAGTAACATAGAGGATTGATGATGAGGGAAGAGCAATGGACATGATTTTTATGGACTTCAGTAAGGCGTTTGACAAGTTACCTCATGGTAGACTGGTTAGCAAGGTTAGATTACGTGGAATACAGGGAGAACTAGCCAGTTGGATACAGAACTGGCTCGAAGGTAGAAGACAGAGGCCTGTCATGGAGGGTTGCTTTTCAGACTGAGGCCTGTGACCAGTGGTCTACCACAAGGTTTGGTGCTGGGTCCACTACTTTTTGTCATTTATATGATTTGGATGTGAACATAAGAGGTATAGTTAGTAAGTTTTCAGATGACGCCAAAATTGGAGGCACAGTGGACAGTGAAGAAGGTTACCTCAGAGTACAATGGGATCTTGATCAGATGGGCCAATTGGCTGACATGTGGCAGATGGAGCTTAATATAGATAAATGTGAGGTGCTGCAAATCAGAGCAGAATTTAGGCACTTAATGGTTCGGTTCTGGGGAGTGTTACTGAACAAAGAATAATTGGAGTACAGGTTCATTGTTCTATGAAAGTGAAGGAGTAGGTAGATAAGATAAGGAAGAAGGCCTTTAGTATGCTTTCCTTTATTTGTCAGAGCATTGAGTAAAGGAGTTGGGAGGTCATGTTGCAGCTGGACAGGATATTGATTAGGCCACATTTGGAATATTGTGTGCAATTCTGATCTCCCTCCTCCAGGAAGGATGTTGTAAAACTTAAAAGGGTTAGAAAAGATTTACAAGGATGTTGCCAGGATTGGAGGGTTTGAGCTATAGGGAGAGGTTGAATAGGCCAGGCCTGTTTACCCTGGAGCATCACAGACTTAGGTGTGACATGAGGGGCATGGATGGGGTAAATAAACAAGGTCTTATCCCTGGGATGGGGGGGTGGGGGGGGAATCCAGAACTAGCGGGCATAGGTTTAGGGTGAGTCGGGGAAAGATTTAAAAGTGACCTAAGGGGCAACTTTTTCACACAGAGGGTGGTGTGTGTGTGGAATGAGCTGCTAGAGGAAGTGGTGGAGGTTGGTACAAATACAACATTTAAAAAGCAACTGGATAGGCATATGAATAGGAAGGGGTTAGAGGGATATGGGCCAAACACTGACAAATGGGGCTAGATTAATTTAAGATATCTGGTTGGCATGGATGAGTTGGACGAAAGAGTCTGTTTCCATGCTGTATATCTCTATGATACTATGATCTAAGAGACAGAGAGTTGACAGAGGTAGAAACAAAAGGAAGCAAATCCTGCACTCTGCATCCCATTCTTCTATGAAACACCCTGACCCAAGTGGCTAAAAGCATGTGGATCATGAATTGGCCTATTCAGCCACATGAAGAGCAACGGCAGAAACCCACAATCCTGAGCAGACAATAGGTTAAATCTTTCATTATTGTTGAGGAATTGATACTTTATTTGTACACAACTTTTCACTCTTAAAATTGATGATCTCATCTTTTCCCCAATGTTGCTGTTTGTTTCTGTTCATTATTGTTCACATCATTCCTGAACACAACTGCATTGAGAACATTAGTCTGTTACTGAGCCCACATTCATCTTACATATTTATCAATCATATCCTGTCTTTAGATCCTTAAACAGACCAGTGAATCAAAGAGTATTCATTGACAGAAAGCTTGCTACTCTGTATCTGAATAAAATATTTTTCAGGACTAAGTTTTCAGCTCTTGGTCAGAAGCTGAGAGTTGGTAAAACGTATTGGCTCTGCAAACCCTGGATGTTCTGATTTTGGATCCAGGGTGTGCATGCTGAAATGATAGTCATGCTGGTGGGCGCTTAGGCTGTCTGTGACAAAAGTTTGTATAAGTGCAATTCTGGTCTTCTTCCTAACGGAAGGATGTTGTGAGACGTGAAAGGGTTCAGAAAAGATTTGCAAGGATGTTGGCAGGGTTAGAGGATTTGAGCTATAAGGAGAGTTTGAATAGACTGGGGCTGTTTTCCCTGGAGCGTTTGAGGCTGAGGGGTGACCGTATAGAGGTTTATAAAATCATGAGGGGCATGCTTAGGAGAAATGGACAAGTTCTTTTCCCTAGTGTGGGGGAGTCCAGAACTAGAGGGCATAGGTTTAGGGTAAGAGGGGAAATATATAAAAGAGTCCTAAGGGGCAACCTTTCTACACAGAGGGTGGTACACATATGGAATGAGCTGCCAGAGAAAGTGGTGGAGGCTGGTACAATTACAGCATTTAAAAGGCACCTGGATGGGTATATGAATAGGAAGGGTTTGGAGGGATATGGGCCAAGTGCTGGCAAATGGGATTAGATTAGGTTAGGATACATGGACGAGTTGGACCAAAGGGCCTGTTTCCGTGCTGTACATTTCTATGACTCTATGACTGTAAGTGATCTTGGTTTTGTTTCAGCTTTAACAAAATAATTGAAAAGCATTACGCTGAAACAATCCTTACACCTTACACCCTCCATGCACTCCCATGGCCTCTCATACCTTCCATGCCAACATGTGCATTTTCAACCACCCTCTAGGCCCTCAATGATAGGTTGTCAAATTAGCCATGCAGCACAAATCCTTTAATAATATCCCTCAAGCTTATATCCCCAATAGACAGAATTAAATAGTGAGCATTGACTTTTCTTTGTATTACAGATAGTTTTGATATTCAAAACATGTATAGCCAAGGACAATTAGATGTTTTGCCAGTTTGATAGTTTATTTTAACGCTTCACAATTAGAACACAGAACATTACAGCACACTACAGGCCCTTCAGCCCTCAATGTTGTGTCAACCTGTGAAACTTATCTGAAGCCGATCTAAACTACACCATTCTATTTTCATCCATATGCCTATCCAATGACCATTTAAATGCCATTAAAGTTGGTGAGTTCTAATGGTTTTGACAGTTCCAGAGCAGTTAGTGAGCGATAATCCATACTAGTAGCTATTCCCATCTCAAAGTACAACATCTGTTTGTAACTTTGAACTTCTTATTCTTGACTCTGAGAAAGTGGATATCTCACCTGATTTTCCCAAATTTATTGCAATGGGCCCCATTCTTCATGAGCTGGGAAGATTTTGTCCTTTAATATTGTATTTCTTAAGCAAACTGAGCTTGTCAAGATCCCAAGGACGATGATGAATAATTAGTGATTTGATCACATGAACACCACATCATCAAACTTCTGATGATTTTACATCTGTCATAATGTCTTCAGGAATAACCACCATTGGCTAGAAAGTATTTTTTGTTTCTAAAATATATGTCTGAAAACCAAAATCTGTTTATACTCTTTTACTGTACATATGTGTTTGTGTGTACGTGTACGTGTGTGTGTGTATGTGTGTTTTTTTTGGATGTGTGTGTTTTTTTTTACAAATTAACCAAATGCTTAATTTCATTGAATACATTTTGCTTTATAATAAATTTATATTTTGCACATGGATTATTTTTTTTCATCCAAAATCTGTGATAAAGAAAGCATACAATTGGTATACTCTTATACCTACCATGTTATTCCAACCATTTGGTTTGTCTCCAGCACCATCGTATTTTTGAATTTTTGCAATTATCTCACTGCCTTAATTAATCAGATCATGGGTCATCCCTTCACTCGCTATACAGCTATTGACACTTTACTTGCACTGTTTTTCACTTTTGATCATCTGAAAAGACTTGTTATTCAGCCTGTCAACACTCTACTCACACTACTTGTACTATCTTTGGCACTCTTAATTTCCCAGAATTATCTTGCAATGATCTCTCTGCCAATAAATTTGGTGCCTATGTGCTTCCCTCCATTTCACCTGATGACAGAGTAGTGCTCCAAAAGCTTGTGATTTCAAATAAACCTGGAGTGGCACGGTGGCTCAGTGGTTAGCACTGCTCCCTCACAGCATCACGGACCTGGGTTCGATTCCAGTCTCTGGTGACTGTCTGCATGGGTTTCCTCCAGGTGCTCTGGTTTCCTCCCACAATCCAACGATGTATGGGTTAGGTGGATTGGCCATGCTAAATTGCCCAAAATGTTCAGGGATGTGTTGTTTTGATGCACTAGTCAGAATAAATATAGAGTAGAGGGGATGGGTTTGGGTGGGTTAATCTTTGGAGTGTCAGTGTGGATTTGTTAGGCTGACGGGCCTGTTTCCACACTGTAGGGATTCTATTCTATTAAAAAAAACTGTTGAATATAACCTGGTGTCATGAGACTTCTGATGTGGCCATTTCAGAACTTGGGTACAATATCTTTATTTAAAACATTAACTTAAAATGCCACAGTAATCAGCTGACCACATGTGAAATAAACAAATTCATCTGAGCTGCACTGAGATTACTATTTTATTAACAAACATTGACACTAGTCCAAGCATTATGATATGCAAAGGCCCTTATCTTCTACTTGGAAAGGAACTTGCAGGTAGTAGTGTTCCCATGTACCTGCTGCTTTTGTGCTTCTAGATAGAAGTGGCCGTGGGTTTGGAAGATGCTGTTAGTGGATTTCTGCATTGCATCTTGTAGATACTGCTGCAACTGAGCATTGGTGGTGGAGGGATGGATGCTTGTGAATATGGTGATAATTAGGTAGGCTGCTATGCCCTGGATGGTATCAAGCTTCTTGAGTGATGTTAGAGCTGCACCCATCTAGGCAAGTGGGGAATATCCCATCACACCCCTGACTTGTGTGTTGTAGATGGTGGATAGGCTATGGGATTAGTGGGTTTTGAGAAGACTTGTAGCTGTGGTTGAGGTTCTGGATGTAGGTTTGCTCGCTGAGTTGGAAGGTTCATTTTCATATGTTTCGTAACATCTTCAGTGAGCCTCTGAATGAAGCCTTCATTCGGAAGCTCACTGAAGATATTACCTAGTACGGTGACAAAATGTCTGAAAATGAATCTTCCAGCTCAGTGCGCAAACCTACATCCAGAGGCTATGGGGTGTCAGAAGGTGAGTGACACTCTCTAGTATTGCAAGCCTCTGACCTGCTCCTACATATTTATATGGTGTTTCTGAACTTTTAATACATCAATAAAACTACGTTATTTTCTAAGGACATCCTTAAGATTTTAAACAGTATATTCATTGTTTTTTTCTTTTGTTAAGGACACTATCTTTTTTTTAACTTTGTACCTTTGAGTATAGATGCTTGACATCATATCTTCATTGGTTATAATTATATATTAAGTATAGATTAAAATTGCCCTTTTTTCCCTCAAGAAATCCCTTGTAATTGACTCCTTATTCATGCAGTGGACAATGAATGACATCTAAAAGCACATTGTGTTCCTATACTAACACTGGGCCAAAATTCTAGAACTCCCTGTTTAACAGCACTGTGGTACCTACTTTAGTAGTTCAAGAAAGTGATGCAGAAATTAGTAGCATGGTTCAGTTACAATGCAAATTTTTGTATTAAGGTCTAACTTCTGTTGGTGGGCAACCAGCTTTAGAATTATACAATTTCTTTGGATGTTTATCAATTATGATTGTAAGAAACAAATATATAATAATACTTGAACTGATCTATCTTGTAAATACTGAGGATTGATATGTAGAACTTTATGTATTACTCTCTGCTTAATCCTCAGTATTACTTTGACTTTGCTTTGTTTAATGCTGCAAATAACTTTGTAATCTATTTTCAGAACTAAAATAGCCACTCCAAACACACCAGCCATAGTCAAACATGTTACCCACCTGGAAGCATCCAAAATGTAGCCAGTCATTTAAAGGTGACTGATCGAATCAACAACACACAGGTAAGTTATGTGTATGATTGAATTAAGAATTCTGACTAAATAAGCAAAATCTGACACAATGAGTTCCTGTCTTGGAAGAATGGATATTAATAGATAGTCATGCACTGTAACAAGCCTTGCTTAGCTAATAGGAATCTAATCATGCACTGTTGCACCTCTGAGTTCAGGGAGATCAGTGGTTATGATTGGGAAAAGCTTCATTAAAGTTTGCTTTTCAATGGCATAGTATGCAGAATGCAGAGAAATTGAAGGAAAACTTTCAAAGAGACAGTATAATAGATGACAGAGGGTCAGTAGTCCATTGAATTGGCTGGGTCTACTGCCTTGTTAAGTGTCATTTCTGTTGTACTCATTTTGACAATTTAATAAATTGGTAAATCTTGTCTATATATACTTGTACCACCAATGGCTTCACACTGGGCCAGACCTCGAGTCTTACAATTAATATTCAATTGGATTTCAAAATCCCATAATTCAGTGTTTCACTAGCATCTTCTCAAGAGCAATGAAGGTTAGATAATAAATACTGGCCTATCCAGTGTAACCCACATCCCATGAATGAATAATAAAAAAAACACATTTGCCTCGTAATTGCCTTAGCTATTGCTTCATTAAAAGCCACCTGAACGTATTGCCTTCTTTGTGTGAGAGTCATTCTGCCAAATGCCGGGGTGATGACAACTTTTCAGGAACAGCAAGCTGAGAAACTGATTTTTTTGTATGCTTTCCAAATGTTCTTTAATCACACATATTGTTCTTTTGAAAGAACAGGTGTTAGATCTATAACACACAAGTGCTACTTTAATATTCCATATTCCTTTCTGAATAAATCAGATAAAACTAACAAAAAAACAAAAGACAGGCTTACTGATTATAAGGTTTAAAAGTATTCTCTGACCACTAGAGTTACAAATAATTTATAGAGAATAATAGCTGAGTGGGAATGGGTTGCAAGAAGTTATTCAATGGAACAGTTCGGATGATATTGTGAACTGCAGCAGTGAAAATTAAGTGGTTATCATCAAAAATGCTGAGATTATGTTACGTTTTGAGACATACTCCTCACCATCTGCTGCTTTTTGTAGTATATTTGATCCTTCCCTTTCTCTGTTTTGCTATTCAAATTAATTTTTGTTAGCACCATTCATCTTTGAAAGAAAGGATCTTATCTTCTACCATGATATGAGCTCAATAATGAGCTGCATCTAATTAGTTCTATCTGGTTTCACCAGTAAACATTAATATTCAATTGGATTTCAAAATCCCATAATTCAATGTTTCACTAGCATCTTCTAATTTCACTAGCATGGAGTCCTGCAAAATAGAGCTTCTCACATGAAGTCCTCTGATATCTTTAAGAGTCTGACTACCTCTAGCCAATCAATGGTGTCACTTCTCTTAACCACTTAACACCCTGAATGAGCGTCTTGAAAACTATCCACTTCTGGATTTAAGAGATTGATTAATGTCACAACTCCAGCTTGAGAAGTAATAAGCTTGACTTGATGAATATAAGTGGTTGCCGAGGCCATGAGGAATGAATCTTGAACAATTGTCACCTCAGCACACATTGATTGCTAGCATCATCTGAGGCTGAAGACACCCACTTGCAGTTCAATTTCCCATTTTATTTCAAGTATAATTTCATTTTTTGCCTGGCCTTGGGACCAAGTAATTGTGAAGGAGTATGCAAGCAACTGGGAGGGCAGCCCCAGCCTGAAAAATAAAAATCCAAATCTGCAAAAGGTCCAATCGATGTTAACCTGGGACAATAATCCATAGAACAATTATAGCACAGATGGAGGCCATTCAGTCTGCCATCTACATACTGTCTCCATGTAAGAGCAATTCATTAAGCCCCTATCCTTTGTCTGTACATCCAATTGCTACTTCTTTTTCAGATGATTATCCAGTTCCTTGTTATTGGAAACTGCTTGAAACAGCCTGCACTACACACTTAAGCAGTGCATCCCAGATTCCAGCCAATTGCAGCATACAAAAGATTTTCCTCATATCACTATTATGTCTTTTGTCGATTACGTTAACCAGCATCATCTAATTCTTGATCTTTCCTCCAATGGGAACAGTTTCCCCCCAATTACTCTACCTAGACCTCTCATGATTCTGAATACCTCTATCAAATCTTCTTTCAGATTTCTCTTCCTTAGGGAGAAAAATCTCAGGTTCTCCAATCCAGCACAAGTCCTGAAGAACTGGAGTAAACTGTAAAAAACTGCCATTTATGCTTTTAGCTTGATGGATTCTATTAAATCTGTATGAATTTAAAGGCAGTGACCAGAACAACTCTGTGGAAATCTAAGACCAGTGTGGTCAAGTGGCCAACAGCCTAAGCAACTAGGCCCAATGTAAAAGTGAATACTCTAAATTAAATACAGCTTCTGCAAGCAAGTCCTGATGGATGGAAAGAGGCAAGATTACAACAGGGTCAAAACCAACAGGGACCAGCTCAGGCACGTTTTCCACATCCAACAGAGGAGGTCAATCTTAACAATGAGAGAGTCTTTATGACCTGAAACCCATCAAGGGATACTTAGCCAGAACAATAGGGAGAGACACTATGTGCATTCAGTTTCAACCTTGGCACCTTGGAGTCATACCTTGAAAGGGGACATGTGCACCTGGGATAATCTGGCCTAAACTTACTGGTGCTGTGAGCTCCTTCCCCCATTGGCTGAAACTAGAGAACATTCCAGAAGGGTAAAGGGATAAAATCAGACAACTGGAGACGGCTCTCAGAGAAAACCCGACCGGCCTGCTGAGACCTGCCACCCAAGACAATGGAAGAAGGACATGTGCAAGCCACCTTCATACTTAGAAGATCCTGCGTGCTCTGTCAATGGAACTCAGTGAATTGAATTCAGCAGCCCAATCAAGTTCACCACAGTGAGGAGTATATGTGTTTTTCAGGCAGCCATCCTGGTTTATGGAAAAGTTGATTTAACTTGATGCATAAGACAGGGGGTGGCATGGTGGCTCAGTGGTTAGCACTGCTGCCTCATAGCGCCAGGGATCCGGCTTCAATTCCCGCCTCAGGCAACTGTCTGTGTGGAGTTTGAACATTCTCCCCGTGTCTGCGTGGGTTTCCTCCGGGTGCTCCAGTTTCCTCCCACAGTCCAAAGGTGTGCAGGTCAGGTGAATTGGCCATGCTACATAGTCGTAGTGTTAAGTGCATTAGTCACGGGTGAATGTAGGGGAATGGGTCTGGGTGAGTTGCGCTTTGGAGGGTCGGTGTGGATTTGTTGGGCCGAAGGGCCTGTTTCCACACTGTAGGGAATCTAATCTAATCTAAAAAAAGAAAGTTGTTTCCCTGACTTCCACGATAATCCTCAATCCACACAACTATGTACTCAGCCCCTCACTGTACTCCTTATACACTCACGACTGTGAGACCACATTCAGCTCTAACTCCACTTACAAATTTGCTGATTGCACCACTGTAGTGGGCAACAGCAAGACAGAGTACAGGAAAGAGATAGACAGCTTAGTGGCCTTATGTAAAGACAACAATCTCTCCCTCAATGTTAGCAAAATGAAGGAGCTGTGATTGACCTTAGGAAGCAGAGTGGAGGGCACACCCTGGTCTGGATCAATGGTGCTGAGGTGGAGGTGGTCAAAAGCTTCAAGTTCCTGGGAGTAAATATCACCAAACGTCTGTCCTGGTCCATCCACATCAACAGTCAAGAAAACATACCAACACCTCTACTCCCTCAGAAGGCGAAGGAAATTCGGCATGCCCATGATGGTTTTTACCAATTGTTATTGATGCACCACCGGGAATATCCTATCTGGATGCATTATGGCTTGGTATGGAAACTGTTCTGCCCAAGGCCCCTCCTTATTGCAGAGAGGCATGAATGCAGCCCAGTCCATCACAAAAATCAGCCTTCCTTCCACTTAAGGAGTAAATTATCGCAGATGTCGGAATCTGTACTGCAAACAAAAAAATGTTGGAGATCACAATGGGTCTGGCAGCATCCATGAGAGCAAGCTATTGTTTCAAGTCTAGATGACTCTTCATCAGAGCCTTCCTTTCATTGGTTCTGTTTATATTTCCCAATCCTCAGGACAGCAACCACATAATCGAAGACCCCTCCCACCCCAGTTATACTCTCTTTCACCGTCTTCTGTTAGGTAGATGGTACGTAAGCTCGAAAATATGTACCAACAGGTTCAAGAAAGGCTTCTTTGCTGCAGTTATCAGACTTATGAATGGACCCCTTATAGATTAGAGCTGATCTTTCTGTACACCTTCTCTGTAGCTGTAACACTATATTCTGCATTCTGTTCTATTACCCTGATGTTCTATTACCCTGATGTAAGGTATGCTTTGCCTGGATAGCTCACAGCACAATACTTTTCACTGTATCTCGGTACATGTGACAATAATAAATTAAATCAAATCAAATCAAATGCAAGTGTTTTATCAAATCCAAGTTTGAACAACAGTCCCCCATTTGTCTCAGAAGTTAACAGCACCTGTGTAAATGCATCTTGAGTAATAAACTAGTCGAAGAGTCTGTATAGAATATTTCATAAGCAACACTGTCCATCTGATTCTTTCTCTCCTCAGTTTTAGCAGAAATACAGACTTTTATGAAATGATTGAGCTAATGCCTCTCATTAAAATGCTGCTATATGCTAGTACCATTGAGGGCCATGGTTAAAAAATAAAATCAATTTAAAGTTTAAATGTGTACTATTTGTACCTTGAAATAATTCCATTAGTGTGAGGTGAGAAATCCATTATTACGAGGTGAGAAATGTAACTTGCTCAAGGGACCAGAGAGCAGATACAAATCTTGGAGGTGGGGGAGGGGTGTTGGTTAGCTCAGTTGCCTGGATGGCTGGTTTATGATGCAGAGTGACACCAACAGTATATGTTTAAATTCTGTTTCACTGAGGTCATCATGAAGGCCCCAGCTTTTTAATCTCATCCTTCATCTGAGGTGCGGTGACCCTCAGGTTAAACCACCGTCAGTTGTTCCTTTCTAATGAAAGCAGCCCTTTGGTCCTTTGGACCTTTGCGACTTTAGCTTTCCACTTGTTGAATAGAGCATGAGGGTGAAACACCTCATGGGTACAGCTAATATGTTTCGCAGAATAACATTGAATCCTGTGTTGAAATTAATGTTGACTTTAGCATAACTAACAATTAAAGCATTTTGGACTTTTTTCAAATTCTGAGTTCTATAATTACTTTAAACGTTGTTCACTGCATTTTAAAGATCAGGTGCTACCTGAATTCACTTGCTCAATTTCCTGCCATTTTTCCTGTGAATAAGTGGGGAATAAAAGTATGTTTATCGTGGCAAGATAAAGACATCAAAGTCATTTAGCATTGCTTTGATCACAGGGCAGTCACAGTGAAGAGTAATATTTCTTAAATTAGTGCTCTGCAGTATTGAATAGGTTATATGAAAGTAATATGTCAAGGGATTGTGATCAGAAGAAAAGCTTCAAAGCCTTCTTTCAGAATTTGCTCCCGTGATCAGTGAATTCAATAAGCCTGAGTTTCGGTATGCTAGTGAGTCACCAAGGGTGGTGAAATCTTTCTGGTCACTGCATGACTGGCATTCCAAATGTTCACTGGTGCAAAACTGTTTAGAGAACATGTAAAGAGATATCCGGAAGAATATAAGGATGTCATAGGTGTTTGGTGAAATAGTGTTGTGTTCAGAATTATATTAATGTCATCATTTTAATCATTTCCAAATAGAGCATTAAAAGACAAAGATAGAATAATAAAGGAGTAATTATTTGAGTCGGTTAAAAAAGGGAAATTGCAAGATGTCTGGACAGCTAAAATATATTTCAGGTGGATGTTAATTATATCGCAGAGGTGTACAGACTATTGTGGATTAGTTAAACATTTGTTTAATGATAAGCCATCATCAGTGGTGTAATCATTTACTTTTGCGAAATTGAATTGCTGAGTTGCTTCAATGGCTCATTGAGCAATAAAATGAACTAATGTCCCAAGATCAATTGGACACAAGAGCTCCAGAGGTGTGTCATAACATCTTTGAACAGTTGATTAGAAGAATATCTAGGAAGAGGAAGACCAGCCAGTGATCTCGCACTAAATACAATGCAGTAGTTTCAGTTCTTGACCTTGTGTGAGGTCAGTGCAGGTGTCACACTAAATAAACTGCTGCTGAGGTGCTCATTAAAACAAGACTTGTGAACCATACCACAGCACAGGAACAGAGAGAAAAAGAATTTCAGAAAAATACTGAAACCAATGGTGCATAGATCTATCAGCCACTAATGATGAGCAGTTATAATGATGTAAACTTGAAGAGAGAGCTAACAAATAACAGCTTTCCAGAATTCTAACAATGGAAATATAAACACTGGCAGGTTGGATTTCATCAACTCTGTGATGACTATGAGGTAGCCAGTAGCTAAGTTACAAAGAAAAAGATTCCAGTAATTTTTTGTAAAATCATCATTCCTATAATGTTACATATTTTCCAATTATTATTTTCTTGTTATTCAATCAAAAATTATCTTTAAATGATGAGTTTTAACTGGTTTAGGGAACTCTTTATATTTAAAAATGCTAAATCCACTTCAGTAAAATATCCTAGGGACTAGCTGCACCAAAGTATTCAGTCCTTAGTCAGTAGGTGATGGTGTTGGTAACAGTATATGCATAGGTCCATAGAAATCCATTGTATTTATGAGACACTGACTATAATTGTATTCTCATGTTTTGGAGTGCTGATGATTAGCCCAGATGTAAGGCAACCAGACTTTGTTTGTTGCAGGACTTTTGCTGAATTTTACAGGCATCAAGCAGAGTAACTGTTTACCATAAATGGTGTGTGTCTGCTGGAATTGCACTAGGATGAGGAGAATGTAAAAGGGCAAAGCAAAGTGCAGAGGTTCGCGCTCATTGTTCTCTCCAAGACATTTTGCCAGCTCACTTCAGTGACTGGATCAGGGAAATTTACCAGGAGTTAATAGTCTTAATAGTCATTCTTAGTAATTAATAATTCTTTGCCCACCCCACCTCTCCAAATCCCCAACATCTCAGCAACACAGTCATGCTGGCAGAAACAGCCGCCTTCACCAGCCCTCACATCATCAGGGAGCCTGATTGGCCCCACTACCCTCAGACCACATATGATTGGAAGAGCAGTGAAATAATATGGAATTCTCTTCATCCTGGTGCAGTTCCAGTAGATAGACACCATTTCTGGTAACTAGTTATTTGCTTCATGCCTGTAACATGCAGCAAGGCCCTGCAATGAACAAAGTCTGGTAGCCTTACCTTTGAGCATGTTGTCAGAACTCCAAACTTGAGAATACAATTATAGTCAGTGTCTGATAAATTCAATATATTTCTAAGGAGTTATGTATATACTGATACCATCACCATCACTGAGTGAGGACTCAATACCCCTTTCCAGTTGGTTCCTAGGACATTTTAGTTGGATAGATGACCATCCCAGTGAAACATACTCCTAGTAAACAGTCTCCTAGCTTCTTCAAGCATTGCCTCTTGTACCATTTTAAAACAGAAAATTGTTCCCTAAATCAGTAAAAACTAATTTTTTAAGGATAATTCTTGATTTTTGGAACAGGAAGACAATAACTAGAAAATTTGTACATTGCAGGAATGATTATTTTACAAGAAATTACTGGCAATCTTCTCATTTTGTAAATTAGCTATTTCCCCATAATATTATTCTAAAATTTCATCTCATGTCATGGTCCCTAGGGATGGAGCCTCAAGTTGCCACATATTCAACATATCTGGGCAATACTTCAATGCAACAAAGCAGACTTTCTAATGCATTCTAAATGCTTTATAATTTGAGTATGCAGTTCTCTGTTTTCTCATTCCCTTTGATGCTGATCTCCCAGTTGGGTATATCAGTTTAATGTTGGGTGCTTCCAAGTATTTGAGAGGAAACTTTGCCCTTGCATGAGAACCTACCAGCAAATTGTCATCATGATTTGTCATCTTAAAAGCTGAACTGCAAGTGCCATCAATTATACACTTTGTCATTTGAAATTCGAAACATAAAGATTTTGATCAGATTTTGATAAGGAAAGTTATGTTCTTTTGTAACACCTTAAAAATAACCAATAATATCATTATTTACAGAAAGCAATTTTAATCAGATGAAATTAGCTGCTAATCTGATTAAAATGCACGACGTAAGTAATGCTGAGCATCTAAGCTTTTTATTGACACGTCAACTAGTCTAAGTTAGGTTGACCATGGGATGGAAGAATGTGGTCTGATCCAGTACTGTCAGTTGGTGGGATCACATTAATAAAGAGGAATGGTAAGGAAGGGATACAATTAGGAATGAGGTGTTGAGTGGAAAAGAACGAATGTAGAGATGGACCAGGAATGAGGTCCTTTAAGGAGTTGTGACAATTGTATGTGCTTGTCATTCAATATAATCTACCACGAGGGAGTGCAGTGGAGTGAACAGGAAAATTTCCTAACAGCTGTGTTTCAGATTTTCTTTGTGAAAATAATTGGATTACTTTGGAGCATGTGTTTGGTTATAAAGTATTATATCATTATAATGAATGCTGATAAAAATAAATAGCCTTCTGCACTAATATGATCCTTTGTTATGATCCTAGCTAATGGCAAAAGCGAACAAGTCAGACACCAGAGTGAAATCTGACTTTAAATAGACTGCATGTTATTTATTTTCTTTTTGTTTATTTTGGAGATCGATTACTGTACACATTCACAAGAAGATGTCAGTGTGCTCTTAACAGAAGAACATAGGGGTTTGTGACACAAAAGAAAAATACTTACTATGTTACACTGGATAAGAATAATTAGAAACATCGCATTCCAAATATTAGAAAGAATGATTCTTCTCTTTAACCACACCATTAACCTCAAATAACACTTCAATATCACTGAGGCACGGCATGACTGTAACTGGTTTCCTTTGGGAAAATTTCTGCACATCTACCTGAGGCTATATTCTTTATAATAAGTTCATAAGTTCATAAGATATAGGAGCAGAATTAGGCTATTTGATCCATCGAATCTACTTCAATATTCGATCATGTCTGTTATGCTCCTAACCCCCATTTTCCTGCCTTGTCTCCATATCCCTTCAACTCATTACCAATTAAAAATCTGTCTAACTCCTCCTTAAATTTCCTCACTGTCCCAGCATCCACCGCACTTTGGGGTAGTGAATTCCACAGATTCCCAACCCTTTGGAAGAAGTAGTTTCTCCTCAACACTGTTTTAAATTTGCTACACCTTATCCTAAGACTATGACCTCTCATCCTAGAATGCTCCATAATAGGAAGCATCTGCTCCATGTCTATTTTATCCACACCTTTTATCATCTTGAATACCTCAATTTTATCTCCCCTCATTCTTCTAAATTCCAGAGAATATAGGCCTAAATTGTTCAATCTCTCTTCATATGACAAACACCTCATCTCTGGGATGAATCTAGTTAACCTCCTCTGAACTGCCTCCAATGCCATGACATCTTTCCACAAATAAGAGGACCAAAATCGTGCCAATACTCCAGGTGCAGAATCACCCAATACCTTTGCAACAACACTTCCTTACCTTCATATTCTATTCCCTTACCTACAAAAGCCAACATTCCATTCACTTTCTTTATTATTTGCTGTATTGCATGCTGGTTTTCTGTGACTCATGAATGAGTACACCGAGATCCCTCTGCACCAGAGCACCCGAAGTCTCTCTCCATTAGAATAATAAGTTGTCTTCCCATTTTTTCAACCCAAATGCATGAGTTCACATTTATCCATGTTAAACTCCATCTGCCACATTTTGGCCCACTCTCCTAGCTGATCTATATCTGTTTGTAAGGTTCTTATTTCCTCATTGCAATTTACGATCCCCCCTATTTTTGTGTCATCTGCAAAAATGGCTATAGACCTTTCTATCCCTGTGTCCATGTCATTAATGTAGATTGTAAATAGCTGGCATCCAAGGACCAAATCCGGTGGCACCCCATTAGTTACGTTTTGCCATTCATAAAAAAAAACATCCTAACTCTCTGTCTTGTGTCCATCAGCCAGTCATCAAACCAGGCTAATGAATTATCCTAATCACATATGATCCAGCCTTGTGAATTAACCTGTGTGGGGCACCTTATCAAACATCTTCTGGAAGTCAGGATAAATTACAGCATCCCCATTATCCAACTTGATTGTTACTTCTTCGACGAACTCTAGCAAATGAGTCAAACATGATTTGCCTTTTATAAAACCAAGCTGACTCTGATGGATAGCATTTTGACTTTCCAAATGTCCTAATATTACTTCCTGGATAATTGATTCCAACACTTTCCCAGTAACAGACACAGTAGCACGGTGGTTAGCACTGCTACCTCCCAGCGCCAGAGACCCGGGTTCAATTCCCACCTCAGGCAACGCTCTGTGTGGAGTTTGTACATTCTCCTTGTGTCTGTGTGGGTTTCCTCCCACAATCCAAAAATATGCAGGTTAGGTGAATTTTCCATGCTAAACTGCTCATAGTGTTAGATGTAGGGGTAAAATGTGGGGGGCGGGTTGGTGTGGACTAACTGGTTTGTAATTTCCCACATTTTGCCTCCCTCTCTTTTTGAATATTAGCCAATTTACAATCCACCATAACCTTTCCTATGTCCAGGAAATTTTAGAATATTGTAACCAATGAATCTACTATCTCTGTTGCCACTTCCTTTAATATGCTATGATGCAGGACATCAGGCCCGGGAGACTTGTCTGTCCTCAATCCTAGTAGTTTGCTTAGCACCTTTTCCCTGTCGATGTTGATTATTCTAAGTTCTTTCTTATCTCAGAGAGTCATTGAGTCATAGAGATGTACAGCATGGAAACAGACACTTTGAACCAACTTGTCCACACCGACCAGATATCCCAACCCAATCTAGTCCCACCTGTCAGCACCTGGCCCATATCCTCCCAAACCCTTCCTATTCATATACCCATCCAGATGCCTTTAAATGTTGCAATTGCACCAGCCTCCACCACTTCCTCTGGCAGCTCATTCCATAAATGTACCACCCTCTGTGTGAAAAGGCTGCCCCTTAGGTCTCTTTTATATCTTTCCCCTCTCATCCTAAATATCTAGTTCTAGACTCCTCCACCCAAAGGAAAAGACTTTGTCTATTTATCCTCTTCATGTCCCTCATGATTTTATAAACTCTATGAGGTTACCCCTCAGCTTCCGACGCTCCAGGCAAAACAGCCCCAGCCTATTCAATCTCTCCCTATAGCTCAAATCCTTCAACCCTGGCAACATCCTTGTAAATCTTTTCTAAACTCTTCCAAGTTTAACAACATCTTTCCGATAGGAAGGAGACCAAAACTGCATGCAATATTCCGACAGTGGCCTAACCAATGTCCTGTACAGCTGCAACATGACCTCCAACTCCTGTACTCAATACTCTGACCAATAAAGGAAAGCATACCAAACGCCTTCTTCACTACCCTGTCTACCTGCAGCTCCACTTTCAAGGAGCTATGAACCTGCACTCCAAGGTCTCCTTGTTCAGCAACACTCCCTAGGACCTTTCCATTAAGTGTATAAGTCCTGCTAAGATTTGCTTTCCCAAAATGCAGCACCTCATGTTAATCTATAGCCTCTGACTTGCCCATTCCAACAGGAATGGTACTATTGTCCTCCACTGTGAAAACTGAGGCAACATATTGATTCAGCATCTCTGCCATCTGAGTGTTCTCCACTAATAACTCTCTGGTTTCACCTTCCAAGAGACCAACATTCACATTAGTGGCTGTCTTTCCTTTTATATACCTATTGAAGCTTTTGCTATCCTTTTTGATATTTTGTACTAGATTTCTTTTGTAATTTACCTCAGCTCTTTTTATTAATTATTGGTATATTTCTGTTTATGTTTAAACGTTTCCTAGTCTTCCATCCCGCTAATTGGTCTTTGCAATATGGTATACCTTAGTTCTTGACTTTATATTGTCCTTGACCTCCTTGTTTAGCCATGGATTTTTTTTTATTGCCCTGACCACCTTTCTTTCTCACTGAGATATATTTTAATTGTGAGGAATTGAGTAGCCTCTTAAAGATCTACCACTGCTCATCCGCTGTCTTACCACTTAGCCTTCCTGCTCAATCTGCTTAGACCAAATCTGTCCTCATGACTATATAATTGCCTTTGTTTAATTCCAGAACACTAATGTGGGATTCCATTTTCTCACCCTCAAACTAAATTTTGAATTCTATCATACTATGGTCACTACTCCCTAGAGGATCCTTAACTATG
This sequence comes from Chiloscyllium plagiosum, assembly GCF_037043375.1. NCBI lineage: Eukaryota > Metazoa > Chordata > Chondrichthyes > Orectolobiformes > Hemiscylliidae > Chiloscyllium > Chiloscyllium plagiosum. The sequence goes on along the minus strand of NW_028270139.1, from coordinate 92,274,584 downwards.
ATGTCATCAATTAATCTTTCCTCATTACACAATGCAAAATCCAGAGTAGCCAGTTCCCTGGTTAATGTCTCTTTCTGAGACTCCCAAAACAAACTGCTAATTTGCCTATGTATTATTTATCATGGGTTCCCCTAACTCATATTTTCAAAGGTCTCACTGGATGTACTTGTTTCTGACACTTTCCCAAATTTTCTACGCTGAAGTTAATTTCTCAGGACTGCTCCCCAGTCCTGGCTG